>NC_141699.1:558603867-559218867 GCF_964263255.1 Lissotriton vulgaris
TCCACAAGGTGGACTTGCATATGGAGCAATCTTTGTCGACACGGATACTATCGCTGACGGGATGGATGTCAACGGTTAAAGAGTTGACGGACTGCCAGTATTGTATTAAGCCCTGTTTTGGTAGTAAATATTAAGAAAACAAAATACATGGTCTTCCATGCTGACTCCACAAATTGCCTGTACCCAAGAATGGATAATAAGGTCCCTATTTTTGATTATTTGGGTCTCACATTAAATGACAAAATGGGGTGGGGACCTCAAATCAGTAAGGCTAATCTAAAGCTAATCCAGGCCGTTGGGGGGATTTTAAAAGTTTATGAGAGATGTGCCCTAAAGGTTATAAGCCCGCCAGTAGAAATTTACAAGGTTCAAGCAAGGGGGGCAACTATGTATGGGGCCGAGCTATGGGGACATAGCTTAGCTAATGTCCTCACTGTAACAGAAAACAACTTTATAAGACACATTTTGTGCTTTCCTAAAAGTACCCCCTTAATACCATTAAGGATGGACCTGAGTATCCTTCCCATTGCGGACCTAATTGCTTCACGCCTACTGCTTTATTGGCGATGGCTGGGGAGTACGCCAGAGTTAGAACATTATAGGGAGGAATTAAAGGCTGTAATGTCTACTCTGGGGGCGGGTAGTATCCCATGGTTCTCCTTTATTAGGGACTCATTTCGTGCGATAGGAGGGGAGGACTTATGGTTGTCATCGGAGGAGTCATGCTTAGCTATTTCAAAAAAAACTTTGGCTAGTGCATTGAAGCAGTATAAACTGACACATATTTTACAGACAGTTAATCCTTCTAGTTTAACCTATGGGTTCCTGGACATAAAACACCAATATAAAATGGAGCAGGTGTTGGATTTTATAGAACCACCGACAGCATAGAAATTGTTTTTGCAATTTAGATATGGGCCGCTGCCGCTTCATGCACTAACCAACAAGTGGGCGGGCGCTACCACCCACCTTTGCCCGGGGTGCCTAGTAGAGGAAGAAACTGTAACTCACATGTTGTTCTTCTGCTTGGCATATAAGTGTGTCAGGTCAAAGTGGGTTATTCAACTCTGTAGAAACCTGGGTATCAGAAAATATAAAGAATTCTATAGGGTTTTAAAATCCGACACCAACCAGGTTTTTGTTGTTGCAATTTCTAAATTCCTTTTTGCTATGTGGTGTAAACGAAAGTATTTATTGAAAAACTGATGCGAGAATTAGTAAACTATTGTGATCCTGCTCTCTGTAAAAACCTAGTCTGTAAGCGTAGGTATTTCTTATATTCTTCAATACCCGCTTCTAATTGGTTGCTATTGTGATCTTGGTTTTTATAAAAACATGGGCTGTGAATCTTTTTTGAATATTTTTAGTTTATATTATATTTATAATGGTTGTTTTTAATTGATTATATTTCCCATAGGGATGATTATCATCTTATTTGCCTGCTTCCGAATGGGTGATCATTACTGCTAAGTATGTTTGTACCATTTTATTAATTAGTGCTCTTTAGGACACTGTAGTTCTTCTGTTATATGCATTTTAAGAGGTTGTGAATGTGTATGTGCTTTTATGGCTGTAATAGCCGAAATAAAGTTTCATGAATGAATGAAAACCTGAAAAACAATTAAAACATCTATTTGTTGGAACAAGTGTCCATTATCATGATGAATCCTTGCACCTAAATTCAACTTGCTGTCACACACTATTTTAACCAGTCTATGCACCTAAAGTAGACATTTAAAAAATCTGTTGTATTTCTTGCCATAATGGTAAATAAAAGTATTTACTTCACATTTTAGTCATGAACATTTCTAGAATTGAAACAATTGCAAATGAAAATTAATGTCAGGACAATCTTGGTAAAATGAAATTAATGTCAGGACAATCTTGGTAAAATGAACAATCTTGATTTATTTAACTTATGAGATACTTCTCTCATAGCTCAACTTTAAATAATAATATATACAAATCGCAATAGTCATATTGCACTGTTACGCTCTTGTTGGTAACTTGCCTCCTATATAACTACCAAGGGGAACCTCCTCAAGAAGGGGCATCTAGTGAGCACAGGGCAGGCACCTCAATGATCTTTTTCTGGAGTGGTGGGTTTGGTTGGTTTTGGATTTGGCTTTGGAGAGGTGGGTTTGGGAGGGGGTGGGTTAGGATTTGGAAAGGGTGGCTTTGGAAGTGGTCAAGGCCAGACAAAATAATCAGAACCAGCGGTCAAGGCCAGACCAAATAAAAACCTGGAACCAGGAGAAAAGGCAGTATGGGTGGGAGAGGATTGGGATTGGGAAGTAGAGGTAACTGCAGTGGATGTGTGTTTCTGTTGTGCTGTTGCATATGGGTCTGGGGTTTGTTTTTTATGTTTGGGTGAGTGTTTGGTGTCTGGGTGAGTGTGTGCTTTTGGTTTTGTTTAGTGTTGTTGTCGGTGTGGTTTTGTGTGAGTGTGTATGTTTAGAGGAGTATGCTGTTGAGGTGGTTGATCTGGTAGTTTTGGCTGTGGGTGTGCTGGTGATTGCAGTGGTAGATGTGGGTCTTGTGAGTGTGCGGGTGGAGCTTGTGGGTGTGCTGGTGGTGGTACTTGTGGGTGTGCTTGTGGGTGTGGTGGTGATGCTTGTGAGTGTGGTGGTGATGCTTGTGGGTGTGCTGGCAGCGACACTTGTGGGTGTGGTGGCAGCACTTGTGGGTGTAGTGGAGGTGGGTGCGGTGGTGGTTTTGGTGATGGTATGTTGTTTGGGTGTGTGCTTGTGTTTCTTGTTGCATTTGTGTTTATGTGTGGGTGCAGGTGTGCTGTTGGTGTCTGTTAAGAGTGGGTGCCTGCAAAGGAGCGAGTGTGCTTGAGACAGGGCTGGGAATTGAGAATTGGGATGGGGAAGGGACCCGAATTGGGGCACAAGGTTGGGAGGCTGCGGTCAGAGAGGAGGCTATGATCTCTACAGACCAGACATTTGTTGCATTTGATAACTAAGGTCCTGGGTGGCATTCATGAGTGCAGTCTGGCCTACAGAGATGCTCCACAGGCAGTCAACTGCCTCCTCACTGAACGCAAATGGGGGGGCAAGGGGCAGGGTGCTTGAAGCAAAGGAGACCCCTGTCCTTTTAGGGTGGCAGATTTGGCCATCTGGGGGGGAGGGGGGGGGGGTGGGAAGAGGGAGGTTGGAGATGGCTCTCTCTGTGGCAGACAAGGATGCAGATGGAACAGTTGCTGTAGTGTCAGCCACCATTAGACACTGGTCACGTGTGGAGGCCTCCGAAGATTATTTAGAACTGGTGGCTTCCATGCCAGTGCCTTCACCCTCCGTGCCACTGTGTCCATCGGTGTCGGTGGTCTCCAGTCGAAACAAAGTGGCAAGCTGCTTCCCTGCCTACGTGGAAAATTTCTCTTTCGCCTGCTCCTGATGATGCTGAAACGACATATACAAAATTGGTATTGTATCTGTGTAAACAGAAGTGATCATGCACATTGTAAAATTGTTCTAAGAAATATGCTGGCTTTCACTTTAGGCAAAAATTGGAACAATATTACAGTAAATTTTACATACACTGATTCATATATAAATCGTACATCAAAAAGTCAAATGCAATTCCCAATGGCAACAGATTACACCCTTTATGTATTTCTACATTTTCCCAATGTGTCATGAGTTGGACACTGATTTTAAGTTTTCCATATGGGATACTCCAACATACTTGTGATGGAACATTCAATCTGCAAAAGTCACTTTGAAGTATCCCATTTTTCTTCATCATTGATTTATTATCTGGACATAAAATTGTATGCCTATCACAATTTATTTCCCAAAAACAGACTGGCTTACATGCACAGTTACGAAGGAGTGAGACATCACACACATATGTCACTTTTAACATAAATGAAATAGTATTTTTGAAAACACATTTGGGATATGCTTTTAATTTAAAAAAAAGTAGCCATTTAATCTGATATTACTAGTCATTTTGGCTCACACACTCACTCTTTTTTGCGTATAAAATCAACACACAAATGTGACATTGGGAACATCAAATGCATCATAAGTGCATTTTATGCTATGCCACTTGTAATAAGGCTAACTTTACATCATTTACAATGGTGAAGGAGCATCACACCTGAGACAATCAAGACGAGTTGTCTGTTTGGTAGAACTGTCCCTTATAACATCAAAGAACCTGATCAATCAAAGACATTTATAGAGCGCACTACCTACCCGTAGGGTCTCAAGGTGCTGGGGGGTGCCGTTACTGCTCGAACAGCCAGGTCTTCAGCTTCTTCCTGAAGGAGAAGTGGTCTTGGGTCAGGCGCAGGTCGGTCGGGAGGGAGTTCCAGGTCTTGGCGGCCAGGTAGGAGAAGGACCTTCCTCCTGTTGTCGCTCTTCGGATGCGGGGGACGGCGGCGAGGGCGTGGTTGGCTGAGCGGAGGTGGCGTTTGGGAGCGTAGAAGTTGATTCGGTTGTTGAGGTAGCTCGGGCCTTGGTTGTGTAGGGCTTTGTGTGCGTGGGTGAGGAGGCGGAAGGTGATTCTTTTGTTGACGGGGAGCCAATGCAGTTCTCTGAGATGTCCGGAGATGTGGCTGGTTCGTGTGATGTCGAGGATGAGTCTGGCTGATGCGTTCTGGATCCGCTGGAGTCTCTTCTGGAGCTTTGCGGTGGTACCGACGTAGAGGGCGTTGCCGTAGTCCAGTCGACTGGTGACGAGGGCCTGGGTGACGGTCTTCCTGGTCTCGGTGGGGATCCACCAGAAGATCTTCCGTAGCATGCGTAGGATGTTGAAGCACGCCGAGGAGACGGTGTTGACTTGCCTGGTCATGGAGAGGGAGGAGTCCAGGATGAAGCCCAGGTTGCGTGCGTGGTCTGTCGGTTTGGGTGCGGTGCCCAGGGCGGGAGGCCACCAGGAGTCGTCCCAGGCGGAGGGCGAAGAGCCTAGGATGAGGACCTCCGTCTTGTCTGAGTTCAGTTTCAGGCGGCTGGTCGTCATCCACTCGGCTACCTCTTTCATCCCTTCGTGCAGATTGGCTCTGGCGGCGGCGGGGTCGTTGGTCAGGGAGAGGATCAGCTGGGTGTCGTCGGCGTAGGAGATTATGTTGAGGTTGTGTTGGCGTGCGATGGCCGCGAGGGGGCTCATGTAGACGTTGAAGAGGGTGGGGCTCAGCGAGGATCCTTGAGGGACGCCGCAGATGACTTCGGTGGCCTCTGACTTGTACGGTGGTAGGCGGACTCTCTGTGTTCTTCCGTCGAGGAAGGAGATGATCCAATCCAGAGCCTTCTCCTGGATTCCGACGTTGCTGAGGCGCTGTACTAGGGTACTATATTTTTGTCCACCCTAAGCGTGGAAGGGCATTCTCAGATGCGAGACCCTTGCTCATTGCACCATCAGGATTCAAGCAAACCGGGCCGAAGACGGCTGTAATGCCAGATACCGGTCCCCGGGAGCTTGTTTCCTTCCCAGTGTAAGAATTGGCTTTTGTAGTTTGGTTTGCCCTGTTCCCATCATGCACTGGGACAGGAACAGACTAATTTGCATACAGCCAGGTTCTGAAACTGGGATGGTGCAGTGAGCTAAAAAACGGTGTTGGATCTAGCCCTGATCTCTTGACTGGGTGAGAGCTTTCTGCTTAATTCAGAGACTCTGTCCCTCACCACCCCTTGTTGTAAATATTTTTGTCCACCCTAAGCGTGGAAGGGTATTCTCAGATGTGAGACCCTTGCTCATTGCACCATCAGGATTCAAGCAGACCGGGCCGAAGACGGCTGTAATGCCAGAAACCGGTCCCGGGAGCTTGTTTCCTTCCCAGTGTAAGAATTGGCTTTTGTAGTTTGGTTTGCCCTGTTCCCATCATGCACTGGGACAGGAACAGACTAATTTGCATACAGCCAGGTTCTGAAACTGGGATGGTGCAGTGAGCTAAAAAACGGTGTTGGATCTAGCCCTGATCTCTTGACTGGGTGAGAGCTTTCTGCTTAATTCAGAGACTCTGTCCCTCACCACCCCTTGTTGTAAATATTTTTGTCCACCCTAAGCGTGGAAGGGTATTCTCAGATGTGAGACCCTTGCTCATTGCACCATCAGGATTCAAGCAAACCGGGCCGAAGACGGCTGTAATGCCAGAAACCGGTCCCCGGGAGCTTGTTTCCTTCCCAGTGTAAGAATTGGCTTTTGTAGTTTGGTTTGCCCTGTTCCCATCATGCACTGGGACAGGAACAGACTAATTTGCATACAGCCAGGTTCTGAAACTGGGATGGTGCAGTGAGCTAAAAAACGGTGTTGGATCTAGCCCTGATCTCTTGACTGGGTGAGAGCTTTCTGCTTAATTCAGAGACTCTGTCCCTCACCACCCCTTGTTGTAAGTACTAGGGTGCGGTGGCAGACAGTGTCGAATGCCGCGGAGAGGTCTAGGAGGATGAGGGCCGCTGTTTCTCCGTTGTCCATCAGGGCTCGGATGTCATCGGTGGCGGCGAGGAGGGCGGTCTCGGTGCTGTGGTTGGCTCGGAAGCCAGACTGTGAGGGGTCGAGGGATCCATTCGTCTCCAGGAAGGCGGCCAGCTGCTTGTTGACGGTCTTCTCAATGACTTTGGCTGGAAACGGGAGGAGCGAGATGGGGCGGTAATTCTTGAGTTCGGTGGGGTCCGCTGTGGGTTTCTTGAGTAGAGCGCTGAGTTCGGCGTGCTTCCAGCTCTCGGGGAAGGTGGCGTCGTCGAAGGATGTGTTGATGATGTCTCGCAGGTGGGGTGCGATGACAGCGTCGGCCTTGTTGAAGACGTGGTGGGGGCAGGGGTCGGTCGGAGATCCTGAGTGGATGGAGTTCATCGTGCGGACGGTGTCATCGGTGCTGATCGGAGTCCAGGCGCGGAGGGTGGTGGTGGGGGGTGGTGGTTCGGTCGTGGTGTGCGTTGGTTGGTTGTTGAAGCTGTTGTGTATGTCCGCGATCTTGTTGTGGAAGTATGAGGCGAGGGAGTTGCAGAGGTCTTGCGATGGGGTGATGTCGTTGTTTCCTGCGCTGGGGTTGGAAAGCTCTTTCACGATGTTGAAGAGTTCCTTGCAGTTGTGTGCGTTGTTGTCCAGCCGGTCCTTGAATGCAGTTTTCTTGGTGGCGCGGATCAGCTGGTGGTGCTTCCGGGTGGCCAGCTTGAAGGTTGTCCTGTTGTCCGGTGTTGGTTCCCTTCTCCAGACTTTCTCGAGGGCTCGGCAGTTCTTCTTGGAGCTCTTGAGTTCGTCGGTGAACCATGGGGCTTTTTTGCTGCCGGGTCTGCTGGGCGGGGTCCTCAGTGGGGCGAGCTCGTCCGCGCAGTTGCTGATCCACTTCGTGAGGTTGTCTGCGGCCTGGCTGGGGTTCGCTGAGCTGGCAGGGGGGTGCTGGCTCAAGGAGGTGGCGAGCTGGTCGGCTGTGATCTTGTTCCAGCTTCTGCGGGCAACCTGTTGCTGGTGGTGGTGGGTCGTCGTTCTTTTGAAGCTGAAGTGGACACAGCTGTGGTCCGTCCATTGGAGCTCTATGGCGTGGCTGAAGGCGATGTCTGTGCTGGATGAGAAGACTGCGTCGAGTGTGTGTCCGGCGAGGTGGGTGGGGGTGGATACCAGCTGCTTGAGTCCAAGATTGGCGAGGTTGTCGAGCAGGGTGCTGGTGTTGCGGTCGTTGTTGTTCTCCAGGTGGAAGTTGAGGTCCCCCAGGAGGATGTAGTCAGCGGAGGGGAGGGCATGCGGGCTGACGAAGTCGGCGATGTCCTCGCTGAATTGGGTGCGTGCCCCGGAGGTCGGTAGATCAGGGTGCCTCTGAGGGTGGTCTTCGGGTCGGTGTGGATCTGGAAATGCAGGTGTTCGGCGGTGGTAAGGGTGTTGTCGGTGCTGGTCGTGATGCGGATGGTGTTTCTGTGGATGATGGCGATGCCTCCTCCCATCTGGTTGGCGGTGCGGTCCCTCCGGGTGATCTTGTAGCCCTCTGGGATGGTGATGGCGATGTCGGGAGCTGAAGAGGCGTTCATCCAGGTCTCCGTGAGGAAGGCAACGTCAGGGGCTGTGGTGTCGAGGAGGTTCCAGAGTTCGATGGCGTGTCTGTGGACGGAGCGGGTGTTGAGCAGGATGCACTTGAGGTGGGTGCTGCTGGTGTTTGACTTGGCGGGTGCTGGTGCGAGGCAGGTCCGGATGCAGGTGAACTTGCAGGCGTGGCAGCTGAAGGGTCCGTGGGTGCGTCGTGGTGTGGCTTGGTAGCATCCTGGGAGTCGACCGGCGTTGAGTGCGCTGAGGTTGGCGGCGGTGTACGTCAGGCGGGTCGGCCGGGGTCCTCGAGGGCCAGGGGTCCTGGCACTGGGCGCGGTCCAGGCGCGGACGGGCGTAGACGGGCTTACCTTTGGCACCCCTTCGGCGCACAATCGGCGCGCCCGCTGCGCGCGACCGCTGCGCGTGACCGCTGCGCGTTCGCACGGTCGCCATATATGGCGAAGTGCGCGGGGGGCGGAGCAGCTGGGAGGCGGGAGCGGGGAGGGTACAGAAGGCAAAAGGGGCGGGGTTAGCGGCGGCGGTGGCGGGAAGCGGGGAAGGGGGACGAAGGGGCTAGCGCAGCAGGCAATACAGAAGGAAAAAAACACCAAATTTACAGGGAGACAGGCACAATAACAAAAGACAGCAAACACTGCAAAACGACGGGGGCAGGTCGCGGACCACGCTGCAAGAAGGCAGGGGGCGTGGCCACGCGGCGGAGCTCGGCTGGCGAGGCAGAAGGCAGGGAACACGCACACAGCAGCTGGTGGCCGTGCGGCGTGGGGGTGTCCTAGAGCTAGGACACACTCACCTGCGTCGCACGGTCGCCATATATGGCCAAGTGCGCGGGGGGCGGAGCAGCTGGGAGGCGGGAGCGGGGAGGGTACAGAAGGCAAAAGGGGCGGGGTTAGCGGTGGCGGGAAGCGGGGAGCGGGGAAGGGGGACGAAGGGGCTAGCGCAGCAGGCAATACAGAAGGAAAAAAACACCAAATTTACAGGGAGACAGGCACAATAACAAAAGACAGCAAACACTGCAAAACGACGGGGGCAGGTCGCGGACCACACTGCAAGAAGGCAGGGGGCGTGGCCACGCGGCGGAGCTCGGCTGGCGAGGCAGAAGGCAGGGAACACGCACACAGCAGCTGGTGGCCGTGCGGCGCGGGGGTGTCCTAGAGCTAGTATATGTATATTTGTTGTTTTTTAGCAGGCATGCGTCTTTCTTTTGGTAGTGAACACAAATCAACTGCTATCCTTTTCCACAAATTCATATACAAAACAAATCATTATACACCTTGTGCAAAACTTACACCTTCAAGAGCTCATCTTGTGCGTTGGACATGTGTCAACCTTAATGTTGATGCCAAAATTCTTTGCTGTAACAAAATAAAAAAAAGAGTTATTTAACATGTTAAACTCAAACTAGAACTCATGCTGCTGTTGGGCTCCCAACTGACCATCAGGCTCCGGATAGGCCACCTCAAGTATGCGAGACATTAGGAGGTTCAGGGTACAGCGCACCTGCTCCACGTTGGGAGGACAGGCCAAGCTGCACTTCTGATGACTTCTTGGTTTTGCTTTGAAGGTCCTCCCACCTCTTTCGACAATAAATGGTGTACCGCTTGTAGATCCCCAGGGTCCGCACCTTCTTGGCGATGGCCTTCCAAATGGTCTTTTTCTGACAGACCTTGATGTGTATGGATACAAGAAATGAAAGAATAAAAACATTTTTTGTAACTTTTTGTTTGTCTGTATTGAGGTAACACAATTTTACTCCATCAATCATAAGCATTAATCAAAAGTTACTACACAATTTATATATAATTTTTCATTTTGCCAAAATAAAACAATAAATAATACTTTTGTAGTAAATTGTTGACTACCCTTAATTATTGTCTTGTCGTAAAATTACTAATCCAGGCCAGTGACATCATCTAGGCCAGCGGGCTCTAACATTTTCTGTAATGAGAGTTACGTCTAACACCCTCACGGCCAGCTACATTGACATGAAGTCTAATGTCATAGAGCCAGATACTATGGTTTGAACTAAAATACTATGACTAAGGGCACTATGAAAGGGCTGCCATGTGTGTCATTGAAAGACTGGTCTTTAAGGATGTATCAACATTTGTGTTTTTGAAGTGGATATATTTGTATGGGTGACGGACATCCTGTGTCATATGTACCTGCAGCACAGGACATACCTTTTGCCCTATGGGGCACTGTTACATGAATGACATAAATATACAATTGTTTGTTCTGCTTAATTTGGAGAAATTAAAAGTGCAGATAAATAGTCTACTAAACACTTCATATCATGGAACATTTTTCTACACTTTGAATTTCTCTCATTTAAAATAAGGGTTGTACGTTCCTATTTACTTATGGCTTAGTGTGTACTGACCGCTGGGAACCAGGGGATTGCTGTTTGTAAATGCAACACTTTGAAATGGGAAAAAATTGAAATGAAGTGTTTACTCTATAATTAAGGTAATTCTGTGTTTTATTTTTTTCGCCCATTGAAGGCATTAAGAAACATCATTTTGTTCACAAATCCAATTTTGAGTTTACAAGGAACTATTTTTAAGAGTAAAATACCTCAGTGCTTCAGTTGTTCAGCTCTGTGGCTCAGCGCAACGTATGGCCCATACAACTGACTGAGCACTGCTCCTTGTCAGGTTATCTGAGGCCTGATGACCAGGATGCCAAATGAACACAGACTTTCTGTAACTTTGAAATGAAAATATGTCCTTGTGCTTATTTGAAAATGAACTCAAGGCTGTGAGCTACTCTGAAGTTGTCTGGGAGCTACTGGTAGCTCCCAATCAACTGCCAGGAGACACCTGACTGAGGCTGAACGATTTGTGGGTTAATATACATAGCAAATATCTTTTTTATTGGATATGTAAAAAATTATATATATGTACAGTTGTAAAGAAATTTTTATTTTTTTATTTTACGTGATGTGAAATTTCTACATTTCACATGAAAATCCTACATATACATAGCTATATCTTAAAATACTTACCAAATAAAAAGTAGGGCTTAAAACACACATTACACATAAATGTCTTCTCTAAACACAAAGTGCTTAAACAGTCACACCATCATTGTTCTATGTAATGTAAAAAATAAACCACACTTTACTTTAATCATTACACTTCACTCATGAACTCAAAGGGTCATTGTAGCCTGTGTTCAAAGAGAAAAAAAACCAGACAGATTTACAAATACATTTTAAACATGTACCTGTTCCTCTGGTGACCCACAGAGCTGGTTTTACAGGGACAGGACTTCTGTGGCCAGCAACTCCAGCTACTCTGGCGAGAAGGCTGGGGCCCTGTCACCTACTCTTCTTGGCATCCTCGCTCCCAGAGATTGGAAACAGCAGCAAAAGTTGGGGAGGTCTTGTTGGCTGCAGTGTTAGGTGGCAAAAGAGCTTTTTTGAAAACATCACGTACATATACACAATGTAGACGATCGGCAATAGAAATGGACACAGCCATTGACTTTTGTATGCTCCTTTCATACACATTAGCCTATGAATGTGTCTGCCATGGAGTTTCCCACCCACTACCCAGTCAACTTTTGCCGCATACTTCTAATTCCAAATGTCCTCACAGTGAGGTCAGGCGCTCACCATTTTAGATGGTCAAATAGTGTATTTGTGAATGTTTAGTGCGTCACCACTCAAAATGGTGGCTAGTTTGTTTACATATACAAAATGTGACTCTGTAATTTAAAAATAAGCATTTATATGTAGTGTGTAACTGTGGTTAAATGAGATAGTTGCGCTGTGTTGTTTACTCTTCCGTTGATGATTTAGGTTAAGAAAATATATATATTTTTAGCAATACATGACATTTGTGTTATTTATTAAAAAAAAAAGTTTGTAGATGTTTTAAAATGTTGAAGACTTTCCAATGCATACATATGAACCTAGGGAGAGTGAGGAGACGAAAGCCTCAAGTGTTCCAACCATTTCCAGGCCTTGCGATCATGGATGTATGGGATATTATCAAAACATTCAGATTGAATAGTCAAACTATACTGGATTTATGTCATCAGCTGGAGCTAGATCTTCTGTCTCACAGTAGAAATCCAACATCTATTACACCAATTGTCAAACTCATGGCAGTACTTCATTTTGTGGCCACAGGATCATTCCAATACACTTTGGCAGTATCTGGTGGAATGTCACAACCAAACTTCAGTGGTGTGCTACAAGTAGTTCTTTCTTCAATGATGAGACAACCGCTTCATCCAGATTCCACAACATGAGGATTTTGCAAATGTCAAGGGAGATTTTTATGCTTTGGGGCGCCTAACACATGTAAGTGGGGTAACTGATGGCACACAGATTGCCTTAGTACCACCGAATGCCAGGGATCAAGCATACCGAAAGAATTTACATTCAACTAATATGCAAGTTGTCTACTTACCTGATCTATACATCACAAGTGTCTGTGCGCGTTATATCAGATCAACCCATGACTCTTTTGTACTACAGAACAGCAGCATATACCCGCAAATGTTCTAAATTAGGCCTGAGGGGGGGCGTGGCCAGGGGGGCGTGGCCAAGATGGCGGAGTGAACGGACGTGTTCCTCCCGAGCTCCCGCACCCGCCTAGGCCCTGAGCCCGGAAGCATCTATTTTTTCCCCCTTGCCAGCCCGGAAGATCGGGCGCGGTCGGGAGAGCCTCTAAACGCGGCTGCGTTGAGCTCCGGTTCCCCCGCCGGCCACGGCATCAGGAGCGGTGAACCCGGCCACGGGAACCCCGGGCAGCAGTAGCGGAGCGGGCCGAATCGAGGGCCCGATTGGAGGTGGCGCAGACCCCAGGGAGCAGGGAAAGGGGTCCTGCAAGGTGTGGCTGCACATCGGCGGCCTAGAGGAGCCGACTGCCCGAGATCGAGGTGGGCTGGCCAGACACTTGGCGGCACGGTGAGCCCCGGACCCGCCCCCGAGACTACTCGAGGCCGCGGCTGCGGCCTGCCCGGGAGAGAGCGGAGGCCCAGAGCACTGGCGAGGCGGAGCTAGCGGAGTGGCAGGTCCCGGCGAGAGGTCCCGAGGGGAGCGGTGGCACGTCGGCGACCCAGCGGAACGGTGAGCCTGGGCCCGGGGAGCGCTGACCAGTCCTCTGGTGGCGAGGGGTGCCCCGGTCCCGCCCCAGAGACTACCTGAGGCCGCGGCTGCGACCTAGCTGGAGGTGACCTGAGGCCGAGAACGCCGGAGAGGCAGCACAGGAGACGCAGCGAGTCCCGGAGAGGAGGATCCCTGGCGCCCTGCGGATAGCGCTTAGAGGCTGGTGCGGTGCAGGCCGGAGTGTCGGGAACGGACTGCGACGGAGCTGGGCCCTGGACACAGATCCCCCCCCCCCCCCGATTTCGGCAGAGGAGGTGAGGAGCGGGTTGGGAGAGCGTGTGACGGTGCGGAGCGCCCAGGGGTGATGCAGATTGACCCCGTGAAGAGCAAGAGTCTGCAGCGCACCGCGGTGGACTTAAAGACGCAGCGGCGCCTGGCCCTTGGTGCACAGCCGGGAAGGGGAAGTGGCCCCTGAGAGCAGGGACTGTGCGGAGAAAGGCTCCCCTTGAGTGGGCAGACACTGGAGGCGAGGTGGGTTCCTCCGGATGGCGCAGTGGACATTGGGACTATAGCGAGCTGGTCCTGGGCAGCTGCGAATTCACGGCACCGGCTGCAGTGATAGACCACCTGACCTGAGGAGTGGAGGCGCACACGGAGCAGGGTGGGGCAGCGGCGGCTGCTGGTACGGTGGTGCACCTGCCTCGCTGTCCGGCCAAGCGACTTGTAGGCCCGGGCCTTGCTACTGCACGCATCTGAAGCGATCAGAGACAGCGGAGGCTTGCGGGGAAAGACTCTGGTACTCCAGGCCTGGCATTGGTTTGACTGGTGTTACGATTCATAGCGTGCGTGCTGCGAGAGCACAGGACAGATGGCCGGACAGAGGGGCGGCAAAGGGAGTAGCCGCACACTACCGGAGATGCTTGGCAAATCCCAAGGTAAAGGGGACAGGAACTCAACGCCGCCGGGAGGTGCTAGCGGTTCCCAAGTGGGGGGCGGTGGAGAACCCCCAGTCACCAGATCATTTCTGGAGTCCCTTTTTGGGACGTTGAGGGAGGACTTTCAGGCGTTAAAACAGGAAGTGGCTGGCGAGGTGCGCGAGATACGTAGAGGTGGATGGCCTCGGTGAGAGGGTGGCCACAGTCGAAAGCTCAACACAGAGGCAGGATGAGGAGATCACGCACTTGCAGCAGGAAGTGCTCCGCCTCAGGGACCAGCACATAGACCTACAGCTGCATAATGAAGATTTAGAGAACAGATCCCGGCGGAACAACGTAAGGGTCCGGGGAGTGCCATCCACGGAGGAGAACACTGGCATAATGGACTACCTGCAGGAGTTATTCCGTGACGTCCTGGGCGAATCTGAGGACTTCCCCATCAGGATAGATAGAGCCCATCGAGTGGGGCAGCGGCGGCGGGCGACAGGGCCCCCCCCGGACATTCTTGCTTTCCTACCAGACTATCCACTGAAGGAGCGGATCATGGCTGAGGCGAGGAGGAAGCAGTCGATTGTTTTCCGAGGCCATCCTGTGGCGTTGTACAAGGACCTGTCCGCGACCACTCTCCAGAAGCGGAGGGCGTTTAAGATTGCAATGGATTTCCTGAGGCAACATGACACGCCCTACTCATGGGGGCACCCTTTTCGCCTCATCTTCCGATGGAATGGAGAATCGCATCAACTACGGTCCCTCCTGAATGTGTGTGAAGTGCTGGGGATCACGGCGGAGGAAGAAGACTCCTCCACTCCTAGGAGGAGGGGGGATCCTGCCGCCGATGGCTGGCGGAGAGTTTCGCGGCGCAGGTTCTCGACCGCTTCACGGAGACCTGGCTCGCCCACCATTAGGGCGGAAAAGGCGGATGCCATCTAAACTGTCTCCAGGACCTCGGCAGTTGAGGAAGAAGTTGCACTGACCGCATAACCTGGCTCCGGGGGGAGATTGACTAAGCATTACTGTTGGAGCAGGCTCGGGGGGGGGGGAGAGGGGGGAGGGTGGAGAGGTGGGGGCGGAGGAGGGATGCTTGTGGCAGGTCGCCCACGAAGGTAATTTACCACAGGCTTGTCCGGTAAGGGCAGGACTGGGACTATCAGGACTGAAGGTAATGGGAGGGCGGTGGGAGGTGGGTGAGTGGGGGGAGTTTGGGGTTCGAGTTGAGGAATGGGGGGGGGGAAGTGTTGGGGATTGGGGGACTGGGGAACTGGGAGGGGGGAGTTGGGGATGGATCTGTCCGGTGCTTTAGTTGAGTACATTCCGCATTGCCAGAGCTCGCAGGCGTATTCGATTGATGGTTTGATGCTTCCGGTTGTAGTCCGGCTGCTGGTGCGAGGTGACTCTGATTTGATATGGCGGGATTGAAAGTAGTGACCCTGAATGTGAAGGGATTGAACAACCCCACGAAACGTAGAGCGATTCTCTCCTTGTTAGAGGGTTCTCAGGCTGACATTTGTTTGCTTCAGGAAACGCACCTGCTAGCCGGTGACTGCCAGAGGTTGAGGTCCCGCTCCTTCCCCACGCAGTTCTTCTCCTCCAACACCACGAAAACAGCTGGGGTGGCTATCCTAGTGTCTAAGTCCTTTAGAGGGGAGGTCATACACAAACTCGCAGAGCAGAAGGGGAGGCTGCTGGCTTATAGGTTTAAATTGGGCCCCCTACAGTTTACCATAGGATCAATCTACAGCCCCAACGAGCAACAGGACCGATTCCTCCACACTGCTTTAATTGATATCACGGCGTCACCTGACAGGCACATCATTTTAGGGGGGGACCTGAACTTGGTGTTCGATTCCTCTCTGGATAGGTCCGTGCAGCGGTACCCACAGACGGGGGAATTGTCGAACGCTGTGAAAACACAATTGGCTGATTCGGATTTACATGACCTCTGGCGGGGGTTTCATCCTTTAGATAGGGACTATTCTTATTACTCCCACGCACACAAAACATACGCTCGGTTGGACTATCTGCTGGTCTCTGGCCCGGTTCGAGACATGGCCACTGCCTCTGAGGTGGGGGTCATCTCTCTATCGGATCACGTGCCGGTCTCGGGGACTTTCCTCCCCCCGTCGATCTCGGCGCGACGTGGGGTCTGGCGACTTTGGGATACCCTCCTGCACAAAAAGGCTGTGGTGCAGCGCATAACGGAGTCCGTGCGGGAATTTCAACTGCATAACTCCAACACCGCACTGGCGACCCAATGGGGAGCTCTCAAGGCGGTCTTGCGGGGTGACTTCATAGCAATTTCGTCGGCCGAAAACAGAGAGAGAAGGGTCAAGCGAGAAGAGCTCACGCAGAAGGTTAGGGAACTGGAGCAGGTACATCGTCGCACTGGGGCTCCCAGAATATGGAAGCAACTAAAAGCGGCGAGGAAACTCCTTTCAGCTCTGGACTTAGACAGAGCTGAGTATGCAGCGCTGCGGCTGAAACACGCCTACTATACAGGGGGGGATCGCTGTGGCCGGTTATTGGCGGCTAAGCTCAGAGTGGCGCACCAAAACCGTAGGGTGAAGGAAATAGCGGAGGCAGGAGGGCGATCAGTCACCGAAGACATTGACATAGCCGAGCGCTTTCGCGAGTTCTACTCTGAGCTTTATGCGGGGGATGACCCAGGCATAGGTGAGCCCGATGAGTATCTGGACTCGGTGGCTCTTCAGTCCCTGGCTCCGGTGCAGACCGAATACCTGGAACGGGAGATTCGAATTGAGGAGGTCGTCACAGCAATTTCTAGGCTGAAACTCGGGAAAGCCCCAGGCCCGGACGGCTACACCTCCCTTTTCTACAAGACGTTCTGCACGATCCTGGCGCCCGTACTGACCAAGCTGTTTAACTCCTTTGCTTGCCCTGGAGCCATCCCGCCGGATCTCCTGCAGGCGACTGTATCAGTTATACCTAAACCGGGGAAGGATAGGACTCAATGTAGCTCGTATAGACCAATCTCCCTTCTAAATGTCGATCTTAAAATATATACGGGGATCCTGGCAGCGAGATTAGCGCAGTATCTACCTGGGCTGATTGAATCGGACCAATCCGGCTTTGTGCCTGGCAGACAAACGGTGGATAATACTAAAAGGTTGGTGCATGTACTGGAGAAAGCCTCACGGATCCCGGGGGAGAGGATGCTGCTTTTGGTTGACGCCGAAAAGGCGTTCGACCGGGTGCACTGGCCGTAACTGGAGCAGGTGATGGCACGGATGGGCATAGGGGAGAAATTCAGGACCATGGTGTTTAACTGTTACAAGTACCCATCGGCTACGGTACGTGTCAATGGCTGCGGTTCGCGGCACTTTAATATTGGACGTGGCACAAGGCAGGGGTGCCCACTATCTCCTCTTCTTTTTGCTCTCTACATGGAGCCCTTTGCCCAGAGAGTATCAATCAATCAATCAGTGACACTTATAGAGCGCGCTACATACCCGTAGGGTCTCAAGGCGCTGGGGTGGTTGGCTGATCGGAGGTGGCGTTTGGGAGCGTAGAAGTTGATCCGGCTGTTGAGGTAGCTCGGGCCTTGGTCGTGTAGGGCTTTGTGTGCGTGGGTGAGGAGGCGGAAGGTGATTCTTTTGTTGACGGGGAGCCAGTGAAGGTCTCTCAGATGTCCGGTGATGTGGCTGGTTCGTGGGATGTCGAGGATGAGTCTGGCTGAGGCGTTCTGGATCCGCTGGAGTCTCTTCTGGAGCTTGGCGGTGGTACCGGCGTAGAGGGCGTTGCCGTAGTCCAGTCGGCTGGTGACGAGGGCCTGGGTGACCGTCTTCCTGGTCTCGGTGGGGATCACCCGGAAGATCTTCCGTAGCATGCGTAGGATGTTGAAGCACGCCGAGGAGACGTTGTTGACTTGCCTGGTCATGGAGAGGGAGGAGTCCAGGATGAAGCCCAGGTTGCGTGCATGGTCTGTCGGTTTGGGTGCGGTGCCCAGGGCGGGAGGCCACCAGGAGTCGTCCCAGGCGGAGGGGGAAGAGCCCAGGATGAGGACCTCCGTCTTGTCAGAGTTCAGTTTCAGGCGGCTGGTCGTCATCCACTCGGCTACCTCTTTCATCCCTTCGTGCAGGTTGGCTCTGGCGGAGGCGGGGTCGTTGGTCAGGGAGAGGATCAGCTGGGTGTCGTCGGCGTAGGAGATTATGCTGAGGTTGTGTTTGCGTACGATGGCCGCGAGGGGGCTCATGTAGACGTTGAAGAGGGTGGGGCTCAGAAATGATCCTTGAGGGACGCCGCAGATGACTTCGGAGGCCTCTGACTTGTACGGTGGTAGGCGGACTCTCTGTGTTCTTCCGTCGAGGAAGGAGATGATCCATTCCAGCGCCTTGTCCTGGATTCCGATGTTGCTGAGGCGCTGTACTAGGGTGCGGTGGCAGACCGTGTCGAATGCCGCGGAGAGGTCTAGGAGGATGAGGGCCGCTGTTTCTCCATTGTCCATCAGGGCTCGGATGTCATCGGTGGCGGCGATGAGGGCGGTCTCGGTGCTGTGATTGGCTCGGAAGCCGGACTGTGAGGGGTCGAGGGATCCGTTCGTCTCGAGGAAGGCGGCTATCTGCTTGTTGACGGTCTTCTCGATGACTTTGGCTGGAAACGGGAGGAGCGAGATGGGGCGGTAGTTCTTGAGTTCGGTGGGGTCCGCTGTTGGTTTCTTGACTAGAGCGCTGAGTTCGGCGTGTTTCCAGCTCTCAGGGAAGGTGGCGGTGTTGAAGGATGTGTTGATGATGTCTCGCAGGTGGGGTGCGATGACAGCGTCGGCCTTGTTGAAGACGTGGTGAGGGCAGGGGTCGGTCGGTGATCCGGAGTGGATGGAGTTCATCGTGCGGATGGTGTCTTCGGTGCTGATCGGGGTCCAGGCGTGGAGGGTGGTGGTGGTGGGGGGTGATTGTTCGGTCATGGTGTGCGTTGGTTGGTTGTTGAAGCTGTTGTGTATGTCCGCGATCTTGTTGTGGAAGTATGAAGCGAGGGAGTTGCAGAGGTCTTGCGATGGGGTGATGTCGTTGTTTCCTGCGCTGGGGTTGGAAAGCTCTTTCACGATGTTGAAGAGTTCCTTGCAGTTGTGTGCGTTGTTGTCCAACCGTTCCTTGAATGCTGTTTTCTTGGCGGCGCGGATCAGCTGGTGGTGCTTCCGGGTGGCAAGCTTGAAGGAGGTCCTGTTGTCCGGAGTAGGTTCCCTTCTCCAGACTTTCTCGAGGGCTCGGCAGTTCTTCTTGGAGCTCTTGAGTTCGTCGGTGAACCACGGGGCTTTCTTGCTGCCGGGTCTGCTGGGCGGGGTCCTCAGCGGGGCGAGCTCGTCCGCGCAGATGCTGATCCACTTCGTGAGGTTGTCGGCGGCCTGGCTAGGGTCCGCTGAGCTGGCAGGAGGGTGCTGGCTCAGGGAGGTGGCGAGCTGGTCTGCTGTGATCTTGTTCCAGCTTCTGCGGGCGGCCTGTTGCTGGTGGTGGTGGGTCGTCGTTCTCTTGAAGGTGAAGTGGAAGCAGCTGTGGTCCGTCCATTGAAGCTCTGTGGCGTGGCTGAAGTCGATGTCTGTGCTGGAAGAGAAGACTGCGTCGAGTGTGTGTCCGGCGAGGTGGGTGGGGGTGGACACCAGTTGCTTGAGTCCCAGGTTGGCGAGGTTGTCCAGCAGGGTGGTGGTGTTGCGGTTGTTGTTGTTCTCCAGGTGGAAGTTGAGGTCCCCCAGGAGGATGTAGTCAGAGGAGGCAGAACCCGGACGCGATCGGGGTACGGATGGGAGGGTACACTCACACGGTCAGCCTATATGCGGACGATGTCATATTCACGCTAGAGGACCCGAGGCGGGCCTTACCCGCATGTATGGGGGAGCTAGATGCCTTCGCGGAAGCGGCTGGGTTTCGAATGAATGTAGGGAAATCTATAGCATTGGACGTCTCCCTGACGCCCAAAACGAGACAGGACCTGCAGAGGCGTTTCCCGCTTCAATGGTCGCAGCGCCACGTGCCATACCTAGGTATCCTGCTGGCTCCCACGTTACAGGCGATGGTGGTGGCTAATTATGAGGGGCTGGGCAAGAAAGTCAAAGAGGAGCTGGGAAGATGGGGCAAGGGGACGATTTCCTGGCTAGGTCGAATAGCGGCGATCAAGATGACGGTCCTACCCCAGATTCTGTACTTGTTTCGTGCGCTTCCGCTGCAGCCCCCTCGGGGCTGGATACGACAGATGCAGACTGACCTGTCCCAATTTGTTTGGCAGGGCCGCAAGCCCCGAATGAGGAGGGCTTTGACGACTCTAGCGCCGGAGGCGGGTGGACTGGGGGTCCCTGATCTTCAAAAATATTTTCAGGCGTCACAGCTAAGGTACCTGGTGGAATGGAGCAGGTGGGAGTCAGACAAGCACTGGCTCTTCCAGGATCAGGCGGTGGCGGGCCGACCCCTGCAGGAAATACCGTTCCGGCGCAGGACACACCGTCCTCCGAACCTTTATGCATCCTATATCACGAGGGTGCCGCTGCGGATCTGGGACGCCACTAACACACCTTTTGGCCTCACCACGTTCCCTTCTCCATTCACGCCCATAGTAGACAACCCGGACTTTATGCCGGGGACGGAACCGTGAGCCTATACACACTGGCGGGGGGAGGGTTGTAGAGCACTCTTTCATATATATGGTGAAGACGGGGTCCTCCCCTTCGAGGCTCTCAAAGAAACTTACCAGCTGACAGAGGCAGACAGGATGAGGTACTGACAAGTTCGACACTGGGCCATGCAACCGCAAGTGCGGGAATCAGCGGACAGGAACCTGTTGCCTTATGAAAGGTGGCTAGCGACGCGCACGGCGGACGCCAAACTGATATCTGATCTGTATAAAATGCTGCAACCACCGCCTTCTCATTCGTATAACCCCCGTAGAGAGAGGTGGAACAGAGAACTGGGGAGAACACTCAGCCACAAGGAGTGGGAGCAAATCTCGTACAGGGCACGACACTCCGCATATCATGTAGGGCTCACGGAAACCTTCACCAAGGTCTCTACGTATTGGTACCACACTCCGGAGCGCCTCCATGAAATGAACCGACTCCTAGACTCTGCATGCTGGCGTAATTGCGGGCACGTTGGCACACTGACACACTTTATGGGACTGCAAAATGCTACAGGAATATTGGAAGGAGGTGATCAATGAGATAGATGCATGTTTCGGTATAGAGCTGCCCCGTTTCCCGGCTTATATCCTGCTGGGTCTCCCCAATGACCTAATGTATCCACTGAAATCTCGGAGGGGGAGACACATTGCTATTGCGCTAGGCTCGGCGATACAGAACATTTTGATACACTGGCGTACACCCACTGTCCCCTCTATCACGGGTTGGCTTCATAGGATGTGGCATGTTCTTGGAATGGAGAAAATATCACTTACACTGGCAGGGGACGTAGATCAATTCCAAGAGCTGTGGCTACCCTTCCATACGCTACTGGCAGCCGAATTCAAGGAGCTTACTTGCCCGAGATACCTGAGGCCACTGAGACTCACTCCTCCCATACAGTGAGAGGTTGGGGGAAGGGTTCAGAACCGCACACCGGAAGTGGGAGAGCAGGCGGATGAGAGTAGCGAGTGTCGGCGTTCTACTTGGTGCAGCACCGGACAGAGGGAGGGTGGGACGGGGAGACGGGTGGGCGGGGGGTTGTTGGGATGGTTTGTTTCGTTGAAAGAGAGGTACAGCGGGGTTGTTACTCGCATGCGGTCCAACGCTTGGACACATTACATGAGCAGGCCATCCGGGGCGGCTTTGCAAAGCTAAGACTGTTGAACTTTACAGGTAGAGGCAGGCCCTGGAGGAGGCGTTGATTTATTTCGTCAATGATTGTTTTTTATTGCCTTTACGCTTATGCCTTCACTGTTGTACCACTGTACTTAATAAAATACTTTAAACATAAATTAGGCCTGAGATGGCCTGGCTTGTTGGTAAGTAAACTCCGTCATAATATTGTTTGATTGATTTAAAGTGTAATGATATAAAACTGTGTTACATTTTTGGGCTCCTTTTATTTTTTTCCGTATAGGAGACTCAGCTTATCCTAACTGACCATGGTTGTTAGCACCGCAGAAGAATCAACTACGTCTGGGAAGTCTGCTTCAATGAGGCCCATGGATGAACAGGGAGGCCAGTACAGCAGGCTTTTAGGCTCCTAAAGGCCAGATTTCGATGTCTGGACAGGACTGGTGGAACCCTCCTCTATTCATCCGGTAAGGTGGGCAAAATCATCATGGCATGCTGCATGTTACACAACACAGCCCTGCAACTGTACATCCAATACATTTCAGATGAATAAGCACATGAAGAGCTACCGGGTGAGGATGTTGAAATGTCAAACGAAGATGATAGCGGTAAAAGGGAAGGCATTGGCATACGTCAAGATGTCACTGACAACTTCTTATGAGTGTAAGTATATATTTAGATTTTATGAAATGAAATGTGAAAACAACTTGTAAAGTAATGAGGATAAAAGTCTGTGCTGGACATATTTTAGAAAGCCCAAGATAAATGAAATCCAGGGCAAAGATGTTTGTTGATCAACGTGTTGACACATTGACTACTGTGTTCATTACATTGTTTATCTTCGATTGCTCTTATAAAATGTGTCCTCTAACTTATTCATTTGTAAGACTATTTTGTTATGTAATTTAATCTTTCTTTTTATGTCTTTTTTACGACCCTTCACCATGTCATCTTCATTTGGACATTTAGAAGTTGCGACAATTGCAGTAATATGCTGAAAAGTATAAAGGGAACATGGACTGATCCTGTGAAAGACACAAACACACACTTAAGGTATACATATCTAGTACAAAGACAACTTGAACAGTTATTGATTTGAAGTTTTTAAGATTGCAGTAGACTTGTTTTCTGTTGAATGGTGCCACCAAGCCAATTCGTACGGCCTAACCTGCTCGACCCAAAGCATATTAATCTCCCTTCAGATTGCCTACATCCTCCTTCTGTGTTAAGTGGGTCATCATTGTAGAAAGAACTTCTAGTATCACACCACTTAAAGTTGGTTGAGACATTGCACCATATACGGCAACGATGTCTGGGAATGATCCTGTGGCCACAAAATGGAGTAATGCCACGATTTTCACTAATGATGTTATTGATGTGGAATTACTATTCTGAGCCAGAAGATCAGGCTCCAGCTGATGACAGAAATCAAGGATAGTTTGCCTATTGAATCTGGTTTTTGGATTATATCACTGTCTTCCATGGTGGCAATGTCTGGAACTGTAAATGTTAAAACGGCACTGATAATTTGGATTATGCATGGGTTGTAATGTTTTTAGTGAACTATGACAAACATTTCTAACAATTTAATAACCTACATCAGCTGGGTTTGTGCTATTTGTTCTTTTTGGAAAAACATTAGCTACATGACATTTATTTATTAATAAGGAATCATTTTATTTTTTAAATTGTCGTGTGTGTTGGAAGGAAAACAATTGAGAAAGAAATTGAGAAAAAATTACAACAAAAGTTTTTTATTTGTATTCAATAAAACCAAATATACTAGAACCGGACGCAAACAAAAAAGGCTAACCAAAATTATAAAAATAATTCATAGTGAATTAAACTACTATGGAAGAGTCAAAAATGTTTGAAATCCAATGTCATAAGTACAATTGGCATCAGTAAATGCGTCCAGAAAATAGTCCACAGAGTGAATGGTAGTCACACACAAGAGGAAATTCGGTTCTGCATCTTTTGGTGGTGGTGGTCTTGCCATTCCCCCCTGGTGGTCCGAATGAACGTATGCTCCTGCGGAGGGCTAGAGGATCCACAGTTGCAGAGATGGAGGTGGATGCAGGTGTTGCCTCGCGGCACGGCATCCATTTCTGTGGCTAAGGTAGATGTAGTTGGCTCAGATGTTGTTAGACCACAGAAAGGGGAAAGCCCTGCACAAACAGGTGTAAATGTCATGCAGCACCCCATTCAGGATGCCCAAATGGAGTTCAGATTCTCCATCTGTACAGTGAGCTCCATCTACAACTGCTTCATCTCCAGGAGCTCTAGAAGGACTTGACCCATCACATCTTGGGACTGATGGAGGGATCCCAAAACTTGGGCGATGGTGACCTGGGTGGTAGTGAGCCAAGTGGCCTCACTCTACTGGCACACATCTTCCCTCCCATGAACCCTACTACCCCACTACACTGTGGCCTTGACTCAGTGCGCTACTCCCACTGGTTCCAGGCTGAACTGGAGGTGATAGTGGTGTCTGTTGAACTATAGTCAGGACTGGGGTGATGTTGGTTTGGACACAGGAAGTGGAGGTACCCATAGACTGAGGAGTGGTAACAGCGGGCATGGAAGGGGTAGGATTGGGCCGAGTGTGACTGACTGGAGCAGTCTACCCAGGCAGACTAGATGGAGCAGGCTCCTTCTCGTCATCTGGACTTTCATGAGTGGAGTCATCCCTGAATTCTTGTCCCTGGTCTGGAGTGGAAGCATCCACAGTCGTAGATTTGTGTCCACGTACTCTGGGTGTTGGACCAATAATTGATGTAAAAAAATAAAATAGGAAAGTTGTAAAAGTCTGATGGGCAGACTAGATGGAGCAGGCTCCTTCTCGTCATCTGGACTTTCATGAGTGGAGTCATCCCTGAATTCTTGTCCCTGATCTGGAGTGGAAGCATCCACAGTCGTAGATTTGTGTCCACGTACTCTGGGTGTTGGACCAATAATTGATGTAAAAAAATAAAATAGGAAAGTTGTAAAAGTCTGATTTATACGTCATTTGAGTTTAACTCCTTGGATGCTCATGACAAGCTCAGCTCGTCATGAGCGACGGCGCTCCGGTGCTCATGATGAGCTGAGCTCGTCATGACCGCGCCCGTTCCGTGGAACGCTCGCACGCTGGGCTGATTCCCCTGCAGTTCTGAACGTTCCATTGGAACGGGCGCGGTCATGACGAGCTCAGCTCATCATGAGCACCGGACCGCTGTGGCTCATGGCGAGCTGACCTCGTCAAGAGCATGGGGGTGCTGTACACGCCCCCCCCCCCGCCCAGCGGGGAAATATCGCAAGCAGCGAAGGGGTTAAGCCATTTATTGATTTAAAGATTTGTAACGCTCATAGCGAACCCCAGGAGTTTCCCGGCGCATAACCAGTTAGGTAGAGAATTTAAAAAGTCGCAAATTAAAAAAGCCAGGGCTTCAAACCCTTACAAAAAGCAAGCACCGATGTACATGTTCTCAGGTGTACTGAAGGGGAGTTTTATAATTTCGGGCCTACGTAAGAGAAGGAACGCCTCTTCATGCGGGCTAGGCAAAACATGGGCATATTAAACAAAGCTTGATTCAGAGATCTCAAAGCTCAAGTGGGATGATAGGGCACCACCAGGTCCTGAATATAACAAGGTCCCAGTCCAACTTTGCTCTTGAACATATAACATAAGGCTTTAAAAGTAATGCCTTTTGAGATTGTGAGCCAGTGCAGCACGTGGAGTAGATGACCCTGATGCAAATTTTGTAAGCTGGTACAGAAGTCTAGCTGCCGCATTCTGTACTACCTGCAACTAATGAATTGTTGCCTTGTCAGAGCCCAGGTAAAACATACTGCTTTAGTCCAGTCTGGACACAATTAGGGCCTGGATCACAGTCTTTTGAGCTGGAAAGAGCATCCAAATGAACTTTCTTAACAACTTAAGCACAGCAAAGCAAGTGGCAGTCACCTTGGTCACCTGAGGTGGCACAGAGAGTGTGTCATCCAGCAGGAATCCCAAGTTATTGACCTTCGAAGATGGAGTCCGCAGCACCCCAAGAGAGCCCAGCCAATGTTGTGGGCTTCAGAGAGAAGTAACTTGCCAAGAATCATGATCTCTGTTTTGTCCCCATTGAGCTTGAGAGAGTTTTGCTCATCCATGACCAGATGTGAGACAAGATCAGAGGGTAAATGATTCTGTGCAGATGACAATGTAAAGATGATCTGTAGGCCATCTGCATAGCAAAAAAGGGCCAAGCCACAACTCTATACTACATCTGCCAGAGGGCGGATGTAGACGTTGAACAGTAGAGGACTCAAAACTGAGCCTTGTGGGACTCCAGAGGTTAAAGCTTGTGAATCAGACCTGGAAGTAGATTAAAAGAAACTCGAAATGTACAATCTTTTAAGAACAATACAAGCCACACCACTGCTGAGCCTTCCAGACTCAGGGGCAACAATCTGTCCGCCAGGTTGGAGTGAGTAACTATGTCAAAAGCTGTGCTCAGATTTAATAGAATAAGCGTAGCTGTTTCACCCTCATCAAGGCGTTGCCTCAGGTGCTCAGTTACGCCCAGAAGGGTGGACTCTGTACTGTGTTCAAACCCTAAAGCCCGATTGGGAGGGGTGCAAATATTTTTGAGCCTCCACAAATAATGTGAGCTGTACATTAACGTGTATCTCTAAAACTTTGGAGAAGATGGGTAAGAAGTTAATAAGGCAAGAATTCAACAAATTGGTTGGATCCAAGTTAGCATTTTTTTCTATTGCATGGCTACTCCGCAAAGGGACATAACTCCACGTAGGAAGGAATTGAAGATCCATTATCATTAACAACGAACTGGCATCCAGTAACCCAAGCTTGCTAGGCGGTAAAGGATCCAGTGAGGATCCTGATTTGATCAACTGTAATATTGTCTTAAAGACAGCTATTTCAAAAAGAGACCATGTCCTTATTGTATTAGTCGATGCAGAATTAGCCAGAATATCATCATCATCATCAGCTAGTATAGGGTTACAAATGTCAGCATCTACAGCTTCTGCCATATGTTCTCCAATTGTGCAATCCCTTGTCAGTTGGTCATGGTTATTATTCATTTTGAGGGGGAAGAAGTAAGCTAGATCCTCACATTGAGACAGAGAGGGGAAGTGTAGGGGTACGTTACTAGAAAAGTTCCTGCACTACCCTAAAAGCATCTTGCAACAGTTTTGGGTACTTAAGATCTTATGAGAGTAAAACGCTGCACAAGATGAATTGCAGAGCGCATGATATTGGTTTTTTTTGTGCAACTTTGTAATTGGATTTAGGTTTCTCCATATAAGTCTTTCACCATAGTCTTTCAAAGACTTTACACTGTTTTGTTTCCTGTCTGAGCTGGTCATTGAACCAAGGAGCAGGTGACACCGGCCACAGCATTCATCTGCGGCCAGTTTAGTTTTCTCCACGGTCTCCAGAAGCCAGTTGTCAGCCAGGTCAGTCGCTTGTTTTAAAATAGATTGAGTGCTATTAAGATTCTTATTCAGGGCTAAAACATTCAATTTTGACCAGTTCCTGGATTTCGAAGAGAGTATGGGTCGCGTTGTTAAAGGACTGTTTAGGATACTAACCTTAAATGGTACAGCAAAATGGTCAGGCCACAATAATGGGAGGGGAGGATCTGTAACCAACTCCGTTACGTTGGAAAAAACGGATCTAAAAGATGGCCAGCTGAATGAGTAGGTGCAGAGTTATGCAGCCCAAGACTGAGGACACCCAAATCCTCTATAAAGGAAGTACTCTGGCTGCACTTGGAGTATTCCAGGTGTAGATTAATATCACCAAGTAGCGTAAATTGGTGGATTTTAATAAGGAGTGCTATTAAGTCTGGAAAAGAGGTGCACCAGTTTCCAGCAGACCCACGGAGGCGATAGATCAAGACCCCTGATAGTGTGAATGTATGCAAGAGCACAAAACACAAAGTTTCACAGGCAGGAGCAAAGAAATCTTCAACTTAGAATTTGAAAGTGATTTATATAGCGCATGGCTACCCGGAGTTAATATAAGTGACGCATGTAGATCAAAGTGCCTTTAGCTTGGCTGCAGTGAATAGCTAAAAATTAAGAAGAATAAAGGGAAAAGTTCATCAATATACTGAATGTACCTTTCCGTGGTGTGATACCTTTCACAAACAGTTTAACTTACACACAAAATAACATCAAAATAGCAGGTAAAAAGATGTTCTGAAATGAAAATAAATTAGTAAGAATACATAAGATATACCAAAGATTCAACACAACAACAGTAGAGAGGGGAAATGTGACAGAAACCATTCCAAGGCCTAGCAGGCAAAACTACTGATAATTACACAACATAGGAGGAAATATAGCATTACTTATAATAGAAACATTGCAGAGTACATTTATTTAGAAAAATGTATTTAAAACAGACAACTGATATTCAGCATACAAAATTCCATACTTTCCCATTTACAAATCAGAAAACATGGACTTGTGAAATAAATACAATCAATTCAATGGGATCCCAAGAATAGGACAACATTAAACACAAACACATTTAAAAACATAGCATGAAATAGAGATTGATAAACTACATAACACTTCAGCACGTGAAAATTTGACAGAAAAGAGAGAAAGAGCAAAATTACGTTGCAATATCATTTTCCCATAGCAAAAGCAAGGCATCATGTGCATAAAGGTAAGTTAAACAAACCTAGCGAAAATATGCAGTAAGAACAAAAAACTGATAGTGAGAATATAAAACACATATGTAATAAGTTATTTGGTGTAAAAGCACCATTACATCATGTCAAATATAATGGAGATTGAAACCTAAAATCTTAATTACAACAAAATACATTAAAAAAAGAGACAACAAATAATATACTAATATCTCCAGGTGTATATGTTTAACAAACATGCAAAACACTCAGCAACAGCTAAATTAAAATGCAAAACTTGATTTAGGTTTAGTGACACATTCAAAATTGTAACTTACCAGTCTCCACTCCACCAGGGATTCCTGTCAAGCCTTCAGGATGAAGGATCTGCAAGACCTTCTCCTCCCATCCAAAAAGTTGTAAGGGGGGCTGGGAGAACCCCCCCCCCCCCCCCCAGTCCTCTTGACCTCCAGGTGATGCTTGGAGGCCAGGGAACGAACTCTACCCAGCAGCTCATTCCACCTCTTACTAATTCCCTCCTTTGTGCGCAGATATTTTCCTACAGCAGTCACTCTGTCAACTATTCTGGCCCACATTTGCTTTGTCTGAGATATGGTTGCTTTTTAGGTCTCGCGACCTATCAATGCGCGCAAGCGCATTGAGCGGAGCGAGAATTCAAGTGCTCGAAATCCTCGTCAAACCAAGGGCTTCTTGCGCTGCGGTTTTCATTAAGTTCACGTGAATCACGTGACCAAACAAGCATGTGCATTCACGGGCGCACAGCACATCAAAGGGCTTCGCCCAGCGTGCGCTCTGCGGCTTCTCCTCCCCTAATTGCATTATCAGGTACGTGTTGGTGACGCATTATTTTTTCACTTTGTCTCCGTGCCTCGTCTTCATTTAAAACTTCATGTTTACGGGGAACAGACCTTGCCGGCTTATAACACACTGCGGCCCTCCATACAACTTTATTTCCTTCAACACCTTTCTCGCTAATTCGTTTAATTTTAATTTATTTCCAGTTTCTCGTCTTCATTTAAAACTTCATGTTCCAGCGTGCGCTAATTCGTTTAATTTGAATTTATTTCCCGTTTCTCATCTTCATTTAAAACTTCATGTTTACGGGGAACAGACCTTGCCGGATCAGAACACACTGCGGCCCTCCATACAACTTTATTTCCTTCAACACCTTTCTCGCTAATTCGTTTATTTTTAATTTATTTCCCGTTTCTCGTCTTCATTTAAAACTTCATGTTTTTTCGGTTTTTTTCCGTCAGCCTGGATACCCAGACGGCCGCACGCTCTATTTTTTTTCGCCCTCGTCCAAGTTTGAAATTTGAGTTGACTTGTTGTTTTAGATTCAGTGCCCCTTCCCCCCAACGATCCCTTTTCCAAGCCCAGACTCCCTGTAAGGCACTTTGTGACGTCAGCCGGACGCACGCTCTATTTTTTTTTCACCCCCGTCCAAGTTTGAAATTTGAGTCGACTTGTTCAGCAGACACGAGAGGCTTTAGAAGGTGAAACTGAACTCGCATACCTTCGAGTGCGGCGGCTCAAATTCGATGTAACGACTTTTAAGTAAACGTATTTTTGTTTTAGATTCAGTGACCCTACCCCCCACGATCCCTTTTCCAAGCACAGACCCCCTGTAAGGCACTTTGTGACGTGGGGTTTGACCCCTAGGCTAATTGCAAATGCAATTACAGGCATTTGAAAAGAATGATTACAGGAAATCTTTATCTCTTTGGTTTCGAGATGGTCATGCAAATGAAGAAGGCTAATCTTCTGGAAGGGAATGATCGCAGTTTTTTTTTTCTTCTGCTTTCTAGGTGTTTACAAAATCCCCCCCTCAGCCCCATTCCTTCCAGATTACAAATCAGCCTGAAATGAAAAGTTGCACCAACTTTTAATGGGACCCTTTCAAAAGTTTTTATATAGAGCCGACTCGAAGGTATTGGAGCTCTTTACAAAAGTACATGTTATTTTACACATGGACACCTTCGCTTTAAAAAAGAAATCTATTTAGGCTCGGGAATTAAGTGATCTGCGCAAAATCACAGGCTGTTGAGCCGGCGCCGAGACTCGAGCCTGGTTTCCCAGCTCTAAAGTCGGCAGCTCTGGCCTCAACGCCATATCCTTTCCCCAGGATAGCGAAAACTTATTACCGTTGGCCTAAAACTATAAGTAAACTACCCAGGTGTTCTAGCAGCCCCCTAAAACCTACATTGCACACAATCTTAACAATTCTCTTGTTCCGTCAAATCCATTGAGGGCTATTTCAAGTTTCGATGTACTCGAGCCCTTACTTTTTCATTGTGTCCACAAAAAATAAAGAATGTTATATTGATTGAAGAGTTCCTCTACACACTTAATATGATTGAATGACATGAAGATCCGGTCCTAAGTCCTTGCCAGAATCTGCAGGCCTTTTGTCCAGTGTTTTTTCATAATGTAATACACAGTAGCACTTCACCACCTCAAAGTTTCTAATCTATCACGGAGAGTTTTTCGTCCACTGTGTCTAAAGACTGAACCACAAAGGCCGTTGAAGTTCTCTCTGTCTCCTTCCAGGTCGTGTATTTAGACCTGGCGCTATTTGCAAAGTTAGATTGCAGTGTGCGTTTACGTCATGTTAGTGGCGTTAGGTGCGCTGCAGGTTATCTCACCCCTGGCACTGGGAAGCGAGTTGATGGATGCCTGTATTAGGGGCAGTGGAAAGAAAGGTAAACATTTAGTTCACAGACTTTGCCATTTGCTGTCGCAGTGTTTGCAGGGGGAGGGGGGGTTATCTGTCGTAGATTAGCCCCTGCTTGCCCTTGAGTTGTCTTTGTCTTAGAGTGGTGTTTCTGCACGTAACTCCCCTCGTGAAATCTGAAACCCTGAACTCTGCTTCCTACCCCCGTTCATTATAAAGTTCTAGTGCTAGCGTTGATCAAATAAGAAGACTTAATGCACTTTAAACTCGTTATTTGATTTATAAAAACTGTACGTATTTTTCACATGCTGCAATGGTGTGTCTTTTGCCATCAAAATTCAGTTTAGGGGCGGAATACATTACATATAAAGAACTATGGTAAATGATTGGTTGCCATGCGTCACTAGCTGTTGCTGTCTGATCGGTTCTACTGCCTTCTACTACGACTAGACCAGTCACATTTCTGATAGTTCCTACAGAACATTCAAAAACGAATCTTTTTTTCTGTAGCACATCTCTGGATGTCCTAGTCCCCTTGTCGTAGACCCCTAGATGGGCAATTGGAAACACGAGGGTTGCAGATTGCGTACACACAGATCCACTTGGACCATGCTCCGTGAGTGGGCCTGGACACTACCCATGGAGTCTGCAGCAGATGAGCAGTTGCAGAGGCTCATGATGAGTTTGAGGAGTCTAGCACTATTCATTGCAAAATGTGTTTTGCTCACAAATTGTGGGGCTTCTGTGTGTCATGCACTTTTCCGCTGCACAATACTATAGCTTAGTTCTTGTCCGGATGAAATTGGGAATTGTTCGTTTTTGTATAATTATATGGAACTGTTAATGTTCTGGATTTGCTCTACCAAGCTACTGTTTTTTTTTTTTTTTTTTAAATATATTTTTATTGCAGGAAACACGTATGAGTACAACATTGGCACCTGAAATGTAATCCGGGTTCGTGTTGGTTACAGTAACATTACACCTATACACGGCCATTCAGCCCACAACCCGGAGGTCGGGCGGCGTGTGCCATTCTGCTGTTGTTGATTTGTCTCTGTCCTCACCGGTTTTCATAGGTGATAGAATAAATCACTTCTGCTTTTCCAAACACCCCAACCCAACATATCCCCCCTCCCTCCTATCGCCTTGCCCCCCAGAGGAAGAAAAGTGTCCTTCATCATGGTACAGGATTCTAATGTTTAACGGAAGTGATCGTCGCTCCTCCCCCCCTATCCCCCACCCACCTCCCCCCTCGTCATCGGTAGTCTATCTCGAGGTTGCATGTTGTGTGCTGTTAGCTGTGATTGTCTATGTCGGGGGCTCTCCAGCAATAGCATCTTGTTGGGAATCAGGCTGCTCCCCATCAGTGCTGTCTGAATCGGTGAGTGTGTCAATGTCGCGCAGGGCCTGCACTATCGTTTCCCAAGCCTGCGCCGCCTCTAAGGCCCGCTCATCTCGTCGCCGTCCCGCCTGCTGGAATCTCAATGTGCTTTCGCTTCCCGCCCACTTGAGGAGTTCATTGCGCCATTTAGCGCCCGTTGGACCAACTCGCGCCTTCCAGTTTCTGGTAATTTCTCGTTTGGCCAAAAGTAAACCCAAATCGATGAACTTGCTAGTAAGTTTGTTTTTAGGGGTGTGTGGGAACCAGTGTAGTAACCCTGCCGCCGCATCTATCTGCAATGATCTGTCGGTCACCTCTGTCAGTGTATCTCCTACAATTGACCAAAATGGGGTCAGCCTTGGACAGGACCACAGCATGTGGAAAAGGTCCGCCGTGGCTGTCCTGCATCTAGGACAATCTGCCGTCTCCAGGCCGAAATATTTCTGCAGCTTCTCCGTGGTCAGATAGGCTCTATGCAATACATAGAAGTGGACCAGTTGAAACCGGGCGCTTCGCGTTCCCTTCCATGCCCGTTGCAATAGCTGGGGCCACGTGGTCTCTGGAATTTCCTTCCCCAAATCCGCTTCCCATCGGGTCTTAAGAGCCGTTAGGGGGGTTAGTCCCTCATCGATCATTCTAGAGTACAAGCATGACACTGCCTTGATTGTCCCTGCAGACATCATAGTATACTGGCAGGTTACCGATGTCTGTGGTTCCTCACGCCCAGTTCTCCAGTGTGCTTGGAGTGCCCTCGTGATCGCCGCGTGGAGCAAAAAGTCACCACTAGGGACGTCGTAGCGATCTCGAAGCTCCTGGAAGGGCAGTAGTGTTCCCTCTTCGTAGAGGTCGCCTATGGTCTGCACACCCATTTCCTCCCAGACCCCCAGCCGGGACCAATCTCCGCCGTGGGGCAACGCAGTGAGCATTCCCAGAGGAATCTCCGGGGCATAAGGTCTCGGTCTGCCCAATTTGCGGTACACTCGGTTCCAGCACGAACGTATGGTACTTTCCTCCTGAGTGAGGCCTCTCAGCTCGAGCTTTTGTTGCATCGCAATGAACGATAAGACATGTCTGGGTATGCCATTGCCTCGGGATTCCTCCGGACCTCGGAACTCCCGCGCCACCTCCTGGGTGTAGAACTGTAGTTGGGCCGCCAAGAAGTACTTCTCGAAGTCAGGCGCTGCTAATCCCCCCCTCCGCTCTCGGCCTCATCAAGGTCCTAAGCGCCACTCTGCGGCGGCCCGAGCCCCACAAAAACGACACTATCATAGAATCCAGGCTTTGGAAGATGGATCGGGGGATCCATACCGGGAATGTTCGAAAGTAGTACAGTAGGCGGGGCAGCGCCACCATTTTTAACAGTGCTATGCGCCCTGCCACCGATAAGGGGAGGGTGGACCAAAAGGACATGCTACCCCTGAGCGCCCGGATGGCTCTGGAGATGTTACCCTCTAGTATATCAGCAGGGCGGTGGTAGACATACACCCCCAGGTATTTAAAACAGGCCGGCTCCCATCTAATCTCCCTATGAGTATCAGGCTGGGGGCAACCCCTGCGGAGCGGAAATAGGCAGGTTTTAGCCCAATTCACCCGGAGTCCCGATACCTCACCAAAAGTCGTGAGTACCGTATCTGCTCCGGTCAAAGCCGTTCCAGCGTTTTCAAGGAAAAGCAGTAGGTCGTCAGCATACAGGGAGATGTGTTGGTAACCCGTTGGAGATTGTAGCCCTCTGTAGTGGGCCCCCGTACGAATCGAGATAGCCAGCGGCTCCACCGCTAGGGCGAAGAGCAGCGGGGACAGTGAGCAGCCTTGTCTCGTGCCTCGCTCCACTGGGTATTGCTGGGATATCAACGGACGCGATTTCACCCGAGCCACCGCCGAGGCGTACAACACCGTGGTCCATCTCAGGAATCCCTCTCCCAAACCAAATTTCTCAAGGACCCTGTGAAGATACCTCCATTCCAGGCTGTCAAAGGCTTTCTCCAGGTCTATCGAGAGAATCATAGGATCGGGAGCATCTGCGTGATCACCCTCCAGGAGTCGAAATAAGCGTCGGATGTTCATCGTGGTGTTGCGTTTCGGGATAAAGCCCGCCTGATCGATATGCACCAGTGAGCTCATGTGGTCAAGCAATCGTGTGGCCAATATGCTGCTCAGAATCTTGTAATCGACTGTGAGCATTGAGAGCGGTCTATAGGACGCTGGGTCCACTCCCTCCCGATTTGGCTTAAGTAAAGGAACCACCAGGGCCTCGCGCATCGAGCCCGGTAGCCGACCCAAGGTCTTCGCCTCTTTGTAAACCCTCACGAGCCTGGGGGCCAGGATATCTATGTATGTGGAATAAAACTCTACAGGTAGTCCGTCAAGGCCCGGTGTTTTATTACGTGCCATGTTTTTTATCGCGCTCCTGATCTCCCCCAGCTCTACATCTCGACCTAGGTCTTTCGCCTGTTCTTCCTCTAACGTGGGGATCGGCAGATCCTCCAAGAAGGTGTCTGTCGTGGAAGTGTCTGGCGGCAACCGACTGCGGTACAGCCTCTTGTAGTACCTCCAGAAGCAATTAAGGATTCCGGGTTGGGTGTAGACTTCCTCATTGCCTGTTGTCCTCATTGCCACAATTGGCGAGGTCCGTCTCGTAGGGTTAGCAAGCCAGGCCAACAGGGCACTCGACTTGTCACCCTCCGCCAGCGATCTGGTCATGTAAGCTTTGTGGTCATAACTGCGCAGGCGCTCAACCTCCACAGCTACCGCCTCCTTTGCCGCCAAAGTTTGCTGTTGAAGTTCTGGATGGCCAGGGCGTGAAAGTTCCAGTGCACGGAGGGCACGATCAGCTTTGGCCAGGTCCTCCAGTAGCACCCGGCGCACTCCAACTTTCTGCGTGATACAATAACCTCTAATCACCACCTTAAAGGCGTCCCATTCCGTGGCCCTCTCTGCAGTCGTACCTTCGTTAACCTCAAAGTACCCAGCGATCTTGTCCTCTAGGGTCCCTCGGAACACCGAGTCCTCTAGCAGCTCGGGCCGCAGCTTCCAGGTAGGTACTTGCGGTGTACACTGGAGCCACCTGAGATCAATCAATAAAGGGTTATGGTCGGAGAGAGTCCTCGACAGATATTCAGACCGCACAGCCGAAGCAACCACCTCTCCCGATCCTAATAGGCCGTCTAGTCGCACATGTAGTTCGTGCATGCCCGAAAAGTGGGAGTAATCTCGAGTTTGTGGGTGGTGCGCCCGCCAGATGTCTGTCAGTCCCCAACTAGTCTGCCAGTGTAATCTACCCTTGGCCACCCTATGTGTCGGGGAGTCTGGGAGGGGAGGATGGGACCTATCAAGGCCAATGTCCAGCACTGAGTTAAAATCGCCCCCTAGTAGGATGGGACCTGAGAGGTATCGGGCCAAGGATCCCGACAGCCCATTTAGAAAGGCGATTTGGTCCACGTTGGGCGCGTAAAGACAGCAAATGTTTAGATCCCGTCCCCCTAGTCTCCCTGCTAATGCGACATATCTTCCTTCCGGGTCTATAGTATGGCTAACTACCTGCATGGGTACCCCCGCCCTTATCCATATTAGTGCGCCTCTTGCGTAAGCTGAGTAGGTGGTGCAGTATACCTGTCCCCGCCATCTACGCTGCAGCGCTATACCCTCAGTCTTGGTGAGATGCGTCTCCTGCAGCAGCGCGATCTGCACTCCTCTGCGCACTAAGTAAGCACGGACCTTATGACGTCTGGACATAGTGTGCAGTCCCCTGACATTCCAAGTAACACATTTCAGATTCGATAGGTCAGCCATTGTCCCATTCCACATCCTCCTGTCCCTCTGAGCCCCTTACAGCTATGGTGAAGTACCCACTGAAATCGGTACCGATGACGAGTTCCCCCTTTAACAACTGTAAAACAACTTGCAAACATAAGCCCTTGTCCAACCCCCCCAGAATAGGTTCCAAACAGTACCATCCAGTCCCCAACCAAACTGCGTTCTCTATATCCTCCCCTCCTATGAACCTAACGGTAGCCACCGTAGGCATGCCTTAAGGGCAACGTGGGGGCCCGAGCGACGACGCGGGGTCCCACTGCTAGCCGCAACGCGGCCGAGCCCGATGGAATCAAGCTCCATCTAGAGAGCGCCTGCGACCCCTTCTAGAATCAGTGCACAGACAATTCCCCTTAAGGAGCCCAGTCCTCCCCGCATTTCCTCCCTCAACCCGTAACCCCGCAATCAGCACTGTCTCACCCGATAGCTTCATTGTTCGTCAAGCAAATCTTCGGCCGTCCCAGGGGTGACCTTCGGGAGCTTCACACTGTCCAGTTCAGAGCCCTCCGTGTCCGATTGTCCTCCACTCTCTCCAGGTTCCGATTGAGCATTTCCCTTGCCGGGCTGGGGACCAGACATGGATGAGACCATGACCAGCGCGTCTCTTCGTTCCGCCGCAGTCTCCGTCGTGGAGGGGCGGGCAGTCCTGCCCCTGCGATGTCTGAACCTCTTAGGTTTCCGCTGCAGAATGTCCTCCCTCGTGGATTGAGAGGTTCCAAATCCGTCTGCGCCCGCCCTGTATAGTTCAAGCCAGCTGCACACATCGTCTGGAGTATCAAAGAATTTGGTGGAGTCGTCCACGATGATGCGGAGGCGCGCCGGGAACAGCAGGGAATACTGGATGCCTTCGGCTCATAGTTCCCTCTTGACGGCCAGGAAGGAGGAACGACGTCTCTGTGTCTCGTAGGTATAGTCCGGGAAAATATTCACTCGGCTGTTGTCCACCTGGTAAGGACCGTTCTGTCTGGCCGTTTGCAACAGGAGGTCTCTGTCGCGAAAATGGAGCAGCCGCGCAACCACCGGACGGGGCGGTCGGCCCAGTAGCGGCGGCTTGGCCGGCACTCTGTGCGCCCGTTCCAATGTATAGAAGGGGGATAACCCCTCTGGCGCCACCGTCGTCCGCAGCCAATTTTCAAGGAACGACACCATGTCCCCACCTTCACATTTTTCCGGAAGGCCAACGATTCGGATGTTATTTCTCCTGTTGCGCCCTTCCGCATCCTCCGCCCGCTTCTCCAGTGCGTCTATGCGGGTTAGAGCGTCTTTCATTGTGGCTTCCAAAGTTTTTTGCGCTGGTTCCAGTTGTCGCACCGATCCCTCCACCTCTTTCACTCTGTCGGATAACTTGCCATGATCCGCTCGGAGCAGTCCCAGGCCCGTCGCGACCTGTGCAATATCGTCTCGGAGGGCTGATCTAGTTTCAGTGATCGCCAGCAGGATTTTATCCAATTGTTCCTGAATTTGCGGGCCCCCTGGCCCCTCCACGTGCAGTCGCTCTTCATTGTCCGGCGGCTCCGCGTCAGACGCGGGTTGGGTGCCTCCCTTAGCGCCTCTCGGTTTCCCCATGGTGGGCAGGGCCTCCAGTTAGGCCTCAGCAGCGGTGGGGTCAAGCAAGTCGAGGGCCGGTACCGCAGCGGTGCGGCCCCCAGAACCTCCGCTCCCAGGGGCCCCCAGAGGCCAGCAGCGGTCAGGACGGGCGTCCGTCGGTAGGCCAATCCAGGAGCAGTGCCGGTCGACAGGAGCCCCGCACGTCCGGGCGTGGCGGTAGAGCCGGGGCCGTCCAGCCTCCACAGCCCCCCTGGGTCGTTCACTTGTCCCCCGGCTCCTCTCGGAGGTTCCGCAGCTGCAAAATGACAGCCCTCTACGGGGCCGATGATAACGCCGGAATGGCGGGTCGCCACACCGAGTTCCCCCCTCAGCAGCGCCCGAGCTGGCACTCCCTACTCCACTCAGCTCTTCCACCCCAGTGGGCGCACCCCGGACAGGGCTCCACGCAGCAGTCGCTGTCTCTCCCAAGGGGCGCCGCACAGCCTCGCCTCGTGGTGTCAAAGGCTGCAGTCTCTTCGCGTTGGGGGAACGCGTGGGTGGTCTGCAGTGTCTCTCCGCGCTGCCAGGGTGCAGTCCATGCACCCCCAAGCTGTCAGGACCAGTGTTGCGGGCCGTCGACGCAGCTAGGAATCCTCACCCCTCCCCCACTCCGCTCCAAGAGCGCGGGTGGCGTTGGTCACCTTCAGGGGTCACCAGGGGTCAGGTCGCAGGGTGCCGCTCCAATAGGGGGGGCACGCTTGGTCCGTCGGGGGGGTCAGGGCGTTCGGTTCCCCCGGTTCCCCGTCCGTCCTCAGCTCCGAGGAGGCGAGAGAGGAGCAAGCGCCATCTTGGGCTCCGTATCGCCGAGCTTTCCGTCCGTCTACACTCGGCTCTGAGGCCGCCACGGACCTCCTTTCACAGGCGGGTGGTGTCCGGGTCTCCAGGGGACTATTCCCGGGGTGCAGGTGTCGCAGGGGCCCCCCGGTAACAGGATAAGTGAAAGCTCGGCCGCGGAGCCGAGACGCTAGGCGACCTCCGTCATCGGCGCTCAAGCCACGCCCCCCTCTACCAAGCTACTGTTCTATGAAAGAGAGTCTACTGATAGACATTTACAGGTGTTTCTACTCTCAGTATACTGCATACACACACCGGCACTGCGCACACACAGGCAACAACAACATCTATCCGCACCACCACAGCATCAATCTATGCAAAAATTCAACAACAACTATTTATAAAATCTTCACTCAATGTTTCAAAATGTATTACAAATGCCACAACATTTTTTTAAGATTTCACTTCTAATCTTAGATATTCTTCACCAAAAAAAACACTGAACATAATATTCACAAAAGGTATTTAGGAAAGTTTACGATATTGCCATTATACAGTATAAATAACTTTTATTTCAATATTAATTAATTAACAAACAAAAAACATTTATATTACTAAGATATATACATCTAAGTCACGTAAATACAAAACATGTGGCATTACAAATGCTATAAGTGTCACATTTGCTAAAGTTAAAATTATTGGCATTGTACATCACTAAACATAAATATAAAATGTCATTTACAAAAACCAATAGCTCCAACTTTCCTACTGCGAGACCTATTGGCAACGCCAGTGCTTGTTGGATTTGGGGTCCAAACAATTGTGGCTCCAATCTAATAATTTCATCCACTATGAATGACAATTCTCCCTCTGTAAAACGGGGATTTCTCCTCCCTGCCATTATAATAAAATTCAATTAATATGTGAACCCGCAAGTAAAAGAAAATAAATTGTAAAATTCTCAAGAAACAGAGAAAGCACAATTATAAACCCAGAATACGCTGACAAAACTCCAGGAAAATGTTGCTCTGAGCTGGAATGGCAAAGGATCATGGTCTGAAATGGAGTGTATGTATAGGGTGGTATGCAGGAGCTAACAATTATGTAAAACCCATCAGGTAGGTGATGCGAGCATCCATCCTGCAGCCACAGTAATAGTCTAATGTTGACTGAGTCCCACAACGGATTCACTCAGTCAGCAACCCGCCGCATGAACACTGCCAGCACACCTGTGAAATCTAAATAGGCTCGATGAAATCCTCCCACCCTGATGGCGACGGAGTAATGTTAGCCAGCAGAGAAGTCTGTTGTGTCAGAGGCACAACGGTAATCGCACCAAGATCGAGCCTTAGCCTTGAATTATCATGCAGAGACCGAATAGATATTTGGACAGCTACAAGTATGGTCTTGCATTGCTTTAAGGGCTGAACTGCATGCTATTACACTGTTTTGTAGGGGGAGATCAAAGTATGGATTAGTGATTCCATGATTGGCTGATTTGGTTTACTTGTCAGACCCTAGTACAGTGCACTGAGTGTTCCCAGGGCTTGCAAACCAAATGCTGCTAGTGGGCTTGCAGCACTGGTTGTGCCACCCACAGAAGCTGCCTGTAAAAGTGTGTCTAAGGCCTGCCATTGCAGAGCCTTTGTGCAGTCTGGTACTGCCATGTTGACTGGGTAAGTGAACCCACTTGCCAGTCCCAAAACCTGCCCTTTTCTTCATATCAGACACCCCTATGGTAGGCCCACGGGCAGGGTGCATTGTAAGTATAAGGTAGGACAAGCCCTTATGTGTGTGGCATGTCCTAATAGTGAATTACATCCATTTTCGTTTTTCACTATTGCAAGGCTACCTTTTCTCCATAGGCCAGAAAGGGCAGTTAGATTATTAAATCTTATAATCCTAACTGACTCAGAGAACATGGTGGAAATTCGAGTTTAGTACGCCTGAACTCAGCATGATGAAAAATACATCTTTTAGTGAAGTTGATTTTAACATTCTGTGTTTGAAAATACCACTTTTAGAAAGTAGGTATTCTCTTGTCTAATTATCCAAACCTGCCTCTGATAGGTTGTGTATTCCTTGTCTGGAGTTTGAGTGACAGGGCTGGGGGATTCCAGGACACAGAATGAGTCAGACCAGTGGTGAATAGAGACATCTCCATCTAGATGGGAGGGAGGAGTTGCACCTGGGACCTGAATAGGACTGTGCCTGCCCCCCCCCCTCCAGTGCTGGCTCCACCCCATGTGGTGTGTCTGATGTCTCTGCCCTGTACTGTGAAAGGACAGAAGGAATCATGTCAACAAAGTGCTCCAGGGCTGTGCTTTCCCTCCACAACGCTGGCTCCACCTCCTGTGGGGCGTCTGATGTTTCTGTCCTGCACTGTGAAAGGAAAGAAGGAGTCATGTCAACAGAGTGCTCCTGAACTGGTTTGGACTGGGCAAAGGCCCCTCAGCCCTCAGAGAACAAAGGATTTTGGGGTATAAAATAGGGCCGAAACGTCAACGCTCACGTGTGGTCCAGAAACTCCAGGAGCCACTACATGAACACTAGGACTCCTTGGTTGTGAAATAGATTCTGGCCAACTTAATTCTTGTATATAAATGTATATATATATATTACTTGATTTCACTGTACATTGCTTTATGCACCGAGCACTTTTCACCAATTATCACATAATTTTCACAGGTGTTTGACTGTCCTTCTTCAAGAACCTAATGTTATCATTCAATGAATTAATTCGGATGTAACATAAATGAATTCTGATATATAAAATAATCGCATGAAATTAATGCCTTGTCTATATGAAGTTTTTCAGTAGATTGAGTATTTATTTCCTCAGTGCATATGTGTTTCAGAGATTTTCTAAACGTTTGAGTTGCATTTATTAGCATTTTCAAAGTGATTTGTCTTACTCAACAGAACCACTATTGTACTTAACCATAATCACCCAGGTTCTGAGGACACAGGGTCACCCCTTTTTCTTTAATCTAGCTAATTTTCTGTCGCATCATTTTGTGAGACATATTTTGGTATTTAATACTGTTGAGAGCAGACACGATAGCCAGCAGTAGAGTATAACTGAGCTGGGTGTACATCAAGTTTTCTGCTTAATGTTTCCTGTTTGTGTGTTCTGTATTTTGCAGGGAAGTACTGTTGGGGACACTTTGATTACCCATTTTAATGCATACCTCTGCTGAGTTGGGAAGTGTGTGAAATATTCTGTGTAATGTATTATGAAGGATAGCAGACTGTCCTGTGCGAAGTATGCAACCAATGCAAGCACCAGATTATTTGGAGTAATTGTCATTTTGGTACAGCAGCTAATGAGTCAAGACAAAAGTAAGGCTGCATGTCCACAAACATCAAGTACTGCCGGTGAGACAGATAAAACCTACAGAAGATTACAACAGGGCAAGGTTCAGTCGAGCTTATTCTGCCCTCTTATATAAAGACTCTTGATTATCACTAACATTAAAAGCAGTGTGTAAATAAATATCACTGTTCTCAAGCTGTTAGTAAAACAATGTAAAACAAGGGAATCAGGTTTAGCCTGCCACACAACCCAAGACCAGAGTGTGCACAGACTAGTACAGTCAAAGTGTGACCAATTGATCAAGTGCCAAAGTATAAAAGGTAACAATAGCACTTTCCAAACGGCTTAAGGGTTAAAATTAACACCATTCCTGATGCAGCATATATGTAACAAGTAAAATAAGGCAGGTGAAATTACCAAAAAGTCTGCAAGACATTGCTATCCAAGATCTTCAGGCTTTTACCTGGTTTTTTTGTTTTTGTGTAGCTGGGTTAGGAAAGTTAAACGTATGATAGAATCAAACAACACAAAACATATTTACTGCCCACATATTGTACAAATGAAGGACCCACCCAATTAAAATTCCTAGAAAGATGATATTTTGAATCTGTGAGTTAATTTCAGATTGTAATTTAGGCTTCTAAACTATCAAGAGAAAAAAACTATTACAAACATTCACATAAAAGGGAGGACCTGGGATGTCAGACGTGTAAAGATATGCGATTACTGTAAAGTTGACAGTAACCTTGGAGTTGACATTAAGAGAATGCATTACAGGGTCGGATGTGGCATGTCAACAGGGGATTTGCTTTGGATGTCATCACAATCCCAGCAAATAATTGTTCAGTTTTGTAATGTGTCCTACAGTGCCAAATGGTCAAGCCCGCAGGACGGCTCATTGAGATGAACACTAATCCCTGAAATACGCAGTGAGTTAGAGGTCAAGAGTTTGATTCCCGGCAAGCTGACCCAGGCTGCCATCCATCGAAGATAGATTGATACTAAAGTTTATGGTTTTAGAAAGCTAAGAACACGTATTTATCTTCAGGAACAATAATTCTAGAGGATACTATATTGTCCAAATGATTCAACCCCCCCCTCCAAACCTCTTGGACTCCAGTGGTATATATTGTATGTTTAGATATTCTAAACGTCCATCAGTGTTTAATATTCCTTTCAAAAAAATTAACAATGTGTTATGATTAAGGCGTTTTCATTAACTTTTTTTCTCCAAGTGACTGTCTTATCATTCTTTGTATTTTTTATTCGTTTAATCCATATTCAGGATATTTGCACTGTACTATCACCGGGTTTTCAATAGTCACTTTGTATGCTCTACTTTGCAAAATGCTCTAATGCCCATGGACGAAGTTTACACTATAAAAAAACTGCAATAAATATAAAAAAACAACAAAGCAGACTTTCATATTTTAGGATTTGATTATAAATGGCACTTACTCATCAATGTACGAGGTAGGGCACTGAAGAATCTGCAGGGCAAGAACGTTTCCACCAGAAATATCATTAACATATGTAAGTAAACTCTTCTTCTGATTCTTTTAGATTCCTCTCCTAAAGCAGAAGTCACAAATCAAACCCAACAAAAAAGTGGGATTGAATACTGCGAATTAAACAAGGACATCCTAAAACACAGCTGTGGCAGAGTATCCATTGCTGTGTGCCGGAGGCTTGAGATGAATAAGTTACTTTCTTGCCTGCGGTATCATTCTTTTGGGTGGATACTGTTACTTTGGATTTCTCCTATTTAAAATATTACCAGGCACCAGACTGGATCTGCAGAATTTTCCAGCAATGGTCATGTGGCACCATGTGGTTTTGTGGTGACTCTGAATCACTAACAAAGTGATGGAACAGAGCTGCAAATAAGCACCACCTAGGAACGCTGACATGAATTTCTTAATCTTTCTACTTCAATGCCCTCAAACGTAGAGGGCTTTGCACAAATTGCAGGTCACAGTGTGCCAAAATGTTACTTTTAACCTTATAATAATGTTCAGAAGTCCACTTCATAGAACACGTATGTGCAGTGGCAGTGAGGAATCTGTGGTGAGATTGAGTAGCCACCAGAAAAAGCATTACCATAGGTAAGTAACTTGTTCTTTAGATGTATACTTTTTTAAGTTTTCAAAACCTTTATTGGTAATTGCGAGCATAGACACAGCTTAGTGCCTACAACCATAGCATGGACGACAGCGCTTTGCAGTAATCATCAGGCATCAAATTATAACTTATAACAAAATGCGTAGCAAGCCGCCTACAACCACTTCGAGCCGGCCGCGTTTAAACTGTTGTCATTGTAACTGGAATCAGCAGTGGTAACAGGTATAGAGACCTCGCAGGGACAGAAATGTCCAGAAGAAATCAGATTTGTGGGACATTCAGTTAGCGTTCTACTCTTCGCCTTACATTTTCATCACAATACGTTTCAGACCTACATGCATCATTTAATTTTGCAGTGTTTTGTACCTCATTGTCCATTGAAACATACATTGTAGTTACCACGAGATGGGCGTGAGTTACCTGAGACTCGCAGCTTTGTGTATCGGGCAGTATCTGCAGTGGGTTGTGTATGTAGTACTCAGTCCGGGAAGTGTATCATACCTGTCAGGACAAACTACAATAGCAGTTCTCCCCGTTCATAACGCAAGTGTATTCTGTTCATGTAAATACCACATGAGAGGGGTATCACCATCCCCCCAGTGACGTCGCACCTTATACGCTTCGACTATCAGCATACTAACGTGGTCTCTATAAAGGTCTCCCTCCCTTCTGGTTTTGGCAGAGCATCTTCGGTCGTCTGTGCTGTCGACTGTATCGGGTATGTATGCAGCGGCCCCCATATATCCGTCGGCTTAGAAGCCTCCGGTTGCATTTCCGAGTATATTCCATATTGCTCCTGACAATGCACCATGTCTTGTACCCGCTCCTTAAATTTAGGGGCGCGTCCTCTCCCCCACCTGCACGCTAGTCGTCGCTTGGCCAAGAGCAGTGCAGCATTAACAAATTTTCTGCTACCCCTTGGTATCTGTGCCGTGTAGCCTAACAGAAAGATGAGAGGGTCAATATCAATGGTACTATCAATCAAGAGTTCCAGCGCCTCATGGATCTGCCCTCAGTACTGGCTCACCTGCGGGCACTCCCATGCCAGGTGAAGAAAGCCGGCTCCAGGTTGCTTACAGCGTTCACAGCAACCTGAGTCTGTCAGGTGCAATCTGTATTTTTGGGCTGGGGTATAATAAATTCTGTGTAAGAACTTATAATGAATTATTTTGAAACGACAACTGGACATCAAATTCCCTGCGAGTCCACAGCAATACTCCCACTGCTCATCCGTCACCTCCCTGTCAAAATCTACAGTCCAGTGCGCCCTGGCTGTGCCTGTCACTTCCGGTGTGTGGCCACGAATGCTGCTGTAGATGCTAGAAACTAAGTGTGCGCCATTAGTGCTGTGCAAGACTACGTTCAAAGGGGCTGTGCAGGGTGGTTCTTTAGGATATTCTGGAAGGACGTTTTCATGCTTTCTCGCAAACGAAAATAATAAAAAACCTCCAGTGGGCTAGGGGGGTGTTCACCAAAATATTGCTCCTGTGTACGAAATTTCCCTCCAAGGAAGAGATCCCCCCATGTTACCATATTTAGCCGGCGGCTCAAGTTCCGGAAGCCAACTTCTTGCAATATTGCCATCCAGGGATGATAGGCAAGAGGCATTCGGGCGCATATAGCATCGGTATCTGCAGTCGACGCGCTATCCTCTGCCAAGCATCAACCGTGCACGTCACGGTGGTTGGCGGAGTGTCTACCACCACAGTAGGACCATAGACGATGCCAGCCAAAGGCAAGGGATGAGCGATCCAGTCCTCGACTGCTATCTGTGGCATACAACTAGTAGGTTTTATCCAGTGATATAAGTAGTGCACCTGTGCACTCAAGTAATATGCCTCAAAGTCTGGTATATCAAAGCCTCCCATGTGATATGGCTGTGCCATAACAGCCCACTTAAGTCGCGCCGGTCAAACCCCCCCCCCCCCAGCCGAATCAATTCAGATTTCAAGGTCTTGAAGAAAAATGACCCTGGGTAATAGGGAATATTAAGAAAGTAATAAAGAAATCGGGCAATAGGACCATTTTAATAAGAGATACTCTGTCCGCCATTAACAGGGGAAGCGCAATCCAACGCGTGACCGAATCCGTCAGTTTGACAATGGCCGTGCCATAATTTAGACGGAGCGTCTCACCCTTATCCCTGGATATTTAGCGCAGATCAGCGTGACACCATTCCAGGGGGGAATTCCAACGGAAATTCAGACACAGGGGTAGTCAATGGAAAAAACTGCGATTTCCCCCAGTTAATTGCCACCCCGGACAGCCTTCCAAAGACTACAAATTCCCTCAAAAGGGCATTCAAGTTATTTTGTGGGTCTTTGACATATAGTGTGACATCATCGGCGTACAATGAGATAGATAGCGGTCTCTAAAAACAGTGAAAGGAGCTGTCCTTATGTAGCTGCCGTATACGACACGCCAGTGGTTCTATCGCAATGGCGAACAAAAGGGGGGACAGTGGGCATCCCTGACGAGTGCCCCTAGTTATTGTGAAGGAATCCGATAGACGACCATTTGCCAATACCTTGGCCAAGGGTTCAGTATACAATAGGCGCATCCACCCGACTAAGATCGGGGGAAAGCCCATCTTGTGTAAGACAGTAAACAAATAACAAAAATCAAGAAAGACTAGCTAGGTTTTTTATAGGGAAGACTCAATGGAGTACGTGTGTCAAGGAAAACCAGTAGGTTTTTTGAAAGCCCTCACCCACCAACCTAGTTGGTGGCATGCTTCATCATCGGGCCCACCACAGTGGCACCTAACGTGCCCCGGGTGTGCTTCGACGCCAGATTACTGCGGAGCTGGTATATTTACTGAGTGTGCAGTGTGGTGAGTGTGAAGGTGAAGATTAAAAAGCCATACAAAAATCCCAGTACCCGAGGGTAAAAAACTATTTTAATAAACTGGGTCTCTGTTGGCATATTAAAAGGCAGACGGACACGGTGGAGTATGGATTATGACCTCCAGTGTCCTGTGACACACAGGACACTGGAGGTCATAATCCATACTCCACCGTGTCCGTCTGCCTTTTAATATGCCAACAGAGACCCAGTTTATTAAAATAGTTTTTTACCCTCGGGTACTGGGATTTTTGTATGGCTTTTTAATCTTCACCTTCACACTCACCACACTGCACACTCAGTAAATATACCAGCTCCGCAGTAATCTGGCGTCGAAGCACACCCGGGGCACGTTAGGTGCCACTGTGGTGGGCCCGATGATGAAGCATGCCACCAACTAGGTTGGTGGGTGAGGGCTTTCAAAAAACCTACTGGTTTTCCTTGACACACGTACTCCATTGAGTCTTCCCTATAAAAAACCTAGCTAGTCTTTCTTGATTTTTGATATATAAAAGCGGGGATTCAGACTGGCTTACCTAGTCCTCCCTCTCCCCTTTGATTCAGTAGTAAACAAATAACGCCATTCCACGGAGGCAAACGCCTTAAATGCGTCAAGCAATATCGCAGCTAACGGAAGTTCAGGGGCAACTGTTTGTACGAGTGAGAATATAGTCCGCAGGTTGTGCGAGGTTGCCCTCGTCGGTACAAAACCAGACTGATCGGGAAGGATAATTCTAGTCATAAGGTGGGAAAGTCTCGTAGCCAATACATTTGCTAGGATCTTAGCATTGCAGTTTAGCAACGACAGAGGACGGTAGGAGTCACAATGGGCTGCATCTTTGCCTGGTTTAAGGAGAGACGTGATCACCACCTCCCTCATAGAGCGGGGTAGAATCCCTACCTCTATAGAGTCCTCAAACACTTCTTTTAACAAAGGAGCTATGATATCTATATAGCACTTCTAGAACTCAGCCGGAATCCCGTCTAAGCCAGGCGCTTTTCCGTTGCTGAGAGATATTATGGCATCTCGGATTTCATCCAATTCGAACGGAGTACTGAGGATAGTTCTATGTACGTCGCTCAGCCAACATAGATTCTTTGGATGGATACTTCAAATCAGATTCCTCACTTTAGAATAGCTACCATAGCAGCACCTCCCAAAAGGTGGAGGATCTGCAGAGTGGATTGATACCAAAAAGTCTTGCAGGACCAAGTGGGCAAAGTGATTGTCCCACCGGACCTGACTGCCAAGGCAGTACTACTTTGTTAATGTGTGCATGTTCCATGAATGATGCCTACACTGCTGCATGGAAGATGTCTGCACCTGCATCCCCTCGCCAAACCTGTTAAAGCAGTCCTAGTGGAATGAGCACCCAGGCCAACAAGGGGTTGCTTTTTGGCCAGGGAATCTTGACAGTGTTCATTTTTGCACAAGCGTTCCGTTCTTTGCACCAGAAATCCCTCAAAGAACTGATCATGCACATGGTGGTATTTTGTGTGGTCATTTTAGAAACTAAGGTGCTCTTAGGATCAAGACAATAGATCCTCTCCTTCTCTTTTGAAGCATAAGTATGATCAAAAAAAGTTGGCAGAGAACGAGATTGAGAGACATGGAAAGGAGTGATGGAAATCATGAACTCTGCGTTGTGTCAGAAGTTGCAATGAGCAGCTGTGCATCAGCTCAAAAGGTGTGCATTATGTGAAAGGACCACAGTGAGTTCAAGCCCCCTTGTGGCATGGGGAACAGCTTTGTGGGAAACATATGGGTAAAACCTTTGATAAACACATCACAACAGGTTACTGAAATAGCGTGGGTTGATCAGGTAAATACACAAAGACCAAAAGGGCCAACAGATAACGCTTAACTGTCCCACTGCAAAGCCTTGCTGTGCCAACAATAGAATATACAATGATACATCTGGATGTTTGGTCTGCAGAGGATTGAAATGACGAGCACCACACCAGGGAACACATTTCTCTGAGCACAGACAGACTTAGACCTGGAGCATTGGGCTCCAAAGATGCAGTTACTTTGACAGGACATCACATGCATCCAACAGTCACCAATCAATCTCCATGAATGAAGGTGTAGTTTGAGGTGACTTGTGTGCATGACACTTTACTTCTTCTGAAACAGTGTGTCCTCCTGAGGTAGTAGATGGATTGGAGGGCAAATACTTATGCTCTGGGTAACGTACTCTCTTGGCCCATCTGGGGCGATTAAGAGGACTTGGGCCTAGTCAGTCATAATTTTCTTCAGAACTCTACATAAGAGAAGTAGAAGTGGAAATGCCTAGAAGAGCCCTGTATTCCACAGCAGATTGAATGTGTCTCCTAGATAGCACCTGGAGGAAACTTCAGTGGGCAAAAGCTTTGACACTGCAAGTTCTCAGCGGCAGTGAACAGATCTAGTTAGGGTACAGTTCTCTGATCGAAGAAGCCACGCACAACCTTGGGATGCAGATGCCACTTGTGGTATGCCAGTGTGGGTCTTTCAGATTGTCTGCACTGGCTTTCAGGGATCCAACCAGCTAGTTGGCAACCAAAGAGATGTTTTGCAGTTCAAGCCACCTCTAGAGTCACTGGGCCTCCCGGCATAGGATCAGGACCCTACTCCAGTACAACACGGCCATTGTGATATCCATAAGGATTTGTACCATCCTCTGTTTCATGGATGGGAGACAGACTTTGAGAGCCATGCAGATTGCTCGTATTTTCATACCATTTATGTGGAGCTGTCCCTCCCATCTCCGGATCTTCCATGAGATACCCCCACCCCCCCATCCCCACCCCCCCCCCCACCAACCCAGCAGCAACCGTCACAACTGTGGAGTATGGGAAAGGTAGTGAATGCGGTCTGCCACAGGTCACATTGGTGCTGGTCTTCCACCTCTGAAGAAACTGCAGGTTTGTGCAATACCTGAATGGAGTTTGAAAGGAAGCACTGATGCCTAGCCCTTTGGATCCTGAGGGTCCACTGCAAGGCCTGCATATGCCACCTGGTGGTTGAAATGTAGAGGATATGCAAGGTCAGAATTCCAAGGCAGCCCAGGCCCTACTCCTCAAGACCCAGGATTAGGCAGCAAGTCATCAAGGAAGGGAAACACATGAATCTCTGACCTCTGAAGGTGGGCAACGACTATCTCCATAACTTCTGTGAACACCCGAGGGACCAAAGTAAGGCTGATGGGGAGCAGAACAAATTGGAATAGTTGCAACCCACCATGACCTCAGCTAACACTCTGGCTTTATAGGGCGGGAATATGAAAATAACTATAGTGCAACTCCAGGGACACCATCTGTTCTCCTGAGCACACAACAGAAAGAATATGAAAGAGACAAAGTATTTTCAATTTGTTTTTGTCTCTGAAAGGTATTCAATAGGCAGAGGTCCAGTACAGGCCTGAAGCCTCAATCCGTCATTATGAGAAAGAAGCGCAAGTAGCACTCCTATCCCCTCTCTTAATCTAACACCCACTTGATGGCAGCTTTGGCGGGCAAAGGTTGAAATTTTACACCAAGACTGCAAATTGTTCCAATGACATTCCTTTTTATGTTGGGGTAAAAAAACAACATAAGAAAACAAAACGTGGAGGAAGTGAAAAACTGGGTCTAGCTTCTTTGAATAACTTGTAAGACTCATGTGGCTGACGTGATCATTTTCCAGCCGGCGAGAAAATGTTGTATCCTGCCTTCTACTGGTCAAGCATGGGTCTGTGAGGACTAGTTAAAGCATTTTAGCAGGTGCTACAGCTGGGAAGGAAGAGACTGAACACAGCATTGCAAAGACTGTAAATAAAGGCGATGAGTTCATTTAGCAATTATTGGACATTGGGATGCCTTTGGTATAAGCAAGAGAAGCAGCCATGGCGAGTGGCGGCCTCTACATGAGGCAAAGGAACGCTGCCCCCCCAACCCACCACCAGCGAATGAAACAATAATAAAACAGGGTTTAAACCTGTTTAATTATCGTTTTCTTTTAATTCCATGGACTTTGATGAGACTTGGGGGCGGGTCCAGGGGATGACACTGGTGGTGGGGGAGTGGTGAGCACTCTCATGTGCAGTGAAGCTCTCTCCAGTCCCAGCTGCGATGCTGTGGCTTGAGAGAGCAGGCACAGGCTGCCAGTCTGCCTGGGAGCGCAAGTTGCGGGTGCTCAGTCCAATCCCGATGCTGCTTTCATGTAGCGTCGGGATTGGCCACATTGCATTCTGGGAGCCTGTGCCCAGAAGAAGGAAGCGGCGTTAAGGTAGGTTTTTCTTTTTAATTTTTTGTCCCCGAAACGTCCCCAATTCCCTCCTCCAGCCCGGATGGCCCCTGCCCCCCACTTTGGCAGGGGACAGGCCGCTGCTGGACATTGCCTCAGTTCAGTGTGCATGAATGCCAGTCGAAGAGTCTTCCTAGGCCAGTGCATTACAGAGCTTTACACGTAATGTGCACCTGAAATAGTAACTTTGATGATCACCTTGCCTTTGGCTAATCCAGCAAGCCCACAAAGAGCGGGTTCTCCAAACCATAATGTAATGTGTTCTTGTAAAGCGCACTGCTGCCCTGAGGCGTCGTGGCGCTGTTGACCGCTGGGGAACCCGTCCTGGATATCCCTGTGAGATGGTCCCTACTGGGTATCTCCAAGGTGAAACCAGGCATCCACGGCGAATGTGGGGGGCCGTTGTAGAGATGAGGCAAGCTGATGCCCAGAGTTGCCGAGTGTGATCCCTGGTTAGAGTAGGCACCGAGGCGAGAATTATCAAGTCCGCTGACCCTGGTCCACGACCCTGCCGCTTCGGGAATTGAACCCTGGTCCGGGGCCGTTCTCTGCTTTCGGGTCTGCCACTCCATATTGTCTTGTGCAGTTGTCGTAATTAGATAGAACATGTCTAGGGTCTAGCCTATGTAATCTCTCTTCTTCCTTTGTGGGGAGAGAAGGACTGGTCCATGTGGAAGTCAGACATGAATTTTGAAAGGAAAGATGGGCAGGTGTAAAGTGCATTATTTCAGAAAAAGAACAAAACGGCAGACCAAGGTCAAGCACATCCAATCCTTTTGTACATTCTATTAGAGAGTGATGCAATCACTTCCTGCACCCGCCGACCGTAGGTGCCAATAGTAGCCAAATGTTCAAGAAAAATGGAAGGTGCCCTCGTTGCGGAGTCAATCAAGAAGGCCAAATTTGTTCCGAAATTACTACTTTTATTTACCCAACCTCTAAAACTGGCACACAGCCAACGCGTTTCTTTCCCAATTTGCCAGAGGGAACTTCATCAGGGCTCTTCAGTATCCAGCTGATTGGTAGATATGATTAATATGATGAGATCTCACACCCAAAAATGGAGAGTTCCAAATATCCAGAATACATTTTAGAAATCAAGTAAAGGTCCAAGTCACCACTATCACTTCGAGGGACTTTTTGACTAGCAGGTCTTCATGTACAACCTTTAAGCCAGCAAAATATCGCGTAACGGCATGGTAACCGGCAGGGCAGTGCATGTTTTGTTTGGGTGGAAAAAAGTGAAATAGGGCTTGATCAACGGGACGTGTAACTCGCAGACCCTATGGACCAAAGAAATTCGATACCGAGCTCTCCTTTGTATGTAGCCTCGGTGCCGAAGTCGATGTCGCCCTTTTCTCGGATCCGACATGGTGGGAGTCCGAGTGTTTCGGTTTCAGTTTCGGTTTCGTTGCCGGGCCCGAGGGCGGGGCGTCGGAAACTTTTTTCAGCGGTTTGACCGGGCCCGAGGGCGGGGTCGTTACCGCACGGGGTCGGTTTTTCGGTAAGGGGACGTCGTCACTCACGGTTTGTTGCTCGATGAGTTCTTCAACCTCCGACTGGTCCCCTTCCGACCCCGACTGGTCCTCTTCTTCCTCGATTTGTTCGTCTCCGAACAGCTCCGGGATCGCTTCCGCCTGCATTCTGGAAACCTCGTGTCTTCGAGCTCGACGATTTCTAATCGTTAGCTTGGAGGAGAATGCTGCGCAGGCTTCGCAGTCCCTGGATTCGTGTTCAGGCGATAGACAGAGGTTGCACACCTCGTGTAGGTCCTTGTGTGGGAACTTAGCACCACACGTTGGACATTTTTTGAATGGAGTCCTTTCCATGGACTCCGGGCTTGACTGCGTCGAGAAAGGCCTCCTGTTCTTCGACGTAGATCCAAGTTTTTCTCTTCTATTTTGAATTTGTAACGCGTCGGAATGGAAATGAACGCGTTCGAATAACAATACCGTCGAATTGGAAAGGGAATACGCGCCGAAAATCACTTTCTTCTGAAGTTGATCTGGAGCGTCTCGATCTTCATCCGAACCCGATGGCGGAAAAAAACAATCTAAGGATGGAGCCGATGCCCATGCGCACTACCAACTAAGGGAGGAGTCACCAAGAGACAAAAGACTCTCCAAGAGAAAAACAAAGTGCAATCATCCGAGCCCAACACCAGATGGCGATCTATTCATAATGTACCATCTGCAGCCCATATGCCTCGAACATACAGTTCTTAAGGTTAATAACCATAGTAAGCGACTGAGCATGTTTTCCAATGGTGAAGTCATGAGGAATGTGTGACGGTCTGCCCTCCGCTTTCCAGGTAAGAGAACTACAACACAGATCTTTCCAAGTGGTTTATTACCACAAAAGTCTGGAAACATAGCGCCACCAAAATCCAGTCGAGCAAACTATCAGCAAGAGCAGTCCACAGAATTCCCAGAATTCTCCATGACTTACGAATGCTCTGAGTGGCATCACTATGACAATGCCAAACTTCATGTACAAGAGCACAGGAGAATAACCACAACATCTTCCTTTCTCCTAACAAACCAAACAAAATAAAACAAAAGTGTAACATTACCGTAAAATTTAAAAAAATTAGACAGAAAAAAAGAACCTCATGGGGTCATAGCAAATTAATAGAAACAAAACAAAGGAACCTAGAGAACATGATGTCCAACAGAAATGAGGGCTCAACAAAATGCAGGGAATATAAAGGACTAAGATGCAACATGTTCTCTCTACCACACTGCCAGCTGCTTCTTCCAGAGATCATATTGTGAGGTGCTATTGACTGGTGGAGCTCCACAAAGTAACGTAGGTCTTGAGCTCAACAAAACAGATGAGCGAGAGACATCATCACTGAAGCCACCTTCCATGGCGCTATCAGATGCAATGACTGAATCATCACATTGTGCTGAAGCAACATCCAGCGCCAACCCAGACATATTCCAAATATCACCCATGTCCAGCCTGATCACATTCTTCCTCACTTCAACAATTGCAAACTGCCAACAAAACTGCACTTGCCCTTTACAATTATGCCAGAATTCTTCACCCAGATTAAATATGGCATTTTCTAGGCACACTCATGAACAGCCATCTTGGTGTCAACTTTCTTCAGTACAACAGGGCCACCAGGTCTCCCACAACACTTACTCCTTGAGGCACGTTCAGGTCAGTTTCCTTCTGGATACAGTCTAAGGAAACTCTGTTCCGACCTCCAGCTAACTTGTTAGTCTGGGGTGCCTACAGAGCCGTTTTCTGATGTACAATAGACCAACCCTAGAAAATCCTGCATAACTTGGGGAAAAAACTGTATCCCATTGCCTTTTTATGCCGTATTTGGTCACACCTTCACTTGCAAATTCATTCTTTAAGAAATTCACCATACTCGAATGTTGGCCACATATACACATCTAGTGGAGGCCTACTTGGAGGTATAGTCTACAAATAATAAGACATCATTTTTTGTTGGGGCAGCAACTTAAACAGGCACACACTATCAAGACGCAACTTCATCCATGGGAACTCAGGAATCTCTACTGGAGACAAGGTTGTGGGTCAGGTAATGAATTTCTTGCACCGATTGTAATCCATCACAGCAAAATCCACTTTTCATCTATTACATGCCACCAGAACCTCTCTCTCACTTAAGCCTAGGTGAAGTTCTTGCGTACTTGCACCTCATTAGTTTAAATGATCATTTGCTCTCCCCCTTGAGGAGCACATCTATCTTCCTCTATCAACTCTTCGTCACACAAATTTAATTTCTGGAATTCCAAAACATTGTAGCCTGTTCAGACATTTAGTACAAAGCAGGCCAAGCCAAGACTACAAATTTCTACAGTGTCAGAGAAAGGATCATGCACCTTCCCCTGCAACCACTCCCTATCCCCAAGGCTAACTCTCTTCACCCAGCACACAGGAACTAATTCTCGGTACATGGTTCATTTTCTACAGGCAACCATAAAAGATTGTCTGAAGCCTTGCTTCTCACACCAGGTAGGTACTAAAATTAAAGTTACATTGCCCCTATTGGGACAGAAAAGGCACCTGCAATTTAACAGATGCGCAGCTAAGCCCAGAGTCCTCAAATGTTTGTGGAACCCGTGTTACAAAATTGGTTATGCAGCATGCACAGATCATGCATGCCATGAAATAGGCCTACGCTGATGGACTGGAGTCTACCATAGACCAGGAGGGGCGCCAAAAGCACTTACTTCAGAATGGGTTGAGCTACTTCCCCCACCCAGAGTTGTGTAATATAAACATGATGGTGGCAGCATACCCATTTCGTGAAAAGTAGAATGACCGGATTGTATCTCGTGGCATAGGAGTGGAGCCTACAGCCCCACAGGTTAATGTTCCGCGGCTGTATTCACAACTGCATGGCCACATGAGAGAAATGTAGGGTTGTGAAGTGCGCCCCAGTTTGTGTGTGCAAAAGACTAAGGGCCAGATGTAGGAAGCCTAATACCGGTCGGTAACGGCCGAAATTACCGAATTTCGGCTGTTACCGACCGGTATTAGGCATTTGAGATGTAGGGGCCTAATTTAAGGATTCGGTAATTTAAGGAATCGGTAAATTACCGAATTTTTAAATACCGATTCGGTAAATTACAGAATCCTTAATGTAGGAAACACTCAAGTGAGTGCTTTTCACTTGTAAGGATTCATTATTTACGACCAACTACAAGTTGGTGGTAAATAACGAAAACCGTTAAAAAAGCAATTTTTTAACAGTGCCATGTGGCACACATACATGCCCTTAGGGCATGTATGTGTGCCACATGTGCACCCATGCACTATTCAGTGGTGCAACAGGGTGTCAATGTGACACCCTGCCACCCTTGTAGGTCTTCCCCCTCTTACCGATTCGGTATTTACCGATTCGGTATTCCCCATTCATTCCTATGGGCCTCCAGGCCCGAACCACCACAGCAGATCTGTTGCAGTGCCCTCCGAGATATGGACCATGTCAGAGATTCCCCTGATGCTGAACCCATTGCAACTTCAGGTCCCACTGTGGAGCCTGCATATGCCAGCAGGCATGTGCCACAAGCAAGATGCAGGAGGACATGAAGCTCAACAGCCTCAGAGTTTTTATCAACAAAGGACAGGCTAGAGACTGAAACATTGGTGCCATAGCCTGAAAATCCTGGCCTCGCCATCGGACGATAAGCCAGAAACTGCACTGTCCACAACAGCTCAGATGAAAGAAAGCATCTGAGAAGGAGTCATTTATAGTGAACCCCAGCAAGTGGACAAGGTCCGTCGTAGTCTGGAGTTGGGAGATGACCGCACTGGGGCGAGCCCAACTTCAACAGCCAGTCATCGATGTAGGGGAAGATTGGCACCTCTGATATCCACAGATGAGCTGCAACCACTGCCATCACCTTGGTAAACACTTGAGGAGCGCTGGTAGGGCCAAAAGGGAGCAGAGTGAACTGAAAGTACTTGTGGGCCACCTTGAACCGCAAGTAAGGTCTGTGGGTTGGGAAGACAGGTATGTGAAAATAAATGCATCCCTCAAGTCCAATGCTACAATCCAATCTCCAGGGTGCAGATCTAGAATAGGAAGAAGTCCAACATCCTTCTTTGGCACTATTTAGTAGCGGGAATAACAATTAAGACTTAGTTCTAATTTCAGCACCTTCTTGGTGGCTACTTTGTCCAAAAGAGCCTATACTTCCCGTCTCAAGAGCAAAAGACATTACCCGATTGGAGGATCCATTTGTGTGAAGTTATTGTTTTCAAATAGGGCAGGTAGTGCTGGATTCTGCTGCCAACCAACTGTCCATGATGGCCGGGTGGGGGGGGACTGGATAGAACTCTGACCTTGATTCGCATGAAATCTGTGGGAGTCGTGTCTGCGGCCATGAAAGGACTGAGTAGTCTGGTGGTCAAGGGTACTAGGGTTAAAGGACATGGCTGGTAGCTACTATCATAGCTACAGAAGGAGCAACAGACAGATTGGAGCTGCTGGGGAGCCATCTAAAGCCCTAATAGAGTGGTGGCCCGTCTACCTTTAAAAAGCTCAAGCCCCAAATAGGCCTTGTTGCCAAGAAGGTGATTGTTATCGATTGGCATGTCCACTGATGACGCAATCCCTCTACCTAGTGAGTCAGTTGTATCCAGTCTACAGCACATGGTGAATGAACTTGGCTGCGTTTCTATCATCAGGAATTGCTTGGGAGATTATGGCTCGGGGCTCCTCAGAGACCATGGGCAGCACTTGCGCACCCAAATCACATACAGTATGAGTTTATCGGCCCGATAAGCATGCAGTGTTTACCAATTGAAGAGCAGGGCTGGTGGAAGAAAAAAATCCTCTTTCAAAGGTGTCCAGACTTTTGGATTTTCTATCCAGTGGTGTGGTCGGTAAAGCACAAGAGTTAACTTTGGACTTAGGGACCTGAAACACCAGGCTCTCATGGGTGAGGTGCTGGGTGAGGAAGGCTGGGTCTCTGAGCAGGGGTGGTGGCGGCAAGCGGCTGGGCCAATCCCAGCACAGGCAACGGAGTGTCTGTACAGGGATTGGCCCAGGCGACAAGCAGGACATTGGTTACGGCTGCATTAAAGGAGAGTAAGGGTTCTGAGGGGGATTACTCCTGGTTAAAGCACCTCTATCAAGACGATTGTCTTAACTTTGACTGCAGACAGCGTACGGCCCAAGAAAGGTGCTCAGCGTCTGCGGAGGTATCCAGAACACTGGCATCAGTCGGTTCCTCATACCAATTATCCTTGGCAGTGGCATAACGAAACTTGAGGGGGCCTCCTGCAAAGTACATGAGGGCCCCTCGCTCTGAACCCAGTCAGGAGCTCTCAAGCCAGAGGCCTGATGTCCTTGCACAGTGCGGGAGAGGGCTGCCCCTCCTTGGGCTTATGTTATGCCACTGCACAGGGACAGAGGCATGTATTTCAGATCCACTTGTCATATCATTAATTTTCATAAATGCTTTAGATAGAGGATCCATGTCATGTGGTGCTTTTTCACACATATTGTTTCTCAAAATCCGTTGGGGCATACCATAATTATTCCTTGATTTGTCTTTCAGTCTAATCCAGATTTTACCAATGTTTCAAAAAACAGTGTTTGATTCTACTGTGTCTCTAACGTTCCTGAGAGAACCTCAAACCTTACTTTAAAACAGTGATTAAATCATATTTCTTTTCACAAAGTTTAATTGTGCACCTAAAAAAAGTATATGCGACTGCCGCAGATTTCTTCCCTAGAATGCAACTGAGGGACAGCAGGACACAAAATCTTCTATAACATTGTTTAAGCTCGATCCAGTTTTGACCAAGCACACTGGACAATTGCGCTTACAAGTGCACCATTATCACAAAATAGGTAAAATAATAACAGGACACTATCCATAATAATAAAATGCTTTACACATGTATTATCGTTCTACATTAACTGTTTAAAAAAAATCCAAACTGAGAATCACCGGTATCGCATGCGTCCTAACCTGGCTTTTTGAACCCTCTGCAATTGCCATGCTGAAATTCACACTGACCTCGGTCAATCCACTTCTGACTAAAGATTGAAACCCTCATTGCACTTCTCCAAGCCAGAAACCTCCCAGTTGCAATCCAGAGGGCCTCGCATACCCCATGCCTAACTCTAGGCTAGTCTTTGACTCTGTTCTGCATGTCGCTAGATAGGCTTCCAAACGCCACGCACGTCCCATCATTACACTGCATAAGTTACTTAACACAGAGAAAATCCGCCTTATTTATACATACCTTATGCAAAACTGGCTCATAATTCTGGGGGCTGGAGTTTACATTTGCATTTCTTGTCCGAAATAAAAACATCTGCTATGGGCAATTAAGATACTGGAAGCTCCGGCTATGCTGAAAAAGGCGTCACACATTGCAAATGACTGCAAAGCAAATGAAGAGGCGGCGGGACGCTTGTGGAGCACAGTAAACGCACGTGCATAGTCAGATGCACAAAAATGCATATACAATAACTGACTATTCATTTCCTCCAACCAGAAATTGCCAGCCTCCAATGACCGACACCCATGCCTCATGCAGATTTAACCACCTCTTTAACATCAGACAGCTTAATTAGTTGTAAGTATGTACTTAATTCTGAATGCTTCTCTATTTACCTTACAGAGGGGCTGGAGAAGGATTTCAAACTGTCCTCATAATATTAGAAATTCAATACCACAAACAATTTACGCAGACAGACATAGTGGCCTCTAAAGCTGCTAATCTACATGGGTTGCGTAGACTAGGCTATGTGATGCTTGTTTTACAAATGGGGCCACTCATACATTGTTGCTCTTCGAGTGGACGGGTTTTAACACCTCCTTTGGCAGTAAAACACCTGAAGTTCCACCGAGTAGTTGGTGTGAAACCCGAGCAGTGGTTAATGCAGTGATGTCGCTAAGAAGGGGTTTGTTTACTGGGATCCAAAACTCAGAAGTGGGAGAGATTTTCAAGTCTATGCCAGCCAAAGGAAAGTCTGCTGGGACTGGAGCTATCCAAACCGACGAGCGAGGGCATTAACAATAAGGCAATCGTTGGGCTCAGGCTCACAGTAGCGAAATTGTATGGCTTGAGTCTTGCAACCCTGTGTTCCCTGAATACAACAGCCTCCTCTGCAAGACATGTGCTAGTGATATTGTGACTATTAGTCGACTTTACATGTCTCACCTGTGACCTGCAGCTTCCGTAGCAGGAGCAGACTGCTACCTACTTATGGTCCCACAGGCCACCACACATGTGCAGTTTACATGGAGCATGACACAATAGTCACACCCTTCGTCCCGCCCTGAAGACCACGCAGTGGCACGCACTGCGCAGCATGCAGTGCATCATGTGTAATGACTTGTGAATGTAGTGGTGCACATTGCTCGTACGTTCGCGCAGGAGTGCAACTGTAAAGCGAACCGGGCCAAAATTCAGTCAGTGAGCGTTCAGTGCTAAGGGGGGGCCCTGGAGCTCGGCCCCCCGCACTGCGCCCATGATCCTTGGCAATGGCCTTTTCTAGGGGGTCAGGATAACTATAGGGATCCTCAGATCCCCTCCACTCATAATCGTCACAGGGCCTTTCTAGAAAATAAAGGAATATGCTACTTACCAGTATGCATCTGTTCTTGGCATGTAGGGCTGCTGACATTCATATCTGTGCATAGATCGCCGCCTAGTGTTGGGTCCGGATGATTGCACATTGGTGTCCTGGAAGAGTCTTCGAAGTATCACAAGATAGGTGGCTCCTCCCCTGGACTACAGTGCGCATGGGCATCCTCTCCATCCCCAGATTGTTTTTCGCCATTGTGGCAGAGATGGTGTAATACAGTAAGTGATGACCATGCCTGAGAATGATTCTGAGTGCTACAGCTGTGACAGGCACCGGGGAGGAGGGGAGGCTATATGAATGTCAGCAGCCCTACATGCCAAGAACAGATGCATACTGGTAAGTAGCATATTCCGTTCGAGGCATGTGGGCTGCTGAATTCATATCTGTGCATAGAATAAATAGCAGTTACCTCCTTAGCGGTGGGTGCCCGTGCCAGCTGCAGCAGTCTGAAAAAGAGTTTTGAGAACAGCCTGTCCTACAGCTGCTTGCTGTTTGGAGTGTACATCCACGCAGTAGTGTTTGGTAAATGTATGTATGGTGGTCCATGTGGCTGCTCTACATATATCCTCTAGAGGAATGTTACCTAGGAAAGCCATGGATGCCCCTAACTTGCGTGTGGAATGCGCTCTTGGGGGAACTGTTACTGTGCGTTTAGCCTTTTGATAACATATCTGTATGCACTTAACAATCCATCTGGCTATACCCGATTTGGAAATGGGGTTGCCTTTGTGTTGTGGAGAGAAGGCAACAAACAGTTGCTTAGTTTTCCTGAAATCTTTTGTCCTGTCTATGTAATACAGGAGAGCTCTTTTAACATCCAATGTGTGCAGTGCCCGGTCTCCCACTGAATCTGGATTTGGGAAGAAAACGGGCAGTTCTATGGTTTGATTAATGTGGAACTGCGACACCACCTTAGGCATAAATTTAGGGTTGGTGCGCAGCACTACCCTATTAGCATGAATCTGTATGAAAGGCTCTTGAATACTTAGGGCTTGAAGCTCACTAACTCTTCTTAGCGACGTGATTGCTACTAGAAAAGCCACTTTCCATGTCAGAAACTGTAGCTCACAAGAGCGAAGAGGTTCAAAGGGTGGTCCCATTAGTCTGGTGAGAACTATGTTCAGATTCCAGACAGGTGAAGGAGGGTGTCTGGGAGGAATCACTCGAGTCCCTCCATAAAAGCTTTAATGGCTGGCACCCTGAAAAGAGAAAGATGCTGTCTGTTTTGAAGATAAGCTGCCATTTCAGCCAAATGTATCCTAATGGAACTATATGCCAGATTGCATCTGTATAGATGCAACAAATAACATATAATGTTTTGCGTTGATGCATCTCGCGGATTTATGTCATTATTGGAACAGTAAATGACAAATCGCTTCCATTTGGCTGCATAGCATGCCCTGGTTGTAGGTCTTCTTGCCTCCTTGATGATGTTCATACAGTCAGGGGGCAGGTTCAGGTAGCCAAACTCTATGACCTCAGGAGCCATATTGCAAGGCTCAACTGTTGCGGATCTGGGTGCTGAATGTCTCCACGGCTCTGAGTGAGGAGACTGGGCGTGAGTCGCAGTCGTTGGGGAGGCACCACTGAAAGTTCTAGGAATGTGGTGTACCACGCCTGCCTTGCCCATGTTGGAGCAACTAGGATGAGCGTCATGGAGTGCTGCTGCAGTTTGCGTGCCACTAACGGTATGAGCGGTGCTGGAAGAAAAGCGTGCGCAAATCTGCCTGACCAGTTCATCCATATCGCATTGCCCTGAGACTGCGGGTGTGGGAACCTGGCGGCGAAGGTTTGGCATTTTGCGTTTTCCTTTGTGGCGAATAGGTCTATCTCTGGATGACCCCACTGCTGGAAATATGGTTGGAGCACAGAGGGGTGTATCTCCCACTCGTGCATCTGATGGCTGTGCCTGCTGAGCAGGTCCGCCATCTGGTTGTCCTTGCCTGGGAGATGTTCCGCCATGAGGAACATGTTTCTTTGAATGGCCCACTTCCACATGCTCTGGACTAGATGAGACAATTTTGGAGAGTGTGTGCCTCCCTGCTTTTGGATGAAATACATGGCAGTCATGTTGTCCGTCCGGATCAGCACGACTTTGTTGCACAAATGCAATCTGAACGCCTTCATCGCCATGAAGATTGCCATCAGCTCCAACAGGTTTATATGCATCTTCTGCTGCTGCGTCGTCCATAGTCCCTGCACTGTATAATGGAGGACATGCGCTCCCCAGCCCTGGAGAGATGCGTCCGTCGTCAGCACTATCTGTGGTACAGGCTCTTGGAACGGTCGTCCCCTGCAAAGGTTTTGTGTGTTCCACCAATGCAGAGAGTTGTATGTATGACCGGTCACCAACACTAGGTCTTTTAGATGTCCCTGAGCCTGGTTCCACTGTCGTGCCAAGCACCCCTGAAGCGGACGCATGTGTAGCCTCGCGTGAGGGACTATGAAGATGCAGGAGGCCATCATGCCTATCAGCTGCATAAATACCTGCGCTGGGAGTGAGTGTTGGGGCCTGAATTTCCGAATGAGCAATTGCATGCTGTTGACTCTGGCAGAGTTTGGCTGCGCTGTTGCTGTCAGAGTGTTTATTGTCGCACCTAGGTACTGTTGTACATGTGCGGGTTGAAGATGTGATTTTGGGTAATTCAGTGAAAATCCTAGACTGTGTAGAAGGTGAATTGTGCGCGACATGTGGCTGGCACATTGCTGGGCTGACTTTGCTTGGACAAGCCAGTCGTCCAGATAAGGATAGACATGGATGTGTTGTCTCCGAAGGTGCGCAGCCACTGTCGCCAAGCACTTGGTGAACACCCTGGGGGCAGTAGTGACCCCGAAATGCAGGACCTTGAACTGGTAGTGCTGGTTGTTTATGGTGAACCTGAGATATTTCCTGTGTCCTGGGTGAATGGGAATGTGGAAATATGCGTCCTTTAGGTCTAGGGTTGCTAGGAAGTCCCCCTGACTGAGCAATGGTAGAACTTGCTGCAAAGTCAGCATGTGAAAGTGTTCTGACAAGATGTACTGGTTCAGGGGTCTGAGGTCTAGAATGGGCAGGAGAGACCCGTCCTTCTTTGGGATTAAGAAGTACAGTGAGTACACCCCTGTACCCTGCTGTTCTAAATGCACGAATTCTATGGTCCCTTTTTGCAGCATGCAGATTACTTCTTGCTGCAATAAGTGCATGTGCTCTGCGGACATAGGACGGTGCCTCGGGGGTATGTTGGGTGGAGTGGAGGTTAGTTCCAGACAATAGCCGTATTGGATAAGTTATCTCACCCACCGGTCTGTGGTAATGCCTTCCCAGACTGGCAGGAACTGCTGAAGTCTTCCCCCGACCAGTGTTATATGGTCTGGGGGCAGTGAAAAGACGTCACTGTTTATTGGTGGCGGAGGATCTGGCATTATTATTTCCTCGTCCTCTGCCTTTGGTGCTGTTCCCACAATATCCACCCCTATTGTTCTTGTTATAGGTGGCCTGCGTGCCCCCTTTGTCGTATTGGGCTTGCTGTGATGCTTGACCTCTAGAGGCTCCCCTGTTACCGGAGCGACAAAAGGAACCGCCCCTGAACTGTTGTGACTGCAGAGCTCCCATGGATTTGGCTGTCTCAGTGTCTTTTTTTATTTTTTCAAGGGTCGTGTCTACATCAGGACCAAATAGAAAGTCAGGGTTAACCGGCTGATTAAGTAAAGTTGTTTGGATCTCTGTTTTAAAACTAGAGATACGTAGCCAGGCATGCCTTCTAAGCATCACACTTGTGTTGATGGCCCTAGCTGCTGTGTCTGCTGCATCCAGCGCACATTTAATGGATGCATTTGAAATCAGCTTCCCCTCCTGTATCAGCATTTCTGCTCCCTCCTTATAAGCTTCAGGCAGGTGTTGTAGTAGCTGCTCTAACGTGTCGTAATGAGCCCTATCATATCTGGCTAATAGGGCCTGTTTATTTGAGATCCTCCAAATATTTGCCGCTTGAGCCGCCACTCGTTTGCCAGAAGCTTCTAAGATTTTGGATTCTTTGTCCGGAGGAGGAGCATCATCACTTGTCTGAGAGTTCGCTCTCTTCCGAGCATTAGTCACCACTAGGGAGTCCAATGGGAGCTGGCCCTTGATGTACGTAGGGTCTACAGGCGCAGGGCGGTATTTCCTTTCAATCCTTGGGTTTACAACCCTTGCCCTTGTGGTCTCCTTGAAAATGTCAGTAGCATGTTTAAGGACACCCTTTAGCATAGGCAATGTCTTTACCGATCTTTCTGAAGTTGAGAAAGTATCAAACAAAAAGTCTTCCTCCACTGGGTCAGCGTGCATTTCCACGTCATGGTTATTGGCTGCCCTTTCAATCAATGCGTTAAACGCAGCAGTATTTTCAGTAGGCGAGGTCTTGACGGTATAGGACTGAGTGTCAGGCGTGGTGTGTGGCTCACCAGGGTCAACAGGGTCAGTCCAGGGTTAAGGTTCCTCATGATCTGTGTCAACAGGATAAGTAAATTCTTCCTCATTGTATCCCTCCCCCACATCCTCACTGGTGCGTGTGGGAGAATAGGCAAATTCCTGTCCATAGGACTCTACAGTTTCAAAAAGAACAGGTGAGGCAGCAGAATCCCTTTTTTTTTTTGAGCGATCTGGTAGGACTCCAAAGGATTATCTGGGATGATCTTCCGTTTGTAAATAGTGAGTCTGCCAGAATCCAAGTCGATGAACAGTTTTGACTGATTGTCATAGGAGGGCGCTTGGAACACCACATCCTCCTCAATGGGCTAACTTGAACTTAATTCCGAACTTGAGTTAAGAAAGTACATCCGAACCCAATGGCGGAAAAAAACAATCTGAGGATGGAGAGGATGCCCATGCGCACTGTAGTCCAGGGGAGGAGCCACCTATCTCGTGATACTTCGAACACTCTTCCAGGACAACAATGTGCAATCATCCGGACCCAACACTAGGTGGCGATCTATGCCCATTCAGCAGCCCACATGCCTCAAACACTCTGTTTCCAACTCAGAATGTCAGGGTCGGGTCCTTGCCAGTATCAATCTGGCTCTATATCTGAGTCAGGGATTATGGCGGGATCAACGTCATCGATGGGCGTCAGTGGCGTTGGGAACAGCGCCACTGGAATGTACCTCGGTGGAGGTCGTGGAGTTGTAACTGGGATCGGCCCAGATCCGGAGGGCCCGACTGGCATTGAGGACAATCCCACCAACGGAAATCTAATTAGGTCCCCTCTCAGCCCAAAGGCGCTCAGAGGTGTTTGACCGCCCAAAAATAAAGTGCTTGGCATCATAAAATTCTTTTCGTAGGGCAGGGGTAGCTTCAGCAAATTTGGGAAGGTGCAGAGTGGACCCAGGCTCGGGCTACACTGGGACAAAATGGGAGCATGGCCTTGATTTTTGGCATAGTTCCCACACCTCATCCAATAACTTTGACCAGCACGGAGAAGTCAAAGAACGCTTCCACATCTTGGTTTTTTTGGGGCATTTTGGGTCCTGCTGGATAACCACCAGACCCTGTCCGTGGGCCACAGTGCAGCCAGCAGAGAGCAGCAAGAGCTGCATGCCAGAGAGCTAGATCGCCATTTCACGAGCAAGCAGCAAGCCTCGAGCCGCCACAGCATCTCCGCAGCACGCCAAGCGCTGAGTGTGGAGTGTTAAGCCCCCACCCCCCAGCCAGAGCCTCCCCCGCCAGAGGAGACAAGGGGGAGGCAAGGAGACTGGGGAGTGCAGCTATTACCCCGGGTGAGACACCAGCAGCGCGCGGCTTGGCTCCGGCAGCGGCCCGGCTTCGGCCATCAGCTCCGGGAGGAATCCCGGGTTAAAGAGCAGGGTGTGTGCTCTGTTGAGCTCGGGCGAGGCTGAAACCCGACGCGGGTGTGGTCCGTGAATCGCACCCCCCGCTTCTTCACGCCTCCTAACTGTTGAACACAAGCTGCTGGGATTTGCCGGTCTGCCGGTGCTGAGAACCGGCCGTCCAGACCCTCCCAGACCCTCCCAGTCACCGACTGACAGCCTGTCTGTCAGCCCATCGACCGTGGCTGAGGTCTCCCAGACGGTCTGCCTGTCTGCCTGTTACCTGCCCGCCACCTTGAGTTTCGGTGGTGTTGCCACCTATGGAGGTGACACGTGGATGAGTGTGTTCAAAGGGGCTTAACATCAAAAGAGCGGTTACCTACCTAGACGGTCAGGATCAGCCGTGGCCCATAGGCCAGGAGCAGTGCGGCAACTTGAAATCTTTGTCTACACCCACTGTCAGCAACTTGACGTACTGTTCTCGGGCCATCGTTGGTGGATTGTGGCACCTGCAGCTCTTTCACCACCATTGGGCTGCCATAGTTCCTGGAGGGTACCAGGGAGCGTGTAAGCTCTGCTCCCAGCAAGCTGCAATATTCGCGGAATTGCCATGGAGACTTCCAAGCCGCTCAGGAAATTACCTTGGAGAAAGGGCACTGTTTTACGTACCGTCTCCCCGGGGGTCGACCAGCAGCAGTTGCCGCCACCCCAGGCCAAAACTCCCCACACTGGTGGCTCATTGTAGCAATCCCGGATTAGTGACTTCTTCGGCAACTCTGCTCCTCAAAAAGGCTCTCCCCCCACCGCAACATCACAGTACGACGTGGAAACAAATGCGGATATCCTGGGTTATGACAAACATTCCGCTTCCAGCCCTGTTCACTTCAAAAGTTCAGCTTTGGAAAATCCGCATTCATCCTCGTCCAAAGTCCTTGTCTCAAATAAGAATCCCCAGTTGTGTATACTTTCACAGGACGACGCCATCACGACCCAGGACAGCTTCGCTGTTTCACCAAGTGCCCTTTCTACTGGCCTGGGGAACCTACCGGAACCAGTCACGGGCTCATACTCTACAAACTTCACTACAAACACCTCTGTAATAAATACTGCGGACAAGTTACAAGTCCAAGTCCATAGCACAGCGCCGCCTACTCCTCCAAAATATTCTGATAACTGCAACATGGTAGATTTGACACCTAAGCCCTTACCACAACGCAGCCCAGGTTCAGGTGCTCGCCAAATCAGCCAGAAGGACTCTCTATCTTTAAAAAAGAGCCTTAAGTTTGAAAGCCCCATGTCATCTAAGCGATTCTTGGCCTCTCTAGAAGCCCGAATTGAGGAATCCCTTGCTCACACACCGGGCCTCAGTTCGCATTCCAACTCCTTCAGTATTATGCAAGATGATCAAGAGCTACCTGTGTTCGCTTCCATGGGATCGACAAACTCCATCTTGGTCTCATTGACATCTCTTCATGTAAAGCAAGACGCAATTGCTGCAGCTATGCTTTGGCAATCTCAGAAAATGGAACTGCAGATTGACCTAATTCAAACTTTGGCCTCAGCACTGTCTGACCTAGGCTCCAGGCTAAGGTCTGTAGGGCCCAGGATAACCCGAATTTCGGCTCCTGTTTTCCAATAATTAATAAACTCTCTTCTCTCCCAGAAATCTTGGGAGCACATTAGGACAGTGTGAAGAGCAACATCAAGGGAAACAGGACAGTGAACCTCCCTCAAGAGCCCCAAACTTTAATCTCCTCTGAGGAGTTTTCACACACAACTACATTGGCCGGCTCTCCATCAGGGAGAAAAGCTACCCCCGTCTTCTGATTCAGATCCTAATAGCTCGGCTTGTTTGCCACGGAGGACCAGCCCAGGGAACCTCCAAGCGGGTCCAGAACGCTCCGATTTGAGCAGCCTCACACCGACAAAACCAGCGTTTCAGCGGCCCAATCCCACTAATACAGCCTATAAAAACTCGAATCACACGTCCTCCAACCTCCCAATGAAACCTCCATTGTCAAGGAGGGAGAGAAAGAAACTGAAAAAACAATCTAAAAAACAACATCTAGTGAAAAGGAGAGTAGGGCTTGACGGGCTAGCGGCTCTTAGCATACCAGCCATCAAATCCAAGGAACTTCCGTATTTTCCAATTTTTAATCTGGCCTTAAAACCCAAAACGAGAACTATCGGGACAAGATTGACTCAGGTGTGCAATAAGGATATAGAAAATATGGGGCAACCGATACAGGGTACGCCCGTGGGAACATCCCCGGCTTTGGGAGTCAGCGAACTACACTCCACAACGGCAACGTATGGATCTCTACCAAACAAAATCAAAGGCATTGCTACCCATGACCCAGGCCTTGGGAGCCAGAACATTACTGCACAGCCCGCAGTAGCAACGCCAGGCGGACAGAACAGCCAAATTAATGGCCAGGGCCTGGCAAAAGCAGTGAAAGGAGAAATTCAAATTGTATCAGAGGGTGTAGTGTCGGGCTGTTCTATGTGCCACATGCCAGAGGTTCCAACCAAAGACTGTGGGGACTCTTCTATACAAATACAGAGGCTTTTTCAGCCCCAATGTATATATGCCCCGGGAGCGAAAGGCCATCAGGAGGGGAACAATCACTCAACTGAAGCACGACCCCAACAACTGAAGGTGCTCGCATCTTCAAGTGAATTATCCAGGAGTCAGAACCATCAAAGTCCGGAAAAAGATACCGAACTTGTTTTCTTCCCTGATTACGCCCATAAGGGCCCACACGACATCCTCAACAGAACCAACCTTATTCAGCTACTTGACAACATTCCAGCGCTGTCTAGAGTCAGCACTTCGGACCTTACTTCGGTCAAGTTTTCTTCAATACCAGGCAAAGGGGGCTCAGAGGCAACCGTAACAACGTGGTCCCGGGAATCTACAAGGGATGCAATCCTTGGTGAAGCAAGCATATTTGAAAACTGGGGCATAGAAATGTGGGTACCTACACAACAAAAATATCCACATGTTCTCCTCCCAGCGGCCCCTGAGAGGCAGCATATTAGCCTTCTTAAGGGGTCCAGGGGCGCAACTCACTCCTGTCTCCCAGAAGCAACGAAAGCGGATAATTCCATAAACATCTCTTGCAACAACCACCACCGTCTGGTGAGCTGCAAACTGAGCCGCCCTGTCCACGTGACCAACAACCGCCACGGGCAGCCTCACCCAGAGCCTGCAAATACATCTGCCTGACAGTGCTCCTCCTAACGGGGAAGTTACTTGTTCAGATCATATTCTGACTATTACGTCCTGGAATGTGGCTGGGCTAAAGTCAACGATCGCCTCTAGATCAGCCGTGGAATATCTGAATAAAAGTGACATTATTTATCTACAGTAGACTTGGTCTCTAGCCCCAACACCTCTCCTCTGCTATTATGAACTTTTTCAACCAGCTCCTCAGGCCAATTCCTACGGAAGACCCTCTGGGGGTCTGTCTATTTTCATCAAGCACAGGTGTAGGATAGCGGCCACCCCCATCCTTCGGAACTTAATGACAGGGCAGACTCTTTTAATTACCGGCCTCTCATCCTCAGCCAGGGCCTTTTCCTTGCTTCTAATCAACTGTTACCACAATTCTACGAAAACCACAAAAGTAACTGCTATAGAGCGACTGATCAAACATCTGGAAGATCTGTTATTGGAATTTGCATCCGCTGAGGTTCTGTTATTAGGGGACTTTAACATTAAAGATCTGGTTACCAACGCCCGTCCAGCTATTCGAACCAAAGAGCAAGAAGTTATGATAACATTTTTAACCAATCATAACCTACGCTCAGCAAAGCAAATTAGAGTGGAACAGAATCCTGGGACTCATTTTCCACCAACTTTTAAGAACATCTCGACAATCGACTACATTTTTCTTTCACCGTTACTGGGAAATAAATTAACCAGGATGGAAATTCCTCCTCGTCATGAGAGTGACCATAACCCCTTAACGGTAACAATGTAACTGCTAACGCCTGCGGCCGCTGAAATAACAGAGGTGCGGCACTCAACGCTGGCTGAACTCTACACAGTAGTCAGAAGAATCAAATGGGACACATCGGGTTCTGCCAAAGTGGGCACTTGGCTTACAGGAGAAACTCCTAATTTCAGGCACAACTCGATCACTGACCTACACCATCGGTGGGATGACGCCATTATTAAAGTGCAAGATCTTTTAACGGATCCCAAGGCTCAACATAAATTCCACGGGCTACACCTGATCCGGACCTATGATCCAGAGCTACTCACCAAAAGGAAAGCCCTAAGGAGGGCCGAGCGCCTGCATAAATTGAATGGCACAGAGCACTCGGCCAACAACATGGCTCTGTTCCGTAAGGCCTTCAGAAAATCAGCATGGGCTGTCAAGAGACTAAAAGAACAGAATGAGTGGCTAAAAATATTCGCCCTGCTAAGGGGCAAAAACCTGTCCCAGTTCTGGAACTACATAAATAAGCTCCGCTCGTCGAATAACAACAGAGGGAACGCAGTCCGCGAAGAAGACGGGGCCCAGCATGTAACTCAATTATACTGCTGTGACACGGCGGATCCCATGGTGATCGATCTAAGAGACCGTGTTGATCACACCCTGACAGAAATCCATGAGCTGACCACTGCAGCTGAAGTCTTCAAATTTCTTAAGGCCATGAAAAACGATGGGGCTCATGGGCCCAACGGCCTTCCTGCAGGTGTATTCAAATGTGCTCTAGACAAGTGGGCCGCACTTCTTGCCCCACTATATAACACCGTGTTTACGACATGTCAGCTACCAGACTCATGGCTTGGTTCGATCTTATGCCCCATATTTAAGAAAGGAGACCCCCACGCTTCCAGCCAACTATCGACTTATTGCCCTATTAGACCTGGAGGCGAAGGCATATGCAGGTGCAATAACATACTCCCTGACTCGACTGAACCAGTTTCTGAGCAGCCCTTCCGCAGAACCCATTTTGAAGGTGATTAAAGCTACACTACTCCCTGCCTTAAACTATTGGCATCAGGCCTTCCCTGGTGCTTGCTCTGCTAGTCTTGACCACGCCCAAGTTTCCATCTATAAAAAAATCTTTCACCTTCCGAAATTAATTCAGAAGGCAAGACTACGTCTGGAGCTGGGCCTACAAAGACAGTCCATCTATTGCAAGGCAGACACTTGAAATATTTCATAAGGTCACTAAAAGCTGCAGGCACCACCCTAAAATTCCGCCTAAAAGAGATCTTCACCAGCCCTGGAAATCCATGGAATCGTCAGATTACAAAGGCCATCAAATCGCTAGAGATTGACAATTCACTGCTAACTTCAGACACTATTCCATACTCAGTCTGGAAAAAAGTCATCAACAAGCAGGTGATCTCCCATCGGATGGACCTCCAGGCTTTAAACACGCCTACTGCCCTGCTACCCCTGAATGCCTCCTACCAACCTGGGGTACCGCAATTCTATCTGCTGGAAAACCTGAACGCAGTGGCACAGAAGAACATAATGTTTGTGCGCCTCCTAGGCCTGTGTTCTACGGCCTCTTACAGATGGGCTCCCTCAGAGGTGGTGGGGGGGGCGGGGGGAGGGGAGGGGGCTTGGCGCCTGCAGACTGTGCACATATCACACAGAATCATGGCTGCATCTTTTGTGCTGTTGCTCTGCCATGGATGCCCCCAGAAGATCACTCTTAAAACCCATATTTTTAAAATGGGGCACTAGGTCATGCTGGGAGGCGACGGCACTGTGCTTTACCTGGACAGACATTCAAGCGCTCGCTAGGATTGGAAAGTTTGTGAGACTTCTTGTTAATCTCTTTTTAACACCCCCGGCCCCAGCGCTTCCTGTCCCTCAACCCCAAAAACGTATTACAGACTTTTTTTGCCCCCTGTTTTAGTACCTCCTGTCTTAACCGCATCGCTGCTGCGGTGATTTTTGCGCTGTGCGGCTGTTTTCCGTTTTCCGCGTTACATGACGAGCTCAGCTCGTCATCAGCACACGCCACCCGTGGCTGATGACGAGCTGAGCTCGTCATCAACAGCGAAGGGGTTAATCTTTACATTTCTGGGCTAAAGCAATAGTGTAACAACACTAGTAACTATAAGACTGTTTTTATATGTATAGACTTTTTTTTTAAACTGACAGTTTATCTCCCCAGTTTCGTTTCTTAATGTGATAACTGTGTCAATGTCGATATTTTATAGCAATGGTTTTAATTAACTGCGCTAACTAAACTAAACTAAACTAAGCTTCCACATCTTGGACTTCTTTTTGTGGGACTTCCCGATGGGAGTCTGACATTGCGAAAATGACCAGCTGAACAACTCTGAGACAGTTCTGGGACCTCCCACGTGACCAGGACTTGGAGCAGTGTGGAGCCACATGCTGAGCAGCCAGGACCATCATGGCTTGCACCTGAATTGCCATCAAATGCAAAGTCTTGAAATCCGAGCAGGCCTTGGATGTGTGGTCCAGCTCCAAGCACCAAAGGCAGGAAAGTAGGCATCGGTCACAGAGATTTACCTGTGAGACACCACAAGACTTAAAAAAAACAGAAGGATTTTTAGGGGACACAGTCCAAAAATTGTAACAAGGCACAATGGTTTAAAGTGTTTGACAAAAAGTAAAAAAAATCAAGTAAAAAAATGAATGGAGTTCGATGTACATCCACGCTAATGGTGCAGAAAAGAAGAAACTAGGGTGGAACTTATATGGGCAGCACGCATGCCACTTTTGGTGCGGACGCCTAATGAGGCTAACAACGTCACCTAGCGGCATACAAGAGGACAGCTCAGAAAATGTTTCTGGATCCAGCCTGACGCCTGCGGATATTCTAAGGTAAAGAATCTGCAGCTTGAAGTTTCGATCAGATAAAATCAATTAGTTCTTGATAGTCATTAGGTTGACATGGGGCCTGAGCTAAGGTGTGCTGTAACACCTAACTCAAACCTGAACAAAATAAGAATCTTCTCTTATCTATCAGTCAATTTGCCTCTAAATTTAGATCATTGAACAGAATCAAGTATGCTAGTAACTTTTTTCCCTGCCTTAGTACTAAGAGTTCAGTATCGGACTTGAAATTGTTCACATTATTAAGCAATCATTTGTATATGATATAGGATATAAGTGGCAGAGAACAGGCAGATGAGTTACTAGATAGATAAGACAGTATAAAAACCTATTCCTGTTAGGGAAATGCTGCAGCTGATGAACTTAATGCTTTAAAAATTCATTAAACGAGGGCATGTCCAAGATGGCGACAGAGTAAGTCACATCTTCTGGTGCTCCGTTGGACCCAAGTAGAGCTGACCAGCGGAAGTAGCAGAGGGGGACTCCTGAAGCCGCTGCTGCTCCCCCGACCTGCGGTAGGTCACTGGCGTCTCACAGTGGTGTCGCGGCCGCGGAAACACATCGGCTCATCAACTTCTGTGGCTGCAGTGCGTCCCAGTGCCGAATGGCGGAGGCGCCCAGCGGGGTCCAGAGGTGAGGGACTACTTGGTGGGGTGGCTCCTCCAGACCACCCATCGTGCCCTGGTGGCAGTGAGAGGTACCCTTCCGATCCTCACTGCGGGTGAGTGACGAAAGTTTACGACTGGGAGCGCAGTTTAAGCAGCGGTGGCCAACTGATCCCAGCCTGCGGGGTGGTGGCTGAGACGTGGTCGGGAATTTGCAGCCCCATTTCACACACGCTTTCCGCTACCGGGTGAGACCCAGGACACGCGCTGGACATTGGTCTAACTTCCCTCTATTTGGGGCCTCCTAACTGTGTGCGACATTTTGATGCCCGCAGCAGAGGCATAGCGAATGCTTAGAGGCCTGTGGGGTACCGGGATGGGGTTGGCCGGCCCGCATTGTGGAGTGGTGGAGGTCGGGTGACGCTGATCGAGATGACACCTGTCGAATGGTTGTCCTCTCCTCATCGCAGGGGAGGGGGCACGAGATGAGGGTCAGCGACCGAGACCTTCTGCAGCCCACTGGCGGTGCGCAGGCCTGACTTGGTGGAGAGCCCCCCATCTCTCTATATGGACCTTTCTTACCTAGGCACCATTGCAGGGAGTGTCAGGTGCACCTAATTTAATGAATGTGCCCGGGGGCTTTATCCATGACACAGCAGCCTGCTTAACCCCCTGAAGTGTCTGCCCCGCTGATCTTTCAAAGGGCCCATCAGGGACTGGAAGTGAGCTCTTCTTTTTTTTAAATTATATTTTTATTGGTATTTACAGGATAAACATTACAACTACTGACAGACATATAATTGCACCTTCTTGGTTAAGTTGTCGCCGTTGACTTAAAACAGAAAACAAACATATAACATAGAACATAAAGCGTCTGGTGGTAATGGTTGGTTTAGATGGAAAACACAGGTCCATTGGATGGATGCGTAGAGCTTTGACCCTGGATGTTATACAGAGTTTGTGTCTTTTTTTGGTATGGAGCCCTTCTGATATATTATACTCTTCTTCCATGTTGGATGTAGAGACGCGCTTGTCTATGGTGGTTTGAAGGTGTCCATGTGGATGTCCAGTTTGGACCACATCGCTCTACAGTGGTGTCTGCCTGGTGTGTTTCTGAGGGTGGTCGTGTCTGCTCCTCTTAGGAAGATCACCCAGTTGAGCCAGCTTTTGAAGGTGGCCTTGGAGGTGTCCTTCCAGTTTGTCAAAATTATTTTTGTTGCCGACGTGAGGAGAAAGTCAAGGAGGTTCTTATCTTCTTGGGTCGTGATTTCCTGTGTGATATGTGCTGTCACTATAGTGGCGAATGACACTTTAAAGGTGCAGCCTAGTGTTTTGTTAGTGAAATCTAGCACCTGTTTCCAAAATGTTTGACTTTAGAGCAGCTGAAGATGAGGTGTTCTAGGTCTCCTTTCTCTGATCCGCAGTTCCAGCATGTGTCATTGTCCTTTAGACCTACAGATACCAGGCGTGCCGGCGTCCAGTAGGCTTGGTGTAGTATCCAGAATGTGGTTTGTGCGAGAACTGGGGGATATCATGTTCTTGGATGGGGAGGCCGACAGAGTTTGTATTTCCTGTTCCGACAGTTTGGTCTCAGTTTGGCTTTCCAAGTAGGCCTTTTTCTTATTGTTGAGCTTAGACGTGGCTGGTCGGAGTAGTTTGTACAGCAGTGAGACTTGGTGGACTATCTTGTTTATGTTCTCCATGAGCTGGAAGATCGAGGGGGTTTGTCTGTGTAGCTTTGATTTCGTTAGGCTGTTTTTTATGGCTAGGAAGTTGTAGAGTTCCATGTCTGGTAGGTTGTATTCTCTTTGCAGGTTTTTGAAGGTGTGCAGCGTTCCATCCTGTTCTAGGTGTATTGGGAAATGAATCCCCCTCATTTTCCATGTACTCATGTCTAATGTTTTACCTCTGTATTTAATCTTATTGTTCTCCCATAGTTTCTCCCACTGTGAGTTTTTGATGCTGACCTCCAGGTTGCGGTCTATCTTCAGTAGTGCTTGTTTCGTGAACTTTAGGATCGGGTTGTTGTTGAGTCATTGTTTGTTTGCCGTGAGTAGTGTGAGCGGGGTGGTGTTGTTTAGTATGGCTTTCTCTATGGCTACCCACGTTGGTGTGTACTTTTGTCCGGGTATCAACTAATGTATTCCTTGTCTGGCTATGAATGCTAGTTGGAAAGTTTTCAAGTCCGCTAGGTTGAATCCGCCTAGTTTTTTCCCCAGTCTCAGATTGCGGAGGCCTATCCTCGCCTTTTTACTCTGCCATATGAATTTGTTGATCATTAGGTCTAGTCTTTTGTGGAAGTCTTCTGTCATGGGCAGGGGGAGCATGTCCGCTAGGTAATTGACTATGAGTGTTATCACCATTTTGATGGTGTCTATGCGGCCCCACCATGTGATGAAATTGGGTGACCATGAATCTAGTATGTCTTTTACTTTTCTCAGCGGGAGTGACTCGTTCAGTTCCAGAGTGCCCCTTAGCATCTTTTGAATTGGATGCCCAGGTATTTGATTGCCTTTGGCTGCCACTCTAGTCCTATGTTCCCTATTGCCTCTCTGGTTGTGTGCACATTGAGCGGCATGCAGTCTGATCTGTCCTTGTTGAGTTTGTAGCCTGAGTGATTGGCGTATGTTTCTATTGTGTTCATGAGTGCTGGTAAGGATTCAGATGGATCGTTTGTCAGAATTTGAAGGTTGCCTGGGTAGGCTGCAATCTTGGCTGTTGTGTTGTTTATTGGTATTCCTGTGATGTTTCGGTTTGCCAGGGTGTCCGTGATCAGAGGTTCTAGTGCTAGCAAGAATAGTAGAGGGTTAATAGTGGGCACCCCTGTCTCGTGCCTCTCTGGAGTTCGAACGGGGCCGATGAACCCCCGTTTATGACAATTTTTGCGGTTGTTTTTTATATAGCGCCATGACTTTCTTCGTGTACTCGCTCCCCACGTTGTATTCTTGCATGCACTTTTCGAGGAGGTGCCAGGAGACCCTGTCGAACGCTTTTTCTGCGTCTAGCGTGATGGCAACGGCTGGGTTGATTGAGTTAGAGTGGTGTTCGATCACCTGACATAGGAGTCTGGTGTTGTCGTGCGACATGCGGGTTTTCATGTACCCTACTTGTGAGTTTCCGATTAAATGGGGTAGTATTTTGTTAAGTCTGGTGGCTAGTACTTTTGCATATAGCTTGCAATCAAGGTTGATTAGCGATATTGGGCGGTAGTTTTTGGGCCATTGTGGCTCCTTGCCTTCTTTCGGGATGACTATTATGTCAGCTTGTGACATTGTTTCTGTTACTGTGCCTTCTTCTGCGCAGTGATTGAATGCTTTAGTCAGGACTGGGCCTAGGAGTTCTTTGAACTTTTCGTAAAAGGGTGCTGTATAGCCATCCGCTTCCGGTGCGTTGTTGTCTTTTAGTGCGTTAATGGCGTTTGCTATTTCGGATTCCTTGAAGACTTGGCCTAGTTTTCTCGCTTCTTCATCTGGTAGCTTGGGTAGGTTGAGTCTTTTTAGGTAGTCGGTGGTGCCTGTCTCATCTATGTTGTTGTCCTTTGTGTATAGTTCCTCGTAGAACTCTCTGATGGTTTGTAGTATTTCTGAGTGGCTTGTGTGTGTCTTGTTCTGCTTGTCTGTGATACTTGCTATGGAGTGCTGTCTTTGCTTGCGTTTGAGGTATGGCGTCAGTATTTTCCCAGCCTTGTTGGCCTCGCACAGGTTGATTTGCTTATACTTTCTTCCTGATCCACATACCTGCTCTCTCACTGAGGATTCTATTGTACTCATATTTCTTGCTTGTGAGGTTTAGGTGGAGGTCTGAGTTTGTGGTGTCTTCTATGTGTTTAGCTTCTAGTACTTTGATGTCCCTTTCTAGTTTGTTCAGCTGCAAATTTGCTTCTTTGTCTCTTCTGGCCTTAATTCCAATCAGGTTCCCTCTTATGGTTGATTTCAGGGCCTCCCACAGACATTTCGGGTTAGTGTCTTCTGTGTTGTTTTCAGCTCTGTAGTTTTTGATTGCGCTCTCAATTGTATCTCTGTCCTCTCTCTTTGCTAGCGTTATGTTGTTGAACCGCCATTTGCGGGTAGTGTGGTCGGTATGCCTCCCTGACAGATGAAGGCTATTGCAGGAGTGGTCGGAGACCGTTCTGGCTGCTATGTCTTTGTGTTCCGTCAGGTGTGTGTGTGATTTAGAGATGAGAATGTAGTCGATTCTGCTGTAGGTGTTGTGCGGGATTGGAGTAAAAGGTAAAGTCTCTCGTGTCTGGGTATTGTAGTCTACATGGGTCTTGTAATTGAAATCTATTGCGGATATTTTTCAGGGTATAGTGGGCGGCCGGTGGTCTAGTCTTGGAGTGTGACTGTCTATCTAGTGTGTGATCTAGGACTAGGTTGAAGTCGCCTGCGACGATGTTTAGGCTGTTTGTGTGGTGCTTTTCTAGCTTCCTGGTTACCCCCTCCCAAAATACTGTCTTATCTGTGTTTGGTGCATAGATATTGGTTACCAATATTGTTTCTTCTTCTCTTTTCATTCGTGTGCGCAGAAGTCTACGTTTGTCGTCGTGTTCTGCTCTTTCGATTGTTATCTTGGAGCTCACTTTTTCCCTACTGCTGGTGAGCAGGCTATGTGGCTTATCCAACGCACTTTGATCTTGTCCGCATCTTCTGCTGATAGTTTGGTTTCTTGTAGGAGTATGATGTCTCCTTTTGTCTTTGCTAAGTAACCGGATGATTCAGCCCTTTGACGTTCAGTGATATGACCTTGAGGTCGGATTGTAGTGTCGCTTTGCTATTCATTCCGATGTTGTGTTGGTCGCTGTGTTTTCAATTTCTGTGTGCGTGGGAAGTATGTGCTGTGCCTGCTCTTGTTGGATGGCCAGTGGTCATTGTGTGCTTGACTTGGTCCTGGTCTCTGTCTGAGATTGCGCTTGGGGTGTGGATAGGACTTACATGACGGATGGGACATATCTAACTGACAATACAAAACGAATAAACAAGACATAACAGAAACTCTCCCCTCCTTTCCCTTATCCTTCCCTCCCTCCACTCCCCCCTTCCCACTTCTTTGTCGTGCTGGAAGTGTGCGACAGCAATGTCCTCTGCCCCCCGCCTCCCCGGGACTTTGTTTAATTTGGTTATTGATCTTGTTGAAAATAGTCTCTCGTGCCCCCTCCCTCCAGTCTTTAGCTAATGGAGGGCAGTACAGGCATTCCCATTGATCTTATCGCTTAGAATTCCTTAAAGGATAGGATTGTCTTTGTTTCAGATTTTTTCCGCTTCACGTACTGTTCAGGAGCCTGTTTGACAATCGCATGTTGTTCTGTTCGTTATATAGATCAGTTCGGTTGGAGGGCCGCACGTTGCTTTTTGTCGACGTAGATACGTTCATCGGTGTTCTCAGTGCTCGGTGTCATAGTTCTGTTTTTTAGAGTGAGGTAGATATGTTTGCTAGTTCGTGTTTATTGCACATTCAACTTTCCTTAAGTGAGGTAGGTAGGTCCATTGGTGTGCAGGTTGTTCATTTTGTAATTCTGTTCTTTGTTGAGAGCCTTGTATGGGCCTTGTATGAGGTAGGTAAGTTAGCTAGTGAGTTTGACGTTAGGTATCCTTTCTATTCTGCTACATTTTCCTGCGATGCTCTTCTTTTCAAAGATGTAGTCGCTGCTTTCATTTCTTGTGGTTCGGTTACGGTCAGGTATCATGACAGTTCTGTTGGGTCATCGAAGATTAGGGTTGTGCCATTGTTTATAATTCTGAATCTTGCGGGTCCGACGAAAGAGTAGGTGATGTTTTTTTTACTCTTAGATTTTCCCTTTGTGCAAGGAAGCCTTTTCTGATGTCTACTGTGGTTTTGGAGTAGTCCTGCGTTAGGATGATCTTATTTCCTCGCCATATCAGGTTTGTGTTCTTTCTCGCTACTCCGAAAATGGCCTCTGTGTGGTGCGATCGCAGGGGCTTACATATTATCGGTCTTGGTGTTTGTCTGTTGCCTTGTTTGTGCGCAGGAATTCTGTATGCCTTGTCCAGCTCAAAGGGGTTGTCAAACTTTAGGTTAGTTAGCTTCGGGATGAGGTCCTGCAGCATAGCCACAGTGGTGCCTGCTTTGTCTTCTTCACCTTCTGGAATGCCAAGGATCCTTATGTTCCCTTTCCTCTGCCGGTCTTCGAAGTCGGCCGCTTGTTTTTGTAGATCTGTTGTTGCTTTGGTAATCTGTCCCATTGTCTTGCTCGCCAGTTGTGACTTGTCTTCAATGTCACTCACTCTCTGTTTGACTGTGGATAGTCTACTGTTAGCTGTGTGGATGTCTGCTCTGCGAGCTCTAGTTGAATAGCATCTGTGGTTATTTGGTTGTTTTTGCTAGGTCGTGGACCTCGGCCAGTTTCTTGAGGATACTATCTAGTGTGGCGCTAATATCGCCTTTCTGTTTGAAGGGTGATTCTGGGGTGGTCTCTGCTTTTGGCTTCTTTTGTTGTTGGGTCGATTTTCCGTTGCTTCCTGCCATGTTGCGCAGCCCTCTTTTGGTCTGTACGATTACAAACCTTTTTTCGTTGCAGAGTGTAGTCTTAAGCGCTGGTCTCTTGTCTTGTTCGTCTGCTGCAGTTGTTCGAGTTGTCCTTGTATACGTTGTAGGTTCTCGCTCTTTAGCTAGTCTTGGGTCCTTATCCGTCTTGTCGGCAGTTTTGGTGCTTATTTCTTGTTGTTTTTTGTTTCTTGGCTCGCTTGTTTGCCCTGGCTGTGCGACCGGTGTGGGGATTTTGTGCTGTACTTGTGTTAGTCCCTTTGTCTGGTGTGATGGTACGTTGTGTTGCTCGTTGGCGCTGTTCTTGCTCAAGCTCAAGCTCCGGGGTCTCTTGGCTAGCGTGTTGTTCGGCCCGTTTTCTCTTGCAGGTCCGCTTGGACCTGTACCGCCTTTTGTGGTTTGCCCTTGGTTTTTGTTTTGGCGATGTGCGGGTCGGTCGTTTTGTGTCCTGTTCTCCCCCAGCCGTAGGGACCGCCGGGTCTCAGGGATTGATCTCGATTTCCTTTCTCCTTCTTTGTTTGTGCCCCCGTTGTTGCGTAATATTTTCTGCCTATTTCTTGGCATTCCAGGAACTGGCTTTTGTGTTGGTTCATAAGATGGTCGCTCTCTACAGAGCAGTTTTCGTTTTTGGGACCTATCAAGATGGCCGTCAACTAGTGCGATCCAGTTCTATTGCTTGCGTTTAGTTTTAAGGTGGCCGCCCTGCAAGCGTATGTATCGTTTCCTTTTTGTTCTTTCGCCAGCGTGATCAACAGCTTATGCGCGCTCAAGTCCTGCCTCGCTGTTACTGGCGCTATTCTCCCCTCCGGATGGCCGCTTGTTACGTTGTTGGCTTGGTTATGCTTTCTTGGCTTTTGGGTACGCGCTCTGTGTCTCGTGATGGTGTCTTCCTCTTATCGTGATACGGTCTCTAGTCTTCCATCTGTAGCGCGATGCCGGTCTGTGTGTCAGCCGGAGGCTCCCGTTCTGTTCGCTGGTTTCTCTGTGCCTTGGTCCCTCCCAATATGGCCGCCTCGTTGTCTGTTTCATTGCCCCACTCAAGATGGCTGCCTCTTGGTTTGCGGGTTTGTAAACGCCTCTTTTGTGGAAGAGATCGGGCGGATCGAGGCGGGTAGGCGGCTAGGCGGTCTGGGAGGCCTGAAGGCAATGCTGGACTGGGTATTGTTCTGATTAATGTATTGTTTCTCGCAGCATATCTCTTGTTTGTACCTCGTTTCTATATTTGTCTCTGTTTTTCTAAGATGGCTGCCCCCTGGTCTCTTTACTTTCGCTTTCGTTTCTTGTGCTTGTGGGTCTGCTGGCAATAGCTTTTATCGCTCGATCTAAGCCAAGTGGGGGTCCAGCGTGGGCTGTTCCTGCTTGCGGGAGTGCGCTGCACCTACCTTGTGCTTGCTCGCTGTCTCTTCACAGGATTAGCGTGTAACGTCTCCGCCCTGCCACCACTAGAACTTCTCGTTCGCCATCTACCTTGGTTCAGTTCGCTCGCTTCGTAATTTTCTTTAGGTTATAACTGCTTCTTGGGTGGTCTGTTCAATTCGCTTTCTCTACCGTTCTGTGCCTGGCGGGCTCCGGCAGCGGGTTCTCTGTTTTGGTGTCCTCGGTGGTATCTGAATTGCACTGATCTTTCCTGGCTTGGTCCCAGGGTGCAGAGGAGCTCCGGACTTACTCGACTCCTCTCATTGCCGTCCAAGCCATGCCCCTGAAGTGAGCTCTTCATACTGACGAGCTCCCTGATCAGTTTACAGTTTTCACCTGGCAGTTGAGCGCCCAGGCTATCCTGCGGGATAGTTGCTCACTGGCATGAGGGGACTGCTTTAAATTTGTACCTGTAGCGGCTGACAGCGGATTACCAGCATACGGACCAGTGGAACACACCTGTGTTGGAGTTCCCCCTCAAGTGTTGGGTGGCAACAGTATTACAGTGGATACACCTGCGTGGCCTGAGGCCTTATGTGAAACACAGACATGTATTCACATTGCGCCACAAAAAGGACCCCATGCTGAAGGACATGTTTACTAAAAACAGCTGCCAAGAAAACAGACTCGACATCAGGAAACACCATTTTCGAGATGCCCCCAGCCGACACTCGAGCGGAGGAGGTGACCCATGGCGAGATGCATATTACTAAAACGTTATGGGAACAGCTGTTTGGGACCCTCAAGGACGACTTCATAGAGCTCAAGCGGGATATCACTACTGAGATCAAAGAAATCTTCCATGATGTAGAAACTGTGGACCAAAGAGTGGCGTCGCTGAAAAAGGGGCAGGACGGTTGGGAGGAGGAACTAGATGGTCATCGCCAGGAACGTCTGGCCCTACGTGATCCGAATCTGGAGTTGTGATACCAACTTAAAGATCTCGATAACAGATCTCGTCGCTTCAACATCCGCATTAAGGGAGCCCCATTGCAAGGTGTTTCAGGCACTCTTGAGGACTTTGTCGTCCGCCTTTTCAAGTATGTGGCTCCAATCCCTGAAGGATAAGGAAATTATCCTGGACAGTGAGTATCGCGCCGGATGGCCCACCAATACACCAATTCAACCCCTGGACATACTTAATTGTCTTCAAGGCGGCAGCACGAGACATGCGGACCATCGAATTTGAGGGTCATAGGCTGAGGTTCTACCAAGATCTTTCACCACTTACATTGCAGAGACTGAGGGCCTTCCGACCGCTGAGGGCCCTTCCTCAAGAACAGAACATTAAATATAAATGGGGCCACCCATTCCGCCTTCAGTTTGTGTGGTGGCAGGAGGCTTGTGCAGTTCGCACTGTCGAAGAGGCCCGAGCGCTCCACGATATGCAGTCTCTATGCCCTTCCGCGTGTGCGGCCTCACCATCCCGGGGCGTTCTGGCCGTTGGCTCTGATCCCCGGTGCTCCTCCAGGTGGAAGAAGAAACTGCTGAATACGCCCTCCCAAGTGGACAGGCGTGAAGAACGTGCCCAACTACTCCAGCACCTACAGTGTGAGGGCAACTCTGTGGGCTCACCTCCGACATGGACCCTCCTTCCAGGCTGCCAGTAGGGGACGTTTTTGGCTTGTTGTTTCCCCCCTCTTTCTTATGTTTTCCTGTACCCTGTCTATCCTTCCCACCTTGCCGTAGATACATGTGTGAACACCTACTAACTGGCCTAACACGACTTTGCTACGACTACATGATACCCAACCGAGATCCTTTTGGTAGGCAGGGATTCCCATCTCTGGGACAATGAGTGGTGGCCTCTTGCTCTTGGAGTACCCTCCATACTCAAACCTGTGGTGAAGAACCTAGGCATAATGATGGACAATGATCTCACCTTTGAAACCCACGCCAAATCAGTGGCAGGGAAATGTTTTGGACTGCTATGTGGCCTTAAACCAATAATAGGTCTCGGACTCTCAGACTCTGCAGCTGATCATCCAAACATCAATCCTTGCCAGACTGGACTAATGTAATGTGCTACTTCTGCGGGCCAACAAATCTGTTATCAATAGGTTGCAGCGCATTCAGAATGCAGCTGCTCGCGCTATCTTTGCCCTTCCCAAACACTTTCATGTCTCCAAACTCCTCTGTCGCCTACAATAGCTTCCTCTAGAACATAGAGTGCGCTTTAAAACGCCGTGTATCACCCAAAAAATCCTTCTGGGCATCCAGAGTGATCTATGTTCCTAATACGCACCCACACACGCGCTGCGTTCGGCAGATCTGCTCCTGGCCAGAGTCCCTCAGATAAGGAGGGCCAAAGTGGGTGGCCGATCCTTCAAGCTGGTGGCTCCCGCCCTTTGGAACTCCCTCCCTTTCCACATTGGCCGCAGCCCTAATCAGCTGACCTTCAGAAGGCTGATGAAGACCTGGCTTTTCTCCCACTGTTTATCTTCTTTCTGTCTCCTCACTCTGTGTTCAACGTTTGCGGCAGGACACCCCGATGCTGGGGCAGCCATGCGCTTTACAAATACTCCAACATAACAAAATATCTACACTTTTACCTGAGCCTCAATGGTAATCTCTATACTTAGCCTCAATGTCTGAGACCTTAACGCACCTGCCAAGCACTTAACTCTTCTCTCCTTCGCCGAAAGACTCAAAATGCGATATCTGCCTGTTACAGGAAATCCATCTGAACCAGTAAGACTAGCGACAGCTATGCTCCCGCTGGTTCGACAGCCAGTACTGCTATTTGGGTGCGGCCAAGAAGGCTGGGGCAGCGATTCTGCTTGCCACGCATTTCCCAGGGTGGGTGGAGCGGGTCTTTGCTAAGATCCCTGTGTGACTCTTATCATTGCATGTGCTGATACAGGGTGTCAGGTAAACTTTGGCCACAATCTATGCACCCAATAACCATCAGGAGGCTTTCTCAAGGGACTCCATGGGCCAGCTACTGAACTCACCGGACAGAGATATAGTGGTGGGAGGGGACTTCAATATAGGGATGGATGTCAGAAAGATGGATCCATTCTGCGGATGAGTCAAGTCTGGGGCCTAACACCGGGCACTAGACACTGGCTAGGTGAGGCGGGTTGACTGATATCTGGAGACACATCCACAATACATCCACTGACTACACCTACTCGGCACACCACAAAACATACGCCCACATTGATTATTTCTTTACATCTCTGTGCCTTACTCTGAACGCTATCTGTGTGGACATTGGTGCAGCGGCACTTTCGGATCTCTCCCCCATTACATTATGTTATAACCCAGAGAGACACTCTTGGGCTTCTCCTGTTTGGTGGCTTAACGTAAAACTCCTCACCTACGAAAATATCTTAGCAGATTCCTTGACTGCAATAACGACCTTTCTGCCTGTAAATGACACACCTAACACCTCCGTCTCCACTCTGTGGGAGACGTTAAAAGTGGTGTTCAGAAGCCACTTTATCACAATCTCCATAGGTTATACTAGAGATGGAGGAGCCTGCAGGGGCAGATGGCTCCCCAAGATACAGGGATGAGGACATCATGACCGTCTACATTGCTCTTTATGAAGCAGACCCCTAATGGACGCAGACTCGAAGGCCTATTTGTCCCAGGCACTCACCAGACACTTTCATCGCGCTCGACACTGACATTACACCACAAGAGGTCATAGCAGCCATTCAAGGACAACAACCCAGTAAAGAACCTATCCCACATGGCTATGGCACTGACTTCTATAAAGCTTTTGGCCCTCAATTAGCCCCCATCCTAGCACAGTTTTATAACTCGCTTAGCGCAACGGAGGAACTACCAGATTCGATGCACTTGGCCTCTATCACAGTGATACCCAAGGCTGGCAAAGACCCCACATGTTGTGCATCTTACCGATCAATATCCCTTTTGAACGTGGATGCGAAGATTTTCCACAAGAGTTTTGGTCTACAGACTGGCCACTATGTTCAGGGGTTGGTTGATCCTGATCAGGCCGGGTATGTCACAATGCGAGCGAGTAGAGAAACACGAAACAGTTGTGTCACTTGCTAAATAAAGTGCAGCGCTCTCGAGTGCTGTCCCTCGTTATCAATTGATGCAGAGAAAGCCTTCGATCTTGTGCACTGGCCATACCTTCACCTCGCTCTAGAGAGAATGGGCCTTGGCCCGCGGTTTTGCTGATGGGTCCATGCATGCTAATCTGCCCTGGAGCCAGGCTGTGTGTGAATAGAATAATGTCAAAGCCCTTTGCTATCACCCGGGGCACCAGACAGTGCTGCTCTCTGTCACCTCTTCTCTTCGTGCTTCATATGGAGCCTTCTGCAAAGCAGATCCGAAGCAATCTCTGAGTAACAGGCTTCCAAATCGGCGGTAGAGAACATAAGGTCATGTTATATGCTGATAATGAGGACACACCTTAGAAGCCATGATGACTGAACTGGCAGCATTTAGTGGAGCCTCAGGGTTCAAGATCAACCTATAAAAATCTTCAATCCTCAATTTGATTGTCCTCGACTTGGTGGGGGCCTCACTTTGTATGCAGTTCCCATTCCAGTGGACAGGTCATGGACTACCCTACCTGGGTTTGCAGATCCACCTTACAACTGTGAACACTGCTGCTCAAACTATGGGAGCCTCTTGGTGGTCACACATTCAGACCTTACAAAGTGGGAGAGTCACAGCCTCTCTTGGCTTGGGCGAAAAGCAGAAGTCAAGATGACACTACTACCTAAAATCCTTTACGTGATGCAAACCCTTCCCCTCTAACCCCCTCCACGGATTCTGGACAAGCTACAATCACTTATCTGGGAGGGCAAAAATGCCAGTATGGTTAAAACCCGTGACTATCTCCCACTGCCGACAGGGGGACTGGGGATACTGCATTTTTACTGCTACTACCAAGTTGCGCAACCGCGCTATATGGTGGAATGTCCTTAACATACACGGAGAAACACTGGTGCTTTTTAGATCAGGCAAACACGGGCATTCATATTTGGAAGATACCCTGGTTACCAAAACCCTATAGGATATCCGGGGCCTATGTATCTCCAGTTGTGAGGGTCACAATTGGGGTGTGGGACAAAGTACAATTGAGATATGGTCTGTTAACACACTTGTCCCCATAGACAATGTTGATTGGCAATCCAGACTTCCCGCCTGCAGGCAAGGGTCCTGGCAATTGGCCAACTGCAAGCGAATTAGGGATCTGCTCGATGTCGAGGGACTCAGGTACTTCCCAACATTACAGTTGGCTTATAACCTTCCTGATACAGCGCGATGGCAGTTCCTGACTGTGGCGCATTGGGTGACACAGCCCTGGCTCCGACTACATGAGAGATCGGCAGCCTACATCCTTTGAGAGATGGCTCCTCACCCGTGCCACCGACAAGAAACCTTTGTCGGATATTTACGCCTTTCTCGTCATACCCCAAATACCTTTGCATTCGCCTGTATGGACCATATGGGAGGGGGAATGTGGACGACTCTTTACAGACCGGGAATAGAATTACACCTTACACCGCGCATGAACCCAGCCCTTAACATCACTAGTAAAGAAATGTTTTTAAAGAGTGTGCATTATTGGTATCTCACCCTGGCCAGGATCGCCACTTGGGATCGCAGTGGCAGCTGCTGGTGCCAATGTTGCCAACAGGGCACCCTTACCCCCCTACAATGGTAGTGCCCCAAACTGGAACCCTTTTTTGGTGGGGGGCGGGTAGCCCAGGATGCAGTGACTGCCATTTTTGACACTGGTATTCCCAGGTTTCCTAGTTATGTCCTCCTAGGTCTCCTCAACCTGCTTACCTACCCACTGCAGTCCAGTAGAAGTCACTCAATTGCCTTAGCACTAGGTGCAGCCAAACAGATCCTTTTTGCTAGGTGGGGCACTGATAACATCTCAACACATTTGGACTGGCTACACAAATTATGAAAAATATTGGAAATGGACAAGTTAACTGCAGTGGCCACACACTGCCCCCTGTATTAGAAAAGATGTGGCAACCTTGCCTTACTTATCTTTCTGAGGAATTCAGGGAACTTTCCTGTCCACATTACCTGTAGATACTCCGCTTAACCTCAAAAGGCGACCCTGACACACAATAAACATTTGAGACCAACTTGATACCAAGCCGTTAACTCAGGCCCAATAAAACAATGTCCCCTTCATTGTACCCTCTTCACTCTGGCCCTCTCCTTCTCTTGCCTTCTCCTTCTCTTGGGATGCATGCACATTCCATTAAATTGATGTTTCACCACCACCCAGTGTGATGTAGGTGGTAAGTTATTGTAACACCTTCTTTTCATATGAAACTAATAAAACGATATAAAACCTAAAAATGTATTAAACTTCTAAGTTCACCAACAATAAGATTTAGAAGAAGCCAGAGGAATGAGCTTAGGTACACACTACATTTTTGGACCTGGCAGTGGCTCAGGCAAAGCGCAGAAGATCTATGTCCTGAAAGTCCCAGACGGGCCCCACCATCCAATCATGGCTTCAGAATCTCTGTGGAGCACTTATCGCAGACAACGAGACACACTAATCAAACGCATCTAGACGTCCCTTCACGAACCAACCCGCACAATGGCAAGAATACTTGACTGCCACTTAAACTAAGCTGCACACAATTAACCAAACTTCATCATAGAACACATCCTCACCCTGTGATTTCAATATAAGTAGAAGTGAAACTACTATGCATACCGTATATCTTTATCGATTACATATCCTTGTCCGGTGATGGATGGGTAGGCGATGCATGTGCACATATACAGTCTATGAGGTTCCCTCCTACCTGGCACCCCCTGTCTCTACACCTGTTCATTTATACAGGACAACAAATACCCTGATCTTAATGCTGAACACAAGGCAATCGAGTTTGTAAAATCTTAAGTAATTAGTGGCTCTATTATTGGATATTGAATGTTTTGTATTTTAGTCATAACCTGTCAATACTGGTTCAAAATTACTGTTTTTGAGTTAAAGCGTGGCACTCCACCACAGCCGTTTCTGTAAACAGTGCTGTAATACCATGCATAATATATTGGATAAAAGCTTTCTTGTATACCTGTTGAAAATGAATAAAGATCAGTTGGAAAAAAAAAGGTACACACTACATCCAGGAGAACCCCTGAAGACTGAGGAGTGGATGTGGATTGAGAGGTAGGGACAGGTACCAGAGCGTCTACACCTGCTGGCCTACCGAATACCTCCTGACATAACCAATTACTTTACTTCTTTCCCTCAACCACCTCTTCCAGCAAAGACTGGAATAATCTTCTCATATGACACATGATAAAGCCTGCCAGAATCAAGATGTCCAAGCAGTGAGTCAAGGTGGGCTCTCCTCTCTGTCAGTAACTATCCTCCACCGCAGGGGTGCCACAAAGATACTGAAGCTACTCACCCACTCCAGTGAATTTTCCCATCACATCCTGAATGATTCAGGTCTCTAAGCTAGGGGACTTCAGGTGGAAGTGGAATGAGAGAAGAAAAAAAAACGACATTTGTCCCAGCAAGTATGCATTGCCAGTGCTCTGATTACTTCAATGGTTGCCTTACTGATTTTGATTACTGAAGCTTTTTCTGCTATGTAGCATCTGAGAAACGAGAGTAAATAAATTGTCAGTACAATACCACATTCGACTTTAAGACTTATTGATTGTTTTGACCCATTCCAATCTGGACTATCCTCAGTTTTGTTGCAATTCACCTGGGTAGAAAGACATGTAATGCAACTTTTAAACCTCTTATGTATAAACATGTCAAAACTGGCAGGTCAATTATCCTAGTGTTACTAATTTACTTGAAAGTTCTTACTACTAATAAGTCTTCTGAGTAGTTATCTTTGGTTAGGTTTGTTCTGTCATGTCCTACTATTACAAAGTGTGTTCCTGCCTATGTCTTTATAATTGGGACTGGTGGTTAAAATGATTACACTCACTGATGTACCTTCTTACACCTTACGTACAAAATATAGCTCAATACAAAAAGGATATATTAAAACCGAGCTGTTTCTTTGAAGTTCTCACACCAAGGAAAGTTGCAGCAAGTCACACTATTTTTGTCTTGTTATTCAAACACCCTTCTACAAAGTACTTGCCTAAATTAAATTGGTTCTTTAATCCCCTTTCTTTAGTGGCTGATCCCTGTTTGATATGCGATGCTCTTATATCATTTTCAGATTCTCACTCTGACTTGAGTCTTGGTATTGGTGTGGGAGATAAACAAAGAATGTGCTGCTGCATTATATGAGACACTAAGGTGGAAGCCTTCCTGCACCCATAAGAGTCTGACGTTAGCGTGTAACTCGCCATGCAGTGTTGACTGCACTTCTGCTACCACCCTAAACCCTGATGCCACCAGGGTTTCTGCCAAGAGTGGAGAGCAGTGTGACTTGATATGGGGAACATTTATAGAGATTCCTCGTTCAACAGGGCAGCCACATTGAAAGTCCCATGAGAAGGAACTTGAGCAAAAACTTGAGTGGGAATTAGAGCAAGATGAAGTTATCTGTAGTGATTCCTCAGGCAAATCCTGGGTTGAACGACTGAATCTTCTTAGCCACAGACAATGCTATTTTCAATCTGGTTGTGGAGTAGTCTTTATTAAAATGTCTCTTCTTCACTTGTGTGTCAAAAGTATGCTCTGCATGCAACATTGCCCTTGATGTTGGGAGCCATATTAGTAGAAGCTACACACCCAGGCAGAGGTTTCTGGATGATCCTCAGGTAAGGGCATTACAACAGTTTGACACCAGATCAAAGACCCTGGCAACTGCTCAGAGTTTTTTGCCATGCTGAAAACTGGTTCAGTGGGACCACACAGTAAGGAAAACTCGTTTCTTGGAGCACTACCTGCCAAAAACTTTCAGCCTGACCCTGCTGGTGATTTCTGAGAATCAAAAATGTGCCTGAGTCTAAAACGTAGGATCAGGGTGAGTTGATAAATCTAGCCCACTGGCCTAAGCAGTTAAAATATCCAGCTTTGCAGGACTCCGAGCTTTTTGCACCAAACGTAATGGCTTCAACAAAATCTTGATTACAAATGCAACTCTGATGGACTTTTGCCAGCTTCATCTTTAAACCTTGCCCTGTTGGAAGACTTTATGCTCTAAAAAGCAGGCTGTGTTTAAATGTAAGAACTTTTACCAGTTTTATTCCCCTTAGTATAGCCAACATTCACTCCATCACGGTCAGCCTGAAACTGCTAAGTCCCAGTCAACCTTTAATTAATACTTTACATTGGCACCTTACTTTTTCTAGGCAATGTTTGGCTTAAAACTTTTTAAAAAATCATATCTCTGGCCCCCCTTACCTGATTTTGATCATTTCAGTTCTTGGGAATTTTATTGTATTTCTTGGTTGAAACTGTTGTACATCTTCAACTTAATGCTAACTTCTCTGCTCACTTACTTACAGCTTGCGTCATAGAATTGGGTTGAGGCATAACAAGGGTGTGTCTATTAAGCTGATAAGGATAATCATTTCCCAAATAATAACCCACTTTCCGACATCAAGTCATTGCTTTTCATGCTAGTCATCTGGTATGCACCCAGGATAGTCACAGGCATATTTAGGAAGTGGAACAGGATTACATGAAATTTTCAGTACGATTCCTGGAAGATCAACAGTATCAATCATGAATCTGTTTCAACTCAGAGTGTTGATAATTGTTCAAGATCATGAGATAACCATGCTGCCCCTGCTCTCTTTCAACAAGTGGGCAGTGGCAAGTGCTTGAGTTCCAGTCATGGCTTATCCCTGTAACAACCAATATCAGAAACACAAGCTAGGATTCAATCATTTCTAATATAAGATCAAATCTATTTTTGAGAGACAGCGTGATACTTGTGTTAAGATCAAACAAAGGTACGAGTTCAAAGAGTGCCTGCATTTTAATTGGCTACTAAATTTGAAGACCTATTTCATGAGGGTGCCTCAAGAATGGATGGACTGGCATTGACAAAGTTACAGCCTTATCTATAATGTGGCAGATAGGATACTCCATCACCAACATGGTAGATATCCCCCCTGCCCTATTAGATGGGACACAAACTATAATGCACTCGTAATTTGGCAAACAGGATTGCACTCATTTTTGTGCTGCAGGTTTATGTTTGTCAAATTCTACATAAGGAATTACATTTTGTTTAAACCACAATGGGAGAGAAATAAGATAATACTAATTGTAAGATGGATGAAATAACGCACAAGTTACTTACCTTCGGTAACGATATATCTGTAAGAAACATTAGTTAGTGTTAGATTCCTTACCTTAGAATATCCCCAGGCGACAGACTGGATCCGGAAAGTTTTCGTCAGTAGTACCTCTGTGCATCGGTAGGCGTCATCTGCGGCTCCGCGTCTGTCGTCGGCGTCCTGATCGCTGGAATGACGGAGTACTTAGACGCCGCCCTCTCGTGCTGACATCAGTTCTGTGCATAGCTTTCCGCGCCAGGAACGCAGAGCCATGCAAGAAACAGACACTGGTGCCATGAAACTAGGGCCCTGAAAGGGATGACCTTAACCCTAGATACCGGTTCGCAGAACGAGGAGGATGGGTGGGGCGGTAAAGAATCTAACACTAACTAATGTTTCTTACAGATATATCGTTACCGAAGGTAAGTAACTTGTGCATCTGAAATAAACACTTTAGTGTTAGATTCCTTACCTTTGAATAGATACTCCAGCAATACCAACCCCGGTGGTGGGTCTGTTAACCAAAATCACACCAGTAAGTCCTGGAGAATGGAACGGCCAAAAAAGCTGTCTTTTCGGACCGGACTGTCCAGGCAGTTGTGCTTGGCAAACGTGTGCAGCGAAGCCCACGTAGCTGCCTGACAAATGTCCTGCAAGGGGACTCCCTGACCCAGGGCAGTAGTAGCCGCCGTGGCCCGAGTGGAATGGGCTCGCAGCCCGACAGGAGGCTCCTTTTTAGCCAAGGATTAACAGACCTTGATGCACAAAACTACCACCGAGAGATGGTTCGCTTGGGCACCGTCCGTCCCTTCTTAGCGCCCACGTAGCCAACAAAGAGTTGGTCGTCCAACCGGAACTGTTGAGTGCGGTTGAGGTAAAAGGAAAGCGCACGTTTTGGAACCAGACGGTGGAGCCTCTCTTACTACTTCAAGGGATGCGGAGGGGGAAAGAAGGAGGGCAAGGTAATGGACTGGCCGATGTGAAAGGCAGTAACCACTGTGGGTAGAAAAGAAGGACGAGTCCTCAGAACAACCTTGTCCGGATGGACTGAGAGGAAAGGAGGATTAGATGAAAGAGCTTGAAGCTCAATCACTCTTCTGGCAGAGGTGATGGCAACCAGGAAAGCAGTCTTGAGAGTCCGAATACCAAGAGGGCAATTATGAAGTGGCTCAAAGGCAGCGCACATCAGATAAGTAACAACCAGGTTCAAGTCCCACTGAGGCATCACGAAAGGAACAGGAGGGAACATGTGCGTGATGCCTTTCAAGAACCTATTGACAACAGGGGACTTGAAAAGAGAAGGCTGATCGGGAAGCCTCAAGAAGGATGAAATGGCCGAGAGATAGCCTTTGATAGAGCCCAGAGCAGAGCCCTGCTGGGCAAGAGAAAGAAGAAAGAGGAGAACCTCTGAAAGAGGGGTAAAGAGTGGATCCACAGCCTTGTGCCCCCCCCCCATCCCAGGAGGGACGCATCCGTCACCACTATGTGCCCCGGTAGGGGAAGGGAGAGGGATCTGCCACTGACCCAATCACGGTCCGTGAGCCGCCACTGCAGCTGATTCGCAGTGCCCTCTGATATCAGGAGGTGGTTGGACAGGTTGCCCTGATGCTGTGCCCACTGGAACTTCAGGTCCCACTGTAGAGCCAGCATCTGCCACCTAGGGTGATGTATCAGCAGGATGCAGGAGGCCATCAGCCCCAGGAGCCACAGCGTCAGCCTGACCGAACCTGGGGATAAAGGCCGAAAGATCAGAATCAGAGCCTGAATATCCCGAACCCGCTGCTCGGGAGGATAAACCCGAAACTGCATCGAGTTCAGAACGGCTCCGATGAAGAGTAGCTTCTGACAGGGACTCATGTGTGACTTCAGCACGTTGATGGAGATCCCCAGTGAGTGCATGAGATCGGGCGTAGTCTGGAGGTGGGAGACGCTTTCAACAACCAGTCGTCGAGATATGGTAAGACTGGAACCTCTAATCTGCGCAGATGAGCTGCAACCACTGCCATCACTTTCGTGAACACCCGAGGGGCACTGGTGAGGCTGAAGGGGAGCAAGATAAACTGAAAGTGCTTGTGGCCTACCGTGAACCGCAGGTAGTGCCGGTGGGCCGGCAGGACGGGGATGTGGAAATAGGATTCCTGCAAGTCCATCGCAACGATCCAGTCTCCAGGGCAGCCAGGACCTGAGCTCAAGTCAGCATCTTGAACTTCTCCTTTAGGAGGAAGCCGTTGATGCTCCGGAGGTCCAAGATAGGGCGTAGGCCCCCTTTGCCCTTCTTGGGAACCAGAAAGTAGTGGGAGTAGCAACCGCGTCCTACTTCTGGCCCCGGAACGTGCTCGATGGCCCCCTTGGCCAAGAGGGCCTTAACTACCTCCTGCAGAAGTTGCAAGTGATCCCCCGACATGCGGTGGTACTGCGGTGGCATGGCTGGAGGGGTAGCCTCGAAGCGGAGGGTGTAGCCCCTTCGGACGATTTGCAGCACCCACCTGTCTGAAGTGATGGTGCGCCAGTGGAGTAGGTGATGGCGAACCCTGCCTCCTACTGGCCTGGAATGGGCCTGAAAGCTCTGACTAGGAAGGCTTTGAGGCGGATGCTGCGAGAGTGGATGTGGACTGACCTTGCCATTGTCCCCCTGCACCGCCACGGCGGTTACCACGTCTGTGTTGAGGTTGGTTCTGTGGCCTGTGGCTGAACGAACGTGTGGGGGCGCCCCCTCCTTGGCCACGAAAGTGACGAAAAGCAGAAGTCTGCTGGCGTTGGCCCGACAGGCCCAAGGACTTGGCCGTAGCCCTGGGGTCCTTGAAATGCTCAAGCGCGCTGTCTGCTTTGTCGCGGAACAAGCGACGGCCATCAAAGGGCATGTCCATGAATATATTCTGGACATACCCCAAAAAATTGGTGGACCTCAGCCAGGCGTGGTGACGATTCGCCACAGTCGTGGAAATCGCTCTGCCCAGCGACTCCGTGGAGTCAAGTCCACATCTGATGAAATAACGTGCTGTGTCCAGCCCCTCAGCAAGAGCCTGGGCGAGCCGGGCCCGGGCCTCCTCCGGACACTAGGGCAGCACGTCCGCTACCATATCCCACAAGGAGTGGGTGTAACGGCCCAAAAGGCATGCAGTGTTGATGCACCGCAACCCCTGGCTAACTGAGGAGAACAGTTTCTTCCCAAACTGATCAAGCCTTTTGAATTCCTGATCTGGGGGAGCAGTCTGAAATGGGGTCTGGGACGTAGAGGCCTGGATTACCAGTCTCTCGGGGGTAGGGTGTACGGGCAGAAAGCAGGGGTTGCTCGGAGTCGGGCGGTGGCGTCGGGTGATGTTCCGATCCACAGTGGGCACTGTGGAGGGCTTGGACCAAGTACCCAACAGAACGTCCGTGAGGGCTTCATTGAACAGCAGCAGAGGCTCCGAAGAGCTTACTGGCGGTTGAAGCACCTCGGTGAGATTAGTCCTCACGGCCGCCGCAGGGAGCTCAAGAGCCAAGGCCTTGGCTGCCCTGCACAACACCACAACATAGCTAGCACCCTCCTCCGTAGCCACGGAGGGAGGAGAGATAAAGCCAGTGTCAGGCGATGTGTCAAGACCACTGGCACCCCCCAGCTCGTCTGCCCAGTCCTGACTCAGCTGGCACTGCTGTGCCAGAGGGTCCTCAGACCCCACCCAGTCCTCCCCTTCATCCGTGTCCTAATAAACAGGCAGAAATGACGGAGCCATGTCATAGGTGAATTGCTCACCCTACAATGCCAAAGACACCGCTGAGCGGCGCCGCACCGATGCCGGACCTGGACCGGGGCTGAAACCGGGAACGGTGGCGTCCGAAGACGGTGCCAGGAGCGACACCCATAGGGGTCGGCGCCAGCGGAGGAGTCATGAGGTCAACTGGCGTTGACCGGGATCGAGGCCTGGATCCCACGGAGGCTTGCGGCGTCTGGACCGAAGTCGACGACGGCGCCGGGCCCGAAGCCGCCGGCTCGCTAGGACCCCCAGTCGGGTCTGCGGGCCCGAAGGCACGCCGGCAGGCCTCAGCGGAGGGAAGTGAGTCCTCATGGCCACGAGGAAATCACGATTCTCCTCCGGTACCATCGACATCAAGGCCCGGCAGTCGGGGCACGACTTGTCGTAGTGGTCGGCCCCTAGGCAGTAGAGATACAGGCGATGGGGGTCGGTAACCGACATCAGTCGGTGACAGGCGTCACATGGCTTGAAACCGGTCATCCCTACCGGCACCTGGAGTCGAAGTCGCCTCGAAAAGAGATAGTCAAAAAGACCAAAAAATTTGTCAAAAAAATGACTAAGGGTACTAGCTGTTCCCGGATCTGCGATTGCTGGCGCGGAAAAAAAGACAAATTGACATTAGCGCGCGAGGGTGGTGTCTAAGTACTCCGACGTCATTTTGGAAATCACAACGCAGACGACTGACGTGGAGCCGCAGATGTCGCCTACCGACGAGCAGGGGTACTGCTGACGAAAAGTTTCCGGATCTGACGCCTGGGGATATTTTAAGATAAGGAATCTAACACTAACGTGTTTCTTTCAGATACTATCCCCACACAGGAAGCATGATATTTTGTCCTTAAAGTGAACAAGACAAAAAAAGAAACACAAAAGGGGTTCTATGAGGGGAGTTGCATTAATAAGGGACTGATTAGAAATAAACAACAATTTTTCAGCTATCATATTAAATAAAACTCACAACTTAGAACTACAGCTGAGCAGAATCAAGTTTTGAGAACAATCACCAACCCGTGACCTACTGAGAAGACAAATTGTCAAACAGAAAACCATAAAATCCAATTAATACAGACCCACAGAATAAACAATATTGTTTAACAATTACTTACTATTGAAAGAGAAAAAGTACACACACAAAGTTGGACACGCATTTGCCAATAAAGTCCATAACAATTTGGTCAAGAATGTGTGCAACTTAAAGTTTAGTGTTATCGTACGAAAAATATGGATCAAAACTCACTTTAACATGTTTATAGGGAGGTGGCTTCCTAGAACTTCTTTCATTTTCAAGCGCTTCTTTACTTTCTCTTTGTGCTTTAAGTTCCAGGAAACGTTTTGCAGCTTCGTCAAGTGCTTAACAAGTAAAAAAAGAGGGTCACAGAATTTAGAAAGCAAATCGAAAACACGGAACGTATCTAGAAAGTGAGCTATGGTTTTAACATAACGTGTTAATTTACGATTCCTTAGTAAATTGTAGAAAGCCATAAATTTATACATTATATTATAGTACTTGAAAAACACTGCTGTGAATGACCACCAATTTACACGTGAGCAATGAAAGCAGATATGGAAATCTATGTTTCTGTAACATGCGCTATTAGTGACTTATAAATAAGGATTTGAACTTTAAACTATGATGGTACAATTGTTAGCACACCTCACTACTTTCACTCCATTGCAGTAAAAAAAATTGAATTAGAGCCTCAAAATGACAGCAATGCAACATTTCGAAAATACATGTAAATAACAAGGACCCGTGCAAGGCAATATAATTCCTAGGGCAGGGCAATAATCTATTTGAGATAAATCCCTAGGCAATCGAAAGGTCAACTAAATTTAATGACTCATTTCAGACAAAACCATAATATGAACAAATTCAGTGTCAACTAAAAGATTCTTTTGAAAAATTGAAACTTTAAATTTTTATTTTTTTCAAGTTAAAAGAGCGAATAGAATATGTTTACATGTATGCACAAAGCCATCTTGATGGGCCTATATTTTACATATAAAGGACAATCATAATACAATATAAAACAAGTGACATATAGTAGAAAACTTTACAAAAACATTTGTCAACAATAAAACAATAAGACCATTACTGAGAAAAAAAATGACAAACAAAAAGTGGCTATATGATGGATCTTCTTCAACGCACGTTTCGGCACCATCTGCGCCTTCATCAGGAAAAGCCACACACAGAGACTTTCTATTTATCGATGGTAGGGGAAAAAGAATATATTTATTCCTCCACTAGCGTCTCACAAGATTTTTTTTAATCAGGATGCGGTATTAAAAAACATTGCTGTACCTATTGATGCCAAAAGTTGACAATTGAGGAGTCAACCTATAGCGTGAGTGTCTCTCTGTCTATGGACCATATTGAGGGTTCAAGATAATTCCAACTCTCCAAGACTTGATGTGTCTTCTACTGGTACATGAATTAGTGATAAAAAACATAGTATGGCCGTCAATCAGGATGGGGGAGATTTTGCTTGTATGCCAATAGTTTTCAATAAAGCTTTTATAAGCCGTGCAACAGTCGCATCTCGATCCTCAAACAAGGAGCACTTGTCACTATCACTAATTCATGTACCAGTTGAAGACATATCAAGTCTTGGAGAGTTGGAATTATCATGAACCCTCAATATGGTCCATAGACAGCGAGACACTCACGCTATCGGATGACTCATCAATTGTCAACTTTTGGCATAAATAGGTACAGCGATTTTTTTAATACCGCATTCTGATTAAGAAAATCTTGTGAGACGTAAGTGGAGGAATAAATATATCCTTTTTTCCCCTACCGTGGATAAATAGAAAGTCTCTGTGTGTGGCCTTTCCTGATGAAGGCGCAGTTGGCGCCGAAAGCACGTTGAAGAAGATCCATCATATAGCCACTTTTTGTTTGTCATTTTTGTTCTCAGAAATGGTCTTATTATGTTATTGAAAACACATATTTTTGTATAGTTTTGTACTATATGTCACTTGTTTTATATTGTATTGTGATTGTCCTTTATATGTAAAATATAGGCCCATCAAGATGGCTTTGTGCATGTAAACATCATTCTATTCGCTATTTTAACTTGAAAAGAATACAATTTAAAGTTTCAATTTTTTAAAAGAATCTTTGTAGTTGACACTGAATTTGTTCATATTATGGTTTTGTCTGAAATGAGTCTTTAAATGTAGTTGAACTTACGATTGCCTAGGGATTTACCTCAAATACATTTCAAAAATACAACGAGTCTAATTCTGCACTGCACATGAACAACTTCCTTTAAATAAATCTAATTTCCAATAGTTACTACTGATATAATATCCTAGCAAACACACTGACACTACTGATTTGTGAGGAGTCATGTCTTCTCTTCAGATGCACCCAGGTTTCATTTGTTTTGAAGCTGCTAGAACCAGATGAAAAGCAACAAGCTTCCAGTCCCTTTACCACACTGGAGACCCGCAATAAGAATACTAGCTTGATGAACAAAGTATCAACAAGCTTGCTGTAGAAGCATATGGAGCCATGTGAACAGATATATAAACAATATGCTTAAATTGAACATTTATTACAGTTCTAACTCTTCTGCAGAACCCCAATCTCAGGCAATACGCACTATACACAATTTTTATTTTTCTAAAGTTACCTTTTTTGAATGTCTTGTTCGAACTATGTTGTCCATCTGCAAAGCTTTTATCCCCTTCAACATAGGGAAAAACCCTACCCCGATGCACCCAGTAGTAGTCGTGGGAACCGAAGAAAAACACTGGAAAGTCTCCAATTTCATGTTTGAGAGCCTGTATGTTGAGAGGCACTGACCTGGGATTGCAGATCTCAGCTGGCCACCACCTGACAGAAAACAGAAAAAACCCACAAATTCACACTGGATAATTTAGACACACCAAGTAAAGAGACATGCTTGCCAATTGGATGGAACAGTTGACTGTCAGTTTAAATCGGGCAAAAGTTAATGGGCAAACACTGTTAACTTTGCCTATTTGGCTTCGCCTGCAACCTCTACACCATAATAGTAATCGCACCCAATTGGCAGACAAGCACATACTGAAAAAACTAGACCTGAAACTATGATTCAAGCCTTGGAAGAAAACTAATAAACATTGGAAGGCACAGTAATTGGCAAATGTGAACTTTTTTTAATGCTTTGGTTTGACTGGATGCAGTACAGAGGATGTCGTTTTCAATGACTGGGAGAACTTTCACTGAAGCATAACTGAAAATATTATGTAAACCCACAAATCATAACATATGTTACCATTTTGAATTCCATGGGTTTGTAACTTTAGTCTGCTTGTTTAAACTCAATAAAACATTTTCTGTATGGCAAAGTCGAAATCCTGACGTTCGAACAGGCAGTCTACACCGACATACAAAAACTCCAACAAAAGGACACTTTCAACAACCTATCCAACAAAGATAGAAGTACCATCCAGCGCCTACAAAGTGACCCCACTCTGGTTATCAAACCGGCTGATAAAGGCGGAGGAATAGTCCTTATGAACAAAACAGACTACGACCTCGAGTGTAAGAGGCTCCTCAGCGACACGAGGAACTACAAACGCCTTACAAAAGACCCAACTGAACGACTACAAGTCACCATCAACCAACTGGTCACCAATGCCAAAGACAATGAACACATCTCTAAACAAGAGGCGGACTACCTTTGCCCCAAAGAAATAAAGACCCCATATTTCTACACGGTCCCCAAAATACATAAGGGCATCACCCCACCACCAGGTAGACCCATCATATCAGGGATCAAGTCACTCTTAGAGCCCTTATCTCGGTTCTGTGATTTCTTCTTAAATCCCCTAGTCCAAAAGACTCCCTCCTACATAAAAGACACCAAACATCTACTAAATGTGATTCAGGAACTTGACTTTGACCCCACCACAGAACTAATGGCAGGACTAGACATAGAAAGCCTATACACTAGCCTACCACAAGACGCAACACTACAAGTGTTACATGATGTCTTAATGACAAGCCCTTGGGAATACAACACCCCCCGAAGCTTCGTCTTAGACTGCGCTGCCCTGGCTCTCAAAGAGAACTATTTCGAATATGAAGGCACGTACTACTTGCAGACGAATGGAACGTCTATGGGCAGTGTTTTTGCCCCTAGTGTGGCAGGATTGTATGTGGCCCATTTTGAAGACACACACGTACAACAACTCACCAACCCTTTCTCCGCCAACATACGAATGTGGCGACGGTATATCGACGATATACTCTTAATATGGAAAGGAAACCAAAAATCGTTGGATAAATTCATGCTCTGGGTCAACCAACTAGACCCCTACTTACGCTTCACGTGCACCAGCAGTGCCACTGAACTACCCTTCCTGGACCTGAACATCAAACCTGAGAATGGGAAACTTACCACCACCACCTTCTACAAACCTACAGCAAGAAACTCACTGCTCAGATTTGACAGTTTTCACCCTCGACACCTAAGGGAAAATTTGCCCTACGGGCAGTTTCTACGTATCAGGCGTAATTGTAGCAATATCAAGGACTACAAACAACAGTCCAACGACCTGGTACACAAACTCAGGGACCGTGGCTACCCTACCAGGATAATAAACCAAACCCGCAAAAGAGCTAGGAATCAAAACCGGGAGGCACTCCTAGAAAAACTTCGACAAACCTGAGGAAGAACCAGTCCTTACCTGTGTGACAACGTACAACACAGTTTCGAACCAAATATCAAACATCATACAACAAAACTGGAGAATCATCAACTCCGGCACCAGACAATGGGAAAAACCGCGTTTTGCCTACAAAAGGGCCACCAACCTAAGAGACCAACTGGTAAACACCAGGCCACAAACGACAAACCAGAACAAAGACAACACAATTGTCAACGCATGGGGCCTGCCCAAAATCACCGGACACCAACCCTGCAACAACTGCAGCGTATGCCACCTTACATCCCCGTCCAAAACACTCAATTTGGAACCTGGTAAAACCTGGACGCAGCGAAACTTTACTAACTGCAACTCCACCAACTTGGTGTACTTGATAACCTGCAGATGCGGCCTGAGATACATCGGCATGACTACCCGCAAGGTACGCACTAGAATGACTGAACACAGAAGCACAATAAGATGTGGGAAAAATATCAGTAAACTCACAGATCACTTCCTGACCCACAACCACACACCAAATGACTTCTCCTGGACTGTCATTGAGAAATTTGACAATGTCAAAGATGAGAGATTCCTCCTACAAAAAGAACAGCGTTGGATATACCGCTTAGCCACTCACATCCATGGCCTGAACGACGCTATTCCATGGAATAGCTTAACTGTATAACCACAGCATGACCATTAATACAGCTCTGTCTGTGAGCACAGTGAACTTCCCCTGGTCTGCCTGACTAAACCGACCTAGCAGCACCTTGCACAAGTGTGAACCTTTGCCTCTATATCACCTTATAAGGTATATGACCTGTGACAGTGCACCCCTGCATGAGCGTCCTTCTCCCTGACCCTCCTTCTCCTACAGTGATTCCCTTCCACTCAGTGTATATTAAGCACAGATGGGTATTTCCCATATCACATTACAGTGGCCCAATACCTTGCACAGTCCAAGTACTGTTTATTATGCCCCATAAGCGAGCGCATATCTGTCCACATTGTTTACATTGACCCACACGCAAGCGCACCTCCAGCGCTCGCGCATACCTGTCCACATGGGCAACATAACAGGTTGTTTACGTTGGCCCACACGCAAGCGCACCTCCAGCGCTCGCGTTGTCAATAGACGCGGCGACGCACAGCGCATGCGCATAGGAGGCTCGTCTCTGCACATGCGCATAGACGCGCACCACGGTTCTGCGCATGCGCGATCGCACACGCTGCTTCCCTGCACATGAGCAGTCCACAGCAGCATGACATGGCGATCTGCGCGCATACCTCCTTCTCTTTCTATCTCGAACAGGTGAAATAGATTACGAGACGAGTATAAAAAAACAAACAATGCGGCCCATTCACTGCATATCGGGCGCCGCGGAAGGACGACTAGGTCCCAGGAGGAACCAGACCGAACTACTCGTGAGTAACCCTCTAATCCTGCCATTGGGGTAAGCAACTTCTCTCCTTACAGGTTAGAAAGCCTTGCATATCTCAATTTTATCCCCACAGGGTCTCTTTCTCTGCCAGGCGACCCATGAGGCTTTTTACTAAGAAATAACAGAGTGAGGACCAAGTACCAATACTTTCCTGTACCTCACCTTGTGATTTCGTTTTTTTAGCCCACCACCCCTCACTAACGGTTCAGTATACCCTCACAAGCTCCATGGAGTCCCCATGAGCTCACCATAGCCGCATATAGGTCGTACACCACCTTATAAGCCGGCAAACAGTGGTTCTTTAATTTATGCAACCCTAATATGACTCTCCCCTGTACGTCTTGTCTCTGTCCTATGTGTTCTGTGTAGAAAAGCTTGAGGGAATCCCCCTCTAACAGTTATAGCGCCTTAGCGTGCGCAACACATAGAAAATACAACACTCACTTAAAATTAAGTTTATTATAATTTTGCACCTTTTCACATCTCTTTGGTCCTGAGGAAAGCCAGCTTAGAATAAAAGGCACTGGCTGAAACATGTAGACCACACTGGACGCTGGAGGTCATTGTAACTCTCCCGTAAACGTCCTCTTGCCTTTTTTAACCTGCTAACAGAGGCCCAGTTCATTAAATATTGCTAAACCCTCGGGTGCTGGGACCTCCTGGATAGCATTTTAAGTTTTCACCTTCACACCCCTTCACTGCACACTCAGCAATATACCAGCTCCGCAGTCACCTGGCGTTGAAGCACACCCGGGGCACATTCGGTGCCACTGTGGTGGGCCCGATGATGAAGCATGCCACCGACTAGGTCGGTGGGTGAGGGCTTTCTAAGGAAAACAGTGTTTTTTCCTCGTCTATACTGCTGACGTACCTGAGTCACCTAAATATTCCCCTTAAACTAGCTAGCCCACATTGATTGATATAAAGTGTAACACGAAGCATACACATTTTTGGAAGGCCCCAACTTGAGGGGAAGCAAGTATGCATCACTCTGTCTCGTGGCAGGTGATGGATACAATAAAGTTACCTACTTTTGGTAGAAAGTTTTCTGAAGGAGACGTTATCTACTACCTGCAGATTCCTCACCGTTGAATATTCCTAGGAGCAGACTGGATCTGGAAACTTTTGTAATAGCTCTCCAAAGCCACTATGACGTCAGATGTGTTGTGACTATGCCAGTGGATTCATATAGACTCAAGAAGGGCACCTTAACAGTAGTTGTACTGTTTTTTGCCACAACATTAAGATATTTAAAGAGAAATTAATTTCTATGATGGTGCACTGTATAACCAAGTTGCTTAAATATTAAAATCCTAACTTATTTTAGAAGTAAATGTTTTATCTCCATTAGCAGGAATGATGAGGAGTGGCAGCGAGATATCTGCAGGTTGATATAATATCCAACTGGAAGATTGTTACCGAAGTAACTATTTCTTCGGAGAGATACTTCTACCTGCAGATTCCTCAGGTTTGAATAGATTTCCAAACAATAAATTGTAGGAGAAGGGAGTGGAGAAAACTACGTTTAAATGAGAAAATCTTGAAGTACAGATGAGACAGTGTCCATCTCTTTGTACTTCAGAATCTAAACATTAATGTTACGGATAAGTATGTACAGAAGACCACGTAGTGGCTTTGCATGTATCAGCTGCTGGTATTCCACTCATTAATGCTGCTGTAGAAGATTTAGCTCTTGTAGAATAAGCTCAGAATATGACCTTTAGGAGGATCTTTAATTTTTTTGCAAAGGGCTAAAATATCTTCATACACAGAATGCACCTGGAAATGGTTTGTTTGGGTGTTGCTTTACCTTTTTAGGATCCTGTATAACCAATATAAAGTTGGGCAATTGATCTAAGGTCCTTAGTATGGTTGATGTAATAAGACACAGCCCTTCTAGGGTCTAATCTGGGCAACCTTTCTTCCACTTTAGAAAGATGTGAAAGATCATAAAAGGTTGGTAGAGTGGTGGATTGTCGAAGATAAAAAGAGGACATTGCCTTAGGCAGGAACGCAGCCTTTTTATCGAAGAACTAACTTGCCTGGGAAGAAGCATGTAAAGGGTGGACAAACAGAAGGGCTTGTAAATTGTAAAATTGTAAATTGATACTTGTATAGCGCACTACTCACCCGCAAGGGTCTCAAGGCGCTTGTACGAATACCGCTGTGGAAGCCATCCTGGCTTTACCTGTGAGACGTCCACTCCTGGGCACCCCCAAGGTGGAGGCCAGGCCTCCTCAGCGTTGTGGGGGCCGTTGTGGAGATTAAGCAAGCTATTGCCCAGAGTTGCAGAGTGGGACTCCATGATTGGAATAGGCACCAAGGCGAGAATTATCAGGGCCGTGGAATTTTGAGCCCAAGCCCGCCGAGGCGGGGAATTAAACCCTGGTCCCGGGCTAGACCTCTGCATCAGGGTCTGCCGCTCTAATCATTGAGCCACACTTGAAATTCGCTAACACGTTGAGTTGAAGTGACGGCTACTAAGAAAGTTACTTAGAGAAGAGTTAGCAGCCTCAGTTGACAATTGAGAAATGGTTAAAAAGTAGTACCCATAAGAAAAGTTATAACTAGATTAAAATCCCATTGTGGCTGAATGAAAGGTATTGGTGCATACATGTAGGTCAGGAATTTTGATACCACAGGAAAACAGGAAAGACTGGACTGGTCGACAACAGAACGTTGCAAGGCTGAAATATAACCCTTCACCATAGCTTCCGCACAGCCTAGATGAGCAAAGGACAGCACAAATTGTAGTACATTGGACAGGGATGTTTTCAGAGAACCTATTCCTAAACCAAAGCACCAGGAAACAAATATGTAACAGCTTCATGAGTAAATATATATACACACACATATATATATATATATATATATATATATATATATATATATATATATATATATATATATATATATATATATATATATATATATATATATATATATATATATATATGTTGTAGACAGGTGATGTGCAGGAAAGATCGCATCCAACACTTTTGGCGGATGCTGAAAGCTGCTCACATTTCTCAACACAATCTGTACACAGGAAGGAGTAGACTCAAAAAGCTGGGGAGCAGAAACTGTCCTCTTGATTAACTCCTTGGACGCTCATGACGAGCTCAGCTCGTCATGGTGTACACCTCCATACACTCATGACGAGCTGAGCTCGTCATGAACAATGGGAAATGAGTAGATCCAGCACAGGAGAAAAATAACACTAGCATCGATGTGGTTAAGATAACAGTTTCTCTCTGAGACATAGACAAACAGTGAGGTTGTTATGTTTCATATCAGTACTCTAATATAGGTCGAGGGATCATAGTACCCTTTCCGTACATTATCTCAGCTACATTTCACATAAACAAGCCTTATATGGACATAACTTCAAATAAAGACAGGAAGCCTTATAAGAATTACCACCTTTTATGGACTAAACCCTTCACCTAGTTCCATGCAGAGGGAGTTTTCCCAATCAATAATGCTAAGATGACATCTTTAGCACATATGAATAATTTATGAGGACACTACCCAGGGGGTAAATTTCACCTCTCCTACCTATGCACAAGGTTTAATCCCATACGTTATCCTCATACTAAACAATGGCTAACACACGCACAAGGACTGTATAAATACAGCACCTTGCTATCAGTAGTTGGAGGGAACCGAGACTTCAAGGCCGACACACTGACCAGAGACGCTGAGGCTCCTGCATGCAGTCGTTCCAGCTGACAGTGGTCTAAACATCCCTTGCGGGGTGTCCAACTCGAGACCAGGACGAGGTCCCACACACTCATTCAGCTAATGGGGTTCGACTAAATCCTAGCGGGATTCTTCGCTCCTAGGCTTATTAGATCTTTCGCACCTACTCACATGCTAGGTAACCCTAGCACTTTAGATCAAAGGAGGTACTCTTAAGCTCCAAAGAAAAGCTTCTCTGCATAGCTGACGGAAGGCCACACTGGAAAGCAGCTGCATCGAACACAGCAACCAGGACACTGGCTCCTTCTTTCATGATCACTTTGGCTGCCTCTATTCATCTCTGGCAGAATTTTAGGGTAATGACATCCCACATATGTCTATCATAGAAGCCTAAAATAGCCAATGCATTTGCCTCCGAAGTTGTTACTATACAACCTACTCTTGCCTAATGCATCAAGACACATGCATACTGATCAGAGAGTGTTTGAATGACGTGATGCAATATCTGAACCGAGCCCCTACAGCAATGACAATCTGTGTAAAGATGACCTTTTATTAGGTACGATTTTGCAGGGTCTGGAGCACAATATTTCTTTTCTAGATAGGGAACTAGGGCAGAAACTACAGCTGGTGTTTTCATCTGCATTAGTCCCTCTTGCCAGATGCAACTCTAGAACAGGGATGGAAGTGAGGAACTTTCTGGGTTGTACCTTAATCCCTTTTCTTGTAATCAAAGAGGAAACACTACTATTCTATCGTTATCACAGGTGCCCAAATATATTTACCGCCCTTTCCAGCAGAGTGTGAATCCTAGAAATATCAAAAGGTGTAGAATCCAAATGAGATGGTGTGTCCTGCTCATCATCTTGCAAGAGAGAATCTTCACGGTCATCCTGATTTTGAATGTCACTGTTTTCCGTTTCTGGTCCATCTTAGATGTCCTAGACTTCTTGCAACATTCAATTCAAAATCTGCATTTGTCACCTAAGCCCTCAAATACTTGCATACACTGCTTCAATAAGTAGCTTGGGTGAAATTATTACTGACACATGGGGCACACACCCTCTCAGTTAAACTAGATAAGGCAACAGAGCATGCACAATATAACATTTACAAATTCATTATGCCTACTACTGACTGGATCAGAATTTGGTATTTTAATATAAAATTTGGTTGGTGAAACACAGTTTTTGAAATACTGTACTAAACATGTGGTGTCAGTATTAGACTTTTTAAGGTTATGACAAAAGCTACAAATATTGTTAAGACATTTTTTCCTAGTCCTGGTACATGTTCTAAGCCCTATGAAATCTGACGGCCTCAGACTTTTGAGAATGTATTCCCTTACGAATTTCTACATATAAAACTAGAACAAATAAGGACGACACCCACTACAGACACGGCAACACATGCATTTACCCCTGCCCGTATGCCCGTCCCATTTGTTTACATGTAAGCTTTATATTTTTTTATTTTCCTTTTTTCTTTTTTGTTTGGTTTCAGTCCCTATTTTCACAAGTTCTTAATTGCTGCTCATTGTTATGAGCAAAAGATATTGGGTATGGATTGTTTGCAGGTCTTCTTTCTTGAGTTTTACTGGATGACTGTAAGACGACATTGAGCACAGTTGTAGATATCCCCCCTGGGATGAGCGAGACACTCATGGGCATAGCATAAGAGGCACACCCTGGGAATGAGGGACGATGACTAATGCTGCACATGTTCTTCTATGCAGTAGTACCCTAACTGCTCGGCTCCCCCTCACTATAACGCTCCTTGTGACTGGGACATTACCTATTGCCCGGGACGCACTACACCGGTCCTGCTGGATGCACTCTCGTCAGTCTCCTGACGCGACCAATTCCTTTTCACCTGTCAATTTATTGCCATAGGTACCCTACCATACGGGTTTTGTTATTGCCGGATAAGACTGGGTAAAGCTGTAGTTCTAGCAAACTGTTGTCATGGAGAGGTGACTTTGTACAGCTGTATTTAACATCCTTGTCATTCAATGCTTTAACCTGATTTATCTTCTTCATTTGTGTGATCATGTATAGATAACGGATGTGAAATGCCATACTTTATTAATGCTCCCGCTGTACTATCTTGCTTTCCTGTACTCTCACGAAAGAAATGCAATAAAACATTCAAACAAAAAAAATATAACTAGAACAGATAAGCTTTGAGTTAGATTTTGCAAGCTATAAGAAGCAGCATGATATATACTTTCTGCTTATAGCAACAATCAGGAGAAGCTGTACCGGAGCGGACCATACGTTTTGCAAATTTCGCGAAGATTCGTCGACCGGCGCCAAAGTTATTGGAAATCGAATATTGTGCATTTCCTATGGAAAATAGGTCCTAACTATAACTACCTACTGGCGACCGCCAGTACTTTTTTTTTTAATGTTTTTATTAAGCATTTGCAAATCATGAAAACTTACAATCACATCATGAAGTCTGGTGAGATGAAATATAAGCACAGAAAATTTCGACAATGCTTTCTGATGTGTAACAACAAAGGATGTGAGGTTTTTTTTCCTTTTGTGGTATACAGAACAATGCAAACAACAACATGGGTGTATGTCAATGTAGTCGATAATAGAAACAGTTCTTGTATTGGTCATACAGAGAAACTTAAGTGTATCAGTGCTCTAATGCGAGTCTGGAATGGCAAGTAGACATCCCTGCTGAATCAGTAATAGCAATCAGTAAATGGACAGCGACTTAACATGCACATTTATTGCCAGGGAATGGGCGCTAAACAGCAGTACAGCTGACAATCCCTGCGGCGACCGCCAGTACTTAATATATATCTATACATCGATATCTATCTCTATCTCTATACATATATAGATATATATATACATATATATATATATATATATATATATATATATATATATATACACACATTTGAGTGTTATTCATTTGACATCTGGGAAAGCCTTTCTGTTAGAGAGCATTGCCTAAATAAAACCCCAAGCCTTATTCTATAAACAGTGTTTGATGTGCTTTATTTTATGAAGTGAAATCCCAGTCCAGGGGGTTTAGTGTTGTGTCTATTGCTTTGTCGTGTTTGAGCCACCGCGTGATATTCTGTATTATCTGGAAGTGCGAAGCAAGATAGGGATGTGAGGAAATTCCTTGTTATAGCACAAGAACACTTAAGGAGCCCCCATTTATGCCAGCCTGAAATCCCTGTTTAGGACAGAAAGGGTAGCATATGTGTGACTTTTGCAATCTGAATTATCAACCGAAGGGTATCCAGGTGCTGGAGCAGGTGTGCAGGTCATCTGCTAGGTGTTAAGTGAAAAGCCAAGTCTTCAGCCTCCTGCGGAATTCAAGAAGCGAGGAGGAGGCAGTGATGTGTGGGGAGAGGTTGGGCCATGTTTTGGAGAAGGCTAGGTCATTCATTGTAGGAGAAGGCTCGGCCACTCATTATGCTTTTGCGGATGGGGCACGTGTGTACGAGGGAGAGGAGTCTGGTGGGTTGGTGGTAGTGAAGGCAGCAGTTGAGGTAATCTGATACTACGTTGTGTAGTGCCTTGTATGCATGCGCAAGAAGTTTTAATTGTCAGTTTTTGTTTATCGTCAGCCAGTGAAATTCTGAGGTGTGGTGTGATGTGTGCGCGATGTGGGAGGTCCAGGATGAGTCTAGCTGCAATTTTCAGGATGGTCTGAAGTTTGTGGAGGAGATGGTTGGAGATTCCAAAATACAGTATGTTGCCAAAGTCTAGTCTACTAGTGACTAGGGCTTGAGAGAGACGGTACACTTGGTAGTCATGGGGATCCATTTGAAGATTTCTTGCATGGTTACAGGGTAGAGGTGTTGGACCAAGCTCAGAAGGCCACCAGGTGAAGTACCAGGGGATGTTCTTCTCCCTGAAAATCAGAATTTCCGTTTTGAGTTTTAGGAAGCTGGTTTTAATCCATTTTTCTACGCAGATCATGCATTTGCTGAAGTCAGTACTGGTCGTGGAGTGCTTGTTGGACATTCAGAGGGTGAGCTAGGTGTCAGTGGCGCAGGAAATGATGGAGATGCCATGAGATCTAATGACGGTGGCAAGTGGTGTCTTGTAAATGTGGAATAGGGTAGGGCTGGGAGAATATCATTGAGGGACTCCCCCGATCATGTCCTTGAGCTTTGATGTGTAGCGTGGGAGACTGACCCTCTGTGTTCTCCCTAGGAGGACGGAGCGTATCCATTCGACGGCTGGACATTGGATGCCTGTTGTGTGTAGTCTTTTGACCAGGCTGGTGTGTGACATGGTGTCGAACGTAGCGGAGAGGTTCAGCAGTCAGAAATCAGTGATATCAACCATTTATTGACAATACTCTAATACATTTTAACCTCTTCGATGCGTCGGACGCCCCCTGGCCTTCCGAAGTCACAGTGGGCGTGTGCAGAGGACGGCCGAGGACCGTCCGAACTGTGCACGTCATTTTTTTCCGCACTACTGCGGAATGTCTGTGCGGTGAAGAGGTTAATTGTGAATTTATTATAGAATCATCCCTTAGCAAAATGCACTGTTTTAAGCATTGAGATTGAGGGAGGTTACTTATTTAGCAGTTTGCTGTGAATAATGTTAGATGTATACATTAAGTGTTATATTGTTAGTTTTTTTATCAAATTTACTGTGTGTTGTGTATTACATAGGTATGTGGAATTTGTGACTAACAGTTTTTGTAGTTTCTTTTATGATACTAACAATGTCCAGAAAGAAACCCTGTTTAAATTATGAATGATTTTGTATTTAAATGATTTAAAAGTAAATGGGACAATAAGAAAAAAGTTACTTACCTGTAATTGAGTTTTTCCAATATCAGTAACTTTGATAGATTCACACGCTTGCATCATCTCGGCAATTGAGCTGTAGACATAGTGAGCACTACAATGTTAAACATATACAGAATAGCTTTAACATGGCCACAATAGCCTATTCTTATCATTAGAAAGGACCTGCACCTGAGCCAATCAGAGCAAAGTACAGCATTCACCTCTCCTACTCAGGCCATAATAGTTAAGCTTTAGTAGCAATAGTACAAAGTGAATTTATATATACAAGTGTGCCCAAGATGGGGCGGAGGAGGGTGGGTCACATGTGAATCTATGAATAATACAAATACTGGAAACCTTCAGTAACAGATTAGCAACTTTTTTCTTATTCGTTATTGGATCTTCCATAGATTCAAATGCTTGAATTGGAGTAGCAAACAGTAAATACAAAGCAGTCATTAGCCACTGGTAGGGGGTAACCAAGGCTAAACACCCTTACCTTACTGGATTAAATGACGCAGGACTGCTTGTCCTATTGGTGCATCTCTTTGTGACACTGACTCTAGGCTAGGCTTTTCCGATTAGTAACTTGCGAGATACTGGTAGCTTTCTATCTTTTGCCTGGCTGAATTTATATTTGTATACCAAAATTGAAACTTGATAAGACTATGTATTTTCAGAACTCATAAGCTGATATTTGGAGACAAATGGTAGAATTTCCAAACTATTTTCAAAGCTGATGTTTGAGTAATAAATCATGCGCCAGTGGAGAGACTTATTACTTGGTGCCAGGGGCATTGCAGCTATGGCCGTTATGTATTACCCATGTAACAGCATTCCAAACCGTCAAAGCTTTTTTTACTTTGTTGCTAGGAACCTTGCCTGATGCACTCCGATGATCACTGCTGGTAATCTCATGTGAGGTGGGCACTACTGTAATCTTGTGTGATGTAGTCACTGTTGCAGCACTAATAATTTAAGTAGCATAGAATGATTTAATTAGCTCTTATTACAGAAAAGGGTTGAGACCCCTGCTCAAGGCAGTAGTGCTAAGTACATATGTGACTATTCTTCCATGTTGCTGCCTTGCATATTTCAATTATGGGTCCACCAGCAAAGAGGGCAGTAGAAGTCAACACACAGTGTTGAATAGGCTTTAATGGTCCATTACAATGGCGGACCAGCTCTGCTTCTTTATAACAGAATACGTTTGCCGAAGAAACCTAGCGAGCTATACTCAGTTTTGACTGGTTGACCTTTCCATGGGTGATCATATGCTACAAGTAGTTGGTCAGAATTCCTCATCTGTTTAGTTCTACCAATATATAATGAGTATGAAGTGTTCTCTCTGCTGTATTAGTTGGGCCTGGGAAAAAGTCTTAAAAACCACTGGTTCATTCAGATGAAAGTCTAATGGCACCTCTGGTATTAGGTGTGGATTAGTTCTTCAGATAAACTTTTCTTCTCTAAAGAGGAGGAGTGGCTCTTTAATGGTAAAAGCTTAAATTTCACTGACACTTCTAGCTGACATGAGGGCTAAAAAGACGTACTATCACTACGCCTTATGTACTGGCTCAAAGGGTTGGTTTTTTCATCAACTGAGATAAAACAATCAGGGGGCCTTTGTTTATCTCCTAAACAATAAAACAATATTTAGCCACCTCGACGGAGTGGTGGGAAAACACGGAAAAAGCTTTTATGACAATCTTTAATAAGTCTTATCGACCGGAGAGATGGTTGGTTCCATGTTTTCTTGAAGCAAAAACTAGCAGATAAATGCACTGTGACTTAAGCAGGAGTCAGTTCTGACACTGAAAAGTCCAGAAGATATAGTAATATTTGAGGAAGCAAATTTATTGGACTCAATTTCTCTTGAGAACAGCATAAAATTAAAATCCCAAATTCATAATGTCAAGCACCTCATCGTCATATGTGCATCAAAACAGGGTGAGATTAAAACTGTAGTCCGTGGAAAGAAAGGATTGCTAATCTACTGCGTGGTGGTGTATTGATGGAGCAGATTGTTTTGACAAAATGTGGTTGTCCGTGTATCGGTAAATAAAGCCCGAATATAGCTGCATTAACAATCATGGTGCGCAGCACTCACATGGTATGCCATGCATTGACCTCAAGATTGTGCGGGAATCAAGCTGACTCCAAACACCCGTAGATGCATGTGCATAATTCCCTCTGGTGGTTATAAATACTGTGAAGCACGCGCTAATTAGCAACATAACATTGTTGTCCTGAGGAAAAACTCAGCAGCACTGGTCTTACACCGTGTACGTGCCCCTGTTTAAAGGGCGGCAAACATTGTAAGAGAGACGCGGGCCAAACCAGTTGCCCTTCATTCATTAAGTAACCTTGCCCATGCATCAAATCATGTAAGTGTACCACGAGTCCATCTAACAGCCCTTTGTAACAACCTCAGCATCCTGGCACTTATGTCATCAACGTGCTGCCAGGCGAGAGACTCTTCTGTTGAGAAGACCTTGTTCTTCCTTGTTTCTAGAATAGCCCCAAGAAATGGAATGCCTCTTTGAGGGTGTAGTGAAGATTTTTCTTTGTTTAATCTTAGCCTCAGATCCTTGAAGAGCAGCAGTTTCTTGCAGACTGTAGCTATTTTTAATGTTTTTGCCTTGACTAGCGAACCGTCTCAATAGTGGAATACTTGGCAACCTTGTTTCCTGAGGAAAGCAGCAACTGATGCCATGCACATCATAAATAATTCTTGAGGCAGATTTGGGACCGAAAGAAAAAACTTTGATTTGGTAATGGCTATCAGGAATCTTAGAAATCCGCCCTGTAGGTCCAAAAATGTCATATAATCTTTGTTTCGCAGAAATGGTAGAATCTCCTGCAATTTCACCATACAGAACTTTAGATTTTTTTTTTATATTTGTTGAGGTTTTGAAGCTCTACAATTGGTCTCAACTCTCTGGATATTTCCTATATTAGGAAACAAATTGGAATAAAAGTTCAAGTTTCTTTGTGTCTTTGGAACAAATTCTATTGCTCCTTTTTTCAACATGATGTTGATTTTCCTTCTGTAGCAGATGTAGATGACAATGGCACATCTTCTACATTGGTGTTGTTGGAGGTTTTTCTACAAATTCTAATGGTGTAATGTTGAGCCAGTTGTTAGAGAAGATCTTTTCACTTAGATGTGTACTGTGAAGTACTGTGGCCGTTGCCACCTTGTCACTGTCTCCTTTAACCTTCATTGCTCCTAGATATGTTGCTGGTTCTCTTGCGAGCAGTTTGTTTAAGGTAGGACGTAGATGGTGGAGTCCTATATTGCTGTTGATAGGGCTGGTGATATGGATATTGAGGGGTCGTATTCCGCTGGTAAAGCACAAATAAATGTTAAAGTGATATGGGTTTTACTCGGAATGGGCATTAAACCAACCATGAACTATAAATAGTTGTACCAGTTATATTGGATCTGGAACCCTCATATATGGTTTGTATCATGCTTGATCATTAGCCACCACACCCAACCCAGGTAAGGTGATACTACAGGGGCGGGCCCTACCTAAATACGAGGGAGTTCTTTATAAGAGACACGCAGAATAAAGGCAGGATCCAGATAAACAAAAAATGCCTTGAGGTAAACCTAAGAAATTACCTTTAATAGTAGGTACATCAGGTATTGTTAAAAAGGAGAGTGGATATTAGCTAGGTGTATTGACCAGTTCATCCAATAAGAGACAAAATGTTTCTGCCCACACAATTGCTAAAAGTTGGTCAAAGGCATTTGTCAAGGATTTAGGGATCCCTACTTCGAGTTAACTAAAACATACACACATATGTGGGAAAATAAATGTCCTACCTCCCTATTTATTGCCAAGAGATTTAAAGATATTCTTTACGTATGTGTTTCTCGTACACACATTGAAAAAGGTGTGCACTTTACATTGATAAAAGTGCACAATGATGATAACCGTGACACTGCACTGAAAGCAAAAAGTAACCAAACATGATCAGCTGAAAGTGGGCATTCTTGTAAAAACTAGTACTTACCAAACTGGGTTATTGTAACACCATGGTCTGGTCAGAGGGAGATACCCCCTGAAGTCACGCTCTTGGCAAGAAATGGGTACGCCAATACTTAACCTATGACCGTCAAAAGATTATTTACATTAAGTTGTCACTTGATTCATGGCACTCTTTAGTAGTAACAAATATTCACCCAATAATTATTACATAATTTGCAAGTTAGTCAGACACCTAACAGTCCGGTTCCAAATGATTGTACCATGCAGGCAGTGGTGGAAGAGGGGCACTCATACATGGACGTGGTTAAAAAATGTCATCGTCTGTCAATTCACATCATTCAAAGCGCTTTAGCTTGCCATAGAAAAGCGCAAATGTAATGCTGTTACGCTATACACCAAAAATAAAACCCTCCAAGGTACAGAGTTTCATTTACGGTCACTTGCTAAAAAAATGCAGAAGAGTAAATACCATGCCTGATTTTATATTTTAACTCTTGCATGTAATATGATTAGATCTAAGTACAAATTATTGCAGCAATCGTGGAATACGGGCTCCGCTTTCTTATGTCCTCGAGAGGCGTACCAGAATTATCGACTTCTGTGTCTCCATACCACCAGCCACCTCGAGTTACTAAGTCAATGTACTGGGGACATGGAAAGTAACGGCAATTCACGCAGCATCAAATATAGGGGGTGCATCATCAGAGGCGAGCATGGACCATGTGGACACATTTGAATGACAGGAAAATGTACTCCTGGCTGGTAATTATACTTAAAACTGATTATTCTGATCTCAGGAAGGCATCAGGCTGTTCAATAGTTCTATGAAGTCAATTGACCACATTTGGCGAGGAACTGAAATATAAACAATATTAAAAACTTCTATAAACAATTAATTATTTGGCCTAAATATGTGCTTCTTAGGCTCTAGAGGGGCTACCTGCCACAAAGACTCTTAGTTTCCATTTCTGCCTGGGTGTGGCATTTCAACTCTGATTGTATTATAGAGGCGAAATAAAGGTACAGTGGATCACATAACTCCGGCAAGCCAGGATCAAATGTTAGAGTAAACTTGTGGAAACATACCCCTGAGCAAGCACGCTGATATTTCTTTTTTTTTTTTTTACAAAGTTCAGTAACAGAAACTCGCCCATTTGCCTCACCCATTTGCTTGAGCCCTGCAATCCGGATGACCGAGCTCTCTCGCCAGAGGCAGAGGTAGGCTTAAGCTCCCAGGGAACCAAGCATTCACAAAGAGTGGTCCAAAGGGAGAGAGTGGCAAGGTAAAACAGGTTTACTCTCAATCGATGTACTGGAAGGGGACCTGGATTGTGCCATCGAAATACGGTGCAGGAGAACAATGTACCAGGCTTGGCAAGCCCAATGAGACAGTAAAATTACAATGTAACTGAGGCTGTTCCTGAATTGTATTCTCTAGCAGCCTTTCACAGGGCTTAGAGGAATGCCAGAGAGTGCCTTTTCTTGTCAACAAAACATTAGATTGCCCTTCACCCCCAAAGGAGAGGGGCTTCCTACTAATTAATGAGGCACAATCCTGCCTCTTGGATTGATTAAGGGAGGAGACTGTGCCTGAGGAGGTTGAGCCTGAGGAGTAGGAGGCAGCTGTGCAATTAATGGAACAAAAAATACCGACCTTTAAAGACTGAAATGCCTTCAGAAGCTGGTAGAAAGCCTGTGCTCTGACTGATACTGCTTGAATAGCAGTACTGCTTGGTGTCAATGTTATACTAATGGAGGGTATCATCGCTGAGTTCTAAAAGGTTGCACCTATCGAACTTCAGTAGAGAACCTTTTAATATTTTTCAGGAGTGTAGTGGAAACAATTCAGGCACTAATCTCATCACAAGGAAAGATTTGTGTTCATGATTTTGGTGGCTAGGTCAGTAAGATCCCCAGTCATAAACAGTTTTTCTGCTTCTTTGCCAACTTTAAGCACTTCTACTCACCATGGGCAATGTTTCTAAGCAAATAGGTAAAATGTTAGAATTTTCAGTTAGCAACTTGCCATTAAGTCACTGGTGTTTACCTGTCTGCACGAGGGAATTATGGATACGTAAATGGCTTTAGCAAAATAGTCCAGTTATCATGGTTGCATTATACCAGTAATGGAGGAGAAGGCCTTCCTCTTCATGAAGCTGTCCACACTACAAATAACTGAAATGGGGCAAGTGAGCCTAGAGACCCAGGTGAGGTCGTTTTTACATTATACTACCAGTCCAGAAATTTACAATCTGTTGGCTCAGTTTTCCAGTTTTCCTTTCTTCCGGACCTAGTGAGAATGCTTGAGAACCTGGGAAAAAAGGTGTGTGTGTTGGCACAGAGATTGTTGCCACATCATTATTCTGGTAGAAGTACCAGTGTCTTGATTGACGGTGTTCCAATAGCAATGGTTAAAACCATTAGTGCCACTTGGTATAGTGGAGGCCCACTTGCTCACACAGTTAACAGCTTTGCGGGAATATCCAGTATCTTCAAGTGTAGCCTCTTGCAGGAAAACGGCCTGCAGTATTAATCATTCAATCATCATTCCAGAAAATTCAGTTGGGCTATCCTCAAGAGTGGTGCTGGAATGATAGTGTCAGACAAGATGAGGGAGTCAGTGCTGACATGGACCAAACATCTGTTGCTCAGGAGGAGAAGAAGCAATCTCCCTGGCTTTTTGCTTGATATATAATGTTCCAGGAATAACCTGCTACTGAGGAGGGAAATGAATATGCTTGAGGAGTTCAACTACAACAGCGGGACATGAACATGTTTTCAAATTAACCGATTCTTAATATGGCCTATCAGAGATGTCAGGTCAGCTCCCAGGAGGTTCCCCTTCCCAGAATGGAGGAATGAAGATGAGTGGAGAGCTCAAAGTCTATTACTGTAGTGAACACTCATGTGGCAGCTCATACTCATTACATGTCTAGGATAGAAGCAAGGTCCATGCTGTCACATGCATTTGAATATGGTGTTCTGTTGTCAACCCAAAGTCTTAATAAGTTGTTGTTTGGTGCTTGATCGGCATGGCCGAAAAATGTACCTACCTTTGGTGAGAATATTTATGAAATATTAGGTTTCCTGTTTACAGTGGGATTTGGTATTATAGAGGGTATTTTCCAGTGTTTTACCAAATTCTGAAAATCAGTGGTTATCAGTGGCTTTTACATTTCAGCATCACTAAAATTAGCCTTGGACTAAATTTTTCCAGAGTTTACAAAGATCATGGATTCCAGTCTTACTTTAGTGCGGTTAACTGAAATTAAGAGGTCAAGGCTTTGAGTGGCCCCAAGACACTATCTTTTTTCTCAACACATTTCAGGTGGTGAAGTTTGTGAGCATGCACACCAACACCATCCGTTGCTGGGTGACTCCAAAATGTTAACTTCGCTACCTGCATATGATGCCGTACTGTGTCAAAAATGCCAAGAGGCTTTGAGAACCTTTTAGATATATTTGACAAATTCTGTACACCAGAAAGTATAGCAATTGCACTATGAACCAAGATTTTGACCACTGAAGGGCCCTTTAGACCACACAAAAACATCTCCAGGGTAGGCAATTAATCCTTGGAGCAAGATAAAGATGTTAGATATCTAGGCCTAGTATTCTGTCAGACTTAAAATGGGAAAACACATCTCTATGTCTGGAAATCTCCAAGCACAGCGTGCAAATGCAGCGCTTTTTGCTAAGGATCATGGCAAGCAGATCTCTCTGCTTAAGAAGTTTGTATGGCTAATTGCCCAAATGCATACCTATAGAATTACATTTTGGATCTAGGCAACATAACTCGTTTTCCACAAACAAGGCAGACTTTCTGAAATGCGATTTGTGTGCGAACTGAGCACCTCCACTGCTCCCCTACTCTGGGACCTTGACTCGTAGCCAAGTTTAGACCTATCTTTTATTGGGTTAATTTTAGACCAGGCAACTTTTGGCATGTTTCCCCTGAGTTTTTGCTTTCTGCCCTCCCGGTTTAGACTCTGTTTTTGATGGCGTAGTGTTTCTGCGCACTTTTCTCACTGCTGATCAGTGGTAAAGTGCAAGTGCTCCTGCGGTAAATTGTGTTATGGATTGGTGTTTCCAGGATTGGTTATTTGATTTACTTGTTAGTCCCTAGTAAAGTGCACTGAGTGTGCCAGGATCTGTAAATCAAATGCTACTAGTGGACCTGCAGCACTGATTGTGCCACCCACGTGAGTAGCCCTAAAAAGGTATCTCAGACCTGCCATTGCAGAGTCTGCACGCAGTTTGTAACTGCCATGTCAACTTGGCGAGTGCACCCACTTGCCAGGCCCTAAACCTTCCCTTTTCAACATGTTAGTCACCCCTAAGGTAGGCCCAAGGTACCCCTGTGGGCAGGGTGCAGTGTATGTGAAGGGTAGGATATGCCCTAGTGTGTGTGGCATGTCCTGATAGTGAATTATAGCCCATTTCGTTTTTCACTATTGCAAGGCTACCTGTTCCCCATAGGTCAGAATGGGAAGTTAGTTTATAAAATCCTATAAACAAATTGCCCTGGAAACTAGGTGGGAAAATAAAGTTTAGTATGCCTGAACTCAGAATCTAAAGATGCATCTTTTAGTGAAGGTGATTTTTACATTCTGTGTTTGAAAATACAACGTTTAGAAAGTAGGTATTTTCTTGCTCAGTCATCCCATGTGCATCTGCTGGAATTTGGATTGCCTATCAGGGTTTTGGATGACAGAAGGCTGAGGAGCAGGAGTGGCTCTATATAGTCTAGGTAGGGTGAGGAAAGGGCTCAATAGACATGGGCTGCGGTGGGGGAGGTGATTTCCTTGCACCTCAAAGGCCCTGGTCTTCCTCTGACAATGCTGTCTCCACCTCCTGCCAGGAAATCACACCAGAGAAGGCAAAACTGTTTCTGGCTGGGCACAGACACTCTCTGCCTAAGAGATCAAAGGATTTGGGGATATAAATTTTGTAGCCCTAAACTTTAGAACTTTTTTGGATCAAAAAGACTGCCAAGAAGAAGAGCTGGAGAAGCTGTGATGAGGGACTATAACTTTGCTGTGTTGGCCTGCAGTGACCGCTTCTGTCTTGGGCAGTAAAAGGACTAGACTGAACTTTCTGCAATCTACTTTTGGGAGTTTCTCCAAGGGATTGAGGTAGAGCTTGCCCCCTGTTCAAGAAGTCTCAGGAACAGCAAAGACGTCAAGCTCTTCTGCCCACAGCACAGGGGACTGTGTGTTTTGTGCTGCAACCGAAGAAAAGCAACTCGACGCAGTCTACGACGCCGCTGCCAATTCCATGTCCTGAAGGCACTGCAGAGGGCACAGCCGCACCGTGACTTTGGTCTCACCGATGACACCTGTTGACGCCGTCACTGAGCCATTGCTCGCACGGCGACCTGTGGGTACCGCAATCCGCCCCGCCTTGTTTCACGGCGACGCTCTGGTTTCCCCAATGACGCCGCTCCACGTCGCCATCAACTCCAGTTCGTCAGCCGACGACAAGGCTTCAGCAACGACGACGGAGCTGCTTGACCGTGACCTTCCAGTACCGTGACGAGCACCGACTTCATCCCGCAACGTGACCCTGGTCTCACCAACGCCACCACCGTGTCGCTGCTCGTACCGCGACCTGAGTGCACCAAACGCTGCCCCGCTGCACTTCGCACTGTAGCACACAATGCCTGCCGACGCCAGCGCTCCTGACTTCATCAGAGAGGAGATGGACCTGCAATGCATGTGACTTCGAGGGCCCAGATGACTCCTGCACGACCTCCGGAACAGACGCCTGCGGACGCCGTCTTTTTTTGGAAACACAACAAGAGGTCATCGAGACCCTGCATTTCTAAAAGGTACAGTTTTTTGGGTCTTCCCGACACAGAAGCTAGCCCGCGGTGCCACGGATAGCCAGGACTGGTTGCTCACAACGCTGTGATAGCCCCGGACTGAGCTATGAACATCAAGGAACAATTTTTAAAGCATATTTGGATAAGTGAAGATTTTGAAGTACTGTATTGTGGATTTTTATCGTTTTTGGTCTTGTCTCAAGTATATAAAAATATTGGATATTTTTCTAAACTGGTGTGGTGTCCTTTTGTAGTGCTTACACTGTATTACTGATGGTTTTGTGCAAATGCTTTACACACCACCTCTAAGATAAGCCTGACTGCTCGTGCCAAGCTACCAAGGGAGTGAGCAGGTTTTTTTTTAGGAGCGTAATTACCTTATCCTGACTAGGAAGAAGGGTATTGATTTGGACAAAGGTGCAAACCCTTGCCAACTAGAGACCTCCATTTCTAAGAGTTATGGTTTAGGTAACCTCAGAGTTAGGTCATTACAGAGAATTATTGATGTGCTGGGCTCCCTATGGGGTACATTTCTGGGCTGGTTCAAGCAGGTTTGTAAACCTGTGGCAAAGATAGGCATGTCCCAGCTTTGGACCTCCCGGAGGTCCACTTTGATCCAATGGCAAGTGAAGCCAAAGCTAAGTTTAAGATATGGTTACAGAGCAATAAGGAGCCAAAAAACATCTCTTTGAATTGTGTTTTATTGAAGGATAAAATTCGTAAATTTGAGCACTATTTGGATGAAGCTGAGCCTGGATTAGTTAAGGCTTTGTACATTAAATCTGGATTGGCCACTTTAACATGGAATACATTAATATGCAAATGGGGCCCATTATCCTGGCCAAACAATTGTAATTGTATTTATATAGCAGTTACTACCCCTAATGAGACAAAGTGCTTTTCAGCGAGCAGGATGCTACTAAGGAACCCAAAAGGATTAGTATAGGGAAAAATAATTTAATTTGAGTGGTAGACATGCGAGTCTGTTAGCTGGATTGAATACGATAATAGAGGGATATAAGACGGAAGACTGTAAAGTGCTATTTGGGAGATTATAGTAGTAAAATGAGATTTGGGATGAGTCAAAGGAGGGATATACAAGAGAAGAATTTAGAAAGGGTTGTTTGGGAGACCATTTTAATAAAAATGAGTTTTGGGTTGAGCCAGGGAGGAAGAATATAGAAAGGCTTATTTTGAGATCACAGTAGTAGAATGAGGTTTGGGAGTGTATGCACAGCTTTATTATGTAGAGTTTAGAGTGCTGCAGTATGCATACTGGGTACAATACATATAATAGTGCTGAGTCCTGCAATATACAGGCTGGATAAGAAACAAATAATAATGACAATCACAGCACATTGTCATAATTGCTCTCATCAGGTTAATAAGATTAATTTCTTGTTTTTGTGTCCACTGTATGCTACCCCGAGGGCCAAGAGGTTATGTTGTTTGAGGAGAAATTTTAGCACATGCAAGTTAAAGCAGGTAGTGGAAATATGGAAGATGGATACCTCCCCAAAAGGTGTTTTTCGCTTTGTAATCCTATTTATTGGCAGCTTTGATGATGTGTCTGCATATTGATTGCCGATTGTATTTTAATAGCAATCAATTGTATTAATTAATGCTTCTGTATTTTATTGTCATTTTATTTGGTTGGGGTTATGGGTTATAACCAAAAATAAAATAAAGATAACTACTGCTCATATGGATGGGTGGTGAGGAAGCTGCAGGTAGATTTAGTATCCACCAGAAATATCATTACTAACGGTAAATACATTTTTATTTGGCAAAAGCCTTCTTTCCTCAGACTCCTCACCTGGTGGATGAGTCCCAGAGCAACACACTGCAGGAGAAGTTGGACTGAGCTGTCTACATTACAGACGCTTGCCATTTAATATAGTCCACTCAAAGAATCTATCACTGTGTGCCTGAGCTGTAAGACATTACTGTTCTGCATAAATATGAAGCGAAGATCAAGTGACCATCCAGAAGATGTCAATCACTAGGATGGCCCTGGTGAGGAGCAGTAGAAGCTGCCATGATCCTTATGGGTTGGGTACGAATGCCAACCAGGGGACATATCATAGACAAGGGTGTAACTGATTTTTACATACCGGATGACCTAATGTGAAATCAATAATTTGGGAACTGCCTGGCTTTATCTATATCCAGTGAAGTCCACAATGAGCTAACTGCCCACTCTGTCTTGCTGTGTCCATAATAAGACAGTGAGAAAAGTAAAAAAAAAATGATGGGTGCAATGCTTGAATTCATCTCAGCCACAGGTAATTATACTGGACCATAATCCACTCTATTTTATTTGTTTACCTACCATGCCTTTAGAGACAGGAGCAAGCCATATGTGTATCAGCCTTAGTCATTTTTGTCTGTCTCCTATAGTAACACTCCAGGTCGAACTGCCTGGCGAAGTTCTATCTGAAAAGAAACAAAGGCACCCCAGAACACTTTGACCCTAACTGGGCCTCATGAGAAGGGTGCAGCTTGCGTGCTAGATCACAGACATGGTTTTTGTGTTCAATGTGCCACTGGACTCAAAATATACCTCACTGAAAAATGACTAACTAGCTCATCATTGAAAAGTTTTTCCATTAAGGCTGCTAGGGCATCTCTTAATAGACCTGTGGAATTCATCCAGGCAAACTAGAGTGGCCAATAAACGAGCCAGTGTTGGTAAAATCCTGGCCACATTTCAGATCTGTTTTGAAGCATCAAAACAGTCACTCAGCAGGGCAGAGAAGACTTTGTAAATGTATTCAGGATGACCAACTAGGGCCATGTTTACAAATTCTCATTAAGTGAGGCTATACCGGCCAAAAAGACACATGGCACAGGAAGTGTGCAAAGCTAAGCCTTTTAAACTGAGATTCTCAAAAAGACATGGGGAATACATTTGGATGTAATTTCTCTAATGAAGGTTTTAGCACCAAACTCGCCTGTGATAGGCTTCTGAAAGCTGGAAGAAAAAAACATTTGATGCGATTCGATTTATGCGAACTGTAGGGCCCTATAAGGGTTTCTCCCAAGCAGCCAAAAGTGGCTTCAAGAATGTTTTACAGAATGGCTACAGGGGTTCTGGAGCCGCTGTAGAAGGCTACAGGATTTCTATCAGATTGTTGGACTTTGTTTCAGCAGTCATAAAGGGTACTTCAAGTGCTTCTGTTTCTTTTCACCCACAGAGGTAAAAGACCAAACTTCATCTAAAGGTGGTCTGCAGGGTGAGGAATGCATCTTCTTTAGAAGTGTCAAGACCACTAGCGTTCTGTAGGTTTAGTTATAGACCGCTTAAGTGTGATAAGGAGGGAGGAGTATATAAACCGTCAACTAGTCTTTCCCTGGGTGCCCACATTTCTGATTGGGTATATCCAAGTCACTGGAATCTGATCCATAGTCTCCACTAAGGAGAATTGTTGGGCCCTAGGGATGTGCTTTGACAGGGGCCTGGACCTTTTCTTTTTCCACTTGGTCATTGCCATAGAAAGCACAGCTGGAGCCCGTGGAGAAGCACAAATGGGTATTATCACGGTGGAAGCAGCCAAAATCACCAAACTCACACCAATGGGCCCTGCGTTTGGCGAGAAGGCTTTAGGGTCATCCAGAAAATATCTAGCAGAGCCTGCTAAAAGATCTCGACCTGTGAAGGGTAGGCGGATAGAGTTTGGAAGTAAGGCTTTGTGTAATGTCAGAACACAAAATGCCTTTCCTAACAAGGAAAAGATTGGTGTCACGGAATGATGCTGCAGTCACCAAATAGTCTCTAAAAGGGGAAAGTTTCCTCGAGAGATGAGATTTCTCCTTTCTGTGGTGATTTTTGCAAGAGGACCACAGCAGGATTACTACCTGTCAGAGAACTTACTTACAAAAGAGGAGAGGGACAACTGTGTAGGATCCTTATGTGCCTTTACCAAAGGCAACTTGTGCTTTGGTTCCCCAATGAGACTGACCTGCATTGACAGACATAGGCTGAAGGGTCCTGGCCGGATCACACACACCACTTACAGATGTCAAGTGGATTTGAGGACACCTAGCAACATCGCTGACAGGAATTAAACCTAGAGATCCTAGCGGAATACAACTGACCTAGTCACTGCTGAATTCACTAAGAAAGTTTGTTGGTAAAAATCGAAAAGAACGCTGGACTCATGTCATTCAGGTGCAGAAATACAGGAATCGATGCCAGCATACCAGTCTCCACCATATATACCTAGATGTCACATCCAAGTTGGATAAAGGCATCGATTAAGTCATGCAACACAACTTGCTTGCTGTGAAAAACTATTGCTAGGGGAACAAAAAAAATACAGATCCTGTTTTGTGCCTGGAGAATAGTCCTAAGGTAGGGAATCTGCAAAAATCAGTATCTAACAGAAGAGTCTGGCATTTTTAACAATGGCCACAATAGTGACCATTTCAGGATCACTTAATGAAACTTGTTAACTGTTAATTTGTGTTCAGCAAATTAACCAGATAACTAAACAACAATAAGTACTGTGTATGCATTTAATCCCATACATTTATTTTCTACTCAGTCACTTGAGCTTACTGGGATGTATTGCTATCTAAAATCACAGTTTGTTAGCCATATGACATAAATGCCAGAGTAGCTCTTTTGAATCTTTTTAACTTGCCTGTAATTCCCGAGCTTGACCCAAACAATCTGTTTGAATCGTAGTTTTTTGCCAGCTTTGCAATCATTACAGTTCCAGCATCCATCCGGCATCTCTATGTTCAGACATTCAGGATGGAAGGAGGCAGGGCAGGATTCACAGCATAACAGTTTTCCACCTTCACACAAAACAGAAAAGGAGCTTTAATAAACTGTGTTCTGGAGAAAAACAGGCAGCAAGGACAAGTTACAAAGGGATTTTGTCAAAGTACTGATGCAGATGTTATATATATATATATATATTTTTTTTTCACACAACAAAGTTTTTTCTTTCAGGAAATCCGAAATTATTTCAAAGCGGCACCACACAGGACGAGTTGAATAAAGATTTATTGCCTCAAAAACACAACAGTACGACGCATTTCGGCAAAGCCTCCGTCAAGTCTTGATTTCCTGAAAGAAAAACTTTTTTGTGTGAAAAATCTACGAGCGGCACTGTGACCGCTGCTGGCACCGGCGTCGTTAGGAGGGTGAGCGGCTGTATCCAGCTTCTGTGACAGATATATATATATATAGACTTCAAGTTTCCTTATTTTCCAAATTTTAAATTGCAAAAATACGATGGACCCCAAGTGTCCATCTAATGCCCAGGACCATAATTTATAAAAATGTTTTAGCAATAAAAATGATAAAGGTCAGAATCACACTGTACATCTATAGAGTGGATTTCTGTCATAGCTACTTATATGAAGATTTATGAGTCAATTACATAACGGTTTCTCAGTATTATATCTCATCACAGTAATTACGACTCACTTTTGGTTAGACGATGAAAACAGTAAAATTAGCTTCACAATAATTTCAGTTTTGTTTCTCATGGTAAGTGCCAGTGCTGCATGAGGGGTTAGAAATGGCTTCTCCAAAAGAAAGTGGTCACTTTACACATTTCTTTAAAAATCACCTGTGCTGGAGTCAAACGATTTAAGAGCGAAAAATGAGCCATTATTCACTTCCCTGAAAATGTAATTGCAACATGTATGGTAGACCATGTTCTGAAGGTAAATTTGATGGTTGCTGTGAGCATGTGAAATTAAGGACTAGAGCACTAGAATCAATATAACATTGTTTACATTTCTATCATGGTCCTAATTCTCAACTGGATGGGAACTCATTCTATGCTCAAACAGCAGGAAGGCATATGTCAAACCATATTTCAAAACTAAGGTTCACAGAATTTCACAGCTGAAAGCAACTGCTCTTCCTGAATGCCATTTCTAAAGATAAATGCTCTTGAAAATCATGAGGAGTTCAGGGTTCAGTAGGCAAATCTGAGATAGAGGCTAAAGACTATGAATGTGCGCCAATGCGAATTGTAGATCTAGGCACATGCCTCTAAAAGTACACCAAGGCTGCCTTTCCTTGGAACAAGTAAACATGACGTTTTTAAGGAAGTAAAACACATTGTAGCTTATCAAAGGGTATATTTTGCTGTATCATATCGGACGGTGTATGTCATAGATGGAGTAAATATGGATGAGTCCTGGAACTAGGCGGAATGAGTTGTGCTTCATCAGCCAAAGTAGTTTGAGGCCTAAGGTGGAAAACAGGAGAAATATCTCTTGATGTGAGGAAACTGTCAGTACTTAACACTTCAAAGAAAGAAAGAAGAGTGAACAAGATGACCTTGCAATAAGAGGGGCCACATATGTCCCCTGTATAGCATGATTCTACTCTCTTAATTCCTTTAAGCCAAAGCAGAAATTATAGCCTTCAAAAAGGAAAGGCTCAAAAGGGTTTTGTGAATAATCGTAGACAGAGCAACATTCAAGTATAATTGAGGAGCTTGGCTCTAATAAGAGGAGACAGTTTAAGCTATCAAAATGATGCATCACAGCCTTATTTTACAACACAATAAAAACGTATGTGGCCTGTATGGCACCAATGGCACTATTACAGACAGGCAATGCTTACAATGATTCACTAGGATCCTAGATCCTACCATTTGCTTGTTTAATGAATAATAATAAAGAAGCAGTTATATTTTTCTCAAAAGTCCAAATATAACATTTTAACTACATTATCTTGCAATGCTGCGGGACAGTTTTTTTTTAGCAAATAAAAACAATACTGTCATCGAGGATGCCAAGAAGGCCATGTAGAGAAGAAATGTAAAGTGGTGTAAAGAATCAATACTCCTAGCTGGGCCAGGAGACTTGGAAACTAAAGATTAGTCAGCAAGACAGTGGGAGTTTGAATAACACAAAGAGACAAGGCTGATGCAGCACTATCAGCATTTTATCTGGCACTTAGTAACATCTAGAGAATCCCACTGTTTACAGAAACTGGAGTGAAGGCCTTGAGAAACTGGTTCAATCAATAAAAGAGGACGGTGGCCCCGAGAGACTCTTTTCAAATGATACACCCTAAACAAACTCTAAAAATGGAGCACTGTTTTCTTCTGTGGAAACCTCATGTTTTAAAAAATGATTTAATAATAGTGGCTACACCTCTCTCATTTTTTTGCAGCATATCAAGTCTGTCTAAATCATCAGTTTCAACATTTCTCTCACCCTCAACATAGCATATAGCAGGTGCTTATTATGCGCAAGAGAGTCCAGTCACAAAGCTGCACAGCCTATTGACAAAAGAGAATGCGGCCAGGTCACCCTTAACTAATTGCAGCAGAACGTAACTTTTGTGTTGACTATGAAGACCTGAAATACATTTAACTTTTGAAGAGAAAGGAATGACTTCAGAATTAGAAAGATGGCTCAGCATTCCAAAATAGTCAATGGGTACATTATTGTCATTTCTGGGCCAGAGACCATGGGTCTGACTATACAGTGGGCTCCAGAGCAGAATTAGGATGAATATATTAGAATCCACTATTTAAGAAATTCTAAAAATTGCAAGACAATAAGACATTCTGTCACTGTGGCTATATGGACACAGGCCCAGTGCAGCTGGATGCAACTACAGAATATGCATCTTCAGTTATCTAAGAAAACCACCTACATGCACGAGGCTAAGCAATGTGGTTGCTTGAGAGAGAAATCTTGAGCATTAAATGTAAGACCTTAGAGATGGTCTGTTAACCTCCACTTAATTAAAACGTTTGACAGGTAATCAAGTAATTTTTCTGACGGATGTAGACGCATGCTTCAATCCAATGATGGGCTGATATGATCTTGATGAGTTCTCTGGAGAGCTCTTTTGTAAACACTGTCAGAGAAGATTTCAGGATGACGGTTGTGCTGTTTGTTTTTATAAAACACATACTGCCAATTACTATAAGCCTTACCATGGGTATATGCAGAAATATGTGTCTGCAAAAGTGCCTTGGCCCACAGTTTTTCAGCATTTTTGCAGTACAGAGACCGTATTGAGGCACAACATAGAGAAGGACCCCACAATGAGGACATTGACCAGATCATAAAGATATTCCTGGGGAACCTGAGTTTCTGGAAACACAGAAACAGGAATAACAGCTTTCACCAGATTAATCCTCTGCGTCAGCTCCAGGCTTGAATCTTCTGCAAGTGTTAGAAGAACCTTTCTAAAAAATGGTGGCAGTAAATGTTTGGCTAGAATGGGGTGAGGATAACTGCTTTATAAAATTAATTTTAAGACTAAATGCCCTTGTATTTGGAATCTCCAATGATGATAAAAATTGTGGCTATCTGCCTCCTGCTGGGGACCCATGGTCCTTGATAGCTCTGCATCACCAGGCGTAAAAAAATTGACTTCTTGGAAGGTCTTAGTTGGCTGACCAAGTATCAGCATAAGGCTTGCTTTATTACAGAATTTCAACTTATTGTTTGAACTGTTTTGTTTACCTGTGGAAAACAACCAGGCCTTTTAAACATTACAGATAGACAGCACTTAACGATTTGACACTGTCTGAGATGAATGAAATGAAGAGATTCCCAGTCATGGCATTCGCACAACGAAGGAGTGAAATGTCCATTTTCAAGTAGAAATAAAGAGTTCATGGGGTATTATTCCACCCTATACAAATCACGTTACACAGTGAAACACCAGGGACTGAACATGTATACTGAAAGAGCAAGGTGAGAGATGGTGCTGCCTGAGGTGGCAGAAGAACTAGCGGCGTAAATATCAGAAGCTGAAATAAAGGCCATTGTCAAGGAGATGGCCAGACAATACAACACTACATTCTGATAACCTTCCAGTTGCCATCTATTCCATTTTTATATGGCTCGCTGCTTTGATGGATGAGATGTTTTACAGAGCACCAAGGGAGCATTCATAGCCCCCTGTAACCATGAAGCATAGTTAGGTTACTGACTATACCTAAACCTGTCCAGGATCTGAGAGACATGTCCTACAGACCAGTCTATGCTCAAATCAGAAAAAAACCTTGAGCAAGATTCTGGTGAATAGGCTGCTCTCACACTTGGTACATCCAGATCAATTTGGGTTCATCCTATGACCCAACGAATTCATGAACATCAGGAGGCTGAATCTAAGCACTGGATGGGTCTCGAGACCTGCCCTTGCGGGGAGTGGTGGGTCTATAGCTGTCAAAAAGACATCTGACACAATGAGCTGGAGATTTCCATTTACAGTGACAGAGTAGATAAGAGGGGTAACAGGTTTCCTTATATGGACCTCGCTATTGTATGTGAACACCCCACTGAGAATGACAAGTGGACATGTCATATCTCTGCCTTACTTGAAAATGTGGCTGGTCAACACAACTGCTGACTCAGACTTAGCTGCGCACAATTTCAGTGATTTATAATGATCTAACACTATTTTTCTCTTTCCACTAGTACAATTTATTCATGTTGATTCACAATGAATACCATCAAAAACAATGAACAGTGCACATTTTATCATTTTAGTGGAGGAGTTACGTTGTTCTTCAGAGATAACTGGGATTCTATGAGACACGGAGCGTAGCTTGTATATTGCTACGGTGTCAAGTGTTGTTCCTATAGAATGGTCGAATTATTCATTCATTGCACGATGAACGTTCACGTTTTAAGGTCGATAAAGTTATTCTCCTTTGAAAACTACATCCAGCGTGAATACGTTAGTAAGGGTTAACCTGATAGGTTGACACATCAGGCGTGTAACCAATAGAGAGACTCATTAGTGTAGTTAAACCAGGAAGTGTTTTGATGCACTGTTATGCGCTACTACATTGCCGGATACGAAGGGAGGAAGAGGAATACCGTGGTTTGTGTCTAGGAACAGCGTGGCAGTGAAGGAGGTAAGAACCCAAGAAGCAGAGCGCTAATCTGTTTTCGAGCTGCGCGTTGACCGTTAGTGACCGGGTATTTTTTAACTTATGACAGGAACGGGGATTAAGGAGTCGCAGAGAGAGTTTGGAGTAGCATTTGACGATCGCGCCTCGCTGGTTGAAAAGTTTACAGGTACGCAGCAGTGAAAGAACCGATAGAGTTGTAACGTGATACACTTCAATCTAAGCAGGGTAATTGAAACATGCGTTATCTCTGTAGGATACGAATTTCGTTTACGGCATTTGAAAATATCAGGAATATACAGAGGGAGTGGTCCTCGTTTTTTAGTGTGAGTGGTATTGATTATTTTTCTCACTCAGGGTGTTCGTCTTGGTGAAGGATTGTTTAAAGGAAAATCTTTTTTGAAGAACGTTACCGCTGTATTAAAACAACACACTTATGTGCCTGTATATTATGTTTTATTTGATAGTGTTGCCCCTGACGAAGGGACCCTTCAGTAGTCCCGAAATGCATTGGGCGAATGACAACAAAAACCAAGAGTCAACTGTTTTCTTTATGCATTAATTGTTGTATTGTATTGTTCTATCAACGGATTTTTATGAATGTATATATGGAAAAACCTTAGTTCATTGTTTTTGATGGTATTCATTGTGAATCAACATGAATAAATTGTACTAGTGGAAAGAGAAAAATAGTGTTAGATCATTATAAATCACTGAAGTTGCGCGCAGCTAAGTCTGAGTAAGCAGTTGTGTTGACCAGCCACATTTTCAAGTTTAATTAAGAGTATTTGGGTATACTCTTTTAGGTGCAGCACACAGATCAAAACATTTGGTTGAGGAACGTTTAATTTTTGAAAAAAACCTGGTGTGCTCAGAACACACTACTTTATATCTCTGCCTTACACCACTAAAATGGGGACACGTCAAGGACATGCTCTGTTCCCACTTATATAAAACCTTTTACAAAAAAGGCAGTAGGTGCAAACAATCGCCTTTTGGAACAATTTATATTGCACAGGTCCATCATCAAGACACTGAAACACATATAAAGGACAGGAGATGTACAACTATCTGCAAACAAAGGGCTACAACTGATCTACACATTGGTTACAGGAATAAAATCAAGGCCATTTTTCTTTCGGTGTCCCAAAATGCTCCCTGGACTGACTAAGTTAAAAATTGGAAGTGAACACTGGCATCTCTATACTCTATCTGATAACTCCTGAAACTCCACTCTACTAAATAGGGGAGGAAGGCATCTACAGAGTATCAGAAAGAACATTACCAAAGATAAGAAACGTTTAACTGCAAATTCCTCAACTTCTGAAGCAACACCAAATCAATGCCCTCTCCAAATACGTGGATCTGAGGAGAGGACTCTACACCATAAGTCCTGCAAACCTGAGCAGGCCTAGTGAATGTATAGACAGATACCCTTGTAGCTGCATGGTGTCCCGATGTTCATAATTGGAAACACCCCCAGCCACTGTAGTGGCAGCACCCTTTGCTCTGGTGGAATGGACCCCAAGGTTTTCAGTAGGATCCTTTTGGCAAAGGCATAAAGCAGCTTATTTGATGCACAGAATGATGAAATACAATTAGAGCTGCTTTTTCTTTCTTCGCATCGGAGAATCCAACAAACATCTGATAATCAACTCAATAGTACATAGTTATGTCAATGTAGAAAATAAGGGCACATTGTGGGTCTAATTGGTGCAGCCTCTTTTTGGATGGATGCCGTAGAGAAACAAACACAATTTTTGGAAGGAAGGATGCACAAGTCCTAAGTTCTAGCTTGTCAGGAAAAAAGTAGTATGTGGAGGATAAACTGACAAGGCCTGCGGCTTGCGGACACAACATTCAGACATGACTGCAATGAGAAACACTATTGTGAAGGTTAAGCTCCTAAGAGTACAGCTGGGAAGCTTAAAAGTAGCATATATTAGAAATATACACCAAATTAAGGTTCCACAAAGGCATAATGATCCGAGCGAGGTGAAATGTATCTGAAAACATTACTAGAAATGCTTCATAACAGAAGGCCTGAACAATGAGGGCTGATAAGGCACACAAAGAATGGCTGAAGGGAACAATAAATAAACCTTCACTGCACTAACAGCAAAGCTTACTAAGCAAAAGACAATTCAAAACGAACATCGGATAATTTTGCCAGTAGGCGGCCAACATGTTGAATGTAAATCAGGTGAAACATTTAGCCCAACCGTGTGAATGTAAAGACATGGTTGAGGGGAGATGAGCATCCAAAATGACATCTACCACTTACAGCAGAAGATCAGAACGTCTCAGCTAGTTAAGCTCAAGCTCCATGCATTGAAGTGTAAAATATGGCAGTTCAGGTGAAACACTAGGGCCTGTTGTATAGCCAGCAGATACTCCTAAGGAGGCAGTCAAGGTGAAGGACATATGCTCAAAGTCAGGATTCTGAAATAAACTCTCAGAGTCCAGTACTAGGATATCAGAATGACCTGACCTCGCTCCCGCTTCACCTTCTTCAGTAGGCACAAGATCAGCGGTAATTGTGGAAATGTGTATAGGAGACCAGAATTCCACTTAAGGTGGAACACACCTCCTAAAGACCCTTGAGGAGGGAAATTAAGAGCACAGTAGAGAAGACAATGAAAATCATTCGGAGGTAGCAAATAGATTTACAGAGGGAGTGCCCTACTATGTGAGGCTTCCATGAACCATCTCTGGGAGCAGATACTGCGAATAGTCATCAAAATTACACTTGCTGAGACTGTCTGTCCTGGTGCTGAGTGATCCTGCCAGGTAATCAGCCTTGGGGGAAATTCCTGTGAATTGTAATCCACTGCCAATAGCCGTCAGACAAAGGGCAAGAGATCCCACTCTGCCCTTCTTGAAGTAATACCACTCAGCGGTCATGCTGTGCAACATTACTTGGTGGCCTCCCTAGAGGCTTGTTTCACCACTGTAAGCTATGGTGATGGTGGTGAGAGGGGGGTATGGGGGAAGAGGGCTTTCCTAACATTGATAATTTGGAGAACCCATATGCCTGATGTGATAGAATGCCTGTAAGGCAGGCAATGCCTGATTCTGCCACCTATTGATCTCAAAATGAGACTGAGGACAAACTTAAGAGGTTTAACTGCCATGTCAGATGAAGAGATGGTTAAGGGGGGCTGTACTTGACCTCAAACTTTGACACTACCCGTACCCTTGCCACCAAGAAACATCTGTATGAACTGCTGAATGGACTGCGAAGGCTGTCACTGGCAATATGTGTGCTTCCTTGAGTATCCTTTGAAATCCCTTATTGCTGAGGGAATTGACAAACAGGGGAAAGAAGTCTCAGAGAGATGACCTTAGCTCTGCTGTCTTGCTAAGATCCATCAAAGGGTGTTTCAATCAAAGAGGCCTAGACACCCACGAGAACCCAGGGGAATGCATCAAGGCATGCCGTCTAATGGTTATGTTAGCACATAGACCATGCTCAACAAAGTCTGTAGAGTCTACTCTGGAAGGTAAAACATTTTAAGCCCATATTATTTATTTATTTTATCTTCACTTTCAGGAGAAGTGGAAGGTTCAGGTTCACTTTACACAAAGATTGTTCTACAAGGCTTTTTAGAGTTGGATGTTGCATCAAAATGTTTTATCACCTTCAGCTGCTGTCTCCTACGAGGCCACTTAATGTCGGAGTTAAAAAGGGTTTTGAGTTTGACCAAGCTGTTAGTACAGAGTCAGTCAAAGAATGGATGAAATGCAAAAGGGCCTCAAAATTAGCGTCCCAAGTAGCACAATTTCTGTGAGGAGGTTAGTCTACCCTGGGGAGTTGTAAGCCCCAGACTTCGCAGACATCAAACCACCACAATCACCACTGGAAAGGAGGGACTCTCCTCCTCAGGAGGCCCTAAAGGCAAATCCACAGCAGACTCTGGAGAGGAAGCCAAGGCACTGGCATTCTACAAGGTGACTTAAAGGCAGAGTCTGTATAAACAAGCAGGAGTAAATTATCTTAATCATCATCTTCCTCATGTGGGATATTTTGGAAGCCTGTTAAGGCATCCAAATATGAGCGAAAAAATATTCTCTAGCCTATTACAGTATTGCTGCTGAGACCAAGGGACTGAAGGAGAGCCCTTAGTCATCAGCCTGAAAGTTTGCCTCTGCAATTGAGTATCTAGATAGATGCTAGACTCTCGACTGCCCAACACCGTTGACACAGCAAGCGGACTTCAGTCATGGACAGCTGGCGCCTCATGAATGCCTGCCAACGGAAGACAGACTGAAACCCCCAACGGGAACATGAGGCCGGTAGGAGCACCAAAGGGAGGCTCAACACATGTGAAAATCTGCAACATGGCCTCCTTTAAGGATACAACCTGCTGATGACTCGATGATTGTCTAGCAACTCTGTGCATCAACTCCAACAAATTCAGCATCGGGTTAGAGTGAGACACTAAAGTTAGAATCGAGTGACATATCACAGAGTGCATGACTTCACCCTGGATCAGGAGCATTTGGATACAGAGGAGCTATGTGCTCATTTCTTGTGTTCTTCCTTGACTCCTTCTTGGACATGTTTTCCAATTATGTCTAAGAACAATTTGACAATGGTGACTTGAAGAGAGACCCACCCCACTTCTTGTGTTCTGTTGTCTTTGGGGGTGACATTCTGCAAACTGTCAAACTTTGTAAGAATTGTTACAACTTGGTGAAAACTGAAATCGGCAGAAGCAGAGCTGCATGTCTGCATTTTCTGGTGCAGAAAAATAGGAACTGATGTGACTGCATGTAGTCTGTGTCAACTTGTTTGGCGAACACACAGAGTGAGGCAGGCCAATGGTGTTTCCTGCTGGCATACAGGATCTATTGGAAGGGGTTTCTGTGGCACAGTGCTTGGACGTCTAGCACCTAAACTACAAGGAAATAAAAAGGGAATTCTCTACCTGTGGTCTGTTCTCAGAAACCATTAGCTGTTTATATCACAGCACTCCTAGTAAAAACAGGGTTTAAAGAAGATCAACTGAATGGCACTGGAGCAGCTACCTACTAAGTCCAAAGATGGTGTAAGTTAGCCATTAACAAACTGATTTGTATGGTGGAATGCAGAGGTTCACTCTTGCCTACTGAATCAGATGAGGGAGAATCACTGACCTCTATATCCATCTTTTGTGGACAAGACTGAAAAAGACCCTAGTGGAAGAACATTCTTATGAGGCATTTAGGAATGAAAAAAATTCTGAAAGATCAAGAGACTCTTTGATTCGTTCAGCTAACACTTCCACTGAAGTAATTTTACTTATTAATATTGTTTATTTAAGAGCTAATGCATTTTGTACAGAAACAATGTACTAGAAAACACGGACTAAACAAAAGTAGAAACATATGAGGTAGTTAAGCACAGACCAAAAGTAGAGGCATGAAGCTGAGGCTGTGAATCCTGGACAACGGTAAGGAAGAAGATTGGAACTGTGACATAATAAAAGGAATTCCTAAACATATTTCAGGTTATAGGCAGGTCGAGATGATCGAGGGATAAGGGTAAAGCTTCATTTAGAGGATTAAAGGAGTTGTGAAGAAAAGAAGGTAGGAAATAGTCCTGAATTCAAATGAGAGGACACTCCAGTGGAAAGGGCACAGTAGATAGAGAGGAAAAGCAGACGTTGAGGCGCGAGTTTGGGCATGATGAGTAGTGAGGATAGGAGAAGGTGGTGAATAAGTTAGGGTGTGGTGAGCAAGTGATGCAACAAGGTAGGTGGGGCCAGGCCCATTAAAGCTTGAAGACTACGGAAGAGGATGTGGTGGTGGCAGAGGCCATGGAGTAGTGGGGCTCACTGGTTAGAGGCGGCAGACCCGAGAGCAGAGGACGGCCCGGGACCAGGGTTCGATTCCCGGCGCGGCAGGTTTCTGGACCAGGGTCAGCGGACTCGCTAATTCTCTCGCCTCGGTGCCCACTCTGATCAGCGATCACACTCGGCAACTCTGGGCATTAGCTTGCCTCATCTTCACTAACGGCCCCACCAGACCGCCGGTGATGCCTGGTCTCACCCTGGAGATACCCATTAAGGGACCATCTCTCAGGGAAGCCAGGAAGGGTTTCGCAGCGGTCGAAGCGCCTTGGGACCCTCCGGGTAAGTAGTGCGCTATATAAATGCCTATCAATTTACACATTTACATTTACATTACATTTACATTTACATGGCAATCAATGACAGCAGTCCTTTTCTCCTCTCTGTCTGCCACAACTCCAGCCAAACTGCCAACCTGCTCTGATTCTACCTGCTCTGATCCTGAGCAGCTGGTCAGGGGAAGAAGTTGGTGTTATCTTAATGGCGACTGTTCGAGCAACACGGAGATCCTCCTTCCAGCCTTATGATTTGGTGCTTTGTCAACATGGTGCTAGCCAAGTGGGAAGAGGCAATGCCATTAGACCCTTTTACAGGGAGTGCCTTTCTCTACCAGCTTGACTCCCTCAAATGCCCCCCATAACTATGCCCTTGTCCAAAGCACCCCATCTCCCCTTGTTGGGGATGGTTCCAGCATCTTTGCCCTGGAGTCTCAGAGATCCCTCTGAGAGAGTCCACAGTGACAAGGGTGTCACACATAGTGGAGGACTGGGACTGATCCCCCTTACCACTGGGAGCCGTCTCCTACCCTGCTAGACGTCGGACGCTGTGTTCCTGCTGTGTTTCCTACCCCCTTCCCCACCTCTTTCCTCCTTCATTCTTCAGAGTGTGCTTGTGACCAAAGCACTCTTCTGACCTTGTAGGGGAGGGATCAAGCATCTTATGCCCTGGTGTCTCAGCGATCCTGCTGAGAGAGTCCAACGTGAAAATGGGGATCACACATAATTGAGTACTGAGAATTATCCCTGTCCCACCCAGCGGGATGTCAGACACAGTTGCTTCCCTGTCTCCACGCTGTGTCCCCTACCCCCTTCACCTCCGCTTCCGTCCTTTATTCTTTGGCTACCTCCCCTTTTCCCTTCCTCTCTCTCTCTCCGTAATTCCTCTCTACCTGCCTGCTTTATTTATCATTATGCCTATGCTCCGCTTAATTCTCCCTCCCCTCACCCGTTTACATTACCCCCTTACCCCTCTACACTTCGTTAACCTAAAAATGTAACTTGTAACTGTTGTACCTTCTGTAACAATGTATAATTTGTAACCTATGTAACTCTCCTCATGTTAAGCACTCTGATAACTCCGGGTCTCGCCAGGGCTATATAAAACTCAAGTAAATTAAAAAAAATAATAATCTTCCTGGCTGGCAAGCAATTATCTCAAGCCAATGGGTGCTGCAGGTTGTTCATCTAGGTTACAACCCCCTTTGTGTTCATTCTCCCTCCTGTTCCTCCTAGTTTTGTTCAGACTTGTTTGGTGGCAGACAGAGGTGATTGATAACCTTTCATGGTACCCACAGCAAAGCCTTGGCAGCTATATGACAAAATAAGCCCAAGACCTTCAAATACCTTGGAATAAGAGCAGCCTGATGGTCCTCGCACCAGGCCATAAACTTTGCCCAATGACCAAAATAAAATGACTTGGTAGATGGGTGCCGAGAGTATATGGACCTCAACTTCATCAGAAAAATAGACCCCCCCAGTTAGTTATGCCCAATATCCATGCAGGGATATATACGTAGTGGAGGTTCAGAGATGTACACTGCCCTTTTGTAGAGATGGGAGGTCTTCCTCAAGTGGTAGATGGAACAAGGAACAAATGTACAGGCTCAGTAGGACAGAGTATCATACTCTCCTGGACCAATCCTGGGCTAACAGGATGAGCCCAGTCCTTACTGATGATCGTTAGAACACAGGGCAGAAGTGTCAGTGGTGGCAATACAAACAGGAGACTGCAGACCCACATACTGGTGGAATTCTTTTTCCTGGGAGGCCTTGTAGCAGAAATTCCTGCATGTAGTAGTTGCGAAATTAAACATTTAAGCAGTGGCAAAAAGATATACCCAAGGCATGGCCCAGTGAGCATAGATGTCTTTAACCACCACCTGGCGCAGAAAAACCTTTAATAGTCCACCAGATGACATTTGCTGAGGCTGTCCGACCTGGTATTAAGTAATCCCGCCAAACGACTGTACAGGAGAGAGACACATTAGAGGTTGAGAGAAAACCTAAGCACTTCCTGGCCCAGTGCAAGCAAGCATACTGTGTTCTGCTTTTTGCAGTACTACATGGCAGACGTGCTGTCCTGTCATTGGGCATGAAATTGCTTCCCCCTGATGGATGGGAGAAAGACTCATGACCTACTGAATGTGGTTCTGGAAGACTAATATTATGCCTCTGATCCACTGACGATCCCTAATTTCCATCTTGTCCAGGTGACCACTGGACCCTAAAGACTATTCCTCAGTCGCTCCCTAATTTCCATCTTGTCCAGGTGACCATTGGACCCCAAAGACTATACATCAGTCGCTACAGTGAACTCTGGATGGAGAAGTCTTGCACAGGTCAGGTTACTTTCTGACAGCCAATACTGAAGGTCCAGATCTGGCTCACCTGAGAAAGAAACATGTTATCAAAGAGTCAATCCTAGTGCTATGCCCCCTCCAGGTAGAGGGTTCACTGCAAAGCTTGTATGTGCTAACGAGCATGAAGAAGCAGGATGCATGAGGCCAAGAAGACACTGAAGATTCTGCGTGTGAACACAGGTGAGAGCCCAAAGCATCAGGATCAAAACATAATTGTTGCATACTCACTGTGGAGGGCGAGTAGGTGGGAGGGGGCAACCGGGAAGCGGGTTGGCGGGAATTGAATCCTTTGCTTCGGTTACATGGACTTTTATTCGTTGCTCAAGACCTCAGGGAGCTGATTTTACTCAAGTGGTCTTGCTTTCAAAAGCAAGCTACTGAGGTACCTAATTATGTGCATATCTGAGATGCAAAAATGGGATGCGACCACAGCCATCACCATAAACATACAGGTGCAAGGGGATCTAGGTGAGGACAAAAGGCAGGATGGTATCCAAAGTGTTTCAATCACACTGCGAACCAAAGAACGTGTTTATGGAACTGCAGGCTGGACAAATGAAACTATATAAGGGTAGAGAGGACCAGGGCCAGAGTCAACAGCTTGAACTTGTCCTTCCAAAGAAAGGTATTCAAGATTCGAAGGTCTAATATTCTCTGTGATTAGGTCAACAAAAAGGAATGGGAATAACATCCCTTGCCTTTCTTTACTTCTGGAACTCTGTCTATGGCCCATTAGCACAAAAGAGATGAGGCTTCTTGGGCAAGCATGGCGATATGGCATGCTGAAGTCAGAACAAAACTAGGAGGAACAGGAGGGAGAATAGACACAAAGGTAGAATGTAACCAAGATGAACAACCTGCAGCACCAATTGGTTTGAGATAATAGCTTGCCAGCCATAAAGAGGACACACACTTATGCCTCCGACCAGCTGCTCAGGACCACAGCAGGTGGAATCAGAGCTATTTGGCTGGAGTTGCGGCAGACAGAGGAGAAAAAGGACTGCAGTCATTGTTTGCCATGGCCTTTGACGCCACCACGCCCTCTGCTGCCACAAAATGCTGCCTGTTCAGGCTAGATCTGCTGTTTTTGAAGAACTCCAAGGCAGAATCAGCCTTTTCTCCAAAACGTCTGCGCTGTTTAACAGCAAATACATAACAGAAGCCTGTACGTCTCCAGAAAATCCTGTTGTGCGTACACTTGCATACACACTGGTGCCAGTTGCGCGACCCACGCAATCTTTCGTGTCCAGTACAGCTGTCAATACGTATTTAGCTGTGTCGTGTTCATGATGGATCATTTCTGCGGATGCATTTATGAATTTGGGAAAGGTGTATAAAATATAACTGGCCCTCTTCCAGAGGGTGCATGTATAACTCATTAGCAGAAGAGACTGAAGTTTGGGCCCAAATGCCAAACTGGTAGATGAGAAAACCTTTCCAAACAACATCAATACAATTTGATTCTCCAACCAGCCTGGCAGTAGGAAAAGCATCAGAGTTGACCTTGGGATTTGTCCCTATGGGGGTAAGGCGGGAGCCCAAAGGGATTAGTTGACACTACTGCAGGCCTTGTCATAATAAATACCACTGGGGACTCAGGCACATTCATGCGCCCAAAGGCACTGTAGAGGGATCCAGAATCATCTGGAAGTGTTATTGCATGGCCTTCTTCAAGGCCTCTACCTGCTGTAGAGTTGATGTCAGTGTTCTTCGAGGGATACATTGTCGTAATACATCTGAGAAAAAGTTCTGAGGTGTAAGACATCAACAAAAAGTTAACGGCAAAGATCAAAAGGAATTAAAGTCAAAACTCAGAAGTGGCACCTATATAAAGATATATTCTGTCACTTTGAGAGGCAGTGTTTTGCTGCTGTGGAGTCAGATGCCGCCATCTACCCCCATGCAAAAGCAACTGCTGAAGGATTCAGATCCAGTATGCGGCGTGTAGGGATTCAAATGATGAGGAACCAAAGGTCAGAAGTATCCATCGGGAAAAAAAGGTTGTGAAATACAAGGTGGAAAATTCAATATATTGCCCGATGCTCAAGGAGGTCAGTATATTGAGTAGGAAAAAAAATGGGTGATGGATCTGAATGCTGCTAATAAGATTTAGAAGGATGAGAGTGCATGACAATCTTGTACGGTGTGCTGAAAACATGACATTGGAGACATAAAAGAGGGCAATCTCAGTACAGTTGGTGGTTGGGAAGCCTCAATGAAGTTTGGCAAGTGAATTATAGAAGGATATGTAGGTGGCAAACCTGTTGAATAAAACACATTTGTGACTTTTAGAGAAGATATGCAGAACGGCAGACAGTTGGACAGAGAGGAGGGTTAAGCTGCTGGCTTTCTCTGCCTTTTTTCAAACAAGATTGGTAGTGTAGTACACCTAAAGTGTTCCAGGTACATGTTGGTGACGGAATGGAGACTGAATGGATAGGGTGATAGGTTAAAGGAGCAGAAGTAGTGAGAGTTGTGTCAATATGGGAGGACTAGGAGTCCAATGGGGCTCCAGATGGATTTATGGCTTTCAGACTAGGAAGGAGTTCTGGCAGGACGTTATGGGAATGGATTTAAGGGAGGTAGTTATTAAAGTCTAAGTAAGGGGCTGGTAGAGAAAGGAGTAGGTGTTGTGGATAGAGCAGTCAATGTAGTTCTGATGTTGGGAATGTTGAAGTGTAAATATTTAACAGTAATTGGTTGTCAGAGCAGACACCATTGTATTGTGTGAGGGGGGAGCAATGACTGAGTTTACAATTATAATCCCAAGGTTAATGAGTGGCACTGAGATATGAAACTGCTACAAAGATGATAAACATTCCTGAAGATGTGGGCAGTAGATGACCACAATATGTGCAAGAAATGGTTCAGTGACTGCAACGATCTGGGTTACCAGTGTGACAAGGTGGGAGCCATCAATGTTTTGTTTAAAAAAAATGCCTAAAACCCAATCTTTATGGGAGAGGTAAGGTAAATGGTGTAGGGTGGTGTGAGCATTGTGAAAGGCTGCAAGAGGGGCTGTTTCTGTAGATGAAGTAACGTTTCAATGGAGAAGGTTAAATGAAATGGAGCTGATTAAGGGTCAAAGTGGTCAGTGATGAAGGACAATGTACTACAGATTCAGATCGCATTCTATTGGTAGAGGGAAGTGGTTTTCGTGCTATGGAATTGTTTATAAAGGTCATGTTTGTTTCAATCTAAACTTGGGTCAAGAGATGAAGTTATACGGAGGAGGTTTGGTGGGCGACAGTTGGATGTATGGGGCTAATAAGTGAGCAATAGTAATATATGATGGGGAGAGCAAAGATCAGCTAGCCTGAATGGGTCAAAGATTCAGGGTATGGAGAAAAAGAGGATAGTGTTTGGAAGTATCATGTCTGAAGTTGAACTTTATGGAAAACAGGCAACAGGAACAAAGCAAATAGAAAGCATTACTCGATCTGCAATATTTTGACCTATTACGTTCAGTATAAGAAAGTCAATCATGGAATCTTCCTCCTCTGCAGAGAATTGGTGAATTATACATAGCCTTACTAATAGGACATCTACTGGAAGCAGTGGATTTAGCAATTGATCCATGCTGCTTTGTTAAATATGATCCACACTGGCTTTGGTACCGTCTGCAAGGAACATGTCAACTAACGCTATGTTACAAGGTTTAAAATCTGTGAGCCCTAAAATAATAACGTACCAAAAGTGTCTTCATATGGAACAGATAATAGGTACAGATTCTTGGATTAGATCAAGAAATTCCAGTTAAGAAATAGTGCTTACAGCTCTTTCTTCTATTGCAAGAAGACTGGGCCCGGTGAACAGACTGCCTTTTTCAGTAAGTAGCAAAAGAGCTCTACTGTAGATTGCATTACTATGCATCATGTTACAGTAGGCATTAGTGTAAACGTGGGGAGCTAATCCTATGTCTGCATATCAATGATTTGACTGTTCGAAACACTATTGAATTCTTTGCAACGACAGGTGAAATAATGTTCCCATTGCTTGTTCCTCGCAACATAAAACTGATGCTAGTCTGAGATTCAAGACTCTGTGCTATGTCACTGAGGCTAGGAAGTAGGTGAAGTTCAAAGTATGGCTGAATTGGCAGCTCTGCCGCTATCTAAGTCTCTGAGCATTCCCAATTTATTTTCAAAAGGCACAGGAAAAAATATTTCAAATAAAGAAAAAGCTGCAACTTAACTAATTTGACACAGAACCAATGTGGCATTCAAAGCACAGGCTACCACAACAGGAGCTTGAAAATCTTACCAAAACACAAACTGTGCAGAACAGTGTCCCTACATGCACAAAATGAATACAATACAGATAGGCACAGTGCCATCTTATCTCACATGAAAGAGAAACTGCAGGTCAAACTTCTCTTGCACATACCGGTGCAGCAGAGACTGAGGATGACAGTGAGGTGTGAAATTGTTTTTCTCTACAATATCAGCCTAAGGAATTGCCCAATTGTAGTCTTTTTTTCCACTTAGATGTCATGGAAAGCACAAGCAGTAGTTAACACTGGAAGCATGGGCTTAGCTGTCAGCAATACCGCTATTTTAGAAAATAAAAAATGACAGTCAATGATGGATTGTAATACCAAAACCTACTTAGACACTGGCTGCAATTTATGTTATTTCAGTGATATTTCTAAAATTAGAACAAAAAACGTCAATTTAAGGAAGCCTCCCATGCAATAACCATGCTTTTTGCGAGTCGTCCTCTGCACTCATTGGATTGGTAAACATAGTATGTGACAGATTACGGAAAGTGTGAAAGAACAAGTTACTTACCTTCGGTAATGGTGGATACTCTGTCTAACCGCAGAGGCCTCTCCTGTAGAATATTCCAAGGCGCCAGACTGGTTGCAGAATATTTGACAGCATAGCCCCACGAGGGGGTGTTGTGTGGCTTCAAGTTGAACCTGCTCTGCCCTGGAAGTGACGACTAGAGCCATATATAAGCGCCACACACGCGTGATGAAGCGTTTTCTTTCTTGACATTGTCGGAGCCCTGGACGTGAAGGTCAAAAAACAATTGGTGCCAATGCATAGATTTGCAATTTAGGACCTTTTTAGATGGAAAAGGATCCCTTCCACAAAACAGGGATGCAGGAGTTTAGTGAGGAATCTGTGACTAGATAAGAGTATCCACAACTATACCATCCACTGCACATGCTGTGTCAGTGGTAGCTACACTCATGATGAAAGAGTAACAACCTTTGGTAGAAAGGCTACTCTAGTCCTTAGCACCAGTTTGAACAGAAAGAAGGAGGTGTGGTGCAGCTGAACTGAAAGAGCTTGAAGCTCACTCATGATACAAACTGAAGTTATTGCAATGAGAAAAGCTGTCTTCAGGGTTAGGAGAGGTAGAAGACAGCTGCACAATGTCTCAAAAGGGTTGCACGTAAGAAAGTAAGGACCAAACTACGGTCCCACTGTGGCATTACAAAAGTATTACACTTTTGGGAAATCTCATCACAACAAGTGATTTTAAAAAGGACAGTTGGTCCATTAAACACACAAAGGCTGAATGGTTGACAAATAACCTTTAACTGCGCCCACCGCAAGTCCTTGCTTGGTCAAAAATTAAATAAACAACACATCAGATAGTTTGGCTTGCAGGCAGTCGATAGTATAGGTGCCACACTAAGCTACAAACTTGCTCCTGCACACAGTGTAAATTGACTTTCTAGAAGGATGCTTGGCCGCGATGAGAACATCCACTACTTCAGGAGGACGATCGAATGCAGTCAACTGCCGTGCCTCAATCACCACACATGGAGATGTAGGTTGCACAGGCCCCAGTGCAAGACTCTGCCCGACTGCTGCGACTGCAGATCCTTCCCAAAAGGTAGCCTGATTAGAAGACAGATGCTCAGGCCTAGTTCTGTGTACCACACTCTACTGGTCCAATCTGGAGCCACTACGATTAAATGACCCTGATCCTTCTTGATCTACAGACCTCTGGGTAGGGGAGATATTAGCTGGAAGGTATCTAGGAGTCCAGTGTTCCGCTCTAAGCAGAATTTATCTCTGAGATCAGGCCTTCTTCAGAACTCGAGTGTACAAAAGTGTTGACATTGCATGCTCTCAGTGGTGGCAAAAAGAATTGTGCCAGGTTTTTCTATTTTGCTGAAAGACTTGCTGTGCCACCTCCTCTTGTAAATGCTATTTGGGATCCCCTAGGCATCACCAGCTGAATTTGTCCACCCTGGCGTTTAAAGGATAATGCCAGCTGAAGTATGCACAATCGGGGAAATTCCCTAGCGATTCAGCCAGTTCCAGAGGTGCAGGGTCTCATGGCACAGGGATCGGGAGCTCATTCAGGCAGCCAAATGTCCTTGGAGCCTCAGCACCATTCCTCATTGGGATCCAGGACAAAGGACGAGACATTTGAATCAAAGTCCGAATGTCCTGTACTCTCTGATCTGGAGGGAAGGCCCAGGTACCCCACCATATCAATCAATCAATCGATCACGCGTTTGTAAAGTGTGACTACTCACCTGAAAGGGCCTCAAGGTGCGGGGGGATGGAAGGGGGGGGGGGGGGGGGAATTGAGCGGGTGAGGTTCTTGTTGGTCCCGGCATAGAGTGTGTTGCCATTGTCCAGTCTGCTGCTGAGGCGGGCGTGGGTGATGGTTTTTCTGTGTTCGAGGATGCTCCAGGTGAAGGTCTTTCGGCGGAGGGAGTGATCTGGCGGTCCTTTTGGAGTTTGGAGTCCACGATTATTCAAGGGTTGCTTGCGGAGTCCGTGGGGTAGGGGGGGCTTCCGAGGTCGGGGCCACCAGGCATCGGGGTGTGGGCCCATGATTAGTACTTTTGTTTTGTCCGTGTTGAGTTATAGGCAGATGTTCTTCATCCAGCTGGCAACTGCTTTCATTCCTTCTTGAAAGTTGTGTTTGTGTTAATTGAATAGGGAGAGGATGAGTTGGGTATCTCCAGTGCATGATACTATGTTGACTCTGTGTGATCTGGCGATGGATGCAAGCGGGGCCATGTAGACTTTGAACAGGGTGGGGCTGATGGAGGATCCTTGAGGGACTCCGCAGGTGGTTGCTGAGGGTTCCGAGAAAAGGAGGGAGTCTGATCCGCTGCGTTCTGCCGGAGAGGAATGAGCAGATCCAGTCGAGGGCCTTGTTACGGATTCCTGCATCGTTGAGTCTGCGGGTTAGGATGCAGTGTGAGACTGTGTTGAAGGCCGCGGAGAGGTCCAGGAGAATGAGGGCAACTGTCTCTCCTCTGTTGAGGAGGGAGCGGATGTTGTCTGTCGCGGCGAGAAGGGTGGATTCAGTGCTGTGATTTTTCCTGAAGCCTGATTGGGAGGAGTCAAGGATGCTGTTTTCTTCTAAGAAGGAGGCGAGTTGACTGTTGACGGGAACAGGAGTAAGGAGATCAGTCTGTAGTTCTGGAGGTCGGTGGGTTCTGACGAGGAATTTCTCAGGAGGGGGTTGAACTTTGCGGGTTTCCAGTCGTCAGGGAAGGAGGAGGTCTCGAAGGAGCGGTTACAGAATCCTCAAAGCTCAAGGCGATGATGTCTGCGGTTCTGTGGTAGATGTGATGGGGGCAGGGATCCATGGGGGCCCCAGAGTGGATGGACTTCGTAGTCCTCAGCTTTGCTTCGAGGCTGGGGGCGGTCCAGCTGTCAAGTCTGCTGCAGGTTCGACGTGGAGGTTGTTATTGAAGTTTTTGTAGATTGTCTTGATTTTGTAGTGGAAGAAGGCGCTCAGTCTGTCGCAGAGGTCCTGGGAGGCTGGGATGTCTGTAGTCTCCCTGCTGGGTTAGGCGAACTCTTTGATAATGCCAAAGAGTTCCTTGCTGTTGGGAGCGTGGGTGGCGATTCTGTTGTGGGGCGCTTTCTTCCTTGAGCATCGGATGAGTTTGTGCTGGGCGGTGGTGGCTGCTTTGAAGCTGTCAAAGTCCACTGTGGTTTTAGAGTTCCTCCATAGCTTTTTGAGCCGTCTGCAGGTTCGTTTAGATTCTCTGAGTTCGGTGGAGACCCAGCTGGCTTTTTGGGCGTGAGGGTTGGACGTACATCAAAGCAACTGGGAATTGCTTAAATTCTGTGCCATAGAACAAGTCCCACTAATGGAGCGAGGCGGTGATCGCCTGAAAAACCTGAGACGCAAGGAGTCCAAACACATCATCAACTTTAGGACCCTAGAGCCCAGAGGCCTTAACTTGACTGAATAGCTTTATGTACACCTCTAACTTTCTTGGCAAGTAGGATGCAGAAAAGGACCTTAATCTCAGCAAAAGGAGAAATAGCCCACTAGAGGGAATCTCACAAGAAATACCATAAAACAGCAAAAGACTGCAGGATGGGAATGCTGACTCACAATCATAATTTATGAACAGCAATAAGTGACACATCTCATCCAATGGGCCCATTGGAGATGAAAAAGGAATAAACTCACCAAAGAGTTAATTATTTTGTCTGCACAATAACATTTGCACTCCCCTCCCTTTTTTCTTTCTGTTAAAAACTGGAACATTGATACATATCGGAGCAAACTGGTGACGAAAATGTAGTGGCCACTACATTAACCAGCATGCATCCATCAATTTCACAGGAAGTCACATGACTCTGTGTTTAAAAGGAGGACTTAGAAACCTGCTCAACGTCCCTTGAGCAAGCTTTGTAAGAAGCGTAACGCGTTGGGTACTGGTTGCTGAAATAAACCGCTGTAATTGAAGTTGTGACGAGAGAGTGCGTTTTCATTTCCCTGCTGGGAACCCTGAGCGATATTTCAATGACTAACCCGGTCGTAGAAAACTGCACCACGCCAATGATAGAGCGCCGATACCACTCTGGGTTAAAACTGATATTATATACATATATATATATATATATATATCTCTCAATCAATCACGCAAGCAAGTGGGCATGCAACACAAGGGAGGTGCAGGCCCTCATGGCCTTGGCTGTAGTGCACAGAGGCCTTCATTGCCGCTCAAAGGAAAAAAATATTAGAGGGAACATTGCTTGTAAGACATTGAGTCTGCTCCAGAGTTGGAGCTGAAACTGAAGCAGGTGAAGGAGGCATACAGTGCGCCAAGAGCAGGTGGTAACCTGAATGAAGGCCTCCGCAGATGTGGCCCAAAGGCGTTCCATAGAAAACAGGTAGGGTACCAAAGATTTGCAACATGGTTTCTTTGAATGCCACAACCTATTGCATCACTGAAGGCCCCTGAGATTTAGAATGTAACTGGATCATCTGTGGAATTAGCTCCTCTTCAGGGGATCTGGAAGATACCGATGGTCACCTTGATGTCCTCATGACTTCTCAGAAAGAGTGGTGAGGCAGGACAATTTCCACTTGGACTTCTTATTTTTCTTTTTGGACTTACTCAAAGACTTGGACCGCAACCAAGGCCTGTTGCAGGAGCGGCCCCAAGAGTGGGAACAGATCTGCACTCTTGACTTCGAGCAGGAACAGGCATAAGAGACTCCTAGCAGCGTTCAGTAATGTACAGTTCGGCTATGCAATCACAAATCGCCTTATGGTGTATGAAGGCACACTACTTCCTAAACATGGGAGTCAAGGAATGAACCCGAACACCAGCGAGGTACCTTGTGGGGATCTGTCGCAGACATCTGCTTGTGACAGTCCCTCTGAGTTCTAAACCCTATAGTTTTAGGAGGGGACAGGTTTCCTTGCGAACTGGAAAATAATTTTGTTACAAAACTGACGAGAAATTGGAATTAGCTCTGGATCCACCTACGGAGGTACAGAAAGAAAGGGACTCATGTCAGCGTGCATCAGTGGTGCTTATTTATGGTTCCAGCCATCACTTTCGGAGCGGAGTTGACGTGGAGCAGCCTGACTTCACCTAACGGCTATGGTCCGACACCTGGGAATATTCTGCAGGTGAGGAATATGCAGTCAGAAGTATCCATCAGAAGTTTCATTCTGGAAAGCAAGACAACAAAATGTTTCTGTGCTCAAAAAAAGAACAGACACATAGAAAAGGATCTCTTTCTCCTGCCAAAGCACACTAAAATCTGGGTACTGCCTGGTAAGGGGACGGGATGATGATTGCTTCACAAAGGAACACTACTCAGCCAAGTTGCCAACAAAAATTGGTAAAGTGATCGCTTTCTCTAGGAGAACCTTTTTCAGCCATTCTGCTGTACTCATTTGCAACAAATTAGGAGGGAAAGGAGTACAGATTACCAAACAGTGGTCCACTGTTAGTAAACGTACCTCACACTACTGACACTGTGCCCAGCAGAATTTCTACTGTTTAATCTGCATCTCTTCAAATTGTGTTCTATTTAGCAAACAAATACATTTGTAGTAGAATATAAACAACAACCGTGACTGACTTTGATTACCTTGTTTTTAAATAACTAAGTCATTAAAATACTTTTCCCCCGAACATTTTTCTTGACAGAATCCCTTTGCAGTAGGTTGATGGTGCAAAAAACACCAGTTGTATAGGCTCATCTGATCTTCACTGGTTCCACAAAAGCAGAGAGGTAGATTAAGCTCATAAATCTATATCTACAGCCCAGTCTTTTACCCAATGATCATCACTGCAGAAGCCAGCCAGAGGACTCACTCTTGTGCACACCAAGATCACGATACCAACACAGGACAAAAATAACCCATTACCCAGTGGCGCTGGAACTGGTGGTGTGGGGGTACTGCAGCACCCCCATAAAATTTGAAATAGTTTAGGATAGAGAATGAACAAATAAGGATCCTTTCGAATGTTTTCTTCTGGCGACATGTGTTGCGTTTTTAGAGACAGGCAGTCACATATCCCCTATGTAATGTTATCAGCACCCCCACCCTAAAAAATGTTCCAGCACCACTGCATTACACGCATAACAAAACTGGCTTTGCAATATGATTTCCACTAAACTAGAATTCCTTATTTCACAAAAGGGTTACTTATGTATTACAACTGAAAAATACCCTTTAGTTATAAGGAAGATTCTCTGATCAAACAAAGGGGGGTGCATGAAGAAATACAGTGCATGAAAATGATTCTGCAACGGTTTTTTAACTAACGTGCATGACTTCAAATGAGACACAAACAAAAAAAAAGACCCCCTTCCAGGACCTGGCTGGTGAAAGCACAGTATCCCATTATAAGGAAGTAATAAACTCAGTTATGGTGAAGGCTTCGAACTCCAAAGTATCCGGTGATATTATATTTTTCTTTTTATAGAATGGCTGCATGAGTGGGAAGTATTTCCGACTATTGATCAGATAATCTTGATTACTTGAGATGCACAAACATAACTGACATATCAGACAATGCCTAAGAATCCTTTAGTAATTAGAAAGTAAATATCCGCTGTCTGCATTTCCTCTTCCGAAAACCTGAAGGGTGCTGCTTGTTCTTTTCGATGGCAAACTCTCACTTGTTGATCAGTAGCTTTAAATCGATGCTTGCACTAGCCTTTTGAATTACATAACTGAAGTGGTCTCATCTCAGAGGAAATACAGAGAGCAACACTCACAAAAAACAAAACAATTAGCTTAACAAAATGGAAAACAAGCCAAAAATGTTATTTCAGTGCATGTAAAGCAAGTTATTAGTTGTGCATTAAGCGACGTACATGTTGCTCAATCAGAGGGCTTAAAACAATTTAAATAAACTCACTAGGGGCAGTCGTAATAGTTACAACATATATTTAGATTTTGGATAGAAAAGAGAAACATCAATCATCTTTAAGAAGGAGCACTAACTTTTCTAGATAATTTTTAAGTTCTCTTCAAGCCACCTTATTGTAGGGTATTTTCAAAGTTATCAGCCGCATCAAGCTAACAAAAACATGTTCACGTTGTTGAAATATTGTAAACATAATGTCTTGTGGCCGGTACTAACTACTCTTCCAACTGAAGGTCATGCCAATTTGGAAAAAAAATAGTTTACAGATGATTGTTTTGGTCACATTAATCAGACTGACCGACTTCACAAAGAGTTGCTTTAAGTACTAGCATTTCTGTAGCGAAATGTATTCCTGGAAAATATTTCTAAAAGCCCATCATCATTAAGCCACCTGCTATCCAAGCAGCCTTGGAAATTAGGAAACCTCACCTCAACGCAAGTATATATTCTTTGTGCATAGTACTGTGGAAAATCACCATGATGAGTACTATTCACCATTTCAACTTTGAAATACAATGTTTTCAGACCGGCTAGATTAACATGTCGATTGAGAGTAATTACTTTTTCCCTTTTTTTGTCTCTGCATTAAGTGCTAGCCTGCATTTTCGAGTATTTATCGATACATTCTTAACTCGGACAATAACCCTAAAAAAAAATTCTAACTGAAAACCAGAATCACAAAATCTGAGCTTTAGATAGCAAAGCTAGCAAAGAATTCACCCACATCTGTGGCTGGGAATGTTGCTCCATTTGGCAAACATAAAAGCTACTAGGCTGGTGGAGAAAGTCCGACACAAGAATTGTTTTAAGCCCTCTAAGGATTAAGCTGGCAAATATAAATAAAAGAAAACATTGACCACGAATAATGCAGCAATACTGAAAGCAACAGATGGTACAGAAAAAGCTCACATTTTAAACACGTTTTTCAAAAGAAGCAGCAAAGAAAAGAAAGAAAAGGCAAACAAACAAAAGAGAAAGACAAACTAATTTGGTTACCTTTCTCACATTTCTTTTTGGAAGCTGACGAAGAAGAAGGAATCATAGGTAATTTCATCAACTCAGCACGATTTGATTCATTCAGAAGGTAGTGGGACTTATAGGTATATGTAATGAACAAATTGTCTGAATGGTCCTGCACTATTAAGCCTATATGAAACAAACAGAAACAGATGAGTTGCTATGAAGCTACCCATGATTCCACAAGGAAAAATAAAAGAAAATAAACTGAACCAACAGCTACAATATATACAAGTTCTTTCACAAAAAGGTTTTAAAAGATGATCAATGAAAAGTTAACATGAGGAAGGAACAAAAAGTAGCAGAATGGAGCAAAATAAAGAAGAGATCTACTAAAATCAAATGTTAGGCCGCGTGGAATGGTAATCACAAAAGCAAGAGATGAACTGCTGCAGAAAAGGAAGCACAATAAAATCAGAAATCTACAACACCCTTAAATTGAGCAGGGTTGTGGTTTGCTTTACTTTGCATAGTTTATGGAAAACGAACGGTGCCAGAAAAAGGCTACATTTCTCCCACAGATGCAATACCGCCAATTAAGGGATGAACAAGTCAATTCACTATGGGGAGCCAATATCACATAACTGTACATCAAAAGACCTTCGTAGCTCAGCAAAAATGAATGTGGTGAAAATATTACTGTTTTTAAAAGCAAAGAAGACATGGAAAGGTTAGGTCGTACTAGAGGGCCCGGACGCCACAATGGAAAGAGTCTCTAGTGGGGTGAAGCAGGGGGGAGTGGATGCTGCCCAGCGTTTCCTTGAGTTAAGACATCAGGAGTCTCTGCAAACTGAAAAGGTGAGACTGCCTTTTTATCCATAATTTTTAATTAATTCCCCACACACATTCTCTGACGCATATTGTAGCCCTGAAGGGTTGCAGCTCTTAGATTTCACAAATTTGGGACTTGGGCCAATACCATAATTCCATTCTTTATTTATATTAATCCTGGTATCCTCAAATACATAGCAGACATCTGTCCTGGAGCGAAACTTGTAGGAAACATCCAGGAGATGTAGCTAAATTACTATAGTAATTGGTGTTTCTTAGTGCCAAGATAAAGTTTATAAATGCAGGCAAAAAAGATCTGCAAGAAAATGCAAACCACCATCCAGTCATACATACATCCGTAATCTAGTGGTAATATTCAATTATAAATAAAGTTGTAACGGATGGACCCTTGTCTTTGGTAAGCGTATACATCTTGCCAGACCTTACTACTGTCCAGCAGCTTACCATGCTTTTAGCTAGGTCACCTGGCTCCATTTAAAACTTCATGTCTTGTATAGATTTCCCTTACTACAAAATCAGGCAGGACAAACAAGAAAATATTTCAACTTAAAAGATCAGCACTGGTTCATTGTGGCATTTCACCCTAAGCTTGATATACTTTATCATAGGCCACACACATTTGCAAATTCATTCTTATTTCAGAAATGGCTATGCCCTTTTAAACAGTTTTTATAAATTTTGAGTGCCTAAATCCTCAAAGGTAGACAGTTTCAATTTCTCCAAAAATGAAAAACACCTCGAACATATCAAATGGCAGACGGGTAACTGCAACATGTCTTTGTTCTGTACCCCGTCCTTTTGTGTAATGTGTAAAATCAGTCTCCAAAATTTCCCAGACTGTGTAAAGGCAATGGAGTAATGTCCTGATTTTAATCCTTAACTCTCCTATTGCATGACAGCCATCATTTTGGATTTTCCTGTCACATAATTTGCTGCATGCGTCTCTACAGTTACAGAGTAATCATACAACTACCAAGAAACAACAATAGATGCTTTGTTTTCTTTGGATTGGGATTAAAGGTTCGCCTAAATATAGATAATTAGATTTTAATAACATGTGCAAACCGTAAGAAAAAGATACCGATGTCAGGTGGCATATGCAAACAGCCTACCCACATACCGAACTGCCCCAAGTATAGCCAATTTTATAAGTTGGCAGTTAAAACAATTATGTAGGTTTCAACATGTTCAAAAAGAGCAATAGGAGAAAGTTACTCACCAGTAATTACAGTTCTGCAGTTTTAGAAGCTTTCATATGGGTGGCTGTGTTTAGGCAGGTTCCCAGGTGACAATATGGTTATTAGGAACGACACACAACAAAGAAGCGGAGGGCAAGCCATAAAGAAACTATGTATTGTAACCCAGTGGAGAAAGGTGCTGTGTGAACCCAAAGTCCATTGGGGAAAGCAGCACTAAGGGGAGTGATACATTAACATGTATTTCTTTGCAACGTACTTGATGAGAGAAAGAATATATCAAAGTATTTTTTTTAAAATAAGATTACACACATAAATAAAGAAAACCTCTTAGAGATGTGCCTATTGTACTGATTCACATTTTCTGACAAATGAAAGAGAAGGAGTTATAAAAGTCGAAATGTATTCAGGGATACCATGCAACGCTGTGCACCAAGAAATAATAGCCAGTACAAGCAAAGTCCTTGAGTAACTTGAAGGACAGTTTCCCTGGCACCAGTGAAGCTCCCCCAGTGAATTACGCTGTAAGACTTGGCCCTTTCAGCAGGTTCATCTCTAAACTTTTGACCTCACTAATTTCTGAACCCTTTTTTGTGGACTTTTAGAACGTTGCCACTGCTAACCAGTGCTAAAGCGCGTGTGCTCTCTCCTTTAAGGTTGCTAACATTGGCAGACCCAAAATTGGCACATTTAATTTACTTCCATGTCCATACTAAAGTGGTACTGCATATACCCACAGCCAGTAAATTAAATGCTACTAGAGAGACTGCGATTCAGAAAAGGGGGTAGTGATGGACAGAGTATCTGAATTAAGCAGAACACTCCTACCCAGTCCAAAGATCAGGGCTTGATCCATCACCGTTTTTTCGCTCACTGCACCATCCCAGCTCAGAACCTGGCTACATGCAAAATAGTCTGTCCCTGGCCCAGTGAATCATGGGAACAGGGCAGACCAAACTACCAAGCCAATTCTTATACTGGAAAGGAAACAAGCTTCCGGGGACCGGTTTCTGGCATTTCAGCCGTCTTCGGCCTGGCTTGCTTGAATCCTGATGGTGCAGTGAGCAAGGGACTCACATCTGAGTATACCCTTCCACGCTTATGGTGGAGAAAATGATTCAGAAAAGGGGGTGGTGATGGACAGAGTATCTGAATTAAATAGAACACTCCTACCCAGTCCAAAGATCAGGGCTTGATCCATCACCGTTTTTTAGCTCACTGCACCATCCCAGCTCAGAACCTGGCTACATGCAAATTAGTCAGTCCCTGGCCCAGTGCATCATGGGAACAGGGCAGACCAAACTACCAAGCCAATTCTTATACTGGAAAGGAAACAAGCTTCTGGGGACCGGTTTCTGCCATTTCAGCCGTCTTCGGCCCGGCTTGCTTGAATCCTGATGATGCAGTGAGCAAGGGACTCACATCTGAGTATACCCTTCCACGCTTATGGTGGATAAAACGATTTAGAAAAGGGGGTGGTGATGGACAGAGTATCTGAATTAAGCAGAACACTCCTACCAAGTCCAAAGATCAGGGCTTGATCCATCACCGTTTTTTAGCTCTGGGCCAGGGACAGACTAATTTGCATGTAGCCGGGTTCTGAGCTGGGATGGTGCAGTGAGCTAAAAAACGGTGATGGATCAAGCCCTGGTCTGTGTACTGGGTACGAGTGTTCTGCTTAATTCAGATACTCTGTCCATCACCACCCCCTTTTCTGAATTGTTTTGTCCACCATAAGCGTGCAAGGGTATGCTCAGACGTGAGTCCCTTGCTCATTGCACCATCAGGATTCAAGCAAGCCGGGCCGAAGACGGCTGTAATGCCAGAAACCGGTCCCCGGAAGCTTGTTTCCTTCCCAGTATAAGAATTGGCTTGGTAGTTTGGTCTGCCCTGTTCCCATGATTCACTGGGCCAGGGACAGACTAATTTGTATGTAGCCGGGTTCTGAGCTGGGATGGTGCAGTGAGCTAAAAAACGGTGATGGATCAAGCCCTGATCTGTTGACTGGGTATGAGTGTTCTGCTTAATTCAGATACTCTGTCCATCACCACCCCCTTTTCGGAACTAGTGAGACTGCAGCACTTATTGTGCCATCCACTTAGGTAGCCTTTTAACATGTCTCAGGCCTGCCACTGCAACCTGTGTGTGCAGCACTAAACTGATATTTTGACCTGGCAAGATAAATCTCTTGCCAGGCCCAAAACTATATTTATTACACATAAGTTAACCCTTGGGGTAGGCCCTAAATAGCTGAGAGATCAAGGTACAGCGTACTTAAAAAATAGGACATGTACTTTTAAGTTTTACATGTCTTGGTAGGGAAAAACTCTGAAATCTGTTTTTCACTACAAAGCCTACCTCTCCCATAGGATAGCATTGGGCTAATGTATTATATTTAATAAGTGATAACTTTCAATTGGGAGCAGGTTGGAATGTCTAGTTTGGTGTCTAAATAATTGTAATCTAAAGCCATCTTTAATGGTAGTTAGATTTCAAGTAACAATTCTGATAATGCCACTTTTATAAAGTAGATATTTTCTTGTCCCAGATATTTGGTGCCACCTGCCTGTATTCTGAGTCACATGCATCGGTGTAGCTAGCAGTTGGTCTTTGCGTATTGCTGCGAGACTGTGAGACAAAAGGAAGATAGGTGTTGGCAGGATGGGCCATCTCGGACTTGATGAAGGGGAGAAGCTGTCATGTACCACACTTGTACATCACAAAGGCTTTGCCTGAGCACACTCACAAAGGGTTTGACACTATTATATTGTGACCCCAGATAAGCTGTGGGCAGGGAAACAGGAAATTCTAAACACCTCTGGGGTGGAAACCTCCAGAACCACCTCCTACTTCAAAGTGGGCAGCTTGTATAAATATTGGACCCTCAAAACCCAACTCTTCAGTACACCTCTGGACCCGTGGGAGACTCAGAAGGACTGCTGTGCCGCTCTGCAGGAAAAACTGCTAATCTGTTGCCCTCCTGCCTGAGCGAGGGCTGGACCTGAATCTTGAACTCAAGACCACCAGAGTGACTCCAAGGTCCACTTAACTGGCCTACTGCTTAGAAGCCTCAGGGGCAGAACTGGCTCTAACCACCTTGCACTTAGCGCCTGGACTCAGAATGCTGTGAGTTTTATCCCCAAAGTGGTGCCACCGCAGTCGTGGACCGTTGGAATTGGCTCTGAAGGTGTTACGCCAGCCCAACGGTGGTCCTGTGGGCAGAACCGATGCAGTGTGACGCATCTCCTTGCAACACTGCTTCGGAACTGCTGCTGCACCCCTGGTACAGGACCTTGCATTGCAGCCTGCAACCTTCTCGGCACTGCTGCTGCCATATTACATCCACGACGCAGCCTTGAACATCACAAGCCCCTCGTCAACGACATCCTCAAGGAAGATAACGGACTCTGCATCGCAAGCCCTGCAACTTCTTTGTAACTAGCTGGTCTGCAACGTGTATTTGATGCAGGACTTTCCACTGCAAGCCCCTTGTCAACAGTATTCTCGACCATGATGCTGTACTTCGCATTGCAGCTCCTTGAAACTGCCGCTGCACAACGCATCCTCGACGCAGTATCTCACAAAGTTCCTCAACCAGGATTAAAGGTACTCTTGTTCAGCGGGCCTAACTTGGTCTCTGTATCTCACCCAAGCTCTCTCGTGGTCGGCCTAAACTTGTGATTTTGTCCCGGTCCAGTGCAGCCAGATAACCACAGTTGCCAATTAGTACTTCTAGGCACTAGATTTACTTAAACTTTGAAATTGCATATCTCCGGTTCTATCGATAAATATAATTTATTAAATTTGACTCTCGGTTTCTAACTTGGTGTGGGATTTGTCCTCTTATGTTTTCACTTTATTATTATTTGAAGTGCTGCATAAATACTTTACACATCGCCTCTTAGTTAAGCCTGACTGCTTTTGTGCCCAGCTTCAAGAACGTTAAGCACAGGTTAATTTGGGGTTTGCTTGTGTGCCACCCGGACAGAGATAGTGGTTTCTACTGGAGTAGGGTTTCACTCCCCACAACAAATAACCTAATTTCCAACATATGCAAAGTGAAATAGTGAAGGAATAACACTAAAGTTATACAAGAATAAGTAGTGCCATCACATTGGGTCTCATGCTGGCACAGAACCTTTCATTAGTTTGCTTGCTTGAATCATTCCTAGGTGTAAATCAGATATTCTCCACTAGGATTTTAAAGCAGCATTTTTAGCATTAAAAATTTAACATTATATTGATTTTTAATACACCATGTACATCTTTGGACAGTCTGACAAACAACTGATACAGTGCTTCAAGTCTGCCCACCAAAGTTGACATTTCAAAGCCCAAGTTTGTAAGATTTAACATTAAGAATACCTTCACTCGGGGAGGGTTGTGAGAAAGTGTATAAATCAATGAGATACATTAAATCTGGAGAACTGTAGTTAGGACAAGTACCTTCTACAGCGTCTGAACTTTTATAGATTTACATACTTGAATGATGTAACAAGCATTTACACTACCTAAGAAACAGAAGGTTAGAATGATAGTAAGCGTTTTGAAAAAGGTCTCAAGCCAACACCTGGTCACACAGGATGTGATTAGAATAAACAATCAGGAAAATAAAGATGCAGGCAGACAACTAAATAGCCTTTCACAGTGGCAAGCCTTAAATCTTGATGAGCTAGGGAACGCAGAGAATGCTGAACATTAGATAAGTGAGTGCCAATGGGGTTTAAAGATAGACTTTGTCATCTTACCCAGATAAGTGCTGCAGTCCAACAAGGAGGCATCTATATAGTGGCCTGTGAAGGACAAACAAAGGGACGTTTGACCTGGAAGTTGGAGGAACACATCCATTATTGGAGGTCTGGGAGGACAGAGTGGAAGATCACCAAATGAGCAGAGATACTCCCTTGATGTTGGAGCCACTGCCTCCTGTGGCACCACTGAATGGACCTCATACACCCCTTGCGGCATGGTAGCAACAGGACACACAAGCCAAGTCCAAAAAGCCTAGAACCTGCAGAACCATGATCAGATTTGATCCCTATAACATCTGAATCACATTGTGACTATTCACAAATACCTTAGGCAGAGGAAGTCTTCATGCAGGTTGTGTCCAGAATAGCTCCAATGAAGCCCAATCTTGGAGTTGGTGGTGACAGGAATTCCTTTGGGTGATGAGGAGGCCAAGTAAACACAGTAAGATCTGGGTGAGCTTCAGATGTTTCAAGTTCATTGTAGAGGCACATCACCTTCACCAGCCAATGGTCTAATGAAGGAAAATGTGGATCCCTGTCCTCTTGAGGGAGGACACCACAACAGCCAGTACTTTAGTTATTTGTGGGGTGCTCATAGGATGAAAAAGAAGCACCACAAACTAACAGTGCTGCAACCCAAACTTTATGCAAAGTATTATGTCTGTGAGCCAGTAGAATTGGAAGGTGGAAATAGGTGCCATGGTGCCCGTTTTGGGCCATGAGGAACGGACTTGGAGAAAGTATCTTGAATTTATTCAAACAAAGAATTTAAAGATCTAGAATAGGCCTTAGCCCCTCATCCCACACAAGGGGCACTAGAAAAGGGAATAAAACCTGTTACCCTTTCCACCAACAGCAACAGTTTTGTGGCATCTTTTGCAATCATGGTGGAAATTTCTACCTCCAGATCGAAGAATGCTCTTCTGTACACTTCCTTGCATAAGTTCCATACTTCAGAGGAGTGGAGAGAACAGGAATGGTATGCTAGCATAGACAAGGAGAACCAAAGAGATCTGTATTGAGACTTTCAATTGGTTAGAAATAAAACACCTTCCCCAAATTGTAAGCTTATGGTGAAAGGGGGACAAATCAAAGAGGATTTAAGCACCAGAAGTAGATGAAGATGGGAGCAAACTGAAGCAGGAAACTCTTGCAATAGCTTTTGCATGTCAACAGGTGGTATCACAGCCCTCAACACAACTCTGCCCTGCGTCTGGACAGGATGACACGTATACCCATATAAAAGCCACCAGAGCACGAGGACATCAGTTTATTAATTGATCTTTCCATGCTCACAGTTGCGGAGGGTGACTGACAGATCGGGAAATATTGACAGTGTACAAATCTATGTGGGAACTTGAAAAACACTTCAAAGTCTACATCAAAGAAGGTGGAATAAGGCAGGTGGTGAGTAATCTGCTGTTAGTATCCACCATACAGATGGTAGTTAGATGATACTACATGCGCAATTGCGATGAGAAACACTGTTTTGAGTTAGGAGCTTCAAGCTACAACTATGCAGAGGCTCAAATGGCACATTTCAGGAAAGTGGGGACTAAATGTAGGTCCAATTGCAGCATAATGAATGGGGCAGATAGAAAAAAATGAACGCTGCTTAAAGCTGCTATTCACTGGAGAGATAAAAAGAGAAAACTATTTCGAAAAGGAAAGTACACATGGTCAACATGAGTAATTGCTGTGGTGTGGCCCAATGTGAAGTCCATATTTTGTGCACCCAAAAGTAGGGAAGTAAAAAAGGAAAATGCTACTTACCAGTATTCATCTATTCTTGGCATGTAGAGCTTCAGAGTAACACATTATGCATAGATGGCCACCTAGTGTTGGGCCCGGATGTTTGCAGTTTGTTTTGTTGTAGAAAAGTCTTTGGAAGTCACGGGATAGGTGACTCCTCCTTTGGATGATACTGCACATGGGCATCGGCTCCATCCCCAGATTGTTTTTCGCCATTAGGGACGTGATGGAGCTGTACAAGAGGTAGTGATGTCCATGTGATTTGTATCTAATTAAGATAATACTGGAACAGGCGGGTATGCGTGTGTAACTCTGCAGCTCTACATGTCAAGAACAGAAGCATACTGGTAAGTAGCATTTTCCGTTCGAGGCATATGAGCTGCAGATTACACACTATGCATAGATTGTATAGCAGTACCCACACTTAGAGGCGACCACCAGTATCTGTTGCAGTTGTTTGAAACAGTGTTTTTAGTACAGTCTGGCCCAAAGTGGCTTGTTGTTTAGTTTGCACATCTACACAGTAATGCTTTATGAATGTGTGCAGTGTGAGCCCTGTAGCTGCTCTGCATTTGTCATCTAGGGGAATGTTCCCTAAGAATGCCATTGAAGCCCCTATCTTTCTTGTTGAGTGGGCTTTTGGAGGAATTGTTAACATACGTTTTGCTTTTTGCTAACATATTTGTATGCATTTAACAATCCATCTGGCGATCCCCGATTTTTTGATATGGGGTTGCCTTTATGTGGCGCTGAAAAAGACACAAAAAGTTGCTTTGTTTTACGAAAAGTTTGTGTCCATTCGATATAGTACAGCAGTGCTCTCTTGACATCTAATGTGTGTAGAGCTCTTTCTGCGACTGTTTGAGGCTGCGAGAAAAATACGGGCAGCTCAACGGATTGATTTGGATGGAATGGTGAAATGACTTTAGGAAGGAATTTAGGATTAGTACGAAGAACCACTTTGTTATGATGCATTTTCAAAAAAGGTTCGTGAATGGTGAATGCTTGTAGTTCACTAACCCTTCTGAGAGAAGTAATTGCTACTAGGAAAGCAACTTTCCAGGTTAGGAATTGCAATTCACATTTATGTAATGGTTCGAAGGGAGGACCTATTAATCTTGTAAGAACAAAGTTCACGTTCCACACTGGTGCCGGTGGCGTTCTGGGAGGAATTATTCTTTTGAGTCCTTCCATGAAAGCTTTAATAGCTGGTACTCTAAAAAGAGATAGATGTTGTCTATTTTGTAAGTATGCTGCGATGGCAGCAAGGTGTAGTCTGATAGACGTATAGGCTAAATTACACTTTTGAAGGTGTAATAGATATCCTATGATGTGTTGAATAGACACGTCTAAGGGATTTATTTGGTTGTTTTGGCAGTATATGGCAAAGCGTTTCCACTTAGCAGCATAACATGCTCTAGAAGTGGGACGTCTAGCTTCTTTAATGATGTTCATGCATTCTGGAGGAAGGCTGAGGTAACCAAACTCTATGACTTCAGGAGCCAGATCGCTAGGTTGAGCTGAGTTGGGTCCGGGTGTCTGATCTCTCCATGGTTCTGTGTTAATAGGCGGGGAGATAGGTTTAGTTTTTGGTGTGGTACTACAGACATTTGCAACAGCGTGGTGTACCACGGTTGTCTGGCCCAAGTTGGAGCGACTAGAATGAGCGTCAGGGAATGTTGCTGTAGTTTGCGTACCACAAACGGAAGTAGTGGGAGAGGAGGAAAAGCGTACGCAAATAGTTTTGACCAGTTCATCCATATCGCATTGCCTTTGGACAATGGGTGTGGGTATCTGGTGGCAAAGCTTGGGCATTTTGCGTTTTGGTGGGTGGCAAAGAGGTCTATCTGAGGTTGTCCCCACATTTGGACGAACGGGTGAAGAACTTGTGGATGAAGTTCCCACTCATGGATCTGCTGCGTTTGTCGACTTAGCAGATCTGGAATAGTGTTTTGTACTCCTGGGACATTTTGGGCTAAGAGCAAGATCTTTAGCGGTAAAGCCCATTTCCATATCTGCTGTGCTAACAGAGAGCTGCAGAGAGTGTGTCCCCCCTTGTTTGTTTATGTAGTACATAGCTGTCATATTGTCTGTGAGGACTAAGACAGCTTTGCCTGACACTTGAGTTTGAAATGCTTTGAGAGCTAGAAACACAGCTAGCAACTCTTAGTGGTTGATGTGGAGTAACTTTTGTTGCGGTGTCCATCTGCCTTGCATGGTGTGATGCAGTAGATGGGCTCCCCAGCTGGAGAGCAATGCGTCCGCTGTCATGACTATTTGAGGAACTGGCTCTAGAAGCGGTCGCCCTTTGGAAAGGTTTTTGGTGTTCCACCAATGCAGAGAGCGATGTGTCCGACCGTCTACCAACAATAGGTCTGTTAATTGGCCTTGAGCCTGGTTCGATTGGTGTGCTAGGCACTCTTGAAGTGGACGCATTTGCAGTTTTGCGTGAGGTACTACAAATATGCAAGATGCCATCATCCCTATGAGCTGCATGAACACTCGAGCGGGTAGCGAGTGTTGCGGTTTGAATTTTGTTAGAGTTTGTACACTTTTTATCCTGGCTGGAGAGGGATAAGCTAACTTGTTATCCTGGCTGGAGAGGGATAAGCTAGTGTTAGTTGGGTGTTTATTGTAGCACCAAGATACTGATTTATGTGCGAGGGTTGCAGATGCGATATGACGTGGTTCACCGTGAATCCCAAGTCGTGAAGCAGTTGAATAGTAGCGCGAGTGTGTTGCACATAATGACTGTATGAGCTGGCTTTTATGAGCCAGTCGTCCAGATATGGGAAGACACAAATATGTTGTCGTCTTAAGTGTGCTGCTACTACTGCTAGGCATTTCGTAAACACCCTTGGCGCTGTTGTGACTCCGAATGTGAGCACTTTGAACTGGTAGTGTTGTCCGTCTAGCACAAATCTGAGATATTTTCTGTGCGCTGCGTGGATGGGAATATAGAAGTAGGCGTCCTTGAGATCTAGAGTGACAAGGAAGTCGTTTAGTACCAGTAATGGGAGGACTTGTTGGAGTGTGACCATATGAAAATGATCCGACTGTATGTAAACGTTTAGAGGTCTGAGGTCTAGGATGGGTCTTAGAGATCCGTCCTTCTTTGGTATTAGGAAATAAAGGGAATATAGTCCTTTGTTTTTCTGATGCTCTGGAACTATTTCTATTGCATTTTTCTGGAAGAGGGATATTAACTCCTGTCGGAGCAATTTTAAATGTTCTTGCGACATTGGACGTTGCTTGGGTGGTATATTTGGGGGGGGGGGGGGGGGGGGTAGATGTTAGTTCCAGACAATAACCTGATTGAATTATTTGGAGCACCCACCTGTCTGATGTGATGTTTTCCCAGGTTGGCAGGTATTGTTGAAGTCTTCCCCCGACAGGAGTGGAAGGGGAAGGGGAAGGGAGTCATTGGGCAGGGGTAAAGGCAGAGCGTGAGTTGTTACTTTTGCCTCTGCCTTTCTTATTGTTACCCCTGTAACCACCCCTTTGGTAGCCTTTGCTGTAAGTAGACAGTGTAGGGGCTTTGTACGAGGTAGAAGATGTGCCAGAAGTATATCTCCTGGTGGCACCTCGATAGGATGAGCGACAAAATGAATGTCTGGGAGCCTGCGACTGCAGGGCTCCCATAGATTTGGCGGTGTCTGTATCCTTTTTCATTTTCTCTAGTGATACATCTATCTCAGGTCCAAATAGGTGTTGCTCATCAAAGGGTTGATTAAGAATGGCACTTCGCACCTCAGGTTTGAACCCTGATATACGTAGCCAGGCGTGTCTGCGTAGTAAAACGCTGGTGTTAACTGCCCTAGAAGCAGTATCTTCTGCATCGAAGGCACACCGAATAGAGGTGTTTGTGATGTTTTCCCCCTCTTGGATAAGCTAGTTTGCTTTATCCTTGTACTTGTCAGGGAGGTGCCTCATTAATGACTCTAGCTCATCGTAATGTGCCCTGTCATATCTGGCTTGTAATGCCTTTGTATTGGCGATACGCCACATGTTTGCTGCTTGAGACGCTGTTCTTTTCCCTGATGCGCTAAGTAGCTTAAACTCCTTATCTGGTGGTGCAGCCTCACCTGATGTTTGTGAGTTTGCTCTCTTGCGTGAATTGGAAACTACAAGTGAGTCTGGTGGTACTGGACTTTTAATATAAACTGGGTCTGAGGGGGCAGCTATATATTTTTTCTCTATATAAGGGTTAATGACCCGAGTTCTGACTGGGTCCTTGAAGACTTCAGGGGCATGCTTGATCACTCCTTTAAGCACCGGTAAAATGGATGAGGACCTTTGTGCGTTATCAAATGTATACATTAGGAAGTCTTCCTCAACAGGGTTTGTATGTATGTCTACCCCATGATATTGTGCGGCCCTGTGAATGAATTCATTAAACACTATCGTGTCTTCTGGTGGGGAAGGCCTTGAGGGGTATATGTCATCCTGAAGGACATTTGGGACATCTGGGGTGGTATAATCATCCTGTGGGCGTGGCTGGATCAGGTATGTTACCCCCCCAAATCATCAGAGCTATCATACCTGTCTGGTATGATAGAGGATGCTGGGGAATGCTGTGGTATGGGAGGGTGTAGTGATGGTACAGGTGAAAGAGAAGGGGAAGGCAGTCTCAGGGGAGAGGTAGCCATATCCTTCTTCTTTGGATGCTGAGCTGGAGCTGGTGTGTCCAATGGTCAGTTTTTTGAAGCCAAAATTAAGTGTCCAGTGATTGGATCCTTAGCTAGAGTCTTTTGAGCAGGGTCTGGATAGGGTAAATCCTCTGCAGGGGGTTGATCTTTTGGTGCGGAGGAAGGCTTGGGCACCGAAATGGCTTGTTTTGGTTTCTTGACAATGTCTTTCACTGGGGAAGCAGCAGTCTTTTTCGGCTCCAAAGCTTTTTTCGCTTTTGAGGATTTTTTCGGTTCCGGTATGGTTTTTGGATCCGATGATTTTTTCGGATCCGACGACTTTTTCGGTTCCGGTGGTTTTTTGGAATCCGAAGCGTGTTTGCTTGGTTCCGACCTGGGTTTCGGTGCCAAAGGAGTAGTGGTATGTTTCGGCACCGATGGTTTGGATATCGGTGCCATTCTTTTTCGGTGCTGGTATATGTGTGCCAGCACCGTGTGAAGGTCGACTCGAGCTCGAGTCGCCTGAAGGCTTAATTGGCTTCTTAGCCGGGCCGAAGGTGGGGCAGTAGAAGCAGAGTGACGGTGTGCACCCGAGCCAGAGGGCGAGGGTGTGACTGGGGCCTTCGGTGTCGAGGAAGGGTCGGTTCGACTGTCTTACTTACGACCCGCTGCGCTGGAGTGATGTCCTTGACATCGGAATAATCTTCTTCTTCCTCAGAGCTGCTGTCAACGTCGTGCTGTTCTGGGACGTTGACGCCTTCCTCGAAGATGTCGTCCGGAATCAAAGCTGTAGATCTTTGAACCATTGTTCTCCTCGCTCTTCGGTCCCGGATAGTCTTTTTGGAGCGGAAAGAGGCACAAGCTGAACAGTCTTTCGCCTCGTGTTCCAGAGAGAGGCAGAGGTTACACACCTCATGAAGGTCGGTGTGGGGAAACTTCGACCCACATTGAGGACACTTTTTAAATGGCGTCCTTTCCATGAGCTGGAGTTGCGGCCTAGCTAGGCCGTCGACCGGAATCGAGATCCTCGATATTGAAGAGTAGCGTGGACTGGAAAATGGTTCAAAACAAATTTTTGTAAGTTGATGAGGATTGCGCGCCGAAGGAAATTCGGTTCCAACACCGAGCGCTGGAAACGCATACGAGCCCGGTGGTGGAAAAAAACAATCTGGGGATGGAGCCGAATCCCATGCGCAGTATCATCCAACGGAGGAGTCACCTATCCCGTGACTTCCAAAGACTTTTCTACAACAAAATAAATTGCAAACATCCGGGCCCAACACTAGGTGGCCATCTATGCATAGTGTGTAATCTGCAGCTCATATACCTCGAACATATATTTACCTTCCATTATATACTCAACCTTTTGTATGTCTCATACACAGCAATTGTCTTGTGAGAGAAGTCAGAGTTATGTGGTAGATGTAGGTAATATAGAACAAACAAGTTTTCCTTACGGAGCGCGACGGCGCCTCAGAAACTACAGTAGGACTGGTAGTATGCTGCGTGATAACACACCCTCTGTTTAGGGTTGAGAAGGGAAAGAAACCCTTTTCTTTAAATAAACCTCACCCACGCTAGTAGTGGCATGCTTCATCATCAGGTTCACCCCGCCTCCTAAATGTCAGAGTGGTCTCAACTGTATTCCAGGGAGCACTTATGAAGATAAAGTGTAATGGGGCGTAACTTTAAAGATAAAATTCCTCACCCGCTCCTAAAGTAGCCTCTATTAGTGGAGTGGGAGGGAAGAACATAATATACTATGGGAGTAAGGATATGAGGGTCCTATGGCCTACGTAGGTACTCCATAAAAATGTGTGCATGAATTTGAAAACCATCATGCATTCTAGGGTGTGGACAGGTGTCATTAGTCCTGAAGTCTCAAATATTGTTTGTTTTACGTGTTTTAACAACGTGAAAAAAATCCTTGTGTTTCTTTGTTTGCTTAGTTGTTTTATGTGTCGTTTGTACTGTTATGGCGACTCATCTAATGGAGTGGTACTCCGATATACACATAGTATCCCAAGATGTATGGGGGAGTGAGTGGCCTTGACATTATTGTGCGTAGCAGCCCTCAACAGGAGCCTACCTTGAAGTCTTGATTGTTTTTAAATGATTGAGCTTATCGCAGGCTTAAGATAGAGCACATGTTGATTCTTGTCCCTTTTTGTGTGAGCGGCTAAGTCTAGTGTTAGTTGTCATGCAGACTGGTGCTGTGTTCTATTTATCCTTTGTGCTGTTATGGAAACTAATTTGATTGAGCGATACTCGGATATACACATAGTCCTCCCATGATGTTTGTGGGAGCGAGCGGCCTTTGCATTATTGTACGTATTGGTCCTTGACAAGATGGTACCGTGAGGTTTTGTGTGTTTTAAAATGATTGAGCTTATAGCGGGGCTTAACATAAGACAAATATTGATTTGCGTACCATATTGTGTGATGAGGCAAGTTTAAGGTTAGTTGAATTCAAGTGGACTAGTGCTGGATATTACATAGGCCTAAAGCACTTTTAGTTACAGAGCGTCTTACATACAGTGAAAAAACAACTTCGAGTATGAAGGGATGCTATTTTTACAAATCCATGGATCATCAATGTGCAGCACCTTCGCCCCAAGTCTGGCCGGTCTCTATGCCAGCCATTTTGAAGATGCACATATACTAACTGATACCGACCTAAACCAACAAAGAATTACCCTTTGGGAACAATATATAGATGGCACACATTATTTGGGAGGGTAATTGTTAGAAGGGGGTTCTGACACTATGGGCCTCCCGGATTTTTCGCTTTTGGAGCACCTAATTGTTGAGCTTTTACTGTGGGGAGCCTCATAAATTGGGACTCACCCACAGTGAACTCAGAATGTAAGAGACAGCATGGGGATTTTACTGGTGTCTCCCTGGCTTGACCAGGCCACTGTGCAGCAGCTGGAGTAAGGAACACAGGGCTAGTTACATGCAGACACATGTGTACATGCGTGTGCACACGTGTAGAGGCTGCACAGGAGAGATTCCTAGTGTGCGCAGTCCGGGAGCAGCTACAAGATGAAGGGTGTGGCAGGACTTCTGCAGAATTGGGTGGTAACATGAAATAGGCTTTCTACACTGGAAAGAAACATGCCAGGGAAAGTCAGATTCTTTTACTGTGTTTTTCACTTCACTATTACCCTATGGGGATGTGGAACCCATGGGCTAGAGTAACTTCAATAAGGCCTACAGATTCCAGACATGCACTACAGTCCACTGTAGCGGATGTGAAAAGAAGTATTCTGCAGAGTCCAAAGTCATATTTGTACTGCTTTTGGGTCATACAGAACTGTCAAATTTCTCTGAGCCAGCCATAACCAGACCCTGGCTGAGGGCTGACCTCATCAGGATGGATTGATCATCTTTCTCCCACAAGCGAAGGCCTCCTCTCCAGGAAGAGAAGATGGGTGGGGCTACAGGCTCATTCATCACTAGGTCCAGGCACCAGGCTGCACCAAGGAGGGAAGGCAGGGTGTGGGGAAGAGGCTTCAGAGACCATGTGGCCAGAGACCATGAACAACGCAATTTTGAACAAACCCAGAGGTTGGACAGGAAGGAGGTAGCAGGGGCAGGGAAGTGATGTGTCTGTGTTGGATAGGCCAAACAGTGACTTCCTGCCAGCCCCCTATTCAGCTTTTGAAAAGTGCTTGCAGAGGGAGGGAAGCTCTCTCTGGGCTGTGGTCTGCTGAGGCCGAAGGTGCTGGAGCCTGGCAATGGGCAGTTGGAAGGAGGACCCCCCTGACTGCCCCCAAGGCCCCTAACAGCGCCAGAAGAAGAGCCCAGGACCGATTCGCAGAAGCAGGGACCTCTGCACAGGGAGAAGAGAGGCGCAGGAGCAGAGCCAGACGAAAGGCTGGCGCAGGCAGACAGTGAAGACCGCTCCCTGCAGAATGCACCCTCTTGGAAACCCGGAGGGCGAAGAAGATTGCTCCCAGTGGCTGGGGGACGCCACCAAGAGGAAGAAGATGCGAAAATGGGGCAGATCGGACCCCCAGGGGCTGAGATATGGCCCCCGGAACGTAGGCGACCTTTGACCCCCCCCAGAAGACCGACGCCGAAGCTCGTGGGGCTCCGTCGCCGGTCTCAGAGATGCCCGTGGGGTGGTTAAGGTCCCGGGGTCTGCCCCAGGAGGAAGCAAAGTCGGGGCGCTGATGCGCCCCCCATGAAGCCGACGTGCCCCCCATGAAGTTGCTGCTGACGGGGGCCAGGCGCCCACCCTGGCCCCTGGTGATGTGGAAGTAGGGGGGCGAGGGAGTGACATCGCGCTCTGTGTGAAAATGTGTCCAGGGGCCCGGGACCCCATCCCCGGCCCCGAAGAAGTAAAGTCAGGGGTGCGCCGTCAGGCTCCCCGTGAAGATGAGGAGGTGGGGGTGCCAGGAGCTAACCCTGGCCCCTGGCAAACCAGTGAAGACGGGGAGCGTGCCTGCGATCCCCGCGAAGAAAGGAGGCGGGGGCCCGGGACCCCATTCAAGGAGCTGGAGGGAGGCGTAGGAGTGCTGTCACACTCCCCTGAGGTCCACCGGACCGGCGGGAGCCTCCATGTCTGCCTGCTGGAGCGGGCAGACCAGAATGACGGTGCCGGCTCCACCGGCCGCACATGGAGGTGCGGGCCGCGCGGCGAGCCAGCCGGAGCAGCCGGGGGTGGGCTCCCCGGGCTGGCCGCCTGCACAGTGGTCTTACGGGAGGTACGGTGGGACCGGACCTCTCTGAAGAGGAAGAAGAGCCCCTCACCCGCGAGGGTTGCCGAGAGTGGGCTCCCCGAGCTGCGAGAAATCTCCTCGGGGTCCGGGCCCCCACTGAGGCCCAAGAAGCGGCCGTAGGCACACATCACGGCTCTCGCCAACGCAGCGGGAGAGCCACTCATCTCATATGTGAGCCTACCCATAATGCCTTGCAGGCCAGGACCGGCCTGCAAGGTCAAAACATCATTTTCTTTACCTGTGGTGGTCCCAGGAGAACGGGATCACCATCACCTGTGTGCTGAGGTGCAGGAGGAGCTGCAGGAGAGTGCAGCTTCCCCCCAGCACGAAGAATGAAAAGTCCCACTCTCAGTGCCCTGGGGACTTGCAGAGAATAACCCCTCAAGGGCTCAGCCAGCAATTTAACACCTTCTGGGCTGGAACTTTTGTTCTGCAGCGAAGGGTTTAATGAGGAGTGCATCCAGGAGGTAAAGGCTGAGTTGGGGATGTCTGGAGAAGGGCGTCCCCTGGAGGTGAAGAGTTGCAATTGCACCAGAAATGCTTTTACTACTGTTATTTCATTTAGGGGACTGAAGGTCACATGTGTAATGTGAAGTACTGGTGTAAGGTGATGTCATAAGCACAGTGGGGTTATGTTGGCAGACATTCCTGCTAGGGTATCTGGCTGTATATGTGTAATCCTGTGATTTCATCTGTGAGGCCTTTAGGGGCTGTAATTGCAATGCATTCTAATGATCCACAAATGTGTTGAGTACTGTCATACTAAAGTGTGCTTAAACATGTATGCTTGCTGCTGCACTTAGGTGAAGACCCCGGGACTGATAGCCCTTAAGATATAGAGGTGCATAATTTATGGTCAGTAGGAGATGCTCAGTCAGGGTCATGTGTCACCAAGGCAGGTGTACCCATTTTTAATGCTTGTAGTCGGCACTGGTATGGTGCCAGTGCGCAGGACCCATGCCCCGGTTATGTTCAACCAATTACATTGGGGGCAAGATGATGTGCCTACATGGAAGTGGTGGTTCTAGACCCCACCCCCAATGGGAGGGGTGGAGATGTTATGCAATGTCACAAAGTAATTCCAACAGCTTATGTATATTTGTAATTGCTGCATAGTATTGAGTAGTGTGTGTGTGTTTAATAAATGTACTCTTACTTTTATAAAGCAAAGCACAGACTGGACAATCAATTATTGAGTGTTATTTTTGCGCACCTGCAAATGGCGGTTACTAGCCCACACCACCTCCCTTGAGTAAGCCTCAGACTGCTCTGCAACGCTTCCCTCTGAGAGTCAGGTGCTACAGTTGGGTGTTTGGTTCCCAGTGAAGGACAAATGTAGTCATGTTATTTGTGCAGGCCTCACAGATGCTGCCTTGTTTTCCAACAGTGATGAGCATACAGTTCAAGAATTACACCAATTACAGCCAAGACTACACACTTCAAGCAAGTGAACACATAGAAAAACTGAGTTAGAGACTATCCGCCCCATATCCTAAAGAGATGCTGCAAACTGTGAGAAATCAGAACAGAGACGATCTTCTGCAAAAAAACAGAACAAATTTCTGAACAAGATGTACTTACCTGTGTAACGACCATACAGTCTCTCTCAATCACATCAAAAAAGTGAACAAAAATGGGATCATCATCAATACAGGGTCACTTAACTTGGTCAAAACCTTGTTTTGCCCACAAAATATGTAAGAATATATGAGACCAGCTGGTACATACACGACCGCCTAGAACAATAGAGACTACCAACATGATATCTACAGCATGGGAGCTTCAACCAGTCGTGGGACATTACCCATGTGGTACTTGCTCAGTGAGCCACCTAACTAAAGCCGCAATAGTTATTGACCTGGACACCAACTGACAATGGACACTAAGAAAATATACTAACTGCAACTCTACTCATGTCAACTATATGATTAACTGTCCCTGTAACCTCAAACATATAGGGATGACTTACCGGAAAGTAAAAACACAAATAGGTAAGAACAGAAGCAATATTAGATGGAAAGAAAGAAACGACACATATGAGTAGTCTTCATCCACCAGCACAACACACTGCAAATGAATTACAGTAGGTAGTTCTAGAGACAATGGACCATATTGACAATCATGCTGAACAAACCCCTTTTCAGAAATCTCACACTGGGTCTATCACTTGAAGATGTTCCATAAAGGCCTAACAATAACATTCCCTGGTTAGAATCTTTCCTTTAAGCTATATGCATTATGAACAGTTTAGTAGGAATACTATGCCCCACTGCTTAACAAGATGCAATATGTTGACCACTTTTACTTAACTAAATCAGAAGCCTTTAGCTGGATAACCATAGCTGACAGGTTTTCGTATTGCTTATGTGAAACATTTCCATGTTTTCATTGAACTTATGAGTGACATTCAATGACCAAATGTATGACACTCCAAGTGAGACTTTTGTGTGTGTAAAACCAATCAAAAAGTGCACAGAAACAGAAAAATCAGAAAGTACAGCACTGTGAACAATAGAATCTCTAAAAAAATATTGAAACTGATGCATAACACCTGAGATGAAAGATCACTACCTTGCTTCCCCTTTCTAAGATGGCTTCTCTCTTCCTACTTGGCTCCTGCATTCAACAACCAATCACACTGCTCATCAAAGTCATGCATGCCCTGCAGCTTACAGTCCTGGAATGTTGTGTTGAGCAGACTCTCAAGAACAACCATCTAATGCCTGAACGTAGTGCTTCGTCTGGGAGTTACTACCAGCACAGTCAGGCAGTGCATAATGTGTAGAATAATAAGTGTTGGCGCCCAAAGCTCTGCTCAGAAACTCGTGGCGGCACCGCCATGCAAACACAAAATAGAAAAGCAACATAGTTTGGAATCCATCTCATGACTTTTTAATCCACTTCTAGACAATCCCAGTCCCCTCACCCTTGCAAAGTTTCTACTGTGTCCTTTGTGGTGTTTTTTCAGTCTGCCACCGTCTTTCCATTTTTGTTGTTGTTCCACTCTTGCACTCAGGAAATGTCTGAGGAGAAACAATAAGTGCTGGTCCCCGAAAATTAGCACTGGTGGCCTCCACCGGCTCAAATTAAGCACTGCTGCCAGGAGTCCTGCTCTCTTGTAAAGGTGAGGAGCCAGCCAACCAGCCATCATCGACACAGGCCTCCTGGCTGTCAGTGGCAGCCTGGACCAGTGGGATGCAGCAGGTTGCACTTTTCAATGCATTGTGTGTGTTGGCACCGGACTCTCCTTGGTTAATAATATAACTGAGCTCTAATGTTAGCGTGTCTCGTGGTGGAGTGGTCCCAAGGGAGCTATGATACATGACAAATCAATTTCCTTGCAGTAATGAGGACATCAGCAGTAAAATGCATTAGTCAAATCACTGATTCATGTCAGTTGGCAGGCCTATTTAGCAAGGGGTCAGGTGATTTTTGCCGAATAGTGAAATATCTCATGCAATCATCTTTCCCCAAAAATCATAACACCCTGGCTCTTTCGAATGAAATGGATTAAGCCAGCATTTGCACACTCACAATGCTGACATTTCTACGTGTGCTATGGATTACAATTTGATAGATTGTGGGGGGATAGTGTAACTTCAGGTAAGTTTCTATTTTTGATAAAGTCATAACACAAATTCAGTAGGACGTTATTTTTGTAAGAACATGCCCTTGTCCACTACTCTTCAGCAATTTTACTACTTTAATCTGCTTCTATCTGGACTTGGTTTTAATATGACTATAACACATAAGGGCTCTACAGTAGTATGGAAGCCAAAAATTAATTTGTATTGTATTGTATTGTATTGTAAGAATATTTATTGAGCGCGGTTGCTGCCCGCAGGCGTCCAAGCGCTGGGTTGAGAGGAAAGTGAAGGGAATAGGAGCTAAGGTACATAAGATTGAGCAAACAGCAGTGTCTTTAGATTTTTCCGGAATGCAAGGAGGTCTGGGTTAGACCGGAGTGAGATGAGGAGAGCATTCCAGAGCCTGGCGGTGTTCAAAGAGAACAGCCTGCCTCAAGACCTGGCTCGCTTCACTCTGGGAACAACGGCGAGGAATGCCTCCGTCGACCGAAGGTTCCTCTTAGGGTCGTAGGGGGTGACAAGGTCGGTGTTTATGGCAGGGCCCGTTTTCCAGAAGGCGCGGTGCGCCAAGCATAGCGCCTTGAAGGCCACTCTCTGCCTTACTGGCAGCCAGTGGAGACTTTTTAGAGCAGGTCTGGCCGACTGGGTGCGCGGAATTTCCAGCAGGGTGCGTGCTGCGCAATTTTGAACAATTTGCAATTTCTTGAGGGTCATCTCCGGAGCCCCCAAGTATAGGGCATTGTTTGAGTCCAGGCGGGATTGGATAAGACCTTGTACCGCCACCTTCTTGGCCTCTAGAGGAAGTAGCGGGAGGACTTTCCTCAGGATTCTAAGTAGGCCAAAACAAGTGGCGGACAGTTTTTTGGCCTGGGTGGAGAAGGAAAGTTTGTTGTCTAGCCATACTTGCATATTACATATTTACATACATATACTTACATATTTGCAGCATCCACCAGTTTTCAATTAATAAGCTAAGCATAACTTCATCTGTAAGTTCTAGAGGAATCCACCTACTTAACATGCATGTCATTAACTATATATTAATGCTAAAGACATGACATTGCAGAAATGCTCTTCTTTCCGCTATTCAAAATCAGTGTGCTCTGCACAAATAAGTTGTCAAATACCTACAGGATGTAATGCCTCACAGTCAATGCGGTCAGGTTCATAGTAGACCGCCAAATATCCAAATACATAGGGACAATATAAAGATACAGAACATTTTCAGCATCATCCATAGTTCTCTATATCTTAACCAATGCAAATCAAAGGGTATACCTCAAAATTAGAGCACTTTTAAACAGTGGAAAGATACCCAGGAAATTAGCCAGTCTCCATGTCTCACACTGTAATTTTATATCATATTTACATTTGGTGCATTACCGGTCATCTGATTCACTCACATGTTGCAGTAAATGCTGCTAGGAAATATTCCATACCGATTCTCTATATTCTTCACAGCAGCAATGTATTTATGCCAAGGAATATGCTAGGCTGGGGGGGTTGGGTGGGCATTGCCCATCGTCAGTGCTCAAGACGCAGGCTGGCAGAGGCCTGGCTGGCAGGGTCCTAAAAACCACATCCTGCAGCCAGCCGACCATCCTCTACAGTGAGCACCCCTACCTGCGTCTAGTGCGGGGGCTGAGAGGTGGCAGCTCTGGTCAGGAGCTTATGATTGGAGATGAGCGCAACAAGCATGAATTAGCTTTGTTACCTTATAAACAACAATTACACAGGTCAATGACAGTGTATCATGATATTTGAGAAGGCAAACCGAGAGGGACGACATCTTTGAAACTGCAAACATAAAAGACATAACTAAAACTACAAAGAGTGAACACTAACTTTCCTCAAACCAAAGCGAAGGCAAACATAAATAACTTGATTGTACAAACACTGGTTTCTTTTATGGCTTTCACTGCAGTTCAGCCACAGGTTTAAATACGAATTGACAATGTGCATGTATGATAATAATCAAAAGTTAATAAGGTATCAATGTTCTCCTCATTTGCATTGAATTTCTCTGGCCACTTCTTATTCTTCGGAAATTGCCAAATTGATGGGGAACCTACAACTGGGGATGTAAACTGACCTCGTTTAACCTCCATAAATATAGATGATAACTATGCCTGTGGCACTAAAATACTTCTGACTTTCTGAATCATATCTTGATCACAAATCAGTTATAACCTTTACTGCGAGCAAGTCAAACTAGTCCCTTAAAAAAGCTTTGTGCACTGGAGTCTTTTTGTACCTACAAATTAACTTCTAAGACAATTTGTAGATAAGTAATTGATTATGATGCAGATGAAAGTGCTGCTGCGATAGCAGTAATTAAGAACAAACTAAGCTGTAGATATGTATTCATCCCATGAACAGACCACTGACATTTGGAGGAAATATCAATTAACACCTGGGGCCATTTGATGCACGAAAAGAAAACTGATCTTTGTATGGGGAAAACATTTCGCTCACGTTGGAAAACAGTGCAATTACCCAAGGAGACGGAGGCTGGCAGAGCCCTGATTGGCAGCAAAGCCCGTAAAAACAAAACATCCTTCAGTCAGCCAACCCAGCTCCTCCAGAGTGAGCACCATTCTGAGGGGGGAGCGCACCAGATGGAAAGGTACCAGCTCTACTCACGGGCTTATGGTTGGAGGTGGGCATGACAAGTTAAAAACAAAGCTGCAGTCCGTAGCCTCTGTATGTCTGGCTGTTGGACCAATCATCTCATGCAGCCTGCGGTCACAAAGGGTGGTGCCTGCGCCGGAAAATAAAAAAGAACGGTATCGGACGTGCTGCAATCTATTTGACAGCGGAGACTGTTGCATACATTTCACTCAGAGTGAGACCACGGGGCCATATCTGTGAAAGTACTCCGAGAGGCTGAGTTCTGTGTTTGATCAGAACCCAATGGCAGCCCCTGCCGTGAATGTAAACGCTGCAGCCAGTAACGATTTGTGCAACTTACATTTCTCCCAGGGGCTGGCTGCAGCGCAAGCTAGTTTTAAAGTGCTGGCAGGCTGCTTGGTTATTAGGACAGTTGAGCTCTAGCAATAGCGTGACTCTTTGTAGGGTGGTCCCATGGGTGCTATTAGGCGTGACTAATGCATTTTAATGTATTGATGTGGACACCAGCTTAACAAGCATTTGCAAGGCAATAGATCTCGCATTAGGAAAGCTTGAGCTATTGGTATTGTAAATGACATTTTTTTTATTTATGTGTTGGTTTTGAAAATAGCGAAATTAATAGGTTTGTCATTTACAATGTCAATAGTGGTAACTTTCGCAAATGTGGCACCTATAGCATTTGTAATGCAATATGTGTTGTATTCACGTGACTTACATATATTGATATCACAAATAACAATGGCTTTTAATTTTTATTAATAATTAATACTTAAATAAAAGTTATTGTAATTTATAATGGCAATAGCTTAAATAACGTTTGTGAAGATTATGTTCAGTGTATTTTATTATGACGAAAATCCAAGAACAGAAGTGAAATATTAACACCTTTGTATGACATTTTTAATAAAGCTTGAAATATTGAGAGAACATATCTAAACCAGTTGTTGTTGAATGGTTGAACAGATTGATGCTGTGGTGGAGCTGAGTGATGTGGTGGCGAACGAGTGATGCTGTGGTAGTGCATAGTGATGTTGTGGTGCCCCCGAGTGATGCTGTGGTGGTGCTGAGTGATGCTATATGCTATGCTATGTTTTGTTTTGCTATCCTATGCTTTGATTTGTTATTCTTTGCTATGCTGTGTTTTGTTATGCTATGCTACGTTTTGTTTTGCTATGCTATGCTATGTTTTGTTGTGTTTTATTATGCTATGCTTTGTTTTGCTATGCTATGTTTTGTTGTGTTTGGTATGTTATGCTATTTTTTGTTGTGTTTTGTTAAGCTATGCTATGTTTTGTTATGTTAAGATATGATATGTTATGCTATGCTATGTTTTGCTATCCTTTGCTTTGTTTTGTTATGCTATGCTTTGCTATCCTATGCTTTGATTTGTTATGCTATGCTGTGTTTTGTTATGCTATGCTTTGTTATGCTATGCTATGTTTTGTTATGCTATGTTTTGCTATGCTTTGTTGTGCTATGCTATGTTTTGCTATGCTATGTTTTGCTATGCTATGTTTTGCTTTGTTATGCTATGTTTTGTTATGCTATGTTTTGCTATGCTATGCTTTGTTATGCTATGTTTGTGTTATGATGTGCTGTGTTTTTTGTGTTTTGATATGGTATGCTATGTTTTGTTGTGTTTTGCTATGCTATGTTTTGTTATGCAATGCTATATTTTGTTATGCTATGCTTTGTTCTGCTATGCTATGTTTTCTTATGCTATGTTTTGTTGTGTTATGCTATGTTTTGCTATGCTGTGCTATGTTTTGTTTTGTTATGCTAGGTTTTGTTATGCTATTTTATGTATTATGTTATGCTATGTTTTGTTATGCTCTGCTTTGTTATGCTTTGTTTTGTTATGCTATGCTATGTTTTGTTTTGCTATGCTTTATTTTGTTATGCGATGCTATGTTTTGCTATGCTATGTTTTGTTATGCTATGTTTTGTTATGCTACGTTATGTTTTGTTTTGCTGTTTCGTTGTGTTTTGTTATGCTATGCTATGTTTTGTTATGCTATGTTTTATTGTGTTATGCTAGGCTTTATTTTGTTATGCTATGTTTTATTATGCTATGTTTAGTTATGCTATGCTTTGTTGTGTTTTGTCATGATATGCCATGCTATTCTTTGTTTTGTTATGCTATGCTATGTTTTGTTGTGTTATGCTATGTTTTGCTAAGCTGTGCTACGTTTTGTTTTATGATATGCTATGTATTATGTTATGCTATGTTTTGTTATGCTCTGCTTTGTTATACTATGTTTTGTTATGTTTCGTTGTGTTTTGTTATGCTATGCTATGTTTCATTGTGTTTTGTTATGCTATGCTTTGCTTTGTTATGCTATGTTTTATTTTGCTATGCTTTGCTTTATTTTGTTATGCTATGCTATGTTTTGCTATGCTGTGCTGTTATGTTTTGTTTTGCTATGCTGTTTTGTTATGATTTGTGTTATGCTATGCTTTGTTATGCTATGCTATGTTTTGCTATGCTATGTTTTGTTGTGTTATGCTATGCTTTGCTTTATTTTGTTATGCTATGTTTTATTATGCTATGCTATGTTTTGTTGTGTTTTGTTATGATATGCCATGCTATGCTTTGTTTTGTTATGCTATGTTTTGTTTTGTTATGCTATGTTTTGTTTTGTTATGCTATGCGATGTTTTGTTATGCTATGTTTTGCTATGCTATGCTCTGTTTTGTTGTGCTATTCTACGCTCTGTTTTGTTGCGATATGGTATGCTTTGTTATGCTATGCTATGTTTTGTTATGCCATGTTTTGTTATGATATGCCATTCTATGCTTTGTTTTGTTATGCTATGTTTTGTTGTGTTTTTTATGCTATGCTGTTTTGTTGTGTTTTGATATGCTATGCTTTGTTATTCTATGCTATGTTTTGTTATGCTATGTTTTATTGTGTTTTGTTAAGCAATGCTTTGTTATGCTAGGTTTTGTTTTGTTTTGTTATGCTATGTTATGCTATGCATTGTTTTGTTATGATATGCTATGTTTTGTTATGCTATGCTATGTTTTAGGCGAGACCTAAAATGTGTTAGTCTAACCCCTGATGCGTGGTAATTGGCAGAGTTGGATAACCTAAGGAGGACAATGCTGCACTCCCATATATATGTTGACATTAGAAAAGCTCATGTATTGTTGATCCCTTTGGCTCTCAGTTTGATTTCCCCAATTCTTTTTTATCCACAATTATTATGGTGAGTGGCCTCTGGGATAAGCCCTAGCTCCGAGTAAAGTTTTTAATCACCCTTTACAATATCATACACCCTCGTTATAATGAGATTCACCAAGTGTATGTTGTTTTAAACTGGACAGTTAAATATATCCATGTCTCCTTTCATTTAAAAAGAGATTTTTAATAATAAAAACACCTGTTCCTAACGATGTCCCGAACCTGAGCACTGACGATAGAAATTAACAATTAAAAATCCTCGTAAGCGTCCTCATAAATTGCATTAGACCAATGCAGCAGGTAACGCACGGGCTGGATCGACTACAAGTGAAGGCATAACGACAGACAGGTTTATTTGTTAGTTTCTTAACTGTCTTTGTATTTGATATATTTCTCATTTTCTATTCCGTGCTCAATCATTAGACTGCCAGCCTCAATCCCCCCTTCCTATAGGGCCAATACGCTAGTAAAACTGCATACCGCACAAACCACGGTGGTCTATCTGGCATGAATTTATCGCACTATGATCTATAGGCAAATTCGACCCCTCAACACTTCTTTTCAAATAGGTAAGGCACTTTACGACTAAAAAGGATGTAGATGTAAGTAACATCCAGGGCCATTACGCTAACCTCAACACGGTGATCTATCTTTCACAGCTATATCGATCCTTTATCTTTGGGAAAACTGACCACTCAACCCTTCCTTTTTTTCTGTATGTAAGATGCTCTGTAACACAAAAAGCTTTAGGGTTATGTAATATCTAAAAACAGTCCGCATAACTTCAACTAACACCGTACTTGGTTGCTCACACAAGAAGGGGCACGAATCAACACGCGCCCTATCTTAAGCCTGCGATATGCTCAATCATTTTAAAACACACACGACCACACAATACCCTCTTGTTGAGGGTTGCTATGCACAATAATGCAAAGGCCACTCGCTTCCACATACATCACAGGGAGATTATGTATATTTCGGGGTATAGCTCCATCAAATTAGTCACTATAACAGGAAAAAAGGTACATAGAACAACAGCGCCAGTCTGTATGACTTCAACTAACACCGGACTTGGCAGCTCACACAACAAGCATTTGCATAGCCAATAGGTCTCGCTTTTGGAACCTTATAAGTGTTTAGCCATGCAACAGTTGTTGCACCAAGGATATTGTGCTGCATAACTAAATACTTATAAGGTCCCAAAAGCGAGAACTATTGGCTATGCTAATGCTTGTTCATAAAGAATGTGTTTAAGAATCAAGGATATAAGCAACTCATTGCTTCTTCTGAAGCAACTCAACAATCAAAGCCCTTTTGTTTCTTTTTTGGATTTTATTAGGCTGCACCCAACTGAAAAGGCCCACATAGGCTTCAACCGGTCTTAGACTGCTTGTAATCCCTTTCAGAGAGAGCCTTGTCTGACAGTTAAAACTGCACTGAATGAATGAATGAATGAATACCTTCTTCTATAGCGCATGGCTACTCTTGAGCATCCCAGCGCTGTAAGACAAAGGGACAAGAAAGATACTATTGGAACAAGTGTGTCTTTAAACGCTTCCTGAAAGCGAGGTGGTTAGACTCGTGCCTGATGTCATCTGGGAGTACGTTCCATTCTTTAGCTGCGTGCACAGAAAGCCGACGGCCACCCATCCGGGCCAGCTTCATCCTGGGGACTACCAGCAAGTTCCGCTGGTTGGATCTCAGAGATCTCACTGATTGATGGTGACGAAAGAGGGGATCCAGAATAGGCGGGCCAGCACCATGGATGGACTTATGCGCCAAGCGCAGGGTTTTGAATATAATCCTTCCCTTGATGGATAGCCAGTGGAGGGATTGAAGTGCTGCTTTCGCTGAGCATCTTTTGGGGACTTTCATGAGCAGCCGAGCAGCACAATTCTGTACAGATTGCAGAATTTTTATGGTGCCGACTGGAGCCCCCATATAGACGGCATTTGCATAATCCAGCCGCGACATAATCAGCTACTGGACCAGCAATCGTCTGGCTTCGAATGGCAAGAGATCTAACACTTTTTTTAAGACTCTCAGCAGCCCATAGCAGGTTGCGGCTACCTTCTTAGCCTGGTAGTGAAATCCAAGGGAGGAATCTAGCCAGATCCCCAGGCTTTTTATATGGGTCTTAGGTGCTGGGGGGGTCCTAGGCAGTGAGGCCACCATGGGTCAAGGTTAATTGGGGCTTTGTAACCCAGAAGCATAATGTCCGTTTTGGCCCCATTTAGCTTCAAAAAGGAGGAGGTCATCCATTCCAGAACCTTGGTGAGACACGGGGTCAGATTGTTGATCCCCTGATTTAAAGCATCGTTCCTCACCAAGGATACAACCAGCTGCGTGTCATCGGCGTAGGTAACAAGTTGGATTCCCCAGAGAAAAACCATCTCAGCCAAAGGTCTCATGTAAATATTAAACAGAGTAGGGCTGAGGGATGATCCCTGGGGGACGCCGTGATTCAATTGCAGCTGGCTGGATGACACCTCTCCCTCAAAGACGGAGAAGCTTCTGTCTGATAAAAAAGAATGGAACCATTTGATGGCCACTCCAGAGACCCCTGTAAGATGCAGCCGATGCAGCAAGAGAGAGTGGTTTACTGCATCGAAGGCTGCACTGAGGTCCAACAGGACCACCGCAGCACAGCCTCGTGCATCCACAATACCCCTAACTGCCTCCACTACCGCCACCAGGGCTGTCTCTGTTCCTTGTTTTGCTCTGAACCCTGTCTGGGTGGAGTGTAATCCATCTGTGGATTCAATAAAGGAAGAGAGAACCTGATTCACATGTTTTTCAGCTATTTTGCTGATGGTTGGTAATAGTGAAATGGGCCTGTAGATGGCCAGGTCTTCAGGATCCAAGCTGGGTTTCTTTAGCAGGGCTCTGACCTTAGCCTTCTTCCAATTGGGGGGCACTACACCGGAGGCCAGAGACGCGTTAATGACCTGCATTATCACAGGGCATACTGTCCCTGATACCTGTTTAAGAACTGCCGGGGGAGCAGCATCTAACGGGGAGCCAGATTTAAGATTGCCAAGGAGACTATCCACTCCCGCCAGATCCAATGGGGGGAAGACTTTGAGACCTGCAGATGGGTTAGGGTCTACTTCCAGGTCCCCCTTTTTTCCACTCTCCCAATTATCTGGGGTATCTGTCACTGGTGCAAAGCCGGAATAGATATTAGACACCTTGGATGCGAAAAAGACAGCTAACTCCTCACAGTGTTTCTGTGGGTTCAGAACAGGACTAATAGTCCTGGGTGTTGTTGCCAGGGATTGAAAGATTTTAAAAATTTCCCTGGGGGCGTTAGCTGCTTCCGCAATTTTGCTCTGATAGTATGCGGCTTGTATGGTTTTTTAATAGCTTTTTGTAGGATCTCAGAGAGGACCTATATTCATTTTTCGCGGCAACTGCGTAGTTCTTTCTACACTTCCTTTCCGCACGTTTACACAGTTGTTTGTGTTCCTTAAGTTCCCTGGAGTACCATGGTTGTTTGTTGGGACCCTCTCTGTGCCGTAGATCTTTTTTTGGCAGAATAGGATCTAGTGTGGAGTTGATCCACTGATCAAAGGCTTCATTGGCTGCAACCGGGTCCTCATGGGGGGCGGGCGGGCAGCTTTTCAGGGCTGCCTTCCAGTTTTCAGCTGGTAGTCTAGACCATACTCTACTAACCTTCTTTAGAATGGAAGCCTTGTGGATCTGTGTTACTGGGGACCACATAAAGGACAGTAGTGCATGGTCCGACCATGGTACAAAACTAGGCTGACCGCACACTATGTTTCCAAGATTAGTAAAAAAGTGGTCTAATAGGTGCCCACCTATATGAGTGGGACTGGCCACGATTTGTTCCAGGTGCACCACTCTCAGGGTATCCAACAGACATTGCGATGGCACGGCATTGACTTCATCCAGGTGAATATTAAGGTCGCCCAAGATGGTAAAATTAGGGGTACTATTGATGGAAAGAGAGATCTTATCTAAAAGATTGTTACAGAAATCATGGGAGTCGCCTGGGGGTCTATAAACCAGGATCCCAGAAAAGGTGTAGGTGGGCGAAAAGGATATAGAGAAACCAATACTCTCACAGTCCATGAGTGGGCTCTCCGAGGATCTACATCTGAAATTGTTTTTATAAATAATCGCCACACCTCCTCCTCGACCGGACATGCGATCCTGTCTAGCAATGGAGTACTTGGGTGGTAGCGCTTGCACTATGTAGGGGTCTGAATCATCGGTCAGCCATGTCTCAGTTAAAAATAGAACGTCAAAATCTCGTTCCTCTAGGAGCAAGTTGATTTCAGTGGTATGCCTCGGAAGAAGTGGAGCAGAATCAAGACTGATTTGCATGTGTCTGGTTCTTGTCTGAGGTGGCATGGTGGGCAAAAGAACGATGAACGGAATACGCCCGAGTCAATACCTGGGGCTAAGATTTTTTCGAACCATAATTGAACACAAACAAGGGCACATTATATTAAACAACGCTTCTAATATTAGGAATAGCAAACAAATCTGATATGTGCCAAGTTGCAGAAAGGCTTTCAATAGACACAATTGCAGAGAACCAATGTTAAAAATCGGAAGAAGAAATATAGTAATTGTTCTGTGGACTTCTGATGTATCATTGTACAGACTCAGCCATAATTCATCATATTTTCATTCATTACGAAAGCGGATTTATATGCATATCCCTCACGTCCCACTGAAATCACTGAACTACTATCTTAATTTTAGAAAGGCTTATAAAACTCTTACAATCTATTAGTTTTGTAGCTCGAGTCTATTATGGGTGTGGATGTACGGTCTACCAACTGTGCACCTACCCATATCAAACTCACTAACTTGCAGACTCATTCATTCCAATATCTCTGTCTGATAAATCTCCCCAAGTTGTAATGTGAGTGATCAAAATACATGTGATGTTGACCAGCAGTCTGTCTCTTCCACCACTGGTTTTAAATATAGAGAAAGCCTGCTTCGCTGTGTGGAGACAGCGTTTGACCCGCCTGACTGCGGGGAGAGTTGCCGGGTGTAGCGGGTCGCCATGAAAACCTGTGGGGGCTTGCTGGTGGTATAGCACGGATTCCGTGGACCAGGAGCCCGTGCGTGAGCTCACCTGCGCAGAGCTTCGCCCCAATCATCACCGGGCTTCATTACACCTCGCCGGACCCGCTGGCGCGGGTCCCGCTTCTCTGTGTGGAGACAGCGTTTGACCTACCCTGACTGCGGGAGGAGTTGCCGGGTGTAGCCGGTCGCCATGAAACCTGTGGGGGCTTGCTGGCGCTATAGCACGGATTCCGTGGACCAGGAGCCCGTGCGTGAGCTCACCTGCGCAGAGCTCCGCCCCAATCATCACTGGGCTTCATTACACCTCGCCGGACCCGCTGGCGCGGGTCCCGCTTCTCTGTGTGGAGACAGCGTTTAACCTGCCTGACTGCGGGGAGAGTTGCCGGGTGCAGCCGGTCGCCGTGAAAACCTGTAGGGGCTTGCTGGCGGTATCGCACGGAATCCGTGGACCAGGAGCCCGTGCGTGAACTCACCTGCGTAGAGCTCCGCCCCAATCATCACCGGGCTTCATTACTCCTCGCCGCCGCTTTGCTGTGTGGAGACAGCGTTTGACCTGCCTGACTGTGGGGAGAGTTGCCGGGTGTAGCCAGTCGCCGTGAAAACCTATGGGGGCTTGCTGGCGGTAAAGCACGGACTCCGGGGACCAGGAGCTCATGCGTGAGCTCACCTGCGCGGAGCTCCGCCCCAATCATCACCGGGCTTCATTACTCCTCGCCGGACCCGCTAGCGCGGGTCCTGCTTCGCTGTGTGGAGACAGCGTTTGACCTGCCTGACTGCGGGGAGAGTTGCTGGGTGTAGCCGGTCGCAGTGAAAACCTGTGGGGGCTTGCTGGCGGAATCGCACGGACTCCGTGGACCAGGAGCCCGTGAGTGAGCTCACCTGCGCAGACCTCCGCCCCAGTCAACACCGGCTATTTAAAACTGACTCTGGGTCACGCAGCGCGGGACAAAGCCCGGACAAAGGGCGGACAGTCTGTGACAGTCTGAGACTGGGCTGGGCCAGAAACCCTGATATATTTTAGCTGGCACTATATGCAGTGTGATTATATTAATTTCTTTTTACTTAGTGATTATATCACTAGGTGGTTTATTATTACAGGTTTCATTTCTGTGGAAATCTGAAGAAGCTTTTTTTTCGGTTCTTTTAATTGTGAATCATGTCTAAATTAAAGTCTACTCAGGTGCCTCATACCATAGATAATTATTTAGTGAAGGTTGTGAGCAAGCTCAATAATGAGAGGCGCCAGTCGCTGAGTTTAGCCTGCCCTCCCCCGCCACCCACTACGGAAGCTGTACCGGTTTCATTGGTATTGGATGAAAGCTGCAGCACTAAAAACCCCAAAGCCCCTGTTAAAGATATACCAGGGCAGGATATTTCTAACTTAGTCAATTTGGATGACTCCACTAACTCCACAGCACAGCATCCATGTACTCCAGCCACTAGAGTGGTAAGGGCATGCAGAAAAGCTTAAACTAAAAGCACAGGGCTGCACCCTGTGAGGAAAAGAGCAGTTACCCCCCCTAATACTTCAGATAAGGATGATAACAGCACGGTTAAAGAAGACGCTGTTATATTGGATGCTGAATTAATTAAGAATTTATTGGGTATTATTGACTCCAAGATTAAGGGCATTGTTAAACCTCTCATGACTAAAATTGACCAGCTAACTGCTGAAGTCAATAGATTAGGTGGTCTACTTGAAAAGTCTGCAGAAGTAGCGGATAGTCAAACGACATTGCCATTAAGTAATCTTGATAATCAGGATGTTGCCCTTCAGAGAGATGTAGGCCCTAGTGATAACGGTACATGTAAGCCATCAACTTCCGCGCCTCCAGTCAGTAATGATAGTCAAGCTGTAGCAAAAGCCGACGGTAATGAAGACTGGACTGAGGTTAGACATAGGCGCGCTACTAATCTCCCGCCTGATTGTGCCCCGTACGTGGTGGTTTTAACCTATGTCCCCCCCAGCTGAGAATGGCAAATACCAGGAAACACACGAGACCTTAAAAAATAAAACGGTGTCCTGGTTGCACAGATACTGTTATTTTCCAACTGCCTTCTCAGACCAAATTTTGACCACCAGAAGGGTGAACTGGATTGGGAGTTCTAGGAAATGTTTTAGGGGTGATTGTGTTATAATACATTTTAAGCACCCACAACATGCAGCCACTGTACTTCTGAGAGCTGCATCCCTACCGATTACTGATGGTAATGTGTGTGACCGCTCACTCGGGTTTTTCTATAGCCCTCCTGGTATTTTCCCTTGTGATGGTAGAAGAGGTAAACCCTGGCCGGTGATCCAGAGGCCACATCCTGATCTTGTAATGCTAAACCGATACCAGATTCTAAATTCTATGGATGCCAATGACTGACCTGAACAGATAGGGAAGCCCCGACCCTAGGAGCCTATTAGCCCTTCTTTGGCTGTCTGTGAGAGCAATATCATGGCTCCAGAGTCCACAATTAGTATAGATATTGAACAGGGGATGGGTGATTGTGCCCTATCTGAATGTGGGGACCTAAGTAAAATAATTCAGAATGAGAGTGGCGGGAGAAATAACAGTCTGATGCCTGACAGTGATAGTGCCAGGGGTAAAGGCACAACAATTGTCTGCTGGAATGTGGCAGGGCTGAAATCAGAAGAGAGGGACCCGGGTTGGGCTAAATTTATTAATGCCCACAATATATTATGTTTTCAGAAAACGTGGAGTACGAGTGAAGTTAATTATGACGGATTTGTTTCCTATAATTTATTAGCGATGGGTGGGGGTCCAGGTAGACCTAAAGGGGGTCTCCTCACACTTGTTACTATTTCACGTCCTATTGTGGTTAATAGGTATATACCTGTAAATGATCTTGTACAGATCCTTTAGCTAATAGAGGGCAAAGAGCGCAATATTTTATTGATTAATTACTACAACAATATTTTTGATGGTACTAGGACTAAATTGGTAATAGATTTGGCCGCCGCTATTGATAATTTGTGTCAGGAAGTGAATGTTGTATTTGATTTTATCTGGGTGGGGGACTTCAATATTGCATTGTGTGAAATGTCAGCACAAAAGGTTTGTGGGGTTACCAGTAATGCGGGGTGGGATATCTTGCATTTTGGTCACAGTGGGTATGGTGAAGAATTGCATAAGCTCATGGGCTGTTATAATTTGGAAATAGTGCAGTGCTGTAAAGATGTTGATGGATTGCCCATCCCTACTCTTAAAAATTGGCACGCCACCTCTGTCATCGACCATGTGATTGCGTCGTCGAACATTATTCCTTACTGTGTCCCCCCACGAATTGAAGTCACCACATTAAGTGATCACAATCGAATTATTCTGAACACTAGCCTTTGGGTAGGTAGCTCGATTGATGTAGGTAATATAATCACAAACGTGGAACCACACAGGACCAATGGGGTAAGGCTAAAATGGGTCGGAGAAAAGGCTAAGTAATTATCCAGCTCCATAATTAAGGATAGCCTGACGGATATTGTTTTTATTTTAGAAAATAGATGTGATTCTGAAAAGTTTTATCATTGTTCAATGTAATTAATAAAGCGATTGATGCAAAATTTACGGGACGTAACAGTAGGCAATGTAGGAGTGGACCAGGTTGGTTCAACCACCATTGCACCGCCGCATTAACTAAACTCAAGCAGGGATTAGTAGATAAGCCCAGGGACAAAAACTTAATAATTATGCTGAGAATGGAGTATAAACGTGTGCTCAAACAGAGGAAGTGCGAACTGCAGCAACTGGCTTGGGATTCTCTTAACCAAGCGGCAGAACTTTCAAACTGCACCCTATTTTGGGCCACTGTTAATTCCCCCTTCCTAAGAGAAGAAAAAACACCAGAGTTAACATCTAATGTATCAAGTGAAGGGTGGATTGCCCATTTCTCCTATATTTTTGATACCAACAGATTTTTAGAGACCTGCCCAAATCAGTGGGTTGTTTTGCCGCTTGATATTTCTGTTCAAGAGGTTGAATGCGGAATACGTAATAGTAAAGGAGGGAAAGCTCAGGGCCCTGATGGGGTACCTATAGATGTTTATAAGGCAGCACCAGAGGTATGGGGACCTCTTCTTACAACTGTTTTCAATGCAGCCGTGTGTACCGAGCCCCCTGCAACCTGGGCCGAATCGATTTTAGTACCAATTTATAAAAAGGGCAGTAGGTCTGACGCAAAAAACTATCGCCCGATCTCTCCCCATGACTCATCAGTCAAGGTGATGAGTAGAGTTATGCTTGTGAGATTAGAGGATTGGGCTGAGCAGAATGGTATACTGGCTGATAGTCAGTTTGGTTTTAGAAAAGGCCGGGGTACGCTTGATCAATGTATTAATCTTGATCTATTGATCGGGAAGTACACTGAAGCCAAACCTGACTCAATGTACCTCTGCTTTGCAGACCTGAGTAGTGCTTTCGATATGGTAGACCATGCAATTTTGTGTCCAACTTTGTTGAAGCTAGGCGCACCCGAAGGTATAATCTTCTTCCTCGCCAGGTTATATGAGAAGTTGAAAACTAGTGTGCGCTTTGGAACTAGAGGAGAATGCACCCCACAATTTAGTGTTAGAAGAGGAATTAGACAGGGCTGTGTTCTGGCTCCCCTCCTATTTATTTTATTTATTAATGAAATTGATGTCATTTTAAAAAAAGGTAACGCTGATGACCCTCAGGTCAAAGGTGTACCAGTGCCAGCGTTATTATACTCCGATGACGCTGTTTTACTTTCAAGTACCCCGGTGGGATTACAGCGACTAATAGATAGCTTTTCCTCTTTTATTAAAGATAGAAAATTGGTAATTAACACCTTGGCTGGTAGGGGGTTTTCCCCTCCTGCGCTGGATATGCATGATCCCCATTGTTCAAGACAGGGTCAACTCGTCAAACGCACAGCGCAGGTAACACCCATGACGAGCTGACCTTGTCATGAGCATGGAAGGGGTTAATAAAGGGAAAACTTACACCATGACCTGTGGAGCTAAAGCTAGAGTTTTAAATACTTTTTTTGTAGATGGAGAGAAGGTGCAACAGGTGGAAAAATTTTGTTACCTAGGTATTACTTTTTCTAATGATAGGAAATGGAAAAATGAATTTATTAATATCCGAAATAAAATGGCAAAAAATGCCCATGGTATTTACAGATTTGCTGCTAAGGTAGGGGATCGTCGTCCCAGGGATATGCTCAAGATTTACCAGGCTAGATGTGCTACTATAGCACTGTATGGGGCAGGAGTGTGGGCCACAGCTGTGTTTCAGAACTGCAGCTGGAGGAAAATCTATTTTTAAAAAGGCTCCTTTGTTTGCCCATATCAGCTTCGACTGAATTAATTCATCGAGAGCTAGCTGTCAATCACTTAGCTGATCTATTATGCCATTGATGACTTGGCGGTCTATCTGGCTAGAGGGTGATAAGCAATTTAATAGATCTATTGTTGAGGATTGTTTATGCCTGGACAAATACCAAAATATTCCCTGGTTAAAATATGTTGTTGCCTGTTTTTCAGACATTTTTAATCTTAATCTTTTAGATAACCCCGGTGCCGCATCTATGATCTCCAAATCTGAAATAAAAAATACTTTCTTGACATTCATGGGGAGAAAGCGGGCAATTGCAGCCGGATCTCTGTCTACTGTTATTTTTTGTAATAGGTATATTACAGTGGAAGGTTTCCCTTCGTATTTAAATGGTAACTAGGAATTCTCATAAATTTGTACTAACTAGGCTCCGATTCGGAATGGCCCATCACTTGGTAGCCCATCCTAATATTAAGAAACATCCGACTGGGCCTTGCAGGTGTGATGATGTATCCACCCAGAGCACTGTACACTTTCTGTTGTTATGTAAACTGTACACATACTTTCGTATTGCTTTTCTGAAACCCATGTTTGTTAAATACGAAGTAGGTACAGTTACACATGCTATGATCTTAATTTTTAACCTGGAATCGCCAGATATCTGTTTTTATACTGCAACGTTCTTAAATAAGTGCATCAACGCTAGGAAAAGTATGATTTTTTAACTGAATTTTTTGATCAACTGGTTAGATATTTCTATTTTAATGTAAATAACTGCATTTGATATGATATTATGAAATATGTAATAATAGTTTTTATTCTTTTAACATGCTGTACTAGGTTTGTGCTTTTATGGTCATTTATTTGAACCGAATAAAGCTTCATGAAATGAAATGAAAACATAGAGAAAGCAAACAGCCAAATTCCAGTAATCAGGAAGTAAGTTTGCACACCTATTTCCGCAGGTTTCCATTAGTTTTTCCTCTGGGAAAATTGTACTCGTTTTCAAAAGGCAAAATGAGTCCTGGACCAAACATCTGCGTGCACCACCTTTCACGTACCTGGGGTTACATATTTATTATAAGTGTAATTGGGTGAATTTAATGAAAGTAAGGAAAGCCGAATTTGATCTAACCATTGAGACAAGTTTTAGGTTCCCTGCAAAGTTAGTTTCTAACCCCTTAGATGCGATGATTAATATCAACAAAGCACAATGTATTTCTGTGCTGATGTGGGAGAATTGTAACACAACACACATGCAGGTTAGTGCGAATGTGTTCCTAAGAAGACTGTGATTTGACCCTCCTACTATGCCCACGTATGCCTGACATTCGGAACTAGGTTTACCGTATTTGGAAGATCATGTCAAGTTAACACCACTTATGCTATGGCCTTCCATCTGGTCAAAATGTGAACCTCTTCCTAGCCAGTATGTAATCACTGATTGACTTCACATGACTATGCATGTAATAGTCCATGGCTGAAATATAGAAAGGACCAATTCACCATGGTAGGGAGCCCTGAACTTTCCAATAACCCACCTTCTCTCTCACTCACTCACTCACACATACCCCCACCCCACACACACGGATAGGCACATCCGAATAAACATCATATGTAGAAATAGTTACAGAAGACAGGAAACAGACATAGCCCCGCTAGCAGCCCCCACCCCACACACACACAGAAGCGCCTGGTGGAGCCTGCGAGTGACTCCCTCTGGCTATACCCGTGGCTTAGAGGCTGCTGCAGTTTATGAAGCCTTAATTCGCTGACCCTTCTCTGCAGCAGGCTCAGGCCTGTCTGTGGTCCTAGCTGTCTGATTATCTCTTAATGTTGTGTGGCAGTTTGTTGGAGCGTGAGTGGAGACTAAGGGGACTGCTGAACTTGTCTCCCAAAAGGAAGCCAACTCCTCGCGGCCCCCGCTTCGCGGGAGCTGCTCGTAGTGGAGAACACGGGCGCTGCGTGAGTGGGACAGTGTATCGGACTGTATGGAGGGGCTTACCGCCCATAGGAGCATTACAGGACTGCGAGGACCAGCGAGCAGTGCGGCTGGTCATCTGCCGCAGCTGGTCCTCTTTCCGCCCCCACCACCGCCTGGATAAATCACCGAGCAGCCACCGCCTACCGGGTGTTGTGGAAGTTTGCTGGAGCGTGAGTGGAGACTCAGGGGACTGCTGAACTTGTCTCCCAAAAGGAACCTACTCCTCTCGGCCCCCGCTTCGCGGGTGCCGCTCATGGTGGAGAACTCGGGCGCTGAGTGAGTGGGACAGTGTATCGGACTGTAAGGAGGGGCTTACCGCCCACAGGAGCATTACGGGACTGCGAGGACCAGCGAGCAGTGCGGCTGGACATCTGCCGCAGCTGGTCCTCTTCCCGCCATCACCACCGCTATATAGTTTCCGCCCTATCCGCGTACGCGGGACGCGCGCGGGCGTACGCCGGGCGAAGCCCGGGCAAAGGGCGGGCCGTCTAAGGCCGTCCAAGGACAAACAAGGACGGACCGGGCTTGCCCTCTTTTATCGTCGCTTCTATATTGTTGATGATCATTAGTATTTAATGATTTAGCCCTGGAATAATCGTCTTTATTTCCTGCTTAATACATTTTTTACCTTTGCTGATAGGAAATCATTATGCCTCTCCGTTCAGGGAAAGATCGAAATGTCACGCTCTCTTCATCAGGTGGGGTAGTTACAGGCACGCTAGACCAGTTTTTTAAAAGGGCGACCACCATCCTTGATAAGGAAATTGCACTTACAGAGAAGCGGCTTTCCCTGGACTTACTCACAGGGAAGCGCTCATCGTTAGGTGTAATCAGGTCTGCAGTATCGCCTGTACCCACGACTCAATTAAGTAGTGGGACTAGTACGAAGCAGACTAATGACGCGGAGTATAATGAAGCGAGCTGTTCTATTGCTAACATATCTCTCTTTAGTGTGGGTTCTAGTAATGGCAGTGTCACTGAGGTATCTAATCCAGCTGAGGTACACAGTTTACCCCAAATAGTCGGTGATCAGGGATCTCCAACCATTCCTACATTTAATAAAAGAAAAAGAAAGGGTGGTGCTTCAAGGGGTGGGCCTGCAAAAATGGATAAGAAAAGTAGCAGTATTATTCCAACATCATTAGCTGTCCCTGACCCTTCTAGCCTGCATTTGGCCCCATTAGATGTCATTTACGATTCCCCCTCTTATATAGCTGATGGTGATGGTGGCCTGTGGGTAAAATTGAAATAATTGTAAAATCATTGATGCTCCCATTACTGGAGAGAACTAGGATGATGGCCTCCAAAATAGATCAGATTGAGAAACATGTCCTAGAAAATTCACTTAAATTAGATAATATGCAAAGTGATATGGCTAACAGGAAATCCCCTCCGACTGAAGTTGAGGGAACAGAGACGGGTAATAGACAAAGGGGGAATCAATCGACCTTGGCCTCTAAATTGAATAACCAGCCCACCAAAATTGGCCAAAATGGGTCCCTAGAGGGTACAAAACCATGAGTAAGCTTAAAATCTAGGGCCAAGGATGTTGTACCCAGTCAGCAGTCCACCCCTTCCTCATTAGAGGCTGGTAGAAAGCCTAATGGCCAACCGTCCGTAAGTAACATCGCAGCTATTCCTAACATTGCTTCCCAGTCTGGTTGTAGTATAAAACCCAGATCATTGGAGGATGATCATGCAACACTGGAAAAGCAATCTGCTTCGTCTAGCGAATATGGAATAGCGGCAAATAATAGGCTGGGGATGGCACTAACACCTGATTTGCCCCCAGAGCCAATCCTTTAGTAGTTATCCTAGCAGGTGTGCCCAGTTTGGCAGAAAATGTGAAGGAAAATGTTGCCTCGCTATGAAATAAGGTAGCTAATTGGCTAAATATGAACAGACCGTTGCCCCCCACCCATATCATGAGTGAGATTGTAATGGGTAGGAGGACCTTATGGATTGGTAGATAAGCCAAAAGCATAGCGTGTGATTGCATTGTGGTCACTTTTAGAGACCCCAGAACTGTCTCCCATATATGTGCCTGGATTAACCAAGGAACCAACGGTATGATTATGACACTACCACTAACCTTCTTCTACCCCCCATATAGGGTGGATGCAGAAATAGGGAATCCTATGGATTGGATAAGAATAGAGAGGAGGGGTGGATATAGGAGAATGTGGAATAGAACGGATCATTTATCCCAGAATAGACCAGATCCTATGTTTATACCCAACATGTTCCTTAGTTACAACCGCTTTAATTGTCTTGAGGCGGTAGACTGACTGGGTCTCGACTATAAATTGGGGCCACTATGTGACCAGGAAGGGGTGGAAAGTACGCCTTTTGAACAGATGGAAACATCCAGCCAGATAGTGCCAATACCACCGGGGATAGGGGATAACGAAGGTAGTGTTGATCCAGGTATGCAGGAGTATGCGAACATGGGCGAGCAAGGTGACTATTTTAGGCTCAGTGCGCCTGGAAATGATATTTCGGTCTCCATTCAAGTATCCCCTGTGATAGAGAACCATGGCCTAAATACCAATTTTGTGAACACTGGGCTTAGAGAAGATGTATCTAGTGATAGGACAAGAACCCTCGAACTGGGACAGACCAATGGACAGAGAGGGTATACACTAGCTTCCTGGAACATCGCAGGTTGGAATAATAAAAAAGCCCTCTTGGGATGGGGAGACATTGTGGAAGCTTTGACATTCTATGCCTCCAAGAGACATGGAGTTTGGAGGACATAAGTTATGAAGGATTTGTCTCGTTCAATTCACCAGCCCAAGGTTCTACCATGGGCAGAGCTAAAGGTGGTCTCCTGATCCTGTTATCCATTGCTCTTCCTGTGCAAGTTATTCTTTATGAGAAGATTGGTTGGCACTCCCAACTATTGTGGCTAAGTCATAAGAATGGCTGCAATGTTTTATTGATTAATTATTATAATAATTTGCCGGATTCATTACGCCCGAATGCAGTCATTGAATTGGAAAAGGCCATGGAAAAGATTTGCCGGGTTAACTTTGTACTCATCTGGGGGGGAGATTTTAATGCCCAGATGTGCCCATTGTCTTTTAACAGGGTATGTGGCTTTAATGACGAGAATGGTGATGGCTGTTTGCATTTTGCCCACAGTGCATATGGGGAATCACTGAACTGGGTCCTAGCAAAACAATATCTAGTTGCTTTACAAGCCGCGAAGGACTGTGAGGGTAACATTGTCCCTACATTCACCGGGAGGAATGCTGCAACAGTTATAGATCATGTGCTGATCTTGGGAAACATTAGTGGGTGCTGTGATAGTCCTGTCATCCTGGACTTTGCGATGAGTGACCATAATTGTGTCACCATGTTAATAACTATTTGGGGTAATAAAGTATTGGCCGCTAAACCTGTGGTTACTGGGATGATTTATGGTCCCGTTGTACCATACGTACGATTGAGGATACAATCGACGATAAGACTGAGAGTCTTTTCCTCCTCCGGTTGGTATGAGAGGACATGGCTGGATAAGGTTTCCACTATGAGGATGTCCAACACTGGTGCAGTGACCAAGTGGTGAGCCCTGATGAATCTGCCAATAAGTTTGTAGGGCAGTGAAACATGTTGGCTATGGGTATTGGTATGCGATGTTAAGCTACCAGCCTTTTTAATTCACCAGTACACACCATACCCAGTAATAAAATTGTAACATTGGTGTGACTGCTGATTTTAATCACTCTTTCTTTGTCATATCAAGGAGCGATTCCTTGGATGTTCTTGTCCTGCACCTGTCTTTTTTTGCACAAACACGCATGGTTTTGTTTTGGACACTCGGTTTCATTTTGAAAAAGAATGGCGACCAATGATGAGAAAGGGTAAGAAACTGGTAAACATCTGCCAAGTGCCCCGAGGGTGTTCGCCCGTGAGGCGCCTTCCTTTTCACCACACATTTTTCATATTTGTCTTGTTCTAAGTGTGGGATTACGTACTGTCTCAGTTGAGCAGTCATAGGTGGTTGGGTCGAGTTGAAAGCAGTCTGGATTCTCCCCCCTTTTTTATGGTTACAAATAATGATTTGTTTTGGACGGATAGGCACTTGAAGAACACACCCAACTTGATGTAGAGTAGGTGTGTGGTCTGGAATCTACTGGTATATTTTCCAGGGAACAAAAATGTCCCATTAGACGAATGCTAATCCACGACCAGGGTACTGGGATCTTTTGGTTTTGATGTTACTGATATTGCCCCAACTAGATCTAATGGCCACAGGATTAAATGGAGGGGAGATAACTCGGAAAATCTTCTGACTAGGATCGTGGTAGCTTGCCTACCAGACCTTAGCATTTGCCTGGCCATTAATACTGATTCAAGGGACATTTTGATAAGTTTTAGTCGGATTAATGCCCAGGTTGTTAACATCATGACCATAACTAAGTCCAGCAATAAGAAACAGAGGACCGATGGTTTGACTCTGCTTGTTCGGAGTCATTACGCAAGTTAAAAAAGGCATTAGCCATTAGGCCCAGAGACAGGCTGATTATTAAAAATTTGAGAGCTGCCTATAAGGGGCAGGTAAAACGTAGGAAGCGTGAATTGCAAGAGAAAGCGTGGGGTAAGCTGACCAGAGCCTTTGAACTCTCAGACAGTAAACTTTTCTGGGACACTGTTAACTACCCTTTCCTTAAGAGAGATAATATGCCATGCCTCACTGCTTTAGTTAGTGAGGAGTCTTGGGTCTCACACTATACAAGTATTTTCGACCCAGAAGGAGAGGGCATTTTACCGACCATGGCGTCCAAACAGTGGCCTATTATTCCATTATGCATAACTGTCCCAGAGGTTGAACTTGCAATTAGACATAGTAAGGGCGGGAAAGCCCCACCACATACTTGGGATGAATCTATAATCATTCCCATATACAAAAAGGGAGATAGGTCGGACGCGAAGAACTACCGACCTATCTCACTTTTAGACTTGTCACTTAAAACAATGAGCCGAGTATTGTTGGCCAGGCTGAAGGAGTGGGCAGAAACGGGTGGTATCCTTGCGAAGTCCCAGTTTGGATTCCGCAAAGGCATGGGAACTATAGAACAGTGTATTAATCTTGACCTACTAATAGGAAAGTATACGTGCGCCAAGCAGGGGTCGTTGTTCCTCTGCTTTGCGGACCTTAGCAGCGCGTTTGACCTCGTTGACCATGCATTGTTGTGGTCGATACTATTAGAGCAAGGTGCCCCGCCCGGGATTATTTACTTCCTGGCCAGACTATATTCAAAACTATCTGCCAACATAAGATATGGTCGAAGGGGAGAATGTACGAACAGTATCCATGTTAATCTGGGTATCCGACAAGGGTGCGTTCTCGCGCCCCTTCTTTTTTCCCTTTTTATAAATGCAATTGATACTGAACTTAAGCAGGTCAACTCAGATGCCCCACAAGTCGATGGTCTCCCCATCCCGGTCCTGCTTTACGCCGATGATTCGGTGCTTTTATCAAGAACCCCTTGTGGCCTACAGAGGCTAATGGACAAGTTTGCAGGGTTTATCAAGGACAGGAGGTTAAAAATCAATAACACCAAAACCTTTATTATACAGTGCGGGGAGAAAATGAGAAAGTTAAAATCATTCTACGTAGAGGATAAAAAAATAGAAATTGTTAAAAAATTCTGTTATTTGGGGATTACGTTTAGTAGTAATGGTATGTGGTCCCAAGAGATAATTAATGTGAAGGCCAAAATGTCTAAAAGTGCCCACGGAATCTTCAAATTTGCGACTAACCTTGGGGACCGACATATACATGAAATGTTGCACATCTACCGTTGTAGATGTGTGTCAATCGCATTATATGGATCAGGCATTTGGGGACACAGTAGGCACATGGATCTACAGGTCGAGGAAAATACTTTTATTAAAAGACTGTTATGTTTACCAAAATCAGCCTCGGACGAGATTTCACATCGGGAACTGGGTTTGGATTGTCTGTCTGATCTAACCAGCCTAAGGCCCTTGATGGTGTGGAGAGCAGTCTGGTTGAAGGAAGAAACTGGCTTTACCAGGAGTATTATTAGTGATTGCCTTCTCCTAGACAAGTGCTCACTGATTCCATGGATCCATTATGTTGTGGTAACAGCTAGAGACATATTTAACCTAGATGTCAAGGCTAACCCTGATTGTTTATCTGATATCCCCAAGAAAGTGTCGTTATATGAGTAAGAAAACTAATTTTCGTAGAGACACAAATATGTCGTTAACAACGTCACAATTTTATTTCTCCAATGTGGTGACACTTGGCTTCCAAAATTATCTGAGGATTGTCACTAAACCATCCCATCGGTTTGTCCTCATGAGACTGCGATTAGGAATAGTCCACCATCTGGTGGCATTCCCACGTATGAAAAATCATTCCTCTTCCCCCTGCCCTTGTGACACGATTACTAAACAGAGCACTGTGCATTTTTTACTTATCTGCGACCTTTACTTGCACTTGAGAATCATGTACTTGAAATCACTATTTAAAAAAAAGGCTGTAACAACGACAAAAACTGCAATGAGCCTTTTGTTCTCCCTAGAGGATCCAGACGTTTGCTTTTTTACAGCTGCATTTATTTTAAAATCAATGGCCATTAGAAAAAGTATGGTTTTTTTAACTTCCCCCAAGTTTTATCCGCATGTGCTGAATTATTTATCTCTCTATTTCTGTACTGGTATTTTAAACAATATTAACAATAGAGTGTATATTGAGGAACGTAAATCACACATATTTTGTATGCTTTTATGATTGTTCTGTGAAATAATCGAATAAAGCTTTTGAAACTGAAACTGATTATCTCTTAACATCTCCCCCAAGAGACGCCCTGGGCAGAGCCTGGCTGTGGTAGACGGGGCTGCAGCAGCCTTGCCTGGTGAGCACTGTGGGGGCAGAGATGACAGGCTGGAAGAGAGGCAGGGAGAGGGAAAGGAAACAAGAAGGCAGTAGGAGAGGGAGAAAGAAGGCTTAAAGAGCGAGAGGGAGCGACAGAACAAGACGCAGAAAGAGGGAATGAAAGAGCAAAGCGGAGGGGGGATGATAGAACGAGAAAGAGCAAATGAAAGTGAAACCAGCAAAGAGGGAAGGCTCGAGTGAAACAGAATGAAAACCAAAGATGGAACGAAAGAAAGACACAATAGGATGGAATGATTGAGCGAAACTCTGGCAGGGAATGATGCGAGTCAGGTCAAGAGTGATACAGGGCAAGAGGCAGAAGGAATACAAATATAAGGGGAAAGAGGGATCAAAGAGCAAAAGATAAAAACATGGAGGATAGATGGAAACACGGACAGATGGAATACAAGAGTGAAACATATAAAGAGAAAATTATACAGCAAGACACAGGGGTGCTGTAGACAGGCTTCAGCCCTCATCATGAGCGTCTCGGTAAATGGCAAACTCATAATTACAGTATCAGCGGTTGCTAAAGTTAGCACACATATTGCAATTAACCAAGCCACTCGTAATCAGGGCCTTGGAAGGAATGATAGAGAGAGGTGGAGAACGAGAGAATACGAATGAAACAGAATCAGGAAATGATAGAAAGCACAAATAAAAAAGAAATGACAGATTTAAACAGAGTAAGAGGAAAAGATAAAGCAAAACAGAGAGATAATAAAAGAGCAGTGCAGAGAAAGAGAAAATATTAGGCCGAGACATGAAATGATTATAGAGCGAGAGGTAAAGAAAGAATGAACTAGCATTGGCTGCGCAGCCGTGAAAGAGACATGGCCATGCGGCCCGCGAAAGTAAAAGTGATCACGATCAAGCGCGGCGGAGGAAAGACACATGGCGTCTGCGCGCGTACACGCTCACGTGCACGCAAGCTTTAGGCCACAGGCAGCACTTTGAAAGCTCGTACACTAAATGTCTCTGCGAGGGCAGCGTATGCGCTGGATCAGGCGAGACCTAAAAAGGGACATGAATAAACTCGTGCCCTACCTCAAGTCTGTGATAAGCTCAATCATTTTAAAACACACAAGGCTTCATGGTACCCTCTTCTTGAGGGTTGCTAAGCAGAAATATGTCAAGACCCCTTGTTCCCCAATACATCTCGGGAGGACTATGTGTATATTGGAGTACCAATCCATCAAATGAGTCACCATAACAATACAAATGACACATACAACAACAGAGCAAACAAAGGTAGACAATGTGGGTCTTTTCCACATTGTCAAAACAAGTAAAATAAACAAGATTTGAGACTTTAGGTTTAATGACACTAGTGCACACCGTAAAACACATGATGGCAGTCAAATGCATATTTTTATGGAGTACCTACACCACCACATGAATGACATCTCTCACTTTACGGGTGCTGTGCACATAACGGAAGGTGAAAATGGTTTCCCCTCTTTAATTACTCATGTTGAACATATGTGTACCTTTTTGTAAAATAGTTTTCTCTTTTTATTTCTCCAGGGAATGGCATACTAATTCCTCAGAATGTGTATGTAACTGTACTTATCAATGGGTTTATAAAGTTCTGGAAGAGAGTGAGCTTACCGTGAATACCTTGATCTAATAATCATAGGTCCTAAATTCGACTCAACCAGCCTATCTAGGCGTAAGATGGCTGAAACATGTAGACCATCTTTGTGAGATGTAAAGGATTGATAACCTATCCGGAATACATCCTCTTGTTTTTTTTTATCTTACCCCCATCCCTGACTTATTAAAGCAACATTCTTTTGGAACAGGAGGTCATTTTAACTATGCTTGCAGATCCTACCATATTTCTATACCAAGAAACTCTCCCTCCTGGTGGCGGCATTACCTACCTGGACTAACCCGTTGCCGGTAGGAGACCCCATGATGATACAACTCGCTACAAGTACATCAGTGGATATCATACCCGAGGAAGGGTTAGGCGGACACGAAAACCTGATGTCATAAACCGTAATACAATACTCTGCCTGCAGATCTGCTGGTCAATTGTTGATAACATGATCCCTACTATGTATCATGGGTGTACGGTTAGGATAGGTGTGGGCTGGGAGACTCAGTTTGATCAGATATAATAACTTTATTGTTCCCCTGTTATTGATTTTGTAATTCACTTACGCCTTTACTGCTATTATACAACTTGGACTTTCCAACTGGCCCCATCTAAGCAGCAAGCTGAGGCTCCCATGCACTGAGATGCATGTACACCCAGCTAGTCAACTATTAACGGATGCTTGCTTTGCTGTTCCATATGGCAATGTAATAGGTCACACGCTAGGTAACCTGCTAATGCTGGCTATCGTTTTATGCGCTGTACCTTTATGTAAATGGCACTGTCTAATGCCCTGCTTTGTTAACCTCTTACCGTTGTTTAAAAATTCAATAAAAGAGATTCAAACAAAAAAAAATCAGTGGATATCATATACACTGCTGATAGAAGCTAGTGGGAGAGAGTGTCCAAGAATGTTATTATTATACTCTGGATCCTGGAATAGTGGGGTTTCATCCCCCTTTGTTCTTCTAGAATTGCATGAGGAAGGGAAGTGAACAACTCCTTGCTTCTCCAGCCCTCCCCCCGATTGATATTTTGTGCATGCATGGTGATTCACGGAATGTTACGGTTCTTAGTGTGATGACTGCCATATGCTTGAGAGGGGTCAGAGTCGATGGTACATGGGAGATCTCCAAAGACATGTCTTGCATGCATCATACTGCCTGAGTTCTGACTAATAAAGGAGGTGTTATAACATATCAGCAAGAGTAAGGAGTTACTCATTGAAGCCCACCGTTATAAATACTGTGTCAAGGTAATGTTTGCAGTTCCAACTAAGAAAAAGACTAAAGAACTACCAGGGTGAAGACTATATCTGTAAAGACGTAATTCATTTTCATATTTGGTCATAACGCTCAATCACAGATTCAATGGGTTAACTAACACCCAAAAGGGATATACACTTACAGCGTAGTACAATGAGGCAGTTATTATGGAGCAAAACGGGTGGACCCAGTTTTTAGGATATGGAAAGCCAAACTGGTTCCTATGCAAAGTATAAAGTAGCCATGTGAATTAGTGACATAAGGTCCAAACGAACAAGTTACTTACCTTCGGTAACGATATATCTGTAAGAAACAGTAGTTAGTATTAGATTCCTTACCTTAGAATATCCCCAGGCGTCAGTCTGGATCCGGAAACTTTTGCGTAGCAGTACCCCTGCGCGTCGGTAGGCGTCGTCTGCAGGCGTCCCCTGCGGCTCCGCGTCTGTCGTTGGCGTCGTGATGACGTCGCTGGAGTATATAGACGCCGCCTCCGCGCGCTGACGTCAGTTCTTTGCACACAGCTTTTCCGCACCAGAACACGCAGAGCCATGTGAGAACCAACACTGGTGCCATTTGAAACTAGGGCCCTGAAAGGGATGTCCTTAACCCTAGGTATCAGTTCGCAGAACGGGGAGGATGGGTGGGGCGGTAAGGAATCTAATACTAACTACTGTTTCTTACAGATATATTGTTACCGAAGGTAAGTAACTTGTTCATCTAAAAGAAACAGGTTAGTATTAGATTCCTTACCTTAGAATAGATACCCCAGCAATACCAACCCCGGTGGTGGGTCTGCGAACCAATACAATCCTACACCAGAAAGTCCTGAAGGACAGAACGGCCAAAGAAGCCATCCCTCCGGACTTGACTGTCCAGGCAGTAGTGCCTCGCAAAAGTGTGCAGCGAGGCCCACGTAGCCGCCTGGCAAATGTCCTGCAAGGGGACTCCCCGGCCCAGGGCAGTAGTAGCCGTCGTGGCCCGAGTGGAATGGGCCCTCAGCCCAACAGGAGGCTCCTTCCGAGCCAAAGAGTAGCACGCTTTGATGCATAGAACGACCCACCGAGAGATGGTCCGTTTATGCACCGCCCGTCCCTTCTTCGCACCCACGTAGCCAACAAACAGTTGGTCATCCACCCGGAACTGGCGTGTGCGATCCATATAAAATGAAAGCGCACGTTTTGGGTCCAGGCGATGGAGCCGCTCTTCATCCTTTGAAGGATGCGGAGGCGGGAAGAAGGAGGGTAAGGTGATGGACTGCCCAATGTGAAAAGGAGAGACTACTTTGGGCAGGAAAGAAGGTCTAGTTCTCAGAACCACCTTGTCTGGGTGAATGGACATGAAAGGAGGTTTGACAGAAAGAGCCTGGAGCTCACTCACTCTCCTGGCAGAGGTGATGGCAACCAGGAAGGCCGTCTTTAAAGTCAGGAGACGAAGAGGACAGGAATGAAGTGGCTCAAAGGGAGCACACATCAAGAAGGTTAGAACCAGGTTCAAGTCCCACTGAGGCATCACAAACGGAACAGGTGGATACATGTGTGTGATGCCCTGCAAGAACCGTGTTACAATAGGGGACTTGAACAAAGAAGGTTGATCAGGCAGCCTCAGAAAGGCCGAAAGGGCAGAAAGGTAGCCCTTGATAGTGCCCAGAGCAGAGCCCTGCTGGGCAAGAGAGAGAAGAAAGAGGAGAACCTCGGAAAGAGGGGCAGAAAGGGGATCCACAGCCTTTGCTGTGCACCATGCCACAAATTTTTTCCACCGGCAGGCGTATACCGACTTTGTGGAGGAACGCCTGGCTGCCAGAATCACATCACAGACTTCAGGAGGCAAGTCAAATGGCCTCAACTGTCGCCGCTCAATCTCCACGCATGGAGGTGGAGGCTGGACAGGTTCGGGTGGAGGACCGTCCCCTGCTGCTGCAACAGAAGGTCCTCCTGAAGGGGCAGGCGGATCGGGGGACCGACTGAAATGCTGAGTAGCTCGGGATACCAGTACCTTCGAGCCCAGTCCGGAGCCACAAGGATGACTTGGGCCCGGTCGCGCCTGATCTTCTTCAGCACTCTGGGCAGAAGTGGTATAGGCGGAAAGGCGTATAACAGACCGCAACTCCACTAGCGCCGAAAGGCGTCGCCGTGCGAGTGCCGTCTTGGAAACTCCAACGCGCAGAACTGATGACATTGCGCGTTCTCTTCTGTGGCGAATAGATCTAACCAAGGCTCTCCCCATCGCAGAAAGAGGCCTTGCACCACGTCCGAGTTCAGACGCCATTCGTGATCCATCGAGCACCGACGGCTGAGTTTGTCCGCCCTGGCGTTCAGAGATCCCGCCAGGTGTTGAACCCATTGATGTTCCAGCCACTGCCAGAAACGCAGAGCCTCCTGGCAAAGGGTCCACGACCCCACCCCGCCCTGTTTGTTGCAGTACCACATGGCGGTGGTGTTGTCCGTGAACACCTGCACTACACTCCCGCTGACAACGGGGAGGAATGCCTTCAGTGCCAGACGAATCGCCCGTAGCTCCAACAAATTTATATGGAGCCGGGACTCCGCCGGAGACGAGATTCCTCTGATTTCCGCCTCTCCCAGGTGGCCTCCCCAGCCCTGGAGGGACGCGTCCGTCACAACAACGTGCTCCGGTTGGGGAAGGGAGAGGGATCTGCCTCTGACCCAATAGCGGTCCGTAAGCCACCACTGCAGTTGTCTCGCAGTGCCCTCCGAGATCAAGACATGGTCGGACAAGTTGCCCTGATGCTGGGCCCACTGAAACTTCAGGTCCCACTGCAGAGCCCGCATCTGCCACCGGGCGTGATGCACCAGAAGGATGCAGGAAGCCATCAGCCCCAGCAGCCGCAGTGTCAACCTGACTGAAACCCGGGATAACGCTGGAAGATTGGAATCAAAGCCTGTATATCCTGGACTCGCCGTTCCGGAGGATTAACCCGAAACTGCGCTGAGTCGAGAACCGCTCCAATAAAAAGGAGCTTTTGAGAGGGACACAGGTGTGATTTCGGCACATTGATGGAAAACCCCAGCTCGTGCAGGAGGTCTGCCGTCATCTGGAGTTGGTGGACGACTGTCTGGGGTGAGCCCACCTTCAACAACCAGTCGTCTAGGTAGGGGAAGACTGAAACCCCTAACCTGCGCAGATGGGCTGCGACCACCGCCATCACCTTTGTGAACACCCGTGGGGCGCTTGTAAGGCCGAAGGGGAGCACGATAAACTGAAAGTGCTCTTGGCCTACCGTGAACCGCAGGTAACGCCGGTGGGCCGGCAGGACGGGGATGTGAAAATATGCATCCTGCAAGTCCAACACTACCATCCAGTCTTGCGGGTCGAGAGCAGCCAAGACCTGAGCCAATGTCAACATCTTGACCTTCTCCTTCCGGAGGAAGCCGTTGACGTTCCTTAGGTCCAAGATAGGACGTAGGCCCCCCTTGTCCTCCTTGGGTACCAGAAAGTAGTGGGAATAGCAACCACGCCCTACTTCTGGCCCAGGAACGCGCTCGATGGCCCCCTTGGCCAAGAGGGCCGTAACTTCCTCCTTCAGAAGTGCCAAGTGGTCCCCCGACACACGGTGGTTCTGCGGTGGCATGGCTGGAGGAGTGGTCTCGAAGGGGAGGGAGTAGCCCCTTCGGACGATCTGCAGCACCCACCTGTCCGAGGTGATGGTGCGCCAGTGGGAGTGGTGATGGCGAACCCTGCCACCCACTGGCGTCACATGGGCCTGAAAGCACGGACTAGGAGGATTTTGTGGCGGATGCTGCGGGGGGAGGTGTGGCCTGACCTCGCCGTTGTCCCCGACCGCCTTCACGGCGGTTTCCACGGCCGCCACCGCGTTGATAAGTTTGTTGCGGCGCGTGGCTGGCAGCACGTGTGGGACCGCCCCTTCCTTGGCCACGAAAGGAGCGAAACAAACCCGTTTGCTGGCGCTGGGTCGAAAGACCTAAGGACTTGGCCGTGACCCTGGAGTCCTTGAAGCGCTCCAGCGCGTGGTCCGCTTTGTCACCAAACAGGCGACAGCCATCAAACGGCATGTCCATCAAAGCATTCTGGACATCTGCCGAGAAGTTGGCGGTTCTCAGCACCCGACCCGCTGGGGCCCTCGGACGAGGGCACTGGGCCCGAAGGTGCCGTAGGCCCCGTCGGAGGAGACAGCTTCCTCATGGCCATGAGGAACTCCTCTATCTCCTCGGGCGTCGCGCCTTGCCCAGGGACCGTAGGGTATGGAGCAGGCCGCGCCGGCAGCTCATGCGGAGCCGCGGGGTGGGGCCACCCGAACCCCCGGCTGCATCGCGGGGGAGTCGGGGGTACGATGACGCCGCGACTTCTTGTGCTTCCTACCTGAGGAACCAGAGGAATGGTGATGACTCCCGGAGCGTTTGTGACGGCTCAGCGACCGCTCCCACGACCGCTCCCTTGACCTCCGGCCGGACCGGGACCTCTCTCGACGCGGGGCCGACACCTGCAGCTCGAGTAGCTTGCGGGACCGCTCCCGCCTAGCTTTCTTCGTCAAGGCCCGGCAATCGACACAGGCGTCCCGTCGTGGTCGGGGCCCAGGCACCGGAGACAGAGGCGGTGATGGTCCGTGACCGACATCGTGCGGTCGCAGTCATCACAGTTCTTAAAACCAGGCATTCTACCGGCACCGTAAGAAGATATCAAAAAGATTCAAAAACTTTGGTCAAAGACCGGAGTACTGCTCTTCGGATCTGCGCTAACTGGCGCGGAAAAAAGAAGAACTGACGTCAGCGCGCGGAGGCGGCGTCTATACACTCCAGCGACGTCATCACGGCGCACGACGCCAACGACGGACGCGAAGCCGCAGGGGACGCCTGCAGACGACGCCTACCGACGCGCAGTGGTAAAGCTACGCAAAAGTTTCCGGATCCAGACTGACGCCTGGGGATATTCTAAGGTAAGGAATCTAATACTAACCTGTCTTTCAGATAGAAGGATTTTTTTTCCTTCATGATGCCATGGTGTCTGATTGGCACCTTGGTAACAGGAAGCAACTGGCTAGTCATATCTGGACATCGTTGCCTAATCTATGGGACACATTTTAAAGGAAACACAGCAATTCAAACTGTTTATGTTATTAAATCAGTGCACTACTCATTTGTCATTATTGATGCACTCAGTCAGCTGCTTACAGACAAGTTACTTACCTTTTGTAACAACTTATCCGGTAGAGACATGATCCAACCACAGATTCCTTACCTTTGTATTTCCCAGGCTGGATCCCGAAGACTTTTCCTCAAGCAATATCCTTGTGCGGTGGTAGGTGGCATCACCCTGCTCCATGTGATGCTGTTTGCATTGTCCGCGCCGTTAGTGACATCCAAGTCACCTATATATGCACCAACTCGGCGAGCTAACGTCAGTTACTTTCCATGACTTTCCACGCGAGTCCAAAGCCATGAGATGCATTGAAAGGAAAGTAGGGCTCAATGGAATCAGCCCAGACCCCATAAAAAAACAAGCATTGGCATAGCCAATAGGTCTCACCTTTGGGACCTTTTAAGTGTTTAGCCATGCAACAGTTGTTGTTGCACCAAGAATATTGTGCTGCCTAACTAAATACTTAGACAGTCCTAAAAGTGAGACCTTTTGGCTATGCCAATGCTAACTAACATTTTTGTATGTATCCATATTTTTTGGGGCCATCTTATTTGTATTTATCTGTATTTATTTTGTGTTATGAGAATAAGCGGACTCATAAAATTGTATATTTCCCCATTTATTTAACTGCTAAACATGCACTCATACGTTGCTGCCTGCCAATTTTAGCAAATTAACCAGACAAATGTATCCAAACGTTGTAACACGTGCCTGTATATAGGGAAATCTATTACAGTTTTTGAACTTCCCATGGTGTCTATTTGCTCAGTTGTTATCCTTGAAATCACAAAAGACAGCATGGAAAGTCACCCACGAGAAGCATTATTTTGCATATTTTTCCGTTTAAAACATAAATACAGACACAAAAAATATTGTTGTCTGTCTAAATCTGTAAAAATCAGTAGGAATGGAAAACTGGGAGCCGTAATTGTAACATTGCATAATATAGAGGAGAAAAGAGAGGGTGGCACTGCATACAACAAATACTTCACCATCATTCAATAGAATAGCCCAGTGGGTCAACGCACACTGTGCAGAGATCTGTAGGTCACATGAGTGAGACATTTTAAATCTCGGCAGGGCCATCGCAGCAATAAAAATAATGTAGTCCGTGCTTTTGTTTTACCTCATATGTACTGGGACTTGTAAATTCATTCTTATACCTAGAGGTCTGCAATATTAACACTCAACTGAGCGAAGTTGTAATATTCGCAGGATAGTGGCACAAAAAGCGAACTGAATTTGTTCGCCTTTTATACACGATTACATAACATGCGTATTTGTAAAAGCACCCATTCACCCCCAAAGGGGTATCTTGGTGCTGAATAACAGATGCTTATTCCCACTACATATTTCCAAACCTGTTGTAAACGGTGGACAGGTACCACCTGAATGGAACTGAAGCAAATGTACCCTAGGCCTGAGTGCGTTGGCACAGCTGCGAGATTGCCAGGGCTTGCCAACTATCATTGGGCAGGCCAAGCAGGAGAGGACAAATCATTCGCGTAATTCATAGGACGGTGTCACTACGGTGCGCGGAAATGACGTATGAGAAGTGAACGTAAAGCAGTGCGACGTCTTCAAGCCCTAATACTCTGCTCCTAAGTGGGTATGGCTGTAGCTCTTAGGAGCGTGGCATTGCAAACGGAGCGCCCCACTTTCCTCTTTCTGTAAGGGTGAAGTAATCGTGTTATATGTGAGAGCGCCGAGTGCAGGCCCCTGATTTAGCGTATGCCGTTGGCCTTAATGCACAAGTTACTACTTGTGTAACGATATATCTGTAAGAGACATTAGTTAGTGATAGATTCCTTACCTTAGAATATCCCCAGGCGTCAGACTGGATCCGGAAAGTTTTGCGTAGCAGTACCCTTGCGCGCCGGTAGGTGTCGTCTGCGGCTCCGCGTCCGTCGTCGTGGGCGCCGTGATGACGTCGTCGGAGTACTTAGACGCCGCCTCCGCGTGCTGACGTCAGTTCTTAGCCACAGCTTTTCCGCGCCAGAAGCGCAGAGCCATGACAAAAACCGACACTGGTGCCAAGAAACTAGGGCCCTGAAAGGGGATGGCCTTAATCCTAGATATCGGTTCGCAGAACGGGGAGGATGGGTGGGTCGGTAAGGAGTCTATCACTAACTAATGTCTCTTACAGATATATCGTTACACAAGTAGTAACTTGTGCATCTGAAAGAGACACGTTAGTGATAGATTCCTTACCTTAGAATAGATACCCCAGCAATACCATCCCCGTGGTGGTGGGTCTGCGAACCAATATTTACACCAGAAAGTCCTGGAGAACGGAACGGCCGAAGAAGCCGTCCCTACGGACTTGACTGTCCAGGCAGTAGTGCCTTGCAAACGTGTGCAACGAGGCCCACGTAGCTGCCTGGCATATGTCCTGCAAGGGCACACCGCGGCCCAAGGCAGTCGTAGTGGCCGTGGCTCAAGTGGAATGAGCCCTCAGCCCAACAGGGGGTTCCTTCTTAGCCAAGGAGTAACACGCCTGGATGCACATGATAATCCATCGAGAAATGGTCCTCTTGTGCACCGCTTTCCCTTTCTTAGCGCCCGCGTACCCAACAAAGAGTTGATCATCCACCCGGAACTGGCGTGTGCGATCCAGATAGAACGAGAGCGCACGTTTTGGGTCCAGACGGTGGAGCCTCTCCTCCTCTATCGAGGGGTGCGGAGGCGGAAAGAAGGTGGGCAATGTGATGGACTGCCCAATGTGGAAGGCCGTGACCACCTTAGGCAAGAAGGAGGGCCTAGTCCTCAAAACAACCTTGTCCGGATGGACTGAAAGGAAAGGAGGCTTACAAGAAAGAGCCTGGAGCTCACTCACTCTCCTGGCAGAGGTGATGGCTACCAGGAAGGCAGTCTTCAAAGAAAGAAGGCGAAGAGGACAGTTGTGAAGTGGCTCAAAGGGAGCGCACATCAGAAATGTGAGAACCAGGTTCAAGTCCCACTGAGGCATCACGAAGGGAACAGGAGGAAAAGTATGAGTGATGCCCTTCAGGAATCGATTTACGATAGGGGACTTGAACAAAGAAGGTTGGTCAGGCAGCCTCAGAAAGGCTGAAAGAGCCGAAAGATAGCCCTTGATAGTGCCCAGAGCAGAGCCCTGCTGGGCAAGAGAAAGAAGGAAGAGAAGAACCTCAGAGAGAGGGGCATTGAGGGGATCCACAGCCTTTGCTGTGCATCATGCCACAAATCTGTTCCACCTGCAGGCGTATACCGTCTTTGTGGAGGGACGCCTGGCTGCCAGAATGATGTTGCAAACTTCAGGAGGCAAGTCAAATGGCCTCAACTGTCGCCGCTCAATCTCCATGCATGGAGGTGGAGACTGGACAGGTTCGGGTGGAGGACCGTCCCCTGTTGCTGCGACAGAAGGTCCTCCTGAAGAGGCAGACGAACCGGGGGATCGACTGACATACTGAGTAGCTCGGGATACCAGTACCTTCGTGCCCAGTCCGGAGCCACAAGGATGACTTGTGCCCGGTCGCGCTTGATCTTCTTCAGCACTCTGGGCAGAAGAGGTATAGGCGGAAAGGCGTACAGCAGACCGCAGCTCCACTCGCGACGAAAAGCGTCTCCGAGCGAGTGCCGCCTTGGAAATTCCAACGCGCAGAACTGATGACATTGCGCGTTCTCTTCGGTGGCGAATAGATCTAACCAAGGCTCTCCCCATCGCAGAAAGAGGCCTTGCGCCACGTCCGAGTTCAGACGCCATTCGTGATCCATCGAGCACCGACGGCTGAGTTCGTCCGCCCTGGCGTTCAGAGAACCTGCCAGGTGTTGAACCATCAGAGTCACGCCCTGATGTTTCAGCCATTGCCAGAGGCGTAGAGCCTCCTGGCATAGGGTCCACGACCCCACCCCGCCCTGTTTGTTGCAGTACCACATGGCGGTGGTGTTGTCCGTGAACACCTGCACTGCACTCCCTCAGACAGACGGGAGGAATGCTTTCAGTGCCAGACGAATCGCCCGTAGCTCCAACAGATTGATATGGAGCCGGGACTCCGCCGGAGACCAGAGTCCTCTGATCTCCGCCTCTCCCAAGTGGCCTCCCCAGCCATGGAGGGACGCGTCCGTCACAACTACGTGCTCCGGTTGGGGAAGGGAGAGGGATCTGCCGTTGACCCAATCGCGGTCCGTGAGCCACCACTGCAGCTGTCTCGCAGTGCCCTCCGAGATCAGGACATGGTCTGACAGGTTGCCCCGGTGCTGGGCCTACTGAAACTTCAGGTCCCACTGCAGAGCCCGCATCCGCCACCGTGCGTGATGCACCAGAAGGATGCAGGAGGCCATCAGCCCCAGAAGCCGCAGCGTCAACCTGACCGAAACCCGGGATAACGGCCTGAAGATCGGAATCAGAGCCTGTATATCCCGAACCCGCTGTTCGGGCGGGTAAACCCGAAACTGCGCCGAGTCGAGAACCGCTCCGATGAAAAGGAGCTTCTGAGAGGGGCACAGGTGTGACTTCGGCACATTGATGGAAAATCCCAGCAGGTGCAGGAGATCCGCCGTAGTCTGGAGGTGGCTGACGACTGCCTGGGGCGAGCCCGCCTTCAACAACCAGTCCTCGAGGTAGGGGAAGACTGAAACCCCCAACCTGCGCAGGTGAGCTGCGACCACCGCCATCACCTTCGTGAACACCCGTGGGGCGCTGGTAAGGCCGAAGGGGAGCACAGTAAACTGAAAGTGCTCGAGGCCAACCGTGAACCGCAGGTAACGCCGGTGGGCCGGCAGGACGGGGACGTGAAAATACGCGTCCTGCAAGTCCAACGCTACCATCCAGTCTCCTGGGTCTAGGGCAGCCAAGACCTGAGCCAGTGTCAGCATTTTGAACTTCTCCTTCCGGAGGAAGCCGTTGATGTTCCTCAGATCCAAGATAGGGCGTAGGCCCCCTTTGCCCTTCTTGGGTACCAAGAAGTAGTGGGAGTAGCACCCACGTCCTACTTCTGGCCCAGGAACGCGCTCGATGGCCCCCTTGGCCAAGAGGGCCGAAACTTCCTCCTGCAGGAGCCGCAAGTGATCCCCCGATACGCGGTGGTGTTGCGGTGGCATGGCTTGAGGGGTCGTCTCGAAGGGGAGGGAGTAGCCCCTTCGGACGATCTGCAGCACCCACCTGTCCGAAGTGACTGTGCGCCAGTGAGAGTGGTGATGGCGAACCCTGCCTCCCACTGGCGTCACATGGGCCGAAAAGCACGGACTAGGAGGGCTTAGAGGCTGATGCTGCAGGGGCAGGTGTGGACTGGCTCCGCTTGTTTCCCCGACCGCCTCCACGGCGGTTTCCACGGCCGCCGCCGCGCTGGACGACAGTTTGCGGCGAGTGGCTGGCGGCACGTGTGGGGGCGCCCCTTCCTTGGCCACGAAAGGAGCGAAAGGCACCCATTTGTTGGCGCGAGGCCGAGAGGCCCAAGGACTTGGCCGTAGCCCTGGAGTCCTTAAAGCGCTCAAGCGCGTGGTCTGCCTTGTCGCCAAAGAGGCGACGGCCATCGAACGGCATGTCCATGAGTGTACTTTGGACGTCTGCCGAGAAGTTGGCGGATCTCAGCCAGGCGTGGCGTCGTATCGCCACCGTCGTAGCCATCGCTCTGCCCAGCGAGTCAGTAGTATCCAGTCCGCACCTGATATTATACTTCGCTGCGTCCCGGCCCTCCACTAGGGCTTGGCCGAGTTTGGCCCGTACCTCCAACGGACACTCTGGCAGCACTTCCGCCACCGTTTCCCACAGAGAGTGGGTGTAACGGCCCAAGAGGCATGCGGTGTTGGAAGACCGCAGTCCTAAGCTAAGGGACGAGAACACTTTCTTGCCATAGGCCTCGTACCTCTTGGATTCCCGATCGGGGGGAGCCGTCGGGAAGGCGGTCTGGGAGTTAGAGGCCTGGATAACCAGACTCTCGGGGGTGGGTTGGGTGGACAGGAAACATGGGTCACCCGGGGCCGGGCGGTGGCGTCTGGCCACGTCCCTATCTACAGGCGAACCTGTAGCAGGCATGGACCAAGTGCCCATAAGAACGTCCGTCAAGGCCTCATTAAACGGCAACAGAGGCTCCATGGAGCATGACTGCGGCTTAAGGACCTCAGTGAGGATGTTAGTCTTCACGGCCGCGACGGGGAGCTCAAGGCCCAAGGCCTTAGCAGCCCTCATCAACACCACACTATATGTAGCGCCCTCCCCCGAAGCCACGGTAGGAGGAGAGACGAATCCAGTGTCTGGAGAGGTGTCCAGGCCACTGGCCTCCCCAAGGTCTCCTGTCCAGTCCATGTTAGACTGACATTCTCTTGTCAGAGGGTCCTCAGACCCCTCCCAATCCTCCTCTTCCCCCATCTCCTGAGATTCAGGGTCATAAGTGAATGAGGACGGTTCATAGAAATGAAAATCTCCGAACGGCGTCGAGATCGGCGCCGATAGGCGCCGTCCCGACGTCGGAACCGTGTGAGAGGAGGCGTCGGGGCCGGCGCCGCCCGAGGACGACGCCGGAGGGGACATCACACGGACCGAACCCGGGGGGGTCGTAAGGTCCGCCGGGGACGGTCCATCGCCCGAGGAGGGTCCAGCTGCATCCCGCGGCGCCAGGCCCGAAGGCACCGACGACGCCGGGGCCGCTGTACCCTGCGGCGCCGGGCCCGAGGGCGCCGGCGGTGTCGGGATCGTGGAGCCCTGCGGCGCCGGGCCCGAAGGCGGCGGCGGCGTCGAGGCCGAAGCACCCGACGGCGTCGGGGTCGTAGCCCCCGACCCACTAGGGCCCCCAGACGGGTTCACTGGGCCCGAAGGCGCCGCGGAACCCGTCGGAGGAGAAAGGGACCTCATGGCCATGAGGAAACGCTCGATCTCCTCCGGCGTCACGTTCAGCCCAGGGACCGGGGGTATGGGGCCGAACGCGGCGCCCGCGACTCCCGAGGAGCCGCGTGGGCGGTGTCACCCGAACCCCCGGCCGCATTGCGCGAGCGTTGGGGGGAGTCGGAAGAGCGATGATGTCTCTTCGACTTCTTGTGCTTCTTACCTGACGACTTGGACCCGGAGGAGTGGTGCCGACTCCCGGAGCTGTGATGGCTCCGTCCCCGCGACCTGTCCCTCGACCTCCCGTGGGACCGGGACCTCACACGGCGTGGGGCCGACTGGCGGATTTCGAGTCGCCTGCGGGACCGCTCCCGCCTGGCCTTCCTCGAAAGGGCCCGACAGTCGGGGCAGGCCTCGTCGTCATGGTCGACGCCCAAACACATCAGGCACAGGCGGTGGGGGTCCGTGACCGACATGGTCCGGTCGCACTCGTCGCAATGCTTGAATACGGGCATCCCTAACGGCACCGTCGGAGTCGTGAAGACTTCGAAATGGATCAAAAGATCACAAAAAAGTTTAGTCAAAAAGTGACTAGGGAACTGCTCTTTCCAGATCTGCGCTGGCTGGCGCGGAAAAAAGAAGAACTGACGTCAGCACGCGGAGGCGGCGTCTAAGTACTCCGACGACGTCATCACGGCGCCCACGACGCCGACGACGGACGCGGAGCCGCAGACGACGCCTACCGACACGCAAGGGTACTGCTACGCAAAACTTTCCGGATCCAGTCTGACGCCTGGGGATATTCTAAGGTAAGGAATCTATCACTAACGTGTCTCTTTCAGATATAAATGTACGTCATGCTGCCTATCTGCTGTGCACATAAGCTAGTGTAAAAGTAAGTGCTTTTGGTAGTACAGACAGTAGCCGCTACCTTAACACGTGCAAGGAGGTTTAAATACAGTGACATCTCACTACTAGACAAGAGCACTGGTCTGTAGGCATCGGTGAAATATCGTAGTCAGAGATTAACTATGGTAAACTCTTTGCATGTTCAATCTGACCATCCCCCGATTTTATTTAATGCGCTGGACTTCTGTGGAACAGGCAAGGGCATCTTTCCAGGGAACACGGATGTAGGTTGCCACCCAGATGAAGAATGCCTCAGAGGCAGTACGGAGACAGAAAGACATTGCGCCCCTACAGTGCCTTGCATCATATTTGATGAAGAGGGACCGGAGGTACAGCCTTAGTTAGTGCCAATTAGCCGGATGTAAAACGGGCCCAGTAAGTAGAATAAAGAAGCCCGGGATTTGTGTGCGCGTGCATCATACTTGATGACGAGGGACCGGAGGTACAGCCTTCTTGCCTGCAGGAGTTGGTGCCAAGTAGCCTGAGTGTAAAACGGGCCCAGTAAGGAGAACAAACAAGCCCGGGAGTTGTGTGCGCATGCTAAAAGAACATTTTAAACGGCCTGCTGTAGTATAGAGGGGCAGGGGAAGTGGAGGCCAGCAGAGTGACGCGATCTGTGGAGGGGGAGGGAATTGAAGCGCGGAGAGAGGCACGCAAGGCTTAATGAGCCATGAAAGAAACACTCATTGCGGCTGTGCATGAGCACGAAAGCTTGAGGCCAGTGGTAGCACTTTGAAACCCCCCTTACTAAAAGTCGAGCAAGCAGCGCATGCGCTGCTCTAGGCTTGACCTAAAAAACACTTGCGCAGTGCAGGGAGGATGGGTGGGTCAGTAAGGAATCTGAGGCTAGATTAAGTCTCTACCAGATAAAGCGTTAGAGAAAGTCAGACACTTGTCCATCTGATAAAGACATCTAGCCGCAGATTCCTTAACTTTGAATAGATACCCAAGCAATACCATCCCAGAGGTAGGACTGCAGACAAGGTTAGACCAGGAATTCCTGCAGGACCGAGTTCCCAAAAAGGCCATCCCTTCATACTTGACTGTCCAGGCTGTAGTATTCGGTAAGCGTGTGCAGGGATGCCCACCTTGCTGCCGGGCAAATGTCATGGACTGAAACTGTACGTTGCAATGTTGTGGTAGCAACCTTAGCCTGGTGGTTTGCTCCCTTAAACCTTCAGGAGGCTGCTTTTTAGTCAGAGCATAGCAAATTTAGATGCAGAGGAAAACCCATTGCAAGATAGTCCTTGTGAGAAGTTGGCCTGATATATGATGCTCACTAATTCTAGTGATCACCTTGTATCAGTCCAAACAACCCTTATGGTGATTGGTTGTAAGTCAACCTTATAGACCAGCTATCCTAATGGTAGCATGGACAAAGCAGTCTTAGGTTAAACTCTTTTGGCAGGTGAAGCCAGCTGTTTTACCCCATATAACCCCTTGAATACCAAATGAAAGGACACCACACAGGTAGGTATGAAAATAAACAAGATATTTATTAACTAACATATACCTCTGAACTCTTTATGAGATCAGAGGGCTAAGCACATGACAAGACTCTTAAGAAAAATACGTTAAGTTGCACGAGTTACAATGGTGCCCTAGGGGCACGACAAACCATATACTAAGTAAATGGTATAAGGAAATCGATAGAAGGAATGGAGCTGTCCAGAGGCTGTAGGATTGCTGGGACTACACTATCCTGACCTGAGGTAAGTAATAGGAGGCCCACGGAACGCGTGTGCAGTGTGAACTCACACGCGAGATGCGTAACAAAGTCAATGGACAGTACAAATGGTAAGTATTAGACAGTTCCGACTAGCTAGGACTAAAACGACTGGAAACCTGGACACTAGCAGAGTCAATCTACCCTTGAGCACTGAAATGCTCTAGTTACCTCACCCACGGGCTGCGGGTGCATAGGTGTCAAAGTGTGTCGGGTTTCTGCGTTGAAGTCTATGGAGCCTGGAAGAAAAGATGCTGCAGGCGGCCAGATGGAAGATGTCCGGAGTGATCCAAGGAAGATGAAGATCTGAAAGCAGAGGGAACAATGTTCACAGTCACTAGCTAGTGACTGGAGTGGAACCAGGAAGGAACCAAATGCTGTCGTCGCGATCAGGTGAAGAGTGGACGCTTGACTCTGCAGCCACGTGGACCAGGTGGTGTCTTCGACGACCAGGATGGAGGCACGAGCTGTCCCACTCAGGCTCTCGCTGTCGGCGGTGTTGGATCCGGATTCGACGTCAACAGGCCTTGGCAAAGGCAACCCACGCGGTGAGTGGAAAAGGCGTCTGGTGCGGACCAGGAGGGTCCGGGGTGCTTCTCCTTTGCAGGGAAGCAGGGGCCAGTCTGGAGCAACCAGACCAGCGGTGTGGATTTCAAGGATCGTCGTCTAGGAGGCCACTAGCCAGCCGGCAAGTGACCAGACAACACGTCGAGCAGCAATCAAGCAAAAGGGCCCCACGCAGATCTCGTGGATGCTGGGGGGCTGATCTTCTGTGCAGGAGCTGCTCGGGGCTGGGGCTTCTCAATCCCCAAAGTACTTCGTCGAGGATGCCTATGAAGTCGTGCTGGAAGCGAAGTGCAGTTTCTCCAAGATGGCCGGTCCCACGTGACTCGTCGCACCCAAAGATCTCAGCTGTGCTGCAGATGTAGGTAGAGGTCGGAGAGGTCTGGAAGTCCGGGTCTCGTCGGGCTATGAAGTCTGGATCCACTCGGGAAGACGACAAAGTGAACCGTTGGAATGCTTGATGGTGCCTGCTGGTGCAGGGTGGACACTCCTTGCCCACAAGGGAGATTTCTTCAGTCTTCTGTGGAGCAGAACGTCAAAGTCCAGAGTTTCTTCTTCTAGAGTTTCAAATCAGGATAATCTAATTTGGAATGGGACCAGCTCCTACCTTTATTCTCCTAAAGGGGGCTGTACTATGACTAGGTCCCTCCTATGGGTGGGACCAGGAAGGGGGGGTGGTTACACCCCCTATCCTTTGTCCGTTTCGCGCCAGAGCGGGGGCTGGAGTGCCCCAGCAACTGGTTTGAACCGGTGTATGCACAGGGCAACTTGTGTGCCCCAGGCATGTCTCATTCCTTTCAGGCCTGTCCTACCTAATACACAAAATCCTGTCTGGGGTGGTGCTAGCACCTCCCAAGGCAGGAAACCCTTTGGCCAAGCCTCCCTCGCTGGAAGGACTCCCAGCAGCAGGAGGTCAGACTTGTGTCTGTGGTGGCAGCATCCATTTTGTGATGCTGAGGTTCGAGTTAACTTTAACTGGGGTTCACAGTTATATACATGCTGTGTCCCTCTAGAAGGGTGGAATGCTACCCCCGTCGCCAGAACTGGCGAGGGGGTAGTATTCCAATTCGTATGACACCTTACTCGACATGTTTTGATAATGCTATGCCAAAGTTAGCAATAACCGCAAGGTTATAATGCACTTAAGAGTATATGGTATAGCGTTATCATGGAAACAGCTAAAGGACTTGTTTCCGAAAGCTGCAGACAGGCTCAGCTCATGCCAGAGCACTATCTCACATAATTCCAAGCACTCTGCCTCCAGGATTGTTAAGGCCTGCCATAGGAGTGACTTATAGGAGTATATGTGTCCATTTTAGGTTTAGATATAGGTATACTCTATCTATAGCAAAGGGTGATTACACCACCATGCCCCAGCTGATTGATCAGCCTGTTGTGTCAGATTTGGATGGCCAGCCAGGGGTGGCATAATACATGCTGCAGCCCCTGGTAGGCCTTGGGTGCACTTATGCTATGGGTACCTATGGTACACTGTACAAGGACTTACAAGAGTGACCCAATACCAATTAGATATGTACCTAAGGTACATGGAGTCCATTTTAACAGAGAGAGTAGGAAGCCTGGGGTCCTGAATAGCAGGATCCCAGGCCTACTAAGTGGAAACCAGCTAAACACTAGGCAAAAAGTTGGGGGTAACCATAGTCAGATATCCACCTTCCTACAGTCCTCTTCTGCACTGCACAACCTTTCTCTGATCCAACGTACCCCAAGAAGAGTTGGTAATTCACCCGGAAATCTTTAGCGTGGTCAAGGTAGAACAACCACACTCTTTCCGGATCCAGACGGTGGAGACGTTTCTCCTCTTCAGAGGGGTGCAGAGGAGCATAGAAAGTGGGCAAGGTGACTGATTGGCTCATGTGGAATGGTGTTACCACTTTCAGTAAGAAAAAGGCCCTGGGACGAAGCACCGACTTATCAGGAAAGATGGCCTAGTAAGGAGGCTTGGATGACCGAGCCTGCATTTCACTCACAAGCCTTACAGAAGTGACTCCCACTAAAAAGGCTGTTTTGATGGTAAGCAGCCAAAGTGGGCATTTGTGCAGTGCTTCGAACGAAGCACAAATTAAGAAGGTGAGAACCAAATTAAGTTCCAACTGAGGCATGATAAATGGGGAAGGTAGGAACATTTGTACAAGCCCCTTAAGAAATGTATTTACAATAAGGGATTTAAATAGAGGGTTGGTCTGGCAGCCTCAAGAAGGCAGACAAGCCCGAAAAGTACCCTTGAAGAGTAATAATAACAATAATAATAAAGAGTGCACACAGCAGAGCCCTGCAGGGTAAGGGTCAAAAGAAACAACAAGACTTGAGAGAAGGAATAAGAAAGTGTGTTCCACAGGTAGGTATACACAGTCTTGGTAGTCTTGGTAGAGGACAGTCTGGCTGCCAAAATAGCATTACAGACTTCGGGAGGAAGGGTTGAATTCGATCAACTGCCAACGCTCAATCTTCCCTCAAGAAGGCATACAGGTCACCGGTTTGGGTGGAGGACCCACCCCAGCTGCGACAGAAGATCCCCCCGAAAGGACAGCCTGATCAGAGGATCGATGCTCAATTGGAGAAGCTCGGGATACCAGACCATCCGTGCCAAGTCCGTAGCCACAAGAATGACTTTGACTTGGTTGCTCCTGATTTTCTTGTGCACTCTGGGCAGGAGTGGCATAGGCAGGAAGGCATATTGCAGGCCTGAGCTCCACTCAAGACGAAAACCTTCTTGAAGCGACAGCCGCCGTGGAAACTCCAACGCGCAAAACTGCTGACATTGCAAGTTCTCAGTGGAGCCGAACAGATTTAACAAAGGCTTTCCCTACTGCTGAGACAAACCTTGTGCCACCTCCAGACACACATGACTCGCTAGACACAGACAGCTGAGTTAGTCTGCCCTGGCGTTCAGGGAACCTGCCAGGTGTTGAACCACCAGGGATATGCCCTGCTGTTCCAGCCACGTCCAGAGACGCAGGGCCTCTTAACAAAGGGTTCACATCCCCACCCGCCCTGTTTGTTGCAGTACTACATGGTGGTGGGTTTTTCCGTGAATACGTGAACCAGCTTTCTCTTGATGGAAGGAAGAAAAGCTTTCAATGCCAAGTGAATCGCTCTGAGCTCCAGCAAGTTGATGTGGAGGCTGGATCCGCAGGTGATCAGAGTCCTCTGATCTTCACCTCTCCCAAATGGCCGCACCATCCCAGGAGTGACGCATCTGTCACTACTGTATGATCTGGTTGGGGGAGGGAGAGGGGTTTGCCTCCGACCCGATCGTGATTGGTCAGCCACCACTGCAGGTCCTGTGCAGTTCCTTCTGGGATCTGGACCATGTCGGAGAGATTCCCATGATGCTGGTCCCATTGCAGAGCCCGCATATGCGATCCAGCACAATGTAGTGGGCCATGAGGCCCAGCATCCTCAGAGTCAGTCTCACTGAAATCAAGGATAGAGGCTGAAACATTGTCATAGCCTGAAATTCCTGGACTCACCGCTCAGGATAGCCCTGAAACTGCACTGTGTCCAGAACAGCTGCGATGAAAGGGAGCATCTGAGAAGGAGTCAGGTGTGACTTTGGTACGTTGATAGTGAACCCCAGCAAAAGCAGGAGGCTCGCAGTAGTCTGGAGTTGGGGCAGGACCGCCTTGGGCGAACTCTCCTTCAACAGCCGGTCGTCTAGATAGCGAAGACCGGCACCCCTGACCTGCGACCACCTCCATCACCTTGGTGAACACCTGAGGTGTGATGGTAAGGCCACAGGGGAGCACCGTGAACTGAAAGTGCTCATGGTCTATGGCAGGGGTACTCATAGTACGGCCCGCGGACCAGGGGCGGCCCGGCAAGCCTTCCCTGGCGGCCCGCGGACTTTGCAGACATCCTATCAATGTATTTTTTTTCTTTTAAAGATTGTCTACTGTAGCGCGGCTCAGAGAGTCTCTGCTGCTCTGTGGGGGCCAGGGGCAGGCGATTCTCACTTAGCCAGAGTGGAGTTGCAGGGGGCCTAAGATGAGGTGGAATACAACAAAGCCTCATTAGCATGCAAATGGCCTTTAACGACCTGTGAAGTGCTTGGGTGCAGCTGTGTGTGTAAGGAAGCTGTCTCACCCAGGGTTGATACACAGGCAGGGTGAGATGACAGAGGGTGACAGATGGAGGTCGTGGGACAGAGAAAGAGGGAGGGATGGAAAGAGAGGGAGACAGAGGGAGAGAGGGAAAGGGAGGGAGAGAGAGAGGAGGGAAAGGGAGGGAGAGGGACACAGAGAAAGGGAGACAGAAAGGGAGAAAGAGGGAGGGCGGCGACAGAGGAGGACGACAGAGGGAGTGAGGGTGACGGAGGGAGTGAGGGTGACGGAGGGAGTGAGTGAGGGCAAAGGAGGGAGTAAGGGGGATGGAGGGAGTGTGGGCGACGGAGGGAGTGTGGGCGAGGGAGTGTGGGCGAGGGAGTGTGGGCGGGAGTGAGAGAGAGAGAGGGAGGGAGACGTGTGTATGCCGGGTGGGGTGGCGCAGTCGAAGAAGGCATCCGCTGCAGGCACCTGTGATAAACCTCATGGTCATAGTTTTTTTTGTTGATCTAGCCCCGCCCCCTCCCTCACTGACCCTGCCCCCACCGGTGCGGCCCTTGGAAACAAACCACACTGTAAATTTGGCCCCCCAAGAGAAAGTTTGTGAATACCCATGGTCTATGGTGACCCCAAGGTAACGTTGATGAGCAGGCAGGACAGTAATGTGAAAATAGACATGGGGGGCGTGGCCTGAAGCCGAAGATGGTGGACGTGTAGCCCGAGAGCTCCGTCCGTAATCCTCAAAACAAGCTAATTATCCTGCTTTCCCCCAACGAGACCCACCTGATACTTGCACCGGAGGCCCCCGGGGGTGTCATCCTGGAAGCGGAGCGGTGCTTCTCCAGTCCGCCCGCTCTGCTGACGCTCGGCGCGGCTACTCTGGAAGCGGCCTACTGCGCAGGGTGAAGCCCCGGGCTCGAGTAGCCATTCTCCCCGGCCACCCCATAGCCTCTGGCGCGGACGGACCAACTCCGTGCCGGACTCCCGGGGCGGAAACCGGCAGCAGACCTCGCCTGTGGAGGGGTGTCCTGGTAACACGGCGACCCTGCGGCCCCCGACTACGCAACGGGGCCCTGCACGGCCATCCTGCTGGGTGCCCTACGGATCGGGCGGAGACTCCCTTCACCCGGCTGACCAGCTGAATCCACGCCGAGGGCTAGACGCCCGTTTTCTGCTGTGCCGCCCGGGTCAGTGGGGCGGACAGCACCGGACACCAGACACAGGCGCCTCTTGCTCCGGGCCCCCCCCAGCAGGCTTCATCAGCATTTATTGAGCGCCATCTTGTTACTGGGGCCCGGACGGGAGGACGAGAGGAGCTCCTTTGGCCCACACACTGGTCGACTGCTGGAGCCGCGACTGGGATTCCACGCGGTGCAACGCCCTGCGGAGGGCGGTGTGCCCGGCGGTGTGCAGGGGACGGTGGACTGCAGGACCTGGCTATCGGGGCAACTGACCTAGGACAGCAGCAGGAAAGTGTGACACCGCTCTGCGGGCCTACCATCACGCACTGGCCCAGACTACTAGAGTGCACCAGCGTAAGGCCGATTCATTGAACACTGGCCACCTTACCTTCTTCACCTGTACTGCGGGAAGCTAACGACGACTCGGCACTCGGGGCCTCCCTGGGTGGGCCACCTGGTCTGCAACTGACGTCAAGGACAGGGATTCTACGCGCTCCCTGCCGGCCCCGGGCCTGTGCTGCTCTCACCCTTGCACAACACCACTCCCTGACCCAGCGACGGACACGGCCCGGCGCCCGGAGTAGTTACGGGAGAGGACGGCGGCGATCTGCTGTGCCCTTTCCGGCGCCACCCTGCTAACAAGAGCCATGGGCAAGCCAAGGGGCAAGACTCATGGACAGGGCGCTGCGACGGATCTGCAGTCCACGGGCTCCGAGGACCCTCTGGCCTCCTCCAACATAGACATCATCCCGCCGACTGGGAAAAGGTCCCAGGACGCAAAGTTGGACCTTATCCTTAATGAGATACGGGCGACCCGTGAGGCCCTGGAATCGCGTATTGACAACATGGCGACGGGCCTGTCACTACTAAGGGCGGACCATAACAAATTGGCGGAACGAGTGACGGAGCAGAAGCTAGCACTGAATGACCTAGTGCCACAGCAGACGGAGCATTCCACGAGGCTGGAGGGAGTGGAAAAACAGCTTAAACATCTCTGGGATAAAGTGGATGAGGCGGAAGGACGTGCGCGCCGCAACAACGTCCGCATCTTAGGCATTCCGGAGAGAAGTGAGGGGAGGGACCCCACCCGATTCGTGGAAGACTGGCTACGGAAACTAGTGGGCCAAGAAGATCTCACTGCACTGTACAGCGTGGAGAGGGCACATCGGATGCCTCCTCGGCCCCCAAAGCCAGGGGCGCCCCCTCGTCCCCTGATTGCGCGCCTCCTTCATTTCAGAGACCGGGACACTGTGTTGCGTGCGGCCAGGGAGAAAGCACCAATCCGATTTGAAGATAGAAACATTTCAGTCTATCCTGATTTCACGCCCACTGTGCAGCGCGCCAGGTCCACCTTCATGGGTGTCAAACGCAAGTTAAGGGACAGAAATATGAAGTATGCGCTGCTGTTCCCTGCTCGGCTCAAAATCATGCACGACAACAAATCCCACTTCTTCGAGTCACCAGAAGAGGCAGAGGAATGGATGGAGGTCACTCTGACACCGCCGACCTCACAGGACCCATTCGAGGAGCCCCGGGGGGACGGCCACAACGAGCGCGGAGGCACACCGGAAGGACGACACAACACCCCAGGCCCTGGACTCCACTCTTCCCATGGACCCCCTGTGAAGACGAATCCTCCTGATGCCCGAATGGCAAGCCACCCATCGTCATCTCACCGGCAGCGGCTCACGGAGGAGGCACTAGCAGCACACGACGCCCAAGCACGTAACGACAGGCACTCCGCCTCCACCGACACCCATACGGAGGTATCCGGATCAATGGACAGCTTGCCGTTATTCCCGAAAATTACAGCCCAAATGGCGGAGGAGTTCTGATTTGCTGAATATATGATCCCCTCCGGGTGGTAATGTATACTCGAACTCCCCCTACCCCCCCTCCCCCTCTTTTCGCAATTGGTGGGTTGCGTGGGGAACTCACTTTGTTGAGGACTACCGAGCCTATGCAGACCGCTCAATGACAGTCGACAGAGGCCTGTCACCCCCCGGTCTGCACACGGACTCCACTGACTTGTGCCCACGTTGGGCACCACAGTTTGGATCCTGGGCACGTTGGCTCGGGGACCTTTTTGTTAAGGGGTTATTTGTTTCCACGACACACTCACCTTATCTCAACGCAAATCTGACATGGGGCCCAGGGAGTTTCACTGAGTCGCACCACATGATTGGATATGGGGCCGCTTAATGTCTACCAAATGTGCACTTGGAACGTGCGTGGCATGGGAGCAGTCCAGAAACGCCATAGAATTTTGGCCCAGCTCAACCGCAGGGGAATCCAGATTGCATGCCTGCAAGAGACGCATTTGAACGCCTCTGAGGCTGTGAAGCTGCGCAAAAAATGGAGGGGACAGTTATTTGCTACCTCTTATTCTGCATTTTCAAGGGGGGCGGCGATCTGGTTCCGTGGCTCTGTCCCCTTTCAGATGTTAGAGCATAGAGTTGATAAAGAGGGCCGATATGTATTTGTGCGGGGGATGTTGGATGGGGATGCTGTTGTATTTGGATGTGTTTACTCGCCGAACTCTAATCAATCGGAGTTCTTGATGACGGTGAACGGGGTGCTGACGGGATGGACTGGTCATCGATGGTTTATTGGGGGTGATTTTAATGCTGTGCTTGATGTTACAATGGATAGGTCACATCCCCCTTTGCAGGCGACTGAGAGTAGGAAACAAGCGGATGCTCTTAATCGTTGGGCTGAGGGCTGGGACCTGACTGATGTATGGCGCAGTACACATTCACAGGAGAGGGAATATACCTTTTTCTCCCCACCACACCAGCTTCATACTAGAATTGACCACATTTTCTGTTCCCGCTCTGTAGCGGATACAATTGTCAAGGCCCAACACATGGGGAAAACTCTGTCCGATCATAGCTCTGTAGAACTCACGTGGCAGTGGGGCAGGCGACTTGCCCCCATCCCTACTTGGAAACTGTCCCCAGATCTTCTTGAAGACTCAGTGTTTAGGGCCTCCCTGTCAGACGCTATAGGAACATATTTCTCCACAAACATGAACACAGCCAGCACCCGTCAAGTGGAATGGGACGCATTTAAGGTCTGTATTAGGGGGGCGGCCATGGCCGTTGGAATGGGCAGGAAAAGGGAGATAATTAATCAATTGAAGGAGGTGGAGGGCTCCCTGGCTTTCCTAGAAAGTGAGGCTGCCGGCACACATGCGCCCTTCACACCACTACAGGAGGCTCACATTCGACACGCAGAGCTGTTGGAAGACCTGAGGCTCCTAGATTATAGGGAATATACGAACAGGCAGCATGCACAGGCAGATAGAGCTGGCCCCCTCCTAGCCCGCCTATTAAGGGACTCCCCGGTGAGCCACCCCATTCTGAGAATCTTGGACCAAGCAGGAAATCCAGTCACCACCCAGGTTGGGATCAATACTGCGTTCAGGGAATACTACACAGCGCTGTACAGCCCCCCACAGCCCCTTCCAGAGGTCGCATTCGAGGCCTTTACGAGGGGCTTAGCCCTGCCTCGACTTACAGAGGGGCAGATCAAAGACCTTAAGCGCGCCATTACCATAGCTGAAATCAGACAGGCAATACGCGCCCTTCCTAAGGGCAAGACCCCTGGGACAGACGGCCTACCGGCCGACTTTTATGCAACATACATAGACCTACTGGCCCCGCGGTTACACGCTATCTACTTGGAAGCGCTGCGAACAACCACCCTACCGAAGTCGTCTATGCAGGCGTTAATCACGTCCCTTTTAAAGCCTAATAAAGAAGGGCTTCAAATGGCTGACTACAGACCCCTGTCCCTTCTCAATACTGACTCCAAGATATTGAGCAAGGTGTTGGCATCAAGGCTCGTGCAATATGTACCTCAACTAGTCCACTCGGATCAATGTGGTTTTGTCCCGGGCCGCAATACAGCCATGAACCTCAGGCGACTAGCCCAGCTCATGCTCGGTGATCGAGAGGGCACGAGCTCTGAAGGCTGCATCTCCCTGGACTTGAAACAAGCATTTGACTCCCTTAGATGGGATGACATGTTTGACACACTGTCGAAATTTGGGATACCCCCCGAATTCCTCGCCTGGGTCAGATTGCTGTATACTGCTCCCACTGCTAGAGTGCGCACCTCAGGTCATATATCAGTTCCTATAGCTATCGCACGGGGCACCAGACAGGGCTGCCCACTTTCTCCCCTCCTATTTGTCCTTGCCCTTGAGCCGATGCTCTGTAGGCTCCGTCATATGGCCCCCCGGTTTGGCATTCTGCGGCATGGGTCGGCGCATATAGTGTCCGCTTATGCGGACGATATTATCTTATATTTCCGAGACTTGAGGAGCGACTTGAGTCCTGTTGCCCAGGTATTTGAGGTCTTTAGGTCGATCTCAGGCCTGACCATAAGCGAGTCCAAATCATATGGCTTCACATTTGCAGCCACTGGTCTGACTACTCCATTGCCCTTCGCCCCCCACGAGTTTCAGATAGCTGAAACCACCTTCAGATATCTGGGGATGCAGATTTACAGGGAAGCAGGGCAGATGATCGACGGTAACCTTGGGAGGGCCATTAGAGCACTGAAGTCGCAGATACAATTTTGGCTCACACTGCCACTCTCTGTACCCGGCAGAGTGGCGATATCCAAGATGGTGATGCTCCCCCGCCTTCTCTACCACTTCACTAACTTGCCACACCTGATCCCGGCAGCTACATTTAAGGCCCTGGACACTCTACTCTCCGAACTTGTATGGGGGCACGGCCGCAGGCGTGTAGGTCTGTCCAAGCTGCAACTCCCCTCTGAAGCCGGAGGCATGGGTTTGCCTGATTTTAGGGCCTACAACTATGCATGTCAACTGCAATGGCTGGCCTTTTGGGTAGCAGGTCGCAATCTTCAGGAGATTAACATGACGGACAGGGATCATGCATTGGGGAGAATACACACGTTACTTTTGCCCAACTCAATTGTACCTAGGGATGTCCCACCTCTCCTCAAGCTGGCGGTAACATACTGGCGGAAGGCGTTAAAGTACACATCCCCTGAGTCGTCCTATGCCCCCACGATCCCGCTCCTGGGTATCCCACTAGCTACGGGGACTCTGTCGGCGGACTCGCTGGAGCAGTGGCATGACGTAGGAGTGTCGCACGTGGGTGACCTGTTCGCGGAAGAGCGCCTACTGTCCTTTGCAGACTTTAGAACTACCCATGGAGTCCCTGGAGGCACCTTCCTGCTGCACTCTGGCCTTCGCCACTATATCACAAATAAATGGTCCCCTAGGGGCATGGAGCCAGCTACGAATCCTCTCATCACCATGCATTACCTGATGGGCACGGGCGCCCACCTTACTAAGTGGCTCACTACTAGTATTAAGAAGGGGAGGGCTTTCGATCTGTCGCCACTCCGGACAGCATGGGAGGTGGACATTGGTAGGCCCCTGAGGGATAAGGAGTGGGAACGTATCCTTCAGTTCCCCAAAAAAGTAGCCAGGAACCCCAAGTTCAAGTTTATACAGTCGATGCTTCTACACAGAGCCTACCTGACCCCACGCCGCATACACATGATGTTTCCTGATGCGAACAGTAATTGCCCCCGATGTGACACCGAGGACGCAACACTGATACACATGCTTTGGCAATGCCCCAAACTGGGATACTACTGGACCACGGTCCATGCCTCGCTCCAGGAAGCGGGTGCTTTGAGCAGATCCCCAACACTGGAATGCACGTTACTGGGGTTGGGGCCCTCACAGCGCACCAGAACTGTGGCGGCACGTTTCGCGGATCTGGCCCTATTGCTGGCGAAACGTGCCATCACTATGAGGTGGAAGTCAGCTAGGCCTCCTGACCCGGAGTTGTGGAGGGCGGAAGTGGTGAGATGGGGTAAGGCGGAGGGAGTTGCACTACAGAGGGAGAAATACAGGGGTCTGAGGAAAAAGCCAATTTCCCTGGACTGGTATACCATATTAGGTATGTTTGAATCTGGGGGAGACGAAGTAGACGAGGGTGCAAGTGCCTCTTCGATCGCACAATAAATGTGTCCTTGTTCGGACTGACATGCACTGTCACTTACCATGGTGCGCTATGAAGAAATGAGGGGGGACTCCCCCATTTTATATGTTCTGTATTGGCCTAGATCCATCTATGTGGACATTCAAGTAGAGCCATATGTTGTGATTCCCTGAGTGCCCCGGTCTACTGATTAATCAATTATAGGTTGTTGTGTGAGTGTCGGATGGATTTGTTGAGGGTGGGGGGAGGGATAGTTTTCTGACGGGGGTTTGCATAAACTGTGACGGTTAATGTCACCAACAAAATGAAAATTAAGACAACTATGCAATTATACGTTCTAAGCAACCCTTATGTGTATTTCTCTGTATCCCTCCGGGATTGGAAATGTTTGTGACTGCTTTACATACTATGCTAATAAACAGATTTTCAAAAAAAAAAAAAAATGTGAAAATAGACATCCTGGAAGTCCAATGCTACCTTCTAGTCTTCGGGGTCTAGGGCAGACGAGATCTGAGCCAGAGTGAGCATCTTGAATTTTTCCTTTTTGAGGAAGTAGTTGAGGGCTTGCAAATCTAGGATAGGACGAAAACCCTTGTCCTCTTTCGGGAGCAAAAAGTACTGGGAATAGCAACAACAGCCTACTTCTGGCGCCAGAACACTCTCTATGGCTCTCTTGGCCAAGAGAAACCCTACTTCCTCCTGAAGCAAGTTCAGGTGGTGCTCCGACAGCCAGTCATGTGTTGGAGGCATGGAGGGAGAGGTAGTCTCGAAGGGACGGGAGTATCCTCTTCAGACTATTTGAAGAACCCACTTGTCCGAAGGGATATTTTGCCATTGGTGGAGGGGATGGCAGATCCTGCCACCCACTGTCCGTCCATGCTCTTGAAGGACCAGACTAGGATGTTTTGGAGGCTGCAGGCAGAGGAGTGGACTGACCTGAACTCTGGCCACCCGACGCACAGGGTCAAAAGCAGCTGGCTGCTGAACCTGCGCAGTCTCGTGGCTGGGATATGGCAGGCGCGTCTGAAAGCCCCTTCCATGTCCACGAAAGGCAGACGGGGGACAGGTGCCCACTGAGAGGCCGAGGGACTTGGCCATAGCTCATGATCCTTAAAGTGCTCCAGGGCCAGGTCTACCTTGTCTCCAAAGAGACCGGTGCCATCAAACAGCATGTCTATAAGAGAAGCCTAGACATCCCCAAAAAAGCCAGAAGTTTCAGACAGGTGTGGTGCCGAACAGCCACCATTAATTACAGTGCTTTGTCTGGCGAGTCGGCCATGTCCAGCCCACAAAGAATGGTGAACTCTTTTGCATCTCTCCCATCAAATACTGCTTGGGAGAGAATGGCCCGGGCCTCCTCCAGGACCTGTGTGAGCACTTGCGCAACCGTTTCCCACAAAGAGTGGGAGTAATGGCCCAATACACATGCAGTGTTCACCAACCCCAGTGCAAGGTCGCGGAAGAAAACATTTTCTTGCCTCAACTATCCAGCTTCTTGGATTCCCTGTACGAGGGTGTGGAAGGGAACACACACTGTGAGGTGGAGGCTTAGACAACCAAGCTCTAGGGTTAGGGAGGCTGGTGAGGAATTTGGGGTCGTCTGGTGCAGGGCGATGGCGGCAGATGATTGTCCTATTCACAGTAGCCCCAGTGCTGGGCTTGGACTAGGTTCCCAGAAGGACAGCATTCAAGGCCTCAGGGGAGGGTTGTTCCGAGGAGGAGACGCACAGCTGCTGGACCTCGTCAAGATGTTTGTCTTTACTTCCACCAAAGGGAACTGAAGGTCTAGGAACCCAGCTGCCCTTCTCACCACCGTAGCATATAAAGACCCCTCTCCATTGCCACAGTACTGAAAGAAAGCAGACCAGAAGCTGAAAAGGTAGCCAATCCACTAACCTCACCCAATTCCTCAAACCAGTCTATTTCGTGCTCAGGCTGTTCTTCAAAAGGGTCCAGCGAACCCTCCAAATCTGCCTCCATTCATAGCCCTTCAAAATAAGGCTGAGGAACCGACCTAGACCAAAGGATGAAGTCGGCGCTGGAATCAGTGTTGGTAGGTGGCAATCGGGCTTATCATGGTTAAAAACGGGGCTGGAGCTGCTGGGGGGTGCCAGAAGTCTTGGTATGGGGGCCAGTGCTTGGAAAGGTCGCAGTGGCAAGACCAGGGCCGGTCCAGATCCACTAGAGGCCGCCGGCGTGGACCTGGATGGAGCCCCCTCTGATCCTCCAAGGCCCAAAGGCATGCCGGGAGGGTTAGGTTGCTCAAATATGAGGTAAATGACATCATAAAATTCTTTAAGCTGGGTGGGGTAGCTACAGCTCCTAGAAAGGCAGGGAAATGTGGAGCATGTTACACAGAACGATGCTTAGTGCGTTGTGACTCCTCCGTCAGGTCATTCGACGGGCAGGGAGAAGTTGAAGCACACTTCAAATTCTTGTGTTTGTTATGGTTCTTAACGGACTGACCAGACGACTTTGAGCGGGAGGATTTCGGAGCAGTGCCCGGACCTTCCTCTCGACCGTGACAAGACCTCCGGGGCGAATGGCGTGGTGCCCAGGGCCAGGCTGCATGCAGCTTTAGGGACAGCTCTCTCAAAGCTATCGGAGACATGGTCCGGCAATTTAAGCATTTGCGTTGTACTTTGAGTTGTAGTTGTGCTCCAGGCGCATCAAGTACAGATCCGTCATTGACACAGTGTGATTGCACGTGCCGCACAGTTGGAATCCAGAAGTCTTCTTCATGTTTTAAAAAACCTACACACCAACAATCGTTGACAAAATATAAAAAAAAGCCTGTCAAAAAGTGACAGAGGGTAGCTCTCTTCACAGATGTGCACTAGCTGGTGCAGATAAAAAAGAACGAACAACCGTACACCGAGGTCGTGCCTTTATAGGTGACTGGAACATCACTTCTGGTGCGGATGACACTGATGACGTCACCCAGAGCGGGCTTACACCATCTATCGGCGAGCAAGGCCATTGCTCAAGGATAAGTCCTCCAGATCCAGAATGACGCTTGGAAAATTCAAAGATGAGGAATCTTCTGCTACATGTCTCTGTCAGATAAGAACGTTTAGCTTACATATATTCAAAGTTCAAGAGGTGGGTTGATTGCAAAAAATAAAGGGCAGGAATGGATTTCACAAACGTTTCTGAAGTCCAAGCATGAAACAAGAGAGCATGATGAAATTGGTTAATCTTCAGAGAAGGGAAACTGCCCCATAAAAGGGGCTCAAAGGGTTTTTAGCCATATCTGATCTTCAATATTACATATTCCTATTTGCTCCCTATGGTAAAATCACATGAAATATCTCAGAAAACTGTATTTAAGGATTAATTCAAGCAACGCTCCTCCCTCTGACCAAGTCAAATGTCTTTACTGGTACACTACTTGCTCTGCAAAGGCATTCTGAATCGCAGAGAGTTGTATTTTAGACAGAATAGGGTTCATGGATTACAGTTTTTTATAGTCTAAAATGAGTGATATGTCTTGAATATATTCCTTAAAACTTAATAAACTGGACAACTATGTTAGTTATTTAATGTTCACAATGGAGGACCTTCACTCAAAGGATGAAGGACAGTGCATCTAGTATGTGTGCCCATTCAAAATATGCTAGTGTTGCTGGACATGGGCTATGCACTGTTTGCTAGCAATTCATGTCAATAGAACAGCTGGCATGATTAGTGCAGATCGGACAAGAGCTTGTGAAAAAAAGGGGGAATGGGTCAAAAAAGAGATTTTACCCATTATAACTCCCATACGATTCTTTGCTTTCCTCTGTAGAAGAAACATCTGATCAGGCATGACAGTAGACTTGTAATCAAGGAAGTGCATTTGAAAGGTTTGGGATATATCAGTGCAGTAGTTTACAAGAAATTAATGTTTAAAAGTGCTTCAGGTGGGCAGGAAGGGGAGTAAATAATAGAGATAATAGCAAACATGTGCAAAATCAATAGGGTGGGGCAGTGCCTGGTAGTAAAACAGGCTCTGCGACCAACTGCAGCTATACACAGCCAAAGGTCCTAAAAAGCGGAGGTTGACCGCAAGGAATTGTTGGATGCGGAAAAGGATAAAAAAAATTAAAATATACATTAATTGAAAAATAAAGGGTCAAGTAAAGTTATAGTTAGATTTGGTTATAAAATCTCAAATTATGTTTAAAATATCCTTGAAATTCACTTCAAAAACACAAACATCAAAGTTAAAGTGCAGTTCTGGTTACGAATGAAAAACTGACACCACTGGATTTCCACACCAGAAGCGCAGAGCCACGAAATAACTAACATAGTTGTGTGCATAACTAGAACCCAGAAAGGGGGAAACAACCCTAGTCCTACAATATCAGTCCGCAAAGCGGGGAGGCATGGGTGGGGCTGTAAGGAATCTCTACCAGACAATGCGTTACCAAAGGTAAATAACTTGTTCATCTGATAGAGACTTCTAGCTGCAGATTCCTTACCTTTGAATCAGATACCCGAGCCATACCATCCTGGGGGTGGGTTGCAGGCTCAAACCCTAAACTAAAAAGTCAGGCAAAATTTCCGTCCCTGCGCACCTGACCATCAAGGCAGTAATGTTTTGCGAACGCGTGCAAAGAAGCCCACATTGCTGCCTGACAGAAGTCTTAGACTGGGACACCCTGAGCCAAGGGCATAGTCGCAGCATTTCCCCTGGTGGGATGGGCCCTTAATCCCTCAGAGGGCTGCTTCTTTGCCAAGGCTTAACAGATCTTGATGCAGAGAATGACCCAACGAGAGATGTCCTTTTCTGCACTGCCCTTCCCTTCTTTGCTCCCACTTACCCCACAAAGAGTTGGTCATCCACCCGGAACTCTTTTGTGTGGTCAAGGTAGAACGGCAATGCCGTTTTGGGTCCAGCGAGTGGAGATACTCCTCTTCTTTAGAGGAATGAGGGGGAGCAAAGTAACCCCGGATGTAGGACTACTCTACGCTCGCGTAGTTTGCGCAACTGCGTGCTACGAGAATTGCACTTAGCACAGGGCAAAAACACTTAGCGGGCATTTTTTGCTTGCTCGCAGCCCTCAACATCAAGTTGGTGACCGCGAGTGAGCAAAATAACATCCCGGCGAGACTTTTTCCTTGTTCACGATCAGCAACATCAAGTTGCCGATCACGAGCTTGAAAAATAAACCTCCCGGCGAGATTCTCAACGCGGGAGGTTAGGTTTCTCATTGTGCGTGGTTGCGTATGTTTGCGACCACTTGCGATGAGAAACTACCAGTCCGCATTGAGAAAGCTGCTGCTCGAGTACAAATCTACATTGTCGGCAGAAAATGACCGCTTGCACTGTGCAAGATGCGGTTTGCAATGATTGCACAGTGCGGACAAGCATCCGGCACATTGAAATTAGTGCGAACAGCATTTTGCACAGTACACTACGCAGGTCGTGTAGCTTGCATAGTGCGAAGTGCACTTCGCGTAGCGCTACTACGCGAACTACGCCCAGGGTTAGAGCAAAGAAGGTGGGCAAAGTGATGAACTGGCCCAGATGGAATGGGGTCACAGCCTTTGGCAAAAAGGATGACCTGGTTCGAAGCACCACCTTGTCTGGAAAGGACATAAGATATGAAGGCAAGCAAGATAACGCCTGCAACTCACTCACCCACCGGGCAGATGTAATCACCACTAAGAAGGCTGCTTTGATGGTCAACAGCCAGAGGGGACAATTGTGCAAAAGGCTCAAAGGGAGAACACATCAGATAGGTAAGCACAAAATGATGGTCCCACTGTGGCGTAACTAAGGGCATGGCTGGAAAGAAGTTAGCCAGCCATTTTAGAAGCACAAGTTACTACTTGTGTAACGATATATCTGTAAGAGACATTAGTTAGTGATAGATTCCTTACCTTAGAATATCCCCAGGCGTCAGACTGGATTCGGAAACTTTTGCGTAGCAATACCACTGCGCGTCGGTAGGCGTGGACCGCGGCTCCGCATCCGTTGTCGGCGTCGTTAGCGCCGGAATGAAGTCGCCGGAGTAGTTAGACGCCGCCCTCGCGCGCTGATGTCAGTTCTTATACACAGCTTTTCCATGCCAGATACGTAGAGCCATGATAGAACCAACACTGGTGCCATGAAACTAGGGCCCTGAAAGGGGATGACCGTAACCCTAGATATCGATTCGCAGAACGGGGAGGATGGGTGGGTCAGTAAGGAATCTATCATTAACTAATGTCTCTTACAGATATATTGTTACACAAGTAGTAACTTGTGCATCTGAAAGAGACACGTAAGCGATAGATTCCTTACCTTAGAATAGATACCCCAGCAATACCAACCCCTGTGTGGTGGGTCTGCGAACCAATAATCACACCAGAAAGTCCTGGAGGACAGAAGGGCCAAAGAAGCCATCCCTCCGGACTTGGCTGTCCAGGCAGTAGTGTCTTGCGAACGTGTGCAGCGAGGCCCACGTAGCTGCCTGACAAATGTCCTGCAAGGGGACTCCTCGGCCCAGGGCAGTAGTAGTCGCCGTGGCCCGAGTGTTTTAGCCAAAGAGTAACACGCCTGGATGCACAACACGATCCACCGAGAGATGGTCCGCTTGTGCACCGCCCGTCCTTTCTTAGCGCCCACATAACCAACAAAGAGTTGGTCATCCACCCGGAACTGGCGTGTGCGATACAGATAGTAAGAGAGCGCACGTTTTGAGTCCAGACGGTGGAGCCTCTCTTCCTCTTTCGAGGGATGCGGAGGCGGAAAGAAGGTGGGCAAGGTGATGGACTGCCTGATGTGGAAGGCTGTGACTACCTTGAGCAGGAAAGAGGGTTTTGTCCGCATCACAACCTTGTCCGGATGGACAGAAAGGAAAGGAGGTTTAGAGGAAAGAGCCTGGACTTCACTCACTCTCCGGGCAGAGGTGATGGCAACCAGGAAAGCAGTCTTAAGTGTAAGAAGACGGAGAGGACAGTTATGAAGCGGCTCAAAGGGAACGCACATCAAATAAGTTAAAACCAGGTTCAAGTCCCACTGGGCCATCACGAAAGGAACAGGTGGGAACATATGAGTGAAGCCCTTTAAGAATCTGTTTACAATGGGGTACTTGAACAAAGAAGGCTGATCAGGTAGCCTTAGGAAGGCTGAAAGGGCAGAAAGGTAGCCCTTGATAGTGCCCAGAGCAGAGCCCTGCTGGGCAAGAGAAAGAAGGTAGAGGAGAACCTCAGAAAGAGGGGCATTGAGAGGATCCAAAGCCTCTGCTGTGCACCATGCCACAAATCTGTTCCACCTGCAGGCGTATACCGACTTAGTGGAGGGACGCCTGGCTGCCAGAATGACATTTCAGACTTCAGGAGGCAAGTCAAAATGCCTCAACTGTCGCCGCTCAATCTCCAAGCATGGAGGTGGAGACTGGACAGGTTCGGGTGGAGGACCGTCCCCTGCTGCTGCGACAGAAGGTCCTCCTGAAGAGGCAGACGAATCGGGGGATCGACTGACATACTGAGTAGCTCGGGATACCAGTACCTTCGCGCCCAGTCCGGAGAAACAAGGATGACTTGGGCCCGGTCGCGCTTGATTTTCTTCAGCACTCTGGGCAGAAGTGGTATAGGTGGCAAGGGGTACAACAGACCGCAACTCCACTCGTGACGAAAAACGTCCCCGAGCGGGTGCCGCCTGTAGGAGAGTAGGGTCTGCAATCCTATGATCACCCAGATTTTTTGCTTTTGTTTCACTGGTTTACGACTTTCTCTGGCTGTGGGCCTGCTAATCAGACCCACAGCCTGGCTGTTCTCTTTCTAAATTACGATATGTACCCTAGGTGCATTTACCAATTGGTACTGGGCCACCTTATCAGACCCCGTAACGCAGGGCATAGGTGTACCCAGGGCCGCCAGGGGCTGAAGCATGTATTATGCCACCCCTGGCTGGCCTCCTAAATTTGACACAACTGGCTGCACGACAGCTGGGGCGAAGACGTGTAACCACCCTTCGCTTTAGGTATAGTAGCTCTATATCTAACCATACAATGGACACCCGAGTTCCTATCAGTCACTCCTATGGCAGGCCTTAACGATCCTGAAGGCAGAGTGCGTGGGCTCGTGTGAGCTAGGTTCAGGCCCGAGCCGAGCCCGGTTGCAGCTTGCGGAACCAAGACCCAATAGCTGTTCCATGATAACGCGTACCATATCGGTAACTCCGGTGTCGCGTTATCAAGGCATGTCGAGTAAGGTGTCATACGAATCGGGGTGCTGCCCTCTCACCAATTCTGGCGATGAGGTTAGCATTCCACCCTTCTAGAGGGACACGACATGTACGTAACTGTGAACCCCGGTTAAAGTTAACTAAAGCCTCAGCTCCACAAAATGGATGCTGCCACCACAGACACGAGTCTGACCTCCTGCTGCTGGGAGTCCTTCCAGCGAGGAGCGCTTGGACAAAGGGTTTCCTGTCGAGGGCGGTGTTCGCACCGTCCCAGACAGGGTTTGTGTATTCTGGGTAGGTAGGGCTTTGGCGAGAAGGTGACTGCGGAGTGGCACCCCGGTGCTCACTACGCATCTGCCGGTTAGAACCAGTTCCAGGGGCGACAGCCCTGGACTGGGGAAAGTCCGGCAGGGGAGAGGGGTGTAACTACCCCCCTTCCTGGTCCCACCCTTAGGGCAGGACCTAGTCATGTACCCACCCCTTTCTTTAGAATAAAGACCGGAGCGGGGACCCTTCCAAATTAGATCATCTTTGATTCAAGAACTACTTTCTACGAAAGGACATTCAAGACTCTTCTCAAGATTTCTCCCTTGTGACTAAGGAGTAGTCACCCTGCATCAGCGGGCACCAACTAAGAACTCTGCGGTTTGCTGTAAGTCCTTCCTCAAGGAATCCGACGGCCCAGCTCGACGAGAACCGGCTTCCCTGGCACCTCTGACCTCTACCCACGTCATCAGCTCAGCTGTGATCTGTGGGTGCGACAAGACCTCGAGGGACCGGCCATCATCAGAACCTGCACGCTCTTAAACCCAGCACGACCATCGAGGTAACTCTCTGGTGAGTGCTCTGGGGTCCGAGAAGCCCCGACCCTGAGCCGCTCCAGCACCGAAGTGCAGTCTCCCAGCATCTCCACGATCTGCGTGGGGCCCTTCTGCTCGCTGCTCAGCACGTTGTCTGGTCACTAGCCGCTGGCTTGTGCCCTTCTGTGACGACATCCGAGAATCATCACTGCTGGTCTGGTTGCTCCAGACTGGCCCTTGCTTCCATCTTTGCGAGAAGCACCCCGGACCCTCCTGGTCCACTCAAGACGCCATCTTAGGCCCACCACGTGGCCCTGAGATCTGCCAAGGCTTGTTGCCCCATCCTGGGCCCAGCGACGCCGACAGCATCATCCTTCGTGGGACAGCTCGCACCTCCACCGTGGTCGCCGACAACGCCTCCTGGTCCGTGAGACTGCAGAGCCTAGCGTCGCCCACTCACCTGGTCGAGGTGACGGCCAACCGGTGCCTTCCTGGTACCCTCTGACTACTGGCTAGTAGTACGAACTTGGTCCCCTCTGCTTTCAGGTTTCATCAATCTCCGATCCAGGCTTGGATCTCTACGAACTATTCAGCACTGGTCGCCGGCCAGCAACTCCTTTTCTTCCGGCTCCTGGCTCGTCAGCGAAGACCCCGACGCCTGTAAGACTTGTGCAGCCGCAGCCCTCGTGGCTAGGTAACTCGGCATTTCGGTGCCTGCATAGCCTCCTTACTCTAGGGTCCTGAGTCCCTCGCTTCCGACTTGCCTTATCGGGTCCGCCCGAGACCTTAATCTTTCCGTGTCCTCGGACACTTGTTTTAATTGTGCACTTGAAGTATTTGCTAAAGAGATTTGGTTTGTGCTTAGTACCCTGTCCTCATAAAGAGTACAGGGCTGTTGTGATTCTTAATAAATATACTGTTTATTTTCATAACACTTGTGTGGTGTCCTTTCACTGGGTGTTCAAGGGGTACATGTGTGGTAAACAGCTGGCTTAACGCGCCCTCTCGAGTCTTTAGCCTTAGACTGCTCGTATCCACGCTACTAGGATAGCTGGTCTATAGGTTGACTTACAACCAAACACCATAAGGGTCGTTGGAACGATACATAGCGGTCGCTAGAATAGCGAACGTTGCATATCGGGCCAACTTCTCACACCGCCTTGGAAATTCCAACGTGCAGAACTGATGACATTGCACGTTCTCTTCGGTGGCGAATAGATCTAACCAAGGCTCTCCCCACTGCAGAAAGAGGCCTTGCGCCACGTCCAAGTTCAGACCCCATTCGTGATCCATCATGCAACTTCGGCTGAGCTTGTCCGCCCTGGCGTTCAGAGAACCTGCCAGGTGTTGAACCGCCAGGGTCATGCCCTGATGTTGCAGCCACTGCCAGAGGCGCAGAGCCTCCTGGCAGAGGGTTCACAACCCCACCCCACCCTGTTTGTTGCAGTACCGTGAACACCTGCACTACATTCTCCCGGACAGAGGGAGGAATGACTTCAGTGCTAGATGAATCGCCTGCAGCTCCAGAAGGTTGATATGGAGCCGAGACTCCACCGGAGACCAGAGGCCTCTGATCTCGTCCTCTCCCATGTGGCCTCCCCAGCCTTGGAGGGACGCGTCCGTCACAACTACGTGCTCCGGTTGGGGAAGGGAGAGGGATCTGCCGCTGACCCAATCGCAATCCATCAGCCACCATTGCAGCTGTCTCGCAGTGCCCTCCGAAATCATGACATGGTCGGACAGTTTGCCCTGATGCTGGGCCCACTGAAACTTCAGGTCCCACTGCAGAGCCCGCATCCACCACCTGGCGTGATGCACCAGAAGGATGCAGGAGGCCATCAGCCTCAGAAGCCGCAGCGTCAACCTGACCGAGACCCGGGATAAAGGCTGAAAGAGTGGAATCAGAGCGTGAATATCCCGGACCCGCTGTTTGGGAGGATAAACCCGAAACTACGCCGATGAAGAGGAGCTTCTGAGAGGGGCACAGGTGTGACTTCGGCACATTGATGGAAAACCCCAGCTGGTGCAGGAGGTCCGCCGTTGTCTGGAGGTGGCTGACGACTGTCTGGGGCGAGCCCGCCTTCAACAACCAGTCGTCGAGGTAGGGGAAGACTGAAACCCCTAACATGCACAGATGAGCTGCGACCACCGCCATCACTTTCGTGAACACCCGTGGGGCGCAGGTAAGGCTGAAGGGGAGCACGGTAAACTGAAAGTGCTCGTGGCCTACCGTGAACCGCAGATAGCGCCGGTGGGCCGATGTGGAAATAAGCGTCCTGCAAGTCCAACGCTACCATCCAGTCTCCTGGGTCCAGGGCAGCTAAGACCTGCGCCAATGTCAGCATTTTGAACTTCTCCTTCCGGAGGAAGCCGTTGACGTTCCGTACGTCCAAGATAGGGCGCAGGCCCCCTTTGCCTTTCTTGGGTACCAGAAAGTAGTGGGAGTAACAACAACACCCTACTTCTGGCCAAGGAATGCGCTCGATGGCCCCCTTGGCCAAGAGGCTGTAACTTTCCCTTGCAGAAGTTGCAAATGATCCCCCGACACGGGGTGGTATTGCGGTGGCATGGCTGGAGGGGTCGTCTCGAAGGGGAGGGAGTAGCCCCTTCGGACGATTTGCAGCACCCACATGTCCGACGTGACAGTGCGCCAGTGGAAGTGGTGATGGCGAACCCTGCCCCCCACTGGCGTCACATGCGCCTGAAAGCACGGACTAGGAGGGTTTTGAGGCGGATGCTGCAGGGGAAGGTGTGGACTGACCTCGCCGTTGTCCCCGACCACCGCCACGGCGGTTTCCACAGCCGCCACTGCGCTGTGTATTTGTCTACGCGTGTGGCTGGCAGCACGTGTGGCAGTGCCCCTTCCTTGGGCATGAAAGGAGCGAAAGGCACCCGTTTGCTGGTGTGGGGCCGAGGGGCCCAAGGACTTGGCCGTAGCCTGGAGTCCTTAAAACGCTCAAGCGCATGGTCTGCCTTGTCGCCAAAGAGGCCACGGCCATCAAACGGCAAGTCCATAAGGGTGGCCTGGACATCAGCCGAAAAGTTGGTGGTCCTCAACCAGGCGTGGCGTCGAACAGCCACCGTTGTTGCCATCGCTCTGCCCAGTGAGTCCGTGGTATTCAGCCCACACCGGATGGAATAGCGTGCCGCATCTCGACCCTCCGCAAGGGCTTGGGCGAGTTTAGTCCGGGCCTCCTCAGGACATAGTGGCAGCACGTCCGCGACCGTGTCCCACAGAGTGTGGGTGTAGCGGCCCAAGAGGCATGCGGTATTGACTGACCGCAGTCCCAAACTCAGAGACGAGAACACCTTTCCAAATTGTTCTCACCTCTAGGATTCCCGATCGGGCGGAGCCGTCGGGAATACGGTCTGGGAATTAGAGGCCTGGATAACCAGGCTCTCGGGGGTGGGGTGGGTGGACAAGAAGCAAGGGTCGCCCGGAGCCGGGCGGTAGCGTCTGGCCACGTTCCCATCTACAGGCTGAAGTGTAGTGGGCTTGGACACAAGGCCTCATTAAACGGCAGTAGAGGCTCAGCCGAGCTTGCCTGCGGTTTAAGGACCTCAGTGAGGAGGTTAGTCCTCACGGCCGCGACGGGGAGCTCCAGGCCCAATGCCTTGGCCGCCAGCGTTAACACTACACTATAGGTAGCCCCCTCCTCCGTAGCCACGGTTGGAGGGGAGACAAAACCAGTGTCTGGCGAGGTGTCCATTCCACTGGCATCCCCAAGCTCACATGTCCAGTCCTGCTGAGACTGGCACTCCTGTGCCAGAGGGGCCACAGACCCCTCCCAATCTCCCTTGTCACCCATCGCCTGAAATTCAGGTTCAAAGGATGGGGCCGGTTCGGGGAAATAAAAGTCTCAAAACGACGTCGAGAGCTGCGCCCAGCGGCGCCGCTACGGCGCCGGAACTGAGGGCAGGATCGGGGACGGCGTCACCCGTTGGCGGCACTGGAGGTGACACTCTAGAGGCTGGCGTCGGTGAGGTCGACCGGCGACGACCCGGATCCGGAAGCGGATCCAGTGGGGGCCTGCAGCGCCGGGACCGAAGTCGCCGGCGGCGTCGGAGCCAGAGCACCCGGCGGCGTCGGAGCCGAAGCACCCGACCCGCTTGGCTTCCCAGCCGGGACCGTTGGGCCCAAAGGCGCTACGGAACCCGGCGGAGGAGGGCGAGACCTCATGGCCATGAGGTACCGCTCGACCTCCTCAGGCATCACATCGTGCCCAGGGACCGGAAGGTGTGGGGCACACTGCGGCGCCTGCGACTCCGTCCGAGCCGTGTGTCACCCGAATCCCCGGCCGCGTTGCGCGAGCGTCGGGGTGGGTCGGAAGAGCGAGGACACCTTTCCGACCTCTCATGCCTCTTACCTGAGGATCTTGATCCCGAAGACCGATGCCGACTTTCAGAGCTAGGAGGGCTCGACCCCGCGACCGGTCCCTCTACCTCCTGTGGGACTGGGACCTTGAACGGCACATGGCCGACTGCCGGATCTCAAGTCGCTTGCGGGACCGCTCCCGCCTAGCCTTAGACTTCAGGGCCCAGCAGGCACGGTCGTCGTGGTCAAGGCCTAGACACTGAAGGCACCGGCGATGGGGGTCGGTAACTGACATCATTCGGCTACACTTGGAGCAGGGTTTGAACCCGGGCCTCCCTACCGGCACCGTAGGAGTCGAACGACACGAGAAAAAAATAGATCAAAAGATCAAAAAAGTTTAGTCAAAAAGTGACTTAGGGGTAGAGCTTCTCCCGATCTGCGCTAGCTGGCGCGGACAAAAGAATAACTGACGTCAGAGCGAGAGGGTGGCGTCTAAGTACTCCGGCGACGTCATTCCGGCGCTAACGATGCCGGCGACAGCCGCGGAAGACGCCTACCGACGCGCAGGGGTATTGCTACGCAAAAGTTTCCGGATCCAGTCTGACGCCTGGGGATATTCTAAGGTAAGGAATCTAAGGTAAGGTAATGAATATATCAGTAAAGTGTTTCTTTCAGATATATAAGCACTATTAACTTCATGATTTGAGTTTTAAAGGGGCCCTGCGGAGTAGTCAAAAATCCGTTCTCATGCTCCAGTCTACACTATCAATCACTAACAGTAGGCATTCTTGTTTTGTTTGAGGCCATCTGCTGGGGAATGGGGAGCACTGTGGCATCATTCACCAGATTGCCCATTTAATCAAAAGACCAGACATCCTACTTACAAAAAAAGCACCCATGATTTATTTTTTTACTCAGCCTACACCTTTGCTTTAATTTTCCCCAAAGCTCCCTTCTATGGAAATAACTAAGTAAAGTAGTGATGATACAAATATTCAAAAAGGTTACATTTGAGATGGCACAGTTGAAAATTTTACTTACCGGAAGCAACAATTTTAAACCTATTTACCTGCAAATTCCTCACATGTAGAACAAACCCAGGCATCAGATTGAATCCGGAAACTTCAAAGTTATGCGGTCGCCAGTAGAGAGCGCTGGACTCAGTCAGCTCCAGAAGTGACATCAGATTATGCCACAAGACCATACAGTCCCCATCCCAGTGTACCAATGCAATTTACCTCTATTTTTTCTAAGCCTTCGAGGCAAGGGGGCAGAATGAAATCAGTGAAAACTTTTTTCAATACCCAAAGAATGCATAGTGGGAACTTAATATATTGTTTCTAACAATCATCCATCAAACAGGGACTTGAGTGGGTCAGTGAGGAATCTGCAGGTAGATAGAGTATCCACCAGAAAGATAGTTACCAAAGGAATATAAGTTTTGCTTCTGATGGATACTTCTACCTGAAGATTCCTCACCTGTAGAACAGATTCCACAGCAATACTCTACCTTGGAGGAGGGTGGATGGAGGATTACACTGGGCTGTCTTGTAGGACAGACCAAGCGAAGTGGCCATTTCATCTCAATTATAAGTTGAAACAATAGTCCTTAGCAAACGTGTGCAGGGAAGTCCAAGTCACTGCCTTGCAAATATCTGCAATTGGGCCCCCTGCTCAAGAGCAGAAGTGGTAGATTTGGCTCTGGTGGCATGAGCACAGATCTTTTCAGGCAGCTCTTTCTAGGCCCAGGTGTAGTAAGTTTCAATACAGAGGATAATCCATCTTGAACAATTCCTGAAGAATTTCTGACTTGTCTTACCTTTTTTTGGCACCACAGTACCCAATGAAGAGCTGATCATCTAACCTGTTTTAATTGGTGTGGTCTATGTAGTAGTTGACTTCTCATCTAGGGTCTAACTGATGTAACTCTCCTCCTCCTTTGCAGGATAAGGGGAGGGTAAAAAGTCAGAAGGGTGGGGGCGCTAGGGAGCCCGGAGCAAGATGGCTGCACATTAGTGGTGCTTGGGCCATGATCCAAACAAAATCCTTTTTTTAAGCCGCCATCTATTGCGTTACAGAACAAGGACAGTTTAAGTATGCCCTAAAGGATGTGATATGCAACATTTGTGCTCGGGATCGAACTAGTAACCCCTGATATCAGCTGCCACGAGATCCGAGGTAATGGCGGCCGCCATGATGCGTCGGAGATAGCCAAGTGCTTGGACATAGAGGCGGAGTGTGATCGGGATCGCTTTGCTTCAATTAGGACCAGCAGGAAGATCATAGTCCATGGCATATTAAAGCCTGCTCTTTGAGCCAGCTATCTCGGTGTGTACAAAGTGTGTGACGCCTGAGCGGAGAGAGTGCAGCGCGGAGCGGAACTGCATTGGAGGGATGCACTGGGATAGGAGAAGATCCAAGCTGCTTGCAAGGCGCCGTTCAGAAACTGAAATGTGGTCTTGGTTAGTGTGATCAGCAACATGTGATTGCGGGGGGTTTCAGCGCACATAGTGCAGTACATTTAAAAAGACAGAGTGAAGGTGGTGCGTGGCTTCTCGGAGAGAGATGGTGGAGGTGCGGTGTGGCCTGGGCCAACGCCTGTGTATGATTATAGCAAGGCTGTGTAGGAGAACACAGCAGTGGCGTGTGGGGAGCAACAGTGACTATTGGTCAGCCGGATGAGTGACACAAGAGCCTTGGCCTAGAACTTGGGCCTGAGCAGGTAGAGGACTGGTGGATCACCGCGATTGGTGCAGTGGGAGCACACGGAAATAAGGCCCTTGAGTAAGTGACTACCATCTGCAGTACAAAGAGAAACCATCCATAAGTAATTGGAAGTGCACACAACTGCAATTTAATAGCAAAGACAAAGAAATATAGGTGTGTGCCAGCTCAGGGGGTGGGCTACTCTTGGGATTTTCTCTGCAAGACTACAGATGTACAGCTGCCGTCTGTAAGATTACTTCGGTGGGAGTGCGGAGAGATATCTTTACAATTGGTGTTCTTTTGGGTGGTGCAGTCCTGGGTGGTGATCCGCAGGGCGGCTGCTGTCGCACGTGCTGGGATACTGAGTCAGGCTGGAATAGATATAGAGGAGGTGAAGCCCAGGCGCACTGTGATAAATATGGGCAAGACAAACAAACAACAATCAAAGCTAACGTTCGAGACCAAGCGTCTCACCAAGTCACAGTCTCAGGTGCCATTGTGTAATGAACAGGAATCAGAGGTGGGGAGCATAGCAATGCTAGAAAGCACCTTTGCAGCGATGCTGCAAAGCCTACAATCCATTGACAGTAAAATATACACCCTTAATATTAGGATGGATCACATGGCGCCAAATTAGATAAACACGGTACCCGGCTCACAGAAGCAGAACAGATGTCCACGAAGAAATATTCTCTGCATAACTGGTGTTCCTGAATCGACAAATACAGGGAAAACTATATGTGGGCGCCATGTTGCGAGAGCTACTGGGTGTGGAGCACTTCTCACAATTGCTTGTTGTAGAGCACACCCACAGATCATTGGCCCCCAAACCCATACTGAGTGCCCCACTGAGACCCATTATTGCTCGTTTGTTCAATTACCGTGATCGTGACACAGCACTACGGCTGGCATGGGAGTTGGGCACTATGACATATCAAGAGAATGAGATCTCCCTCTATCCGGACTTTAAAACAGCAGTTCAACAAGCCCGTCCGGAATTCCATTCAAGTGAATGAATGGATTCAGATTTCTATAGAGCGTAGCTACCCTGAGGCCTCCTAGCGCTTCTGGACCGGGCAAGCAAGAGAAACACGCCATGTTAGTGCATAACCTTAAAGAGATGAGTTTTGAGAAGCTTGCGGAAGGCCAGCAAGTTTGATTCCCTCCAAAGGGTAGGGGGGAGAGAGTTCCAAATGTTCAAAGCATTCAAGGAGAAGGAGCGTCGAGTCCACCCCATCTAGATCTTCGTATTTTCCTTGGAGCGGCAAGGAAAGCAGAACTAGATCGAAGATTCCTAGAGGTTTGATAAGGGGTGACCTGAGAATGGATAATGGCTGGACCAGATTTCTAAATGGCTCTGTGAGCAACGCACAGAGCCTTGAACTGTATTCTCGCCTGGATTGGGAGCCAGAGAAGTTTCCTTAATGCCGGTTTCGCCAATTGTCTTCGAGGAATCTGAAGAAGTTGGCAAGCCGTACAGTTCTGGATTACTTGCAATTTCTGAATTGTGAACTGGGGGGCTCCCTGATACAGCGCATTCCCATAGTCCAGGCGGGAGAGTATGAGAGCTTGCATCATAATCTTTCTCGCCTGGAAAGGGAGCAGGGGGAGGATCTTTCGTCGCATTCTCATTAGGCCAAAATAGGTAGCAGAGAGCTTAGTGGCCTGATGATTAAAATAGAGGGAAACTATCAAGCCACATGCCCAAGCTCTTAATCTGCTGATTTGGCACTGGGGCAGGGCCGAAACAGGTCGGCCCTATAAGAGCCGAGGTAGGTGATGGATATTTGCCCAGAAATATCAGTTTGGTCTTGTCCCCATTCAGCTTAAGATGTGAAATTTCCATCCATTCTGCTACCGCCTCTAGGCAAGGATCTAGGGTGCAAGATGACCATCTTGCGTGGTTTAATGCCACGATCAGTTGAGTGTCATCTGCGTAGGTAATGATCTTTATGCCGAATGGATGGATTATCTCTGCCAAGGGAGCCATATAGATGTTAAAAAGTGTGGGGCGCAAAGATGAACCTTGGGGAACCCCACAGCTAAGAGGCCACTGATTTGATGTGCAATTCCATCAAAGACTTGAAAAAAACGGTCACTAAGAAAGGACTGGAACCAGGTAAGTGCCATATCTGTCACTCCCAGCTTTTTTAGTCGCTCAAGCAGGATGTTATGTTCAACAGTGTCAAAAGCGGCACTGAGAGCTAAAAGAATAATTGCTTCTGAGCCACCCTGGTCCAGTAGTCTCCATGCCTCCTCTGTTACTGCTAAAAGGGCCGTCTCCGTCCCAAGCTGAGGGTGTAATCCTGTTTGAGAATCAAGGAGCAGATTGTTGGACTCCAGGTAGTGCACAAATGTGGTGTTTATGTGTTTCTCAATCAGCTTGCTCAGCCAGGGAAGGAGAGAGATTGGTCGATAATTGGCCATGTTGGAGTGGTCTAGATTGGGTTTTTTCAGAAGGGCTCTGGCCTGAGCACACATCCAGGCCAGGGGTACCAAGCCGGAGGTGATGGAGGAGTTCAGAATATCCAAAATTACCGAGCAAATGGCACTAATGGCTAGAGAGAGATGCTAGGGGGGAGCGGGATCAGAGTGGGAGCCCGAGGTTACCCTGGAGATATAAGAGTCCAAGGAGTCAACGTCTAACAGAGGGGAAACTCCTAGCGAGCACTGCAGTTCAGAATATGGGCTCAGTCTGAGAGGGAGGGAAAGGCAGACATATCAATTGAATTTTTTGATGGAAGTATTCTGCCAGGTTGTTACAATGATTTGGTGCTCCCTCAGTAGTAGGAGGTTTTTGCGGCATGGTGGAGAGAGATTTGGCAATACGGAAAATCTCTTTAGGTGAGTTTGCAACTGCACTAATCCTTTCCTCATAGTAAAGAAAAAGCTGCAGACTATGAACATCCAATATGCTATACTCCAGCCGCCTCTCCTTAGGATTCAGCACAAGGGGAAAACCTAAAGAAGTAATGACATTTATAAAACAACTGGAAAGAAAAGACGTGACACGCCAGCCAGGTGATGACGCAGATAACTAGGACTGAGGAAGCCAGGAAGTCGTCACCACTTGGAGAGAACTGTGTAGTAAGCGGGAGATGGAGGGCAGGGATGGGATGAGTGGCATTGCAGTATTACTGCTCGGCATGACCCTGCCCTATTTGGGGCTGATCGGGGGTAAAAGGGTGAATGAATACCTAGTTGGACTAATGTTTGACAGTGTTATAACCCCTGATGTTTAATAGTTGTCGCATATCCATATAGGTTGAAATGTAGGATAATGTCTTGTTCTGGACTGTTCTGTCTCTGCCCTATGATATGCTGATGCATGTCTATATGCCCTGACACCCCCAACACCAAGGGGGGGGGGGCGCTCCAGCTCCTAGCGGCCCCTTGGAGCAGATACCCCAACTGTTTGAAATTTCTGTATGTATTCAACTGTGAACAGGTTGCATGACTGTTTGACGCAATATGATGTTGCGTTGTTATTTAAGGGTAATATTTGGCATAATTTGGATGCTGAGGTGGGAAGGGCAGGAGTTTAGAGGGATTTGTTTAGCCAATAACTATTCTCTGTAGGACACTAGCACTGAAATTTCTGCAGAAAGCCTTCTCTATGATAAATAATGGTACGGATATATGGCACTGGGCGATGTAGCAGGGAAGGTTAACAATGGCTTATCCCGTGTAACATGGAATGTACAGGGAATTAACAATCCAAAGAAAACATGTCAAGTGCTGGCTTACCTGGATCGCCAGGGTATACAACTGGCGCTCCTGCAGGAGACACATCTTACAAAACAGTCAACGAATAAAGTAGCTGAATGATGGGCGGGGTGAGACTGCCCTCATCCTACTCCTCCTACTCTAGAAGAGTAATGATACTTATAAAGACCATACCATTTGAACTCATCCATTCTAACATAGATGACCAAGGCCTGTATATTATAGCACAGGGGAAACTATGTGGTATATTGATTACTATTGTTAATGTTTATGGGTCCAATACGGATAGTCCTGAGTTCTCTGTAAAAATATGGTCCAAACTGCATAGCTTAGCATCATCTGCATTATATGGGGGGGCGACTAACACCCCACTGATACAAACTGAAGATCGGTTTCCATGGCTGATGTGGCACCAAAAAAAGCACAGGAAATTTTGGAGGGAGGAATGACAGATATTGGGCTAAATGATATCTGGAGGCTGAGGAACCCTTGAGTCAAAGAGGGCACACATCATTCCGACATACACAAGTCATGGTCTAGGTTAGACTATTGATTAATCACTAAAGATATGGCCACAGGGACGACTATAGTCAAACATCTGCCGAAGACATTGTCGGATCATGCTCCGGTCCTATTAAATATAATTCCTACGCACCACCCCCCACAGTTTACATTGTGTTTGCAACCCACCTCACTGCTTGACCAAGTTTTCAGGGAAGGATTATGAACAGCTATTGCGGAGTACTTGGAGCATAATGTGGGCTCAGTTTAAAGTATCGGTACAATATGGGAGACGTTCAAGGTAACTCTGCGTAGGGTATGCAGAAGCCTCCAAGGTGGAGACCTTAAATCTCTTAGAAATGAAATTAAATACCAGCATTTGTAAAGCGCACAGCTACCTCCGAGGTGGTGTCCCGGTGCTGGGGGCCGTCAGGAAGATTAATCAAACTATTGCACATGGTGCTGCGCTAACCTGCCGCCGGCGCAGCGGATCAAAAAGTAAACCCTGTAGTCCGGAGTCAGGCACCCTGGCCGCTGCCCCACACCTCTTCCACTTCCACTTAAGGGGCGATTGAAAATGTTGCGTACTTTGGAGAGTTCATATGAGACTACTCATGAGGAGAGCACACTGGCTGAGATCAGGGAAAGGATTACAGATTACAATGAGACAGCAGAACAAGAGGTCCGGCACATGTCACACTGATGGCTGGCCAGAGCATATGGAGAGGGAGGTAGGTCAGGTAGAGCAATGGCAAACAAGATGCAGAACTCTGGGCACGGTCACAGATAGTGCAAGCAATCTTTGATGAAGGGTTTGCGAGGCATGACATGCCAGACATTCTTCACACATTTGTCAACTATTTTGAGCGTATGTATGCTGCGTGCGAATCAGCAGCTCAGCCAGATATTGTAAATTATCTCCAGCACAGCATTGGTCTGGCTCATGCAGGGACAGCAAGAGTTTTTAGCACAGCCAATCACTGTGGAGAAGGTTAGGGAGGCCACAGCTACCTTACCTAATAGAAAAGCGACAGGATTTTATGACCTGCCCGGAGAATTATATAAAGAATATTTGGATTTAGTGACCCCACACTTGCATGCCATGTATATGGAAGCATACCAACACCGATGTCTACCTGACAACCTGTGAAAGGCCCTCATTATTACATTATTATAACCTGACAAACCGACACATAGGTGTGACTCGTATAGGCCGTTGTCGCTCATTAAGAAGGAAGCTGAAATATTGGTGAAGACCATAGCCACACGTATGTGTCTCTTATTACCTACAATGGTACTGGCGGACCAATCGTGATTTATGAAAACAAAATAAGACAAAACAAGATGTGTTAGGTTATACAATGGTCCCTATCCGGTTGGCGTAACTGTCAGGTTGGAAAAATCCAATCTTAGCAATCAGGAGGTCGCAACCCAGTAAAATAGTGTAACTACACATGACTGGAACAGGAAAAGTAAACCTCTTTGTTAAAAGGACCCTCACTCACCACTAGTTGGTGACATGCTTCATCATAGGGTCCCCGCTGGGGTGGCCGAATGCCCCCCCAGCGTGCTACAACGCCTGATTTACAGCGGAGCGAGTTGATGTTGAGTGTGACAGTGGTTTAACTCAAAAGAAAAAGTGTTGCAAAATTAGTGAGTGTAGAATTTAAAAATTACTAGGTTAAAACCCGAACAAAATCTTCAATGTGGGTCAACCTGTATCCAGATTAAAAAGACGGACAAAAACGGTTCTGAATTTAGAAACCTGTGTCCTTGAGTGAGATATATCTCACTCAAGGACACACTCAACATCAACTCGCTCCGCTGTAAATCAGGCGTTGTAGCACGCTGGGGGGGCATTCGGCCACCCCAGCGGGGACCCTATGATGAAGCATGTCACCAACTAGTGGTGAGTGAGGGTCCTTTTAACAAAGAGGTTTACTTTTCCTGTTCCAGTCATGTGTAGTTACACTATTTTACTGGGTTGCGACCTCCTGATTGCTAAGATTGGATTTTTCCAACCTGACAGTTACGCCAACCGGATAGGGACCATTGTATAACCTAACACATCTTGTTTTGTCTTATTTTGTTTTCATTAATTCACTCCTTCGTTGTTTAAAATATAATTATTGGGGTACAGGAGTGTTTACTCGCGCCCTATCTCTCTTGTTGATTTTGTTCAATCGTGATTTATGCCAGCACGATCCACTACGCACAATTTACGCACGCTGTTACATATATTGAAACCCACACTACCAGCGGTGGCTTTGATCTTAGATGCCACCAAAGCTTTTGATTCAATTCAGTGGAAGTTTAGGTTTACAGTGCAGCACCATATGGGAGTTCCACAGGAATCCACAAACTGGACTAAGCTACTGTACACCAAACCAGTCGCTCGAGTTCGGGTCAACGGGCACACATCAGATACCTTCAGCATATGCCGTGGCAGGAGATAGCTTTGCCCCTTGTCGCCGCTGCTGTTTGCAGTGGCTCTGGAACCACTCGGCTGTGTGCCGAGGCAGCGACATACTGTCATGGCATTGAGATTTCGACAACGGCCGTTATCACTGTCAATGCACGCTGATGACATGGAATTATACGTCAGGAATCCCAAGGAAAATTTAGAGTGACTTATAAGGGAATATATGCGGTTCGAATGACACTCAGGATTGGGTATCAATTGGTCCAAATCAGTCATCCTTCCGAAAACAGCAGTCACAAAACCCCATGAAGTAGAATACCCATTGGTATGGTGCGAGGATCCTGTAAAATATCAGGGGATATGGATCCATAAAGACCCACAGGTGGTTTTGCAAATGAATTACCGTAGGGCGAACAAGAGGCTGGAGGAGCAAGTCGAGAGGTGGATTAGGCTCCCATTATCCCTAGCTGATAGAATAGCGCTAATGAAAATGTTAGTGTTGCCCAAATTCTTGAATCTATTTACTAACATTCCTATACGCTTGTCACAGCATTTCTTTAAGGCACTGCGATCCCAACTCATTAAGCTGGTTTGGGCAGGGAAGCAGCAGAGGCTCAGGTGGGAGATCCTTACGCTCCCTTATGAACGGAGCAGCTTTACCGCCCCAGATTTACAACTATACTATTTATGTACAGAGGCACACTTTGCCTTCTACTGGCACCAGGCGCCGAACTACATGCCACATATAGCTGTAGAGTCGAACTTGGTACACCCTGTCCCACTCAAAAGCCATGATTTCAAATAGAAGCTCAATTTTTAAATATGGGGGAAATAGACATGCTACAATGTGCAGTGCACGCGTGGAGAGCACCGGGGCACAAAGAGTTGATTAGCCCATTATACGAGCCTGTCATGCCTCTAATTTACCATTCTGATATATCTGACGCAGGAGGCAGGTTCACTCACCATTTCATACTTTGGGGGATGTTTAACAGGAGGGTAAATTCATAGACTCCTCAGAGATAATGACAGACGATGATGGATCCACCATGCTTATATCCGCATACAGCAGACAACGTGTGGCAATGCACAAGCTATACCTGCAACTCCAGGAGGAACCGAGTGCACTCGGGGCGCTTCAATTTCTACTAGTCTCAAGTGGAGGAGTGATTCTGTTTAGGACCAAAGAGGCTGGAATCAAAATTGAAGTGCAGCAAGCTGGTGCCTCTTAGACCATAAATGCAAGAATCTTTTTGAGATGGAGATCTCTGGGTATTATCTCCGAATCTGTTCTATTAATGAACTCGGCTTACTTGTACTATTCTAAAACATCCTGCTAATGTTTTTCCGTTTTTAAGTTAGAGTCTACAACTCAAGATGGTTATGCCAGTTTTTACTCATATTTGCTACATAAAGACATCTTGTCTTTTTAAAAAAAAGAACAATAGACTGGCACAGTAACAATATTCACATGAAATGCAAAACAATTATTGAGTTAATAACATGACTTCACACGAAATACCAAACAATAAATGAGTTATTGGACACAAGACCAAACATGTGAATCAACAAGTTGGTCTAAAACATTCAGAAGCCAGCCAGAGCATATGAAGACTGGTGAATATGTGCTACACAATAAACATACTGGACATTACCTACATGTCACAAAACATCTAACTCTACATTCACAAAATTCTTAGGAAAACTTATTGAACTTATATGTCCTACTAGACTTAATGTACCAGTGCTAACAACTATGGCTCCTCGATACTGCTTTAATGTGTGGTCCAACTGAGGTCAGAGTACAGGTACACCAGTCCTGGTCTAAGCCTGCTTAAACAGGCTCTGACTTTCAGTCATTGGAAGCGTTATCCAAAGATGGTAACTCTTGGCCTCAAATAATAATGTGCTGATGTGTTTCGACCTTCATGGTGGGACCATGGAATTTTTTAGTTGGAAGGTCTTCCTCAGGGCAGGGGAAAGTTTTGTAGGGCACAAGTGTGTGCCACCCAGTTTCGTGGGCATAAGTTGGAAAGCTAATTGGGGCGAAATGTGTCAGGAACGTGGAATGTGGCGCTTCACGTTCTTTATCTTCTGTCACCTTAGTTTTCAAGGTATATTTAACAGGTACAGATTGAATTCTTTGTGCGACTTCAAAGGCTGCTCAACGATTCCGGCGTTCCCTAGGTTCGCTTCGTACTAGAGTGGCGTTTTGACTCAGGGCGGAAACACAGCAACATTTAATTACACGATTATATAATGTGTCACAAATGGACACACAGACAATGCTGAATGGGTCTCAAAGTGGAGTGCCATCATCCCCCACACCACTTCGCATAGATGACCTGAAGACATGCTGCATGCTAACGGGGCAATTAACCTGGTAATGGTAATCTCAGAATCATACATTTTTAGTACCTACATCAGCTTTATTATACTCCCATGCAGCTCTGGCAGATAGGACTGCGAGAAAAGGCCAACTGCATTAGGTATGGGGCACAAGATGCAGATTTTATACACATAGCAGGGGCCTGCCCAGAAGTGCATAAATACTGGGGACAAGTCGCAAGCACTCTCACTGATATAGTTAGGAAGACAGTGGAAGGCACTCCACAAACCAGTTTGTTAGGTTTAATTAAGAAAATACTGCCAGCCCACCGTAAAATAGTGGCCATAGCTTTGTTGCTAGCAAAGAGGAGGGTTTCAATTCATTGGGGGGAGGGGGCAGTACAGAGGCATGAACATTGGCTACGAGATATGACATACTGTTGAGATTAATTAAGCTGTTATGCTGAGGAACTGCCCTGCCCCTCACACCCAAAGGATATATGAGGCCTCTTGTCTGCGTACCTACTTGCCAGGTTGACTGATTAACGTATATAAGCACATCTGTCCACAGAATGATAGAGGGTTATCGGTTGTATACCCACTAAGTGGAAATGCAACTGATTTTCATGTAATGAGTCAATCTTGCTATATGTTATTTGTACTGGTTAAGGGCTGCAATGTTTTTGATTTGTTGCTGCATGTTGGTATCTGTCAAATCAAAATACTAATAGAAACTAAAAATAAAAGTCAGAAGGGTGATCAACTGGGCAAGGGACTGACCACCTTGGGAAGGAAAGTAGCCCTGGTTCACAACAACCTGTTTAGGAAAAAGGTAATGAAAGGAGGACTTGTAACTCACTGACCCTTCTAGCAGCTAGTATTGTAACCAAAACCCTGGTTAACATATGAAGGGTAAAACTGTGAAGGGGACCCATTAAAAAGAATGGACCCTTTGAGGAGCCAAAAAGGGAGTGGGAAGAAAAAGGTTGGTCAGGCCCTTGAGAAAACAAGTGACAACAGGAGAATTAAACAGGGAAGACTGATGCGACAGACAGTGGAAAGCAGACAAGGAGGCTACATAACCATTCACAGTGCCAATTGTGCAGAACCTCTGAGCCAGGGAAAGTGCAAACTGAAACATGTGGGATAAATTGACCTGCAAGGGATCCACACCATTGTCCACACATTGTGCAACAAAATTGCCTCATCTGATGGAATACACCGATTTAGTAGAAGGGCAATGTGCAGATAAGATATCTACCACCTTCGGTAGCAACTGAAAAGAGCTCAGTTGTTTCCGCTCAAACTCCAACATGTAGATAGAGGCAGCGGTTAATTTGTAACCAGCCCATTTCTCCTGTTAGCACCGCCTAAAATAGAATCAACTGCTAACCATCAAATTGGGGAGAGGATGTGGTGTAATGGCCAGAGCTGCAGACTTCGGAGATGGAAAACCTGGTTCGAGTACCGGAGTTGGCTCAATATCCTCCGATTCTGGACAACTCACTTAATCTCCATGTAAATTAAACTGTCTTTAACTGGTGCTCATGAAAAGGTCGGTGTTGATGATCAAGTGCCGATCCAGCTGAATTTAAGCACGGGTTAGAGGTCTCAGATTGGGGTGGAAAACTATTTCCACCAAATAGGAGAGAAGATCCAGCCCGAATGGCAGGCGCAGCAGGGGACACATGGAGAAGAACATGAGGTATGCATATCACACCCTTCGCGATCAATAAGTGGCAATTTGAATGACTTGGGCCCGGTGTTGGTGACACAGTGGAATCGGGGGGGATTGGTGGGGAGAGGGGGAACACTAGTGCAACTAAAAGTTCAACATCAACTGAAACACCTCCCCCAAGGTTCCCCTCCAATAGATACTGGAGGATTCAGAACTGGGGTACTGAGCAATTTCAGAGGAAATTAAAAGTCCATCTGAGAAGTTCGAATATACGGCAATTCTAGCAGTCTAATGTGAAGCACCTGCTCCACAGTAGATAAAAGACCTCCGATCTCCAGATTCTCCACAGAAGCCCACCCCAGATTTGAGGCATCCATTACTACCGTCGCCACAGCTGGTAGATGAGTGAAGGCCATCCCGTACATCAGGTGTGCCTCTTTCCACCACCAGGCAACTTCCGCTGCAGCAGTGGGGAGATAATGATGGAATCCACCAGGTTTTCCCCATATTGTAGCCACTGCCTGCAAAGGCACCACTGAAGAACCCTTGTGCCAACATTCACGTGTGACTAGGATAATACAGGGAGCCAGCAGACCAAGGAATCGCAAGACTCCCAGGACTGGAATTCTTGTCTGTGGGCCGCCTCCACTGCCATGACTTTCCTGAAGACAATCCACAGGGCACTACTACAGATTTGTACTGTACAGAGCTAACCACAAATCACATGTACTTCTAATGACACTGCACAATAGACATGTGAAAGTACGCATCCTGCAAGTCTAGGGACACCATCCAGTCTCCAAGGTCCAACGCCAACAGCACTTGAGTTTAGTTCAGCAACTTGAACTTTTCCTTTTTGAAGAAGTTGTTCAGGTTTTCTATGATCCAGAATAGGGTGGAGACTGCCGTCCTTCTTGGGCACTAGGAAGTAACACAAGTACCAACTGTGGCCATTTTCCCGTTGGCATTAACTCCACAGCTCCATTGAGGAGGAGAGATGCCACCCCCTGCTGCAGAATGGCCAGGTGGTTGGGAGGAAGTGAAAAGGAGGGGTGGGAGGTGGAATAGTATGTGAAACCTGTAGGAAGAGGAGGGAATAAGGCTAAGTTACTTACCTGTAATCCTAGTTCTCTTCCAGGGGTATCCTCATCAAAAGTCATAAGCATATGAATATTCCTGCCCATGCATGGGTCCTTCGGAAACAATATATACACATATATGTGAAAAACATAAATGAAGATATACATATATATATATATATATATATATATATATATATATATATGTGTATAGATATATATATTAGTTAATCAGAAAGGAGAAACAGACACTTGTTACACATCAGACCATTGGTATGGAAAGTTTTTAGAGTAACCTCAAAAACCCTATGCTGATGTGGTTGTGCGGTATATCTGGTTCATCCGCCCCGCATATGGGTTGTTGGCAGTTATCATTGGTTACTCCAAAGTAGTGATGTTGCCTGCCTCAGCCCGAGGCACCTCTGGTCTATTGTGCAGTGTCCAGAGAAGTGAGAAAAAGTGTGTCAAAATAAATTCTCGAAAAAAGGAAAAAAGGTTTAAAAACTGGAGAATCACCCTAGGAGACTTTTATTATTGGTGTGATTTCCAGGTTGATTAAAATAGTTTCGGTACTACTAGGTTGATCGAGTTACTGGATCAAAGTAGTTTTAAATCTACACAACGTCGACATGTTTCAGCTCTCTCGGCCCTAGGGGTCTATAGAGCTTTCGTCAGGACTCACATATAAACAGACAATGGACTTTTTACTCACACCATTTGTGTTGTTTTTAGTAGTAACCTGTTTAAATTCCAGGGATAAAGGTTCCTCCGGTTTCTTATACCGGGAAGGCACTCGCTTGCATCGGGGGCAGAGCCAGCACCAGACGAGATTGCAAACACAAGCGGCTCTGTGTCCAGTGTTTTCCCCGATGCAAGCGAGTGCCTTCCCGGTATAAGAAACCGGAGGAACCTTTATCCCTGGAATTTAAACAGGTTACTACTAAAAACAACACAAAGCAACAATGGTCAGTAGCTGTGTTTTGTGCGAATAGTCCCAAGGCAGCACAACGTGCTGAGTTCTGGAGGGCACCCAGGTGATGTTACCTGGGTGCCGCACTGGTTTTTGGTATCCTACAATGCAGCTCCGAAAAACGGCGTGGGGCGTCCCGGGGGGTGCGCGGGGAGGCCTCGCCAGTAGCGGTCTGTTGTGCGAATAGTCCCAAGGCAGCAGAACGCGCTGAGATGTGGATGGCACCCAGGTGATGTCCAGTAAGTTGTCGCACTGGTTTTGGCATCCTACAATGCTGCTCCGAAAAACGGCGTGGGGCGCCCCGGGGGCGGGGGGAGATCGGGGGGGGGGGGAGGCGGCGTGAACGGTTCTCCCCAGGTGGAGGCTCGTCGGCTGTACTGGGGCGCCCCTTTACCGTTTCAGTTGCCATTCCGCCCGCTTTTGCTACACTGTGCCTCATCCGCCATTCAGCTGTTTATCGCCCGCTCTTGCGGCTACAGCGTCTCGCTCACCATGTAGTTGAGTTGCGCCCACTCTTGCGCTGCAGCGATAGGCGGCTGCCACAGGACTCTTAAAATGGCGGACGGCTCTTCGGATTTGGGCCTGGTCCACTAACATGGCCCTGGGACACCTTGGAACTCGGACGTCCCCTGAGCCTTGAAGATTTTACAAAAGTCTTGGGGGCTCCCGACTCCTGCAGGCTTCCGGTGGGGAGCGGCTGCCATGATTGCTCGCGGAATGACCACGACGGAGCCACGAGATGGTGGTGCTCTCAGGCTGACGCCAGCTTTAGTCTGAAACATCTAGAAACAAGGTGGGGCTTTCATCGTTTGGGGAAAAAAAATGTTTTAATCCAATGAAAAGTGATATTTTTAGGTCATATGATCAAGCCTTCCATCATTAGGAAACCAAAAGTAAAATGAACCAATGAAAAGTTTTATAAAGAAGTCACATGACCTGTTATGCTTACGTTACGCGCTGCTATAAAAAGCGTAGAAAATCCGTTGGCACGTGAGGCGGCGTCAGTAGCGGACCGATGTGCGAATAGGCTGAAGGCAGCACAACGCGCCGAGATCCGGATGGCACCGAGGTGGTGTCCAGCAAGTTGCACTGGTGTGGCCATCCTACAATGCTGCGCCGAAAGTCACGTGGGGTGCCTGGGGGGGGGGGGAGGTGGCGCAAACTGGCCTCTCTCGCCTCCCCAGGTGGAGGCACCTGATGTGCAGTGCGGCGCCCCTTATCTTTTCACTCGCCGTCCAGCAGAGTTGCGCCCGTACTTGCTGCTACAGTAGGCCGAAGGCAGCACAACGCGCCAAGATCCGGATGGCACCGAGGTGGTGTCCAGCAAATTGCCGCACTGGTGTGGCCATCCTACAATGCTGCGCCGAAATTCGGCGTGGGGCGCCCCGTTGGCCTGTGAGGTCGCGTCAGTCAGTGGGGGCTGTTTGAGAAAGCAATGTGATGCTGTGCGTCGCCCCCAAGATGGAGGCTCCTCGGCTGCAGTGGGGCGCCCCTTGGTGTTTCACTCGCTATCCAGCTGAGTTGCGTCCGCACTTGCGGCTACAGTAGGCCGAAGGAAGCACAACGCGCCGAGATCTGGATGGCACCGAGGTGGTGTCTAGCAAGTTGCCGCACTGGTGTGGCCATCCTACAATGCTGCGCCGAAAGTCCCATGGTCCGGCGGAACTTTTTTCCTTTTCCTTTCTGCATCTTGTCCCACAATCCGTTTAACCTTTAGACACGACCAGGTCCCTGAATGTGTGCAGGGGGACGCTATTGATTGAATCAAAATGGTGGCTTCACACAAAGCTGACTCAAGCGTTGCTGGTGATGCTATACAGACAAAAAATAGTTTTCAGTTTGTACATTCTTCAGGATTTTTCCATCCAAGTCTGCTTGAGAGTTTGTAGAACAATGGCTTTAGATCTTGCCCTCCCCTCTTTTGACTGTTGGTCTTGTTGCCTATGTCTTCTGTTGTCATTTAACTGAACCTTTTTTGACTGCCGAAAGGGGTTCTGGTCCGACCGCTGGTTGGTGGAGACATTTTGACTATATCCTGGACCTGCCCGGCCTCGCCCAAAATGGCGCCGGTATAAATGGGACTCGTACCTCCTTGTTGTGTACTGGTTGCACAACCTTGATATCACGAGATACGTATGCAGTTTTGAAGCACATGGCGGGCGGGAATGAGAATTGATTGAATATTTCGACATCCCTATTGATATTAAGTTCTGATGTGTTATTGATTACTGTACTATTGAAAGTTCGAATTAACGTCACCCATGGTACTTGCCCGCAAATGTTTATCTAGATAATTTTATTGTAAGTGGCCCTGTCGTATTTTAATTACAAAATGTACGTCCACCGATTCAGCAACTGTTAGACACCTTAGTTCTTGCAACCTAATGGCCCGCTCGTTGCGTTCCTCTACAGTGTAAATGTCTCCACATCATATACGATTCCAGTTTGCTCCGTGGCCGGCCCACGTGGTTATAGGCCCGTATTTGTATACTGACATTTTCACAATAAAGGTTTTTAAAACAAAACATGGTAGTAGTATTTACATTGGTAAAGTTTTTAATTTTAGTTTCTGTTTTCGAATCAGTAAAAGGCAAGTGAAATAAAGCAGTCTAATTACATGACGGATAAAAGGTATAATACGCAGGAACGCAGTAAAGATAAATGGTCAAGGGCTGTTGTGTTTTTTACTCCTGCAACATAAAGTGATCGATAAGAATCTGATATTCGGGCGTATCGGCGACTAAGACAGCAGGCCGAGCATCTTTTGCTCAACGGCTCCGTCATGGGACGAAGAAACGCCCTTTTGCTAGAAAAAGGAATATATTTTACTTGCAGGACAGTTGTAAATTTTCCGGGAAAATACATTAGCCTGGAACATTATAACATATATGTTTAAGAAAAAATAATGTTCGAAAGCAATAAAAAGCGTAATTTTTAGGTCATATGACCAAGCCTTTCATCATTAGTATAACAAAAGTAAAATGAACCAATGAAAAGTTTTATTAACAAGTCACATGACCTGTTATGCTTACGTTACGCGCTGCGCGCCGCGCCCCGGATCCCTTCCGGGAAGCTGCGCTTCGCGCACTGGAGTACTTCCGGGTGCGCTAACGCGGCGTGTCATATAACGCATTACGCGACAACGTAGGTCCAGAATATAGTCAAAATGTCTCCACCAACCAGCGGTCGGAACACAACCCCTTTCAGCAGTCTAAAAAGTTCTGTTAAATGACAACAGAAGGGACAGGCAACAAGAACCATCAGTCAAATAGGGGAGGGCAAGTTCTTCCCTACCGGGTCACGTTGGGGCGCTACCGGAACTGATCGAATTGGTAGTCTACAGTGTTTCTGGATGTTTCAGACTGAAGCTGGCGTTAGCATGAGAGCACCACCATCTCATATCTCAGTCGTGGCCATTCCACGAGCAATCATGGCAGCCGCTCCCCACCAGAAGCCTGCGGGAGTCGGGGGCCCCCAAGACTTTTGTAGAATATTCAAGGCTCAGTGGACGCTTTCGAGAATGGGGCCCAAGCCCTAGCAGACAAGCGTCCGAGTTCCAAGGTGTCCCATGGCCATTTTAGTGGACCACGCCCAAATCTGAAGAGGCGGCCGCCATTTTGAGAGTCCTGTGGCACCCGCCTATAGTTGCATCGCAAGAGCGGGAGCAACTCAACTACATGGTGAGCGAGACGCTGTAGTCGCAAGAGCGGGCAGTAAACAGCTGAATGGCGGAAGAGGCACAGTGTAGCAAAAGCGGGCGGAATGGCAACTGAAACGGTAAAGGGGCGCCCCACTACAGCGTGTCTTCAGGTCAAACGGATTGTGGGATAAGGTCCAGAATGGAAGAGTCATCAAAAGGCAAAAAGTTCCGCCGGACCCCGGGAGCCGGCCGCCTATGTCGGGGGCGATCTTAGGCCACGCCAGGGCAACACGACTTGGGGAGGGGGCAGAAGTCAAGCGCACCCTCCCAGTCCGCGCCACCACACCGTATGTTGAAAATCTGAAGCCATCGTTCTACAAACTCTCAACCAGCCTTGGATGAAAAATCTTGAAGAATGTACAAACTGAAAACCAGTTTTTGTTTGCATAGCATCAGCAGCAACGCTTGCTATCAGAATGCATGAGTTTCATGCTCGATCGATTGAGCTAGCCGGATCAGGCAACAAAAAGTATAAAATAGTTATGTAAATAGTTATTTAATAAAATGTTTTACCCTGTTACTCTGCTGGTGTGTTGTATATATTTATAATATTTGCATAGAGTTTATCGTTATTTTGGGCGGGGTGGGTGGCGGAGCCGAGCTGTCTTGCAGCCATCATGGTGTGGAGCTCAGTTCATCTCACTAGTTTCGTATTTCTCATGAAGGGTTGTTCCTAATGTTTCTATTTTAGCGAGGTCAAAAAGAGATCCCATTAGTGGCCTACTGATTTTGCTCGATTATTTTTTTTTTTAACACGATTTTTCACTATCTGCAAAGACTAAACAGAGTATTGCGGCTTTGTGCTTGTTAGTAAATAGAGAATGAACCAAAGAGAATAAATTCTAAAATAGTAAATGCTTGGATAACAATCAATCAAATGGAGAGACAAGCAGGCACGACGGATTACAACGGGGGCAAAGGCCTGCGTTAACTACCCTTCACTATCTGCAAAGAGAGAGTACTTCTAAGAGAAAAGAGGGGGGGGGCAGCGTTTAAAGCACATCAGCGTGCATAAACACGAAAATATTTTTACCTATCACGTACTTGACATTTGACAGCTTTTGATATTTGTTATTAAAAAACCATTGAAATTCAATGAAAAAAACCATAGGTTTTAGCCCATATATAGTTAGGGATTAGCATTTTCAAAACCTTATTTTACTCGCATAAAACCATTGAAATTCGCATATATAGTTAGATGCGCTAACTATATATCGCGCACCCGCAATCCACTGCTGATGATGTCACATATTACATCATTCATGACATGCTCAGTGACATCACTGATGACATCACTGATGACATCTCAAATGACATCACTGATGACATCTCAAATTACATCACTGATGACATCACTGATGACAACATCCAGTGACTGTATGTTTCTGTAAAGTTAAAATATGTCTTACATATTGAAGAATGAGTGGATGTATAAGTGTCTGGATGAAGGATTTAGTAGGTGCATGACTGACTGTATGAGTGAGTGATTAAATGTGTCTCACTGAGTGAATGGGTTAGTGACTAAACTGTCTTAATTTGTGCATCATTATGTCTGTTGTTCTGTAAACTGCTGCATGTGTTGATCAGTAGCTATATGAGTAACTATATGGGTTATTGATTGGTTGCCCAAGTATTTGTATGGGAGACTGAGTGTGTGTGGGTGGCTGGGAGGTGTATGACTTTGTGCATAGATGTGTGAGCAGTTGATTCACTAGATGTATGGGTTCAAAAGTGCATGTGGAAACAGCTGTATGGGCGGTTGACTGTGTGCATGAGTGTATTGGTGAGTGAATGGATATCTCAGTGCTACATGTCAAAGTAAGTACATATGTAAAACACAGTACATGTGAGAGTTGACATATATAAATAACTGTGCATAAGAGCCAGTGAATGTGTGAGTGGCTGTATGGATCATTGTGAACTTGTATCAGGGATTGTATAAGAGAGTAAATATGTGTTAGTATATGTTTGAATAAGTAAGGTGTGTATAACTGTATAGTAGAGGAAATGGAGGTGTGATTGATTCTTTGCATGACTGACTAGGTGTGTGAGTAAATCCATGGATGACTGACAGTCTGTGAGTTTTTGTTTACACTGAGTGTATCTAAGGTTATATTAGAGTCTGAAGAGGTTCATCGTATTATCACATAAATGATGTCATTAGTGATGTGCTCAGTAATGTCAAATGAGATGTCAAATGAGATGTCATCAGTGATGTCATTTGAGATGTCATCAGTGATGTCATCAGTGATGTCATTTGAGATGTCATCAGTGATGTCATTTGAGATGTCATCAGTGATGTCATCAGTGATGTCATGTGAGATGTCATCAGTGATGTCATTTGAGATGTCATCAGTGATGTCATCAGTGATGTCACTGAGCATGTCATGAATGATGTAATATGTGACATCATCAGCAGTGGATTGCGGGTGCGCGATATATAGTTAGCGCATCTAACTATATATGCGAATTTCAATGGTTTTATGCGAGTAAAATAAGGTTTTGAAAATGCTAATCCCTAACTATATATGGGCTAAAACCTATGTTTTTTTCATTGAATATATATATATATATATATATATATATATATATATATATATATATATATATATATATATATATATATATATATATATATATATAAATAAATATAATGGTATTTGACATTAATAGCCTATACACATGTATTTCCCATGATGATGGGTTAAGGGCGGTAATCTAAGTCTTGGAGAACCGGATGTTGAATTTCTACAACATAATGTGCTACTGTTAAAATGTATTGAATTTTGTCTCAACAAGAATATCTTCCTCTTCCAGACCCAACTGTACAGACGGGTCTCGGGGACAGCCATGGGCACCTGCTTCGCCCCCAGCTACGCAAATCTCTTTGTGGGCTGGTGGGAGGAGCAGGTGGCCTGGGCGGAGTCCAATAGTACTTGGACAGACAAGATTGTCACCTGGCATTGTTACATTGATGACCTGTTTATTGTCTGGAGGGGGACATCTGAGACAGCTATGTCCTACATAAAACATCTGAATACTAATGAGATCAATCTGGTGTTCACGGGTGAAGTCAGCGAAACCTCTGTGAACTACTTGGGACACTACTCACTTTTTGACGGTTATAGGTGGCATCCATTAGGAGGAGGAGTACACCCTAATCAAAATTGATGTGCAAAGTTTGTATACTTGCATTCAGCATGATCAGGGCATACAGGCAGTACAACATTTTTGTAAATCACTGTCATAACTCTGTCACTCAGAAATACTGGTTAACATGAGGTATTTGACTAACAACTTCTTTCTTTTCAATGAATCGATTTACAGTCAGTCACAGGGTACAGCGATGGGCACCTACTTCGCCCCCAGCTACGCAAATTTATTCGTGGGCTGGTGGGAGGAGCAGGTGGCCGCCCAATTTGAGGAATTTGACAACTGCGTAGTCCTGTGGCTACGATTCATTGATGATGTCTTCTGTATTTGGAAGGGGGATATTTTCTCCGCCAAGAACTTTGTGCTGAAGTTAAACAACAATTCTCTCAATCTGGTTTTTACTGAGTACATAAGCAAAACCAAGATAGAGTTCCTCGATGTTGTACTTAAAGTGGAGGATGGGAAACTCCAGACAAGGCTGCATAGAAAAATTACAGCAGCAGCGATCTTTTAAATGCCAAAAGCGCCCACCCGTCCAAACTCATTTACAGTATTCGGTACGGGGAATTACTACGGGCGAAGAGGAATTGTAGCACAGAAGGGGCCTTTACATTGGAGGAAGAAATTGTGTGTAAACAGTATGCAGAAAGAGGGTACAGTAATAAAATCATCTTGCAAGCCAAAGAGAATTAAGCTGATGACTAGAGCAGAGCTACTACATCAGCACAAACAAAGGGAAGATGGTAATACTTTGAGGTTTATCACTCAGTTTTCAGCACAAGCTCAGGATGTTAGAAAGATATTCAAGAAACATTGGCATGTGTTGGGAACTGATGATACTCTAGTTAAATGTCTTGACTGCTATCCTCAAATTGCTTTTAAAAAGTGCAAATCACTACGGGACGATCTGAGTAATAACATGATAACGGATGTAGGGAAACCCAGAGGTACGGGATGCAAGGGTTTCTACTGTTGTAGAAACTGCAAAGCATGCTGCAACAGTAATGATTGTGCTTCATTTCAGATACCGAACTCTAAGAGGACATTCAATATTCAGAAACACTTGAATTGTAACACCAACCGCTGCATTTATGTCCTCTTATGCCCGTGTGACAAAATGTATATAGGTAGCACAATACATCATGCTAAGAAACGTGTGTTGGAACACGTGCATGCCACAAGACATCACGACAAGCATTATCCAGTGGCACACCACTTCTATGAGAGTAATTTCCAAAATGAGAAATTGTTACGTATGATGGTTATAGACTCAGTGAACTCGAACACCAGAGGAGGCAATCGTGAATTGACCTTGCGCAAACTTGAATCAAGATATATAACAGATTTTGAAACCATGGGGCCTCTTGGCCTTAATTCAAGTGAGGAATTGTCTATCCACCTGTATGCATAATTATGCACTATGTCACATGCATTTTATGAATGAATTTGAGCAGTTTTCCTTTTGCTAAGCAACTCTTTGTAGTAACTAGTTCTTTTAACCACTTGTCTTTTACAGTTGCAGGGACTGTTTTCGTTCATTGATTAGTGAGTACTATTGCTTTTCTTCATCAGGAGAATATGGACTTACGCCCACTTGGGAAGGACTTTTTTCGCAGATAGCAACATTTCTGGTATGCCCACTTGGGCAGGAAATTTTCAGCTATTGTGCTGACATCATAGGTCGCATATGCTCACTTGGGCTGTGCGCCAATGTGTATTGTTCATATTATATGCTTTAAATAATCAAGCTAGAGCAATGACTCACAATTGTTGCATTCCAAGCCCACTTGGGCAGTCATGTATATCTGCGGCAGCCATACGGACATTTATAAATTTGGGGGTACACACCGAAATGTGCATAGGATTAGGAGCGTAACCAGTATATTCAGGGCAACTGCTTTATCAGTTTGTGACAATATAAACTGTATTTAGTTTGTGACAATAGCACAATATTAGTGCACCAGCGTAACATTCATAATTGCATATTTAATGAAAGATTGAATTTTATCTCACAGTGAGACCGCGTTTATTTGGAAAACAATGAAATATAAAACAGCTTTTCACTATGAAATGTGTCCTGAATGTGATATGCACAACATCTTAAGATGGCCGCCATAGTCAGGTCCTATGGACGAGCAAGTCAAAAAATACAAACACAGTCCCTTCTCTGTTTTGATGTATTATATTTTAAAGTGCACATTGGGAATTGATTACATGACCGTGAAGAAGGAGAAATCCGAAACGCATTGTTGATTGCCATTCAAATTTGATATTTTGCAGCACTTTGGGAGTCTGGTTATCCTTACTGACGAGGACGGAGTCATTTGGAAGTGTGTTGGGTTATCCGGTAACCCGTACCAGACCGCCCACGGACAGCTCTATCTAACCGGAACTGGAGATATATATATATATATATGTACGAGGCGTGGTCTGGTCTCGGAAGCTGCACCCGCTATATTGCTAGCGCGCCGGTCACAGACTGTTTGGTGGAAGAATGTGTGTATATATATATATATATATATATATATATATATATATATATATATATATATATATATATATATATATATATATTCACAAATGCAGCCGTCCATACAGAAAAGAAGAGCTGAGCAATGCCACAAGAATTCTCTCTGCACACATATACACATTCAACACGAAGCAGTGAAGAAAACTAAGAGCATTTGAACTGCTTTAATGTGCAGCAGAAAAAACATATTCCTGCAAAGAGGAATGACAGCATTGCCAGCTCACAGGCTGCATTACAGAAACACTCAGTGTAAAAAGGTGAAAAACTAACCTCATAGAAACACAAAGGAATAAACTGGCACTGTACCTGTAAGGCAGCCATGACCCCTAGCTTCCCATCATGCCTCAGGGGTGACAGTTAGGTTAGTTGTTCTTTGCAGAGACCCGTAGGCCAAGGCACAAAGAAATAACATTTACCGTAATCATTTGCCCGGGGAGGCAGGTGGGTATCTTATGACTATTGATGAGGATGCCCCTGGAAGAGAACTAGGATTACAGGTAAGTAACTTATCCTTCTCTTTCAGGGGATCCTCTTCAATAGTCATCAGCATAGGACTATAATAGCAAGCCAATCCTTAAACCTGTGGGCAAACGATAAGCATAAACTCAAACAGTTATTGAAAAAATATCATGACTCCAATGAAGTTAGCATTGGAACAAATTCCTCAAGGAGGCTTGGCCTACTTGGGTATCTGCTCTGGAGTCAGAATCAAGACAGTAGTGCCTAGTAAACGTGTATACCGATTTCAAAGTTGTCGCCTTGCAAATCTCAGCCATTGGTACATTATGCAAGAAAGCTACTGTGGCTGCTTTTCCCCTAGTGGAGTGAGGTTTAGGGGAAACCAATAGAGGCTTGTTCCCTAATTGATAAGCCAGCCTAATGCAGGACACTATCCACCTCGAGATGGATCGTTTAGAGGCTGGAAAATCTGTCCTGACGACAACATAGTTTAAGAATAATTGGTCAAACTACCTAATTGGATTTTATTCCCTCCAAATAGAATTTTAGAACCCTCTTGATGTCAATTGAGTGAAGAGACCTTTCTGCTGGATTAGCAGGATTGGGAAAAAAGAGGGAAGAGAAATTGTCTGGTTAACATGGTAGTCAGGCACCAGATCCACCAGATTTTGATGGAAAAACGTGTAGGGTTCCTTTGCGCAGAGTGCCTGGATTTCACTTACTCAGCGTGCTGACGTGATCGCTACTAAAAAAGCAATTTTCCACGTTAGGTGCTGTAAAGTGGCCTTATGAATGGGCTCGAAAGGAGGGCCCATTAATTTGGACAGAACAATATTCAACTCCCAAGGAGGAGAAGGATGTCGGACAGGAGGAAAAACTTTCTTCAACCCCTGAAGAAAATCTTTGACCACCTGAAGTTGAAAAAAGGAGGGTTAGTTAGGTGATTTTCTGTAGGCCGTAATGGCCGCCAAGTTAACTTTTATAGAAGTGTACTTTAAACCAGACTTGGCTAGATACAGAAGATAAGGCAAGATTACCTCATCCTGCCCACTAGATGGCCTGAAATCATTACGCATACACCACGAGAAAAACCTCTTCTATTTAAAAGAATAAGAACTTGTGGATGGTCTCCTCGAATCCCTCAAAATCTTCATGCAGTCCTGAGGGAGATTCAAGTGTCCGTATTGCAGGACTCTAGGAGCCAGGCTTCCAAGCTCAGCGATGGAAGGCTGGGGTACAGAAACTTCCCGCCCATTTTGGTCAGAAGATCCGGTCTGCACAGAAGCCTCCTGTGTGGACATATAGAGAGTTGCAATAGGTCTGGATACCACCATTGGCGAGGCCAGTCTGGTGCTATCAGGATCATCTCCAGCCTGGATCGGATGAGCTTGGTCACTACCTCCCGGATGAGTGGAAGGGGAGGAAAAGCGTATGCAAATGTTCCGGACCAGTCTATCAAAAGAGCATTTCCTCTCGTTTCTGGCCAGTAAAATCTGTACGGGAAGGCGTGGCATTTCTTGTTTAGATCCTCTGCAAAGAGGTCGATGGATGGTCGAACCCATTGACGGAAGATGTCTGCCACTACGTCGTTGTAGAGCACCCAGTCTTCTTGCTCTTCAAAGTGGCGACTGAGAGCGTCTGCCTGCACGTTCTGTTCTTCTAGCAGACGTACCACTGTGATCGAGAGATTCCTGGCCAGTGCAAGCTCACTTGGGATTCCAGTGACAGCGGGCGAGAAAGTGTTCCACCTTGTTTGTTCAAGTAATACATGGTGGTTGAATGGTCCGTTTGAATCAGTATTGACAGACTGAATTGATGGATGGAATGCCTTGAGGGATAGATGAACTGCCCGCAGCTCTAACATGTTTAGATAGTAGGTCTGCTCCTTGCTCGACCATCTGCCCTGAGTTTAAAGACATCCCAAGTGCGCCCCCCCATCCCTGGAGAGATGCATTCGTGATCAGGGATTGCTTTGGGAGAGGCTGGTGGAGAGGCACTCTCACTAGAAGATTTTTCGGTTGAGTCCACCAAAACATGGATGACTTGGCAGCTTAGGAAAGGAGAATCTGATCCTCCCAATGTCCTGAGGATTGGCCCCATTTGTCTTCCAGATCCTGCGGCAGCAGTCTCATTCTCAATCTGGAGTTGGGGATGAGAAATATGCAAGATGCCAGCGACCCTAGAAAAGATGCCACTTGTAGCACTGATGGTTGGTATACATGAAGTAGAGAGTTGTACTTCTGTTTCATAGATAATAGTCGTTCCTCCGAAGGAAATACTTTTCCTATACCAGAGTCTATGGTGGCACCCAGATAATGTAGAGTTTGAGTGTGCTCTTGGACAGATTTGTCCAAGTTCACGTGAAGGCCATAACGGAGAATCAGATTTAGGCAAATTCTAAAGTCCTTCTTCGCCATCTGTGGAGACGAACCCTTCAACAGCCAATCGTCCAAGTACAAATACACAAATAGGCCTTGACGATGTAAAGCTGCGGCCACTACCGCCATGCACTTTGTGAATACCCTCGGCGCGGATTTTAGGCCGAACGGTAAGACTCGGAACTGGTAATGCTTGGAGCCCACCATGAATCTCAGGAACTTGCAGTGAAGCGGAGCAACCATTATGTGGAAGTTCGCATCTTGGAGGTCTATCGAACACATCCAATCTCCCTTTTACAGGTGCAGATATATTGCACATGCAAAACTTCTGCCTCCGAATGACCTTGTTCAGAGATCGCAGATCCAGGATAGGTCTGTATGTGTGTGATTGGTCTTTCTTTGGCACCAGAAAGTACCTGGAATAGACTCCTTTTCCTCTTTGAGCAGGAGAAACTTCTTCTATGGCCAATTTCTGGAGGAGCACAGACACCTCCTGACGTAGCAATTTTAGTTGGTGTGGGAGTGAATTTACTGGAGGAATGCTCTTTGGTGGTGCACTGAAACGAAGTGTGTATCAATTGGTCAGTATATTTAGCAACCAACTGGCAGAGGTGCTAGAGGAAGCAGAAGATCACTGTTTCGCTGAAGTCTTAGCTGCGCCGGAGGATTGTTGATGTTGTCCTTCTCTGCCTCTGGAGGATCTACGGCCTAGAAACTGAGACCTGGATTGCTGGTTCTGCTTCTGCTGCCATTGAGGGGTTTGAACCCTCCGATGGTAATTTTTGATATTGTAAGAACTGTATCTTCGTTTGAATTCTTTTTTCTTTTCCAGGCCTACCGCCTTCAGCGTATCCAGCTCAGCCTTCATCCTGGCCATTTCTTCATCGGTGTGGGAACCAAAAAGAGCGTTTCCGGAGAATGGGAGATTTAAAATCTGATGTTGATACTCCGGCTTTAAAGCAGTTAGGCCCAGCCATGAAGACCTTTGAGCACAAATGCTGTGTGCATATGAATGGGCAGCCAGAGAAGCCCTGCCCGCTGCAGTATTAATCACCTGATTAGAAACCAGCGCCCCTTCTTAGAGAATCTCCGCAAAATCTTGTCTGTCCTCTTTTGACAGCTTTGCCTTAAAATGCTCCAAAGAATCCTATAAAGACATGTCGTAACGGCCCAACAGGGCTGCAGCGCTTGATACTTTCAAGGAAGATGCTGTGGATCCTCAAAACTTTCTTCCCCAAGAGTCCTGGGCTGGGCTGGACCCTCCTTGTCTGGAGGGACAGAGGACGAAGAAGCGACGGCATGAGTTTTCTTTGCTGCCGCGATGATCACCGAGTCAGGTGGAGGATCTGACTTTAAAAATAAAGGATCCAATGCCGCTGGCTTATATTTCTTCTGAATCCTGCTGGGGCAGCTTGAATCGAGGATGGGGTGCGAAAAACAACCATCACTGGTTCGTTAAGACCAGGAACCAGTGGGAGCAAAGGCCTAGACATAGACCGTTGATGGAGAGTCTTGAAGATGATAAAAGATGGAAGCCTGCGGTGCTGACATATCTATGTTGAGTTTTAGTGCTCCTCTAGTGAGGACAACATGAAATGTATTGATGTCATCAATAGGTGACAATCTAGAGGGTGTAAGGGTAGGTGAATAGTCCCTTTTTGAAGAGTGAGATGAAGAAGAAGACCAAGATGGTGTTCTTGTTCTCTTCCGATGAGCATGAGTTGGTCTATACTCCAGAAATTTGTCTGGGCGATCCCTTGTCCGAGTAACAGGTGATCTGTCCACCTCCTGTACTAATTGTTCCAACGGGGATCTGTATAGTGGACTAGAATAGTCCAAAGGCCGTCGAGCTTGGTCAGAAGTATCTTCCTGCCAATGGCTGAGGGGAAGGAGTGATCTTGGCGACAGATGGACTGAGGGAGACCTCTGCCTTTGTGGAGACATTGGTCTAGGTGACTGTCGTGCCTCTGGAGACGGAGAAGAACTTCTCGTTGAAATCACTTGAGGAGAGCTCGCAACTGAAGGCAATTACTACATGCAGTCTCTGGAGGCTGAGCGGCACCTGGAGGAGCGAAGCGACGTCGATGGGGAGTGCCTCGAAGTCGAACGACTATATGTCACCAGCACCAGTGAGTCTTTCGAGAGGGATCTTCTCCTCGAAGTCGACCTCTCATTCCGCTTCGACGTCTAATGTCCTGACGTTGAAGCCATCGACTTCACTGACCTCGTCCTTGATGCAGAGCGTCTGGGATAAGCTAAAAAAGTGTGAACCGACGGAGAACTCCTTCTGGAATACTTAACTTTGGGTCCTGACGACGAATCTTTCTTCGCCGACGAAAAAGATTTGGTCCTCGACATTGAACGCTGCCTCGTCGGCGACAATGGAGGAGTCCACTTTAACGTTGAATGCCTTGCACCTGGCGACGACGAGGCATGTCTCGACGTCGACGTCACCTGGTTGACGGCAGCGGAAACGCTTGTTTCGACGCCGATCGTCGTTCCACTGGCAATGACTAGGCATGTCTCGACGTTGACCGCCGCCTGGTCGACAGCAACGGAGACGCCCGCATCGATGCCGATCGCCGCTCTGCTGGCGACAGCGGAGCATGTCTCTACGTTGAACGTCATACCGATGGCGACGACGGAGATCCAACTCTCGACGTTGTGTGAGCCCGCACCAACGGAGATCAACTCCTCGAGGCCGATCGTCAACTGGTTGACGACGGCGTAGGACGTGACGTACCTGCAGTCTTCGTCCACGACCGGTGTTCTCTCTGCGGCGAGCCCGCAGTCTATGGTCTTCTTGTCGACATTTTCTCTGCCGCCGATCCAGATGCTGAGGGAGAGCAAACTGGAACTTTACTTCTGGATGATGATCTTGCTCTCTCCTTTTTCTTCTTCACCAGAGATCTGCCTCTAGAAGGAACTTTTCTCTTTTTGGCCAGCCCATAAAGACAAATCCTCTCTCTGTCTGAGAGTACGCCTGGACAGAGACTGAATGTTTGCAAGTCTTAGGATCATAATCCTCAGGAAGGCAAAGGATACAGACAGAATGTGAGTATGATCTAGCCTTCTTTTTGCCACAGGAAGTGCAAGAGTCAAAGAGAGATGGCATTTCTGAGAGAAACAATATGCCTACTTCTCTCAAAAAAGTAGGAATCTACTTTAAAAGCCAAAAGACGTCAAGTAAGTAGGGTTTGACAAAAAAATAGAATATGTTTTCCGACAGAAATCAGAAAAACCAAGAGCCGAAGTAACCAGGGTCCTGACAGAAGGAGCCAGAAAGAACAACTGACCTGTCACCCCTGAGGCATGATGGGAAGCTAGGGTTCATGGCTGCCTTAAAGGCACAGTGTATTCCAATGTGTTTCTATGAGGTTAGCTTTTCAGCTTTTTACACTAAGTGTTTCTGCAATGCAGCCTGTGAGCTGGCAATGCTGTCATTCCTCTTTGCAGGATTAGGTTTTTTCTGCTGCACATTAAAGCAGTTCAAATGTTCATTGTTTTCTTCACTGCTTCGTGTTGAATGTGTATATATATGTGCAAAGGGAATTATTATGGCATTGCTCAGCTCTTTTCTGTATGGAGGGCTGCATTTGTGTATATATGTATATATATATACATATACATATATATATATATATATATATATATATATATACATATATATATATATAGCTTCATATATGTTTTTCACATATACATGTATATATTGTTTCCAGGATCCCAGCGCATGGGTGGAAATATTCAAATGCTTGTGGCTATTGATGAGGATCCCCTGGAAGAGAACCCAGTCTTCAATTGGTAAGACCCATTAGCCGTAGTGATTGCTTTCAAAGCCGACAGAAACTGGTACACCTTTCCTTCCGCAGGCTCTGTGTGAGGGTGCGGAAGTGAGCTAGATTTGCTTTCCTTGGGGCGTTTGGGAGGAAGGCGAGGAGGAGGAAAAGGGTTGCAGCATAGATTCTTGACCTTTTGGTTTGCCATGGCCTTTGTACTTCCTGATAAGTTGTTCTGCTGCTGTTGTAGCTACAGGAGCAATCATGGGTACTGGTGGGGATGCTCTTCCCAAGCCTTGAAAATGATGAAATCTTGGGCAATCACTAGCAAGTGGAGGCTGCAGACATACGGATCTTGCGGTAGCCTTCCAGGTCTTAAACCTCTTCAATGCAGAGTCAGCTTTGTCTCCACAGAGCGGAGCATCACTGAAAGGGGGATCTATGAGATTGGCTTAGATATCAGAGGAGAAATTTGATTTCTGGAGCCAATCACGTTGTCACACTGAGATGGAGGCGGGCCATCACTCTAAAAACCGAATCCGCTGTACCCAGACCAGATTTTATGATGTGGAATGAAGCATTCCAGCCCTCTGCTATTACCTTCTGGAAGTGTTCTTTCATTTTTTTGTTTTTGTTTTCGGAAGACCTTTATTATGCACAATTTCGTCATTATACAGTGTACATTTTGCGGCGCTCAGAGGCCAGCCAGGCAAATAATCATCAAGCAAATTCTTGTGTGGATGACACATCCATTTAGCCGGTAACCCGGGGGTCCGGCGGCGAAACGTATTAACATGCATGTGCAATTAACTGGTATTCTGTTTTATAAATGACAGGTCTCTATTTTGTCTTTTATTATCAACAAGAACAGTGCAGGTTTAATCTAGCATTAGTGTCATTGTGATCAACGCACAAGTCCCCACTGAGGACCTAGGAATCCGCTGAGGTCAGTCAATGGTGGGGGAGCTGTCGATAGGCAGTGCATCAGAAGTGTGTACGTAATGCTTACGCGGGTGTGGTAATATGTGTAGTGGTATAGCTCACTCAGGCATAGAAGCAAGCGGTTATGTTCGGCGGAACTTGTCTACAGCCGTTGTGAGTGGAGGACCGGATACCCGGCAGCGTGTTGCATATGCATCTCTCCAGTGTTGTGATTGGGAGGTGGCAAAAAAGAAAAACCGGGGTGGTGGTCGGTGTACGGCGTATCATGACCTTGGCTAGTGTGCGTGAGATTTCAGTGCAAGTCCAAACCTTTCTGTGGTCCGCAAGCGCTGTCCCGTCTCAGCAGTCGGTAAGTGGCATGTGTTCAGTAGGGCATCGCTTTGTGCTAGAGATTTAATGCATCCGTTGTCTTCGTCTACAACGAAAGAGGGGGCCTGGTCGGGAAACATGACCAGTGAACTAACTGTTCCCTATGCCTATGCATTGGTGGGGAGAACCTGTGGATGGGAAGGTATGCGAGGTCGGGGGGGGGGGGGGGGGGGGGATTTTGGGGGGTGGAGATCCGCGTGGGTTCCTGGTGGGGGCAGCTGGTGCGAGGCGAGGTACAGCGGGGTATTCTGCAGTGTAAAGGGGGAAGCGGGGGGCGGTCAGCGTGAGCGTAGGCAGGCCGAGGCGAGGGTAGTGGTAGGCGCGCAGAGTGGAGTGAGTGTCAGGTGTATGGCGGAGAGGTGTAAACGTCAGTATCTGCGAGGGTAGGGCTTAAGGCTAAGGGAGGCAAGGAGGGTGGGGGAGAGGGATACAGAGCAGTGGTCACCATGAGGGTTGGTTGACCTCAAAGTGGTGACGGGGCCTGTTACCTCAAGTTATCCCCCGCTCCTGGCAGGTTCGCTGGAATGTTTTAAGGAGGTCCTCCCAGAGCTGAGCAATGGGGAATTTTCGGAGCCGGAGGAGCACCGTGCTTTCCGCCCGTGCCCAGTTGGTAAAGGAGGCGTACCAGTGCCGAATGTGTGGGGGGGTCGTGGCCTTCCAGTGTTTAGTAAGCAGGCGCTTGGCCGTTATGAGTCCCATGTCCCAGAAGCGCGCCTGTACTTTATTGAGCTTTGTGCGCTTGTACAGTCCCAGGATGCACGCCTCCCACGTGTAAGGCATCTGTTCGTCGGCATTATGTGTGAGTAGCGCTGTGACGTCATCCCAGTATGTTCGTATGTCAGGGGAGTGCCATAGCATGTGCAAGAGGTCTGCCCCAGTCAGGGAGCAGCGTTGATAGGCGGCATTTCTGGTTGTAAAATATCTATTTATTTTGTCGGGCGTGAGATAAGCACGGTGTAAAATGTAGAATTGAATAATTTTAAAGCGGGGGTTGCGCGGAATGTTCGTTGGTCCTGCTAAGATCATTTCCCATTCCTTCTCAGTCCAGTCTCTCCCCCTGTCTGCTGCCCATTTTTCCCGTAGCGGCGTCGTGGACGGTTGCGAGTGTCTGCAGGGCTTGCGCCAAACAGTGTATGATGTGTGAGCCATTGCCCATAACGTGCAGATATTGCATGAAGGTGTGCATCGGTGGTTCCTCCGTCATGTCGCCCCAGGAGGCAGCAAGTGTGCGCAAGAGGGACGCATGCAACAGGAACTGGCCAGCTGGGAGGTCCGTGCCAGCCGCTAGGTCCGCGAAAGTGAGTAGTTCCCCATCCGCATACAGGTCACTCAGCGTGTCAACCCCCGCCTGCGTCCAGCTGGCCAAGCGAGTCTCAGTCAGCGCGCCCGTTGGTCCGGGAGTGCCCAGGAGGGGTAATATCGGGGCGTACGGTGTCGTTGCCCGGGTGAGTCGTAGACATCGCAGAAAGCACTTGCGCGCCACTGCGAGGTGCAATTGGGAGGGGCAGGGGGTCCGGGTTAGCGGATGGAACAGTGTGCATATTTGTGTTTGCGTCCAGGCAGCAGTGTCTGAGGTGGTATCTTCTAGATGGTTGCCGCTCAGCCACCCCGTAACCCATTGCATCTGTGCCGAGAGGTAGTACAGCTCCATGTTGGGAACCGCTAGGCCTCCCGAGTCAGTGGGCATGTACAGCTTGGTCAGCGCCACGCAGGGGCGGCCCGCATTCCAGATGAGGGTACGCAGCAGGATCTCCAGGTCGCAAATTATCTTAGTGGGCACATATGTGGGAATATTGGCGAAATAGTACAGCAGTCTAGGCAGCACTATCATTTTGGTCAATGCTATTCGGCTAGGCACGTTGAGGGGTAGGGTGTTCCAGAAGCCGATTTGCGCTCTAATTGAGGCGATTGTCCACAGGAGGTTCCCCTCCCGGACGTCTATTGGGTCCCGATATATACGTATCCCTAGATATCGGAATGTGGTGGGGTACCATTGTAATCTCCCTCCGCCTAGATGGACGTCGCATTCGGGTGTGTCCGGGCTAAAGGGATAAGCCCCCGATTTGGACCAGTTAACTCGTAGTCCTGACATTTCCTCGAATGTTCGGAAGACGTCAGTGAGGGAGGCAGGGATGTCAGTTATGTCTCTAACTTACAACAATAAGTCGTCTGCATACAGTGACACTGCGTGCAGGCCATCCGCCAGTGGTATCCCCCATTCAGGTCCCTTGGTCCTGAGGATTGTGGCCAGGGGCTCCATTGCCAATGAAAACAGTATAGGTGATAGGGGGCAGCCTTGTCTAGTGCCCCTTCGCACTCAGATGACATCTGAGAGCAGTGGGCCTGTGCGGACTCGGACCGTTGGTTTGTCATATAGTAGGCCCACCATAGCTTCATAGCCTCCCCCTAGCTGGTACTTCTCAAAAACTGCTCTCAGGTACAGCCATTCGACCGAGTCAAAGGCCTTTTCCAGATCTAATATCAGGCATCCTGCTCTGGGCCACTGCTGGACAGCATACTTCTGTATCCGGAAGAGGCGGCGGATATTGTGAGAGGTGTGTCGTGTCGGGACAAAGCCGTTCTGGTCCTGGTGTACCAGTCGGGGTACATAGGGGGCTAGTCTCCCGGCCAACGTGGAGGCTAGCATGTTGTAGTCCGTGTTGAGCAGCGCCAGGGGGCGGTAAGAGCCCGTCCGTGTGCTGTCTTTGTCAGGTTTGAGAATAGAGAGCAGAGTGGCCTCATTTAACGTTGGGGGTAAGGCTGCATCTTCCGTAGCTGCAGCGTACATTTTCAGAAGTTCCGGGACGAGGATATCAGAGCTAGCCTTATAAAATTCGGCTGGTAGCCCGTCTGGGCCCGGGGATTTGCCGTTAGACAAGTTAAATATGGCTTCGCGGACCTCATCAGGTTCGAGCGTGGCTCCCAGCTCGTCCTGCTGCGCAGTGGTTAGCTGCGGCAGCTGCAGAGGGGAGAGGTAGTCAGCAATGTCCGGGTGGGGGTTTGGTAAGCGGGAGCGATATAGTGCTGCATAGTGGGTGGTGAATGCGTCATGGATGTGGCGCTGCATATATAGCAAGCCTCTGCCTTCCACGTGTATTGCTGTCACTGGGGTCGAGCGATTCTCTTGTGATATCAGCCAGGCCAGGAGCTTGCCAGGTCTGTCGCTCAGGGGGTGCGTCCGCGCCGAGTGTGCAGCGTAGTTGATGTTGCGTAGTCGTTCCAGTAGGCGCGCATGTTCCGCTTGCGCCCCCTGTAACGAGTCAGCATCGCCCCCAATAGCATCCTCCTCCCTGTCGAGCAAGTCAGATTCCAGCCTTGTCAGGTCGCCCTCCAGTTGGTGTCTCATGTGTCCCTGTGTCCTCAAACAGTGGCCTCGGATCACTGCCTTGAAAGCGTCCCATTCTACCTGGGGGGAGGACGCCGTGTCTGTGTTGTCCTCAAAGTATTGAGCAGTGCGTGTGAGGAGGGAATCGCGGAAAGCCGCGTCAAGTAGCAGTGCAGGTTGTAGTCGCCAGGTGGGTACGGGAGGGCGCAGGCGTTCCCAAGCTATGGATAGAAAGTGCGGGTTATGGTCTGAGTGCGTGCGGCCCATGTATCGCGTATCTGTTACTAGGGGTAGGAGTTAAGTGGATGCCATGAATCTGTCCAGGCGTACATGTAAGTCGTGAGCGCCTGAATAATAGGAGTAAACCCGTGCCCCAGGGTTGCGTGATATCTAAACATCATAGAGGTCCCACCGTGCAGCCCACTCAAGTAATGCCTTTGTGGCGCCTCGCGTAGGTGCACTAATTGTGGGTGGGGAAGAGCGATCTAGTGTCGTGTCAAGTGTGCAGTTGTAGTCCCCGCCCAGTATCCATGGAGCCGCGTGCCAGGTCGCCATTATTGTGGAGAGGCGCGTCAGGAAGCCCCCCTTATCTGTGTTTGGGGAATATAGGGACACTAGTACTACCTGTTGCCCATCTAGTCTGCCCTGTACGACAACGAACCTGCCCTCCAGGTCTATGGTGGTATCCGTGACTGTCCAGGGAGTTCCAGGACGGACCCATATCAGTGCGCCGCGAGCATATGAGGAGTAGTCCGTGGCATAGAGTTGGCCACGACATCTGCGGTGTAGAGCTTGTACCTCTGCCTTGTTCAGGGGTGATTCCTGGAGCAGTGCTATGGTTATCTTGTGCCGTTTTAGGTATGAATAAATCTGGTAGCGCCTAGCTGGTGTGTGCATTCCCCTGACGTTCCAAGTCCATATTCGTATTTCAGCCATAGCTACCATTCATGCAATTTCCTCCAGCCCCGCGCATGTCAAAACACCACGTGTGGCTCCCCACCAAGCCCAGTGTCTCATCCTCATCGCAAAAAAGCTGCTATCCTTCAGCACAGAGTGGAGTGATCTCCAATAGTGTAAAGGGGTAGGGAAGAAAGGGATAACAAATAGCCTCAACATGGCAACCCAATTGAAAATACCAAAAGGTCGGCTGCACAACATGTCGCCGTCCAAACACTCGAATGAGCTCGTAAACTATACAGTTCTAGGGGGTATCGTGTGACTTATGTGTGTAATAATTGAAAGTACAGTGCAGTCCGTGGGGAGTGCGGCATCCCTCCCGGGTGGGCAAAGAGGCCGTTGCTGTCTGGCAGACGCCCAGTTGGAAGTGTTCTTTCATGTGAGGTGAGACATGGGAGGAGTATCATTTGCACCATGTCCCACAATGCATAGCTGTGGCGAGCGAGCAGGCAATTCGCATTGAGTGATTTGAGGGTCATGCTTCCTCCTGAAAAGATCATATTTCTCCAAGCTGCCTTGCATTTTGATTCCCTGTCAGATGGGACTGTTGGAAAGATACCAGCAGACTGTGCCCCTGAAAAAGAAGCCTCTATAACCTGGTGTTCTGAGGATGGATGGGAAGTCAAGAATGCCGGATCGCCAGATGGTAAATGATAGCTGCAGGCAACGAGGCGATTCACTGCTGCTTATGAGCAGGATTCTTCCATGCTGCTAGCACAGGGCATTGTTGAGCAGGAGAAGTGGCTCAGCTGAAGTCAACAAAGGAAGAAGAATCTCAGTGAGCAAATTTGTTTTCTTATCAGTGTTGGGCAATATTAGGTCTAACACCTCAGCAGCCTTGAGCATCACTTTGTGGAAGGAGACATGGGGGCCTGTGGGATAGTCCTTGGCGAGTTCAGGCAAGGTGTCTAACCCGCTTGGAGAGGACAGTCCTTGAAAATCTAGGAGTTCTTGGGGGGCGGGTTGCCTTAAAGTAGAGCTCCAGAGGGTCTAAATCAGACCTGAAGATCTTATGCAGGCAAGCTCTATAACCTCCTCTTCCAGAATCCTCTGGGCATCTTTACGAAAATTACCTTGTGGCTTGACGCCGGGTTGTGGAGCCAGCAGTGCAGTATCCGATGCCAGAGGAGGTGGTGGAGGAGGAGTTTGCGGAAGTGGTGGTGGAGGCTGTATCAGCGCCATCCATGGCACCCAACCCGCACCATGAATTGAATTGAATTGAAGAGTCAAAGTGGTACGGCATTGGCTCATAAGGAACGGTCCCTGAAAGATATGAAGAGTGGGAAGATTTGCAGCTCTTTGGGCCTAAGGAGGCATTGATGCCTTTGCAGAGAAGGCATACATGGCGTTGAGAAATGCCGTAGGATCTGCACCAAATCCCAGGAAGTCAGGAAGTACCAGGGCTGGCGCCGGAGTCGCCGTTTGAGCCAGGATTGGAGGTCTATCTGAAGCTGGCTCCCCAGTGGTCAGAGCCTATGCACAACAAAACAAATGGCAAGGGGATCCGTAAAATAAATTTGTCCCTCACAGCCTCTGTAAGGCTTAAACCCTAAATTCTTCAGGGGAGACATTGTTGAAGAATTGGTACTGCGTTTTATGAATTTATGAAGAAAGATATCCCACAGAAGAGAAGCTCTGAATCTGCGTAGAAGGAGCTGAAAAAAGAGCCAACATTGGTGCACCAGGGCAGGTGCTATAGGGCCTCGGTGGCATCATCTGATATCACTTTCGGCAACAACTGAGTCCAGCGTCCTCTACTGGTGGCCTCCAAGCTTTGAAGTTTCTGGATCCAGGCTGACGCCTAGGTGTTTTTCTACAGGTGAGAAATCTGCAGTTAAAAGCATCCTTCAGAACACAGCCATCAGGATCAAAGTTACTTCTTCTACTTGCGTATAAACCAGAGTAAGAATTTAGCTGAATCTGCCTATAAAGTGGAACCATTATTACAATAAGTATACCTTTATTAGCATTTCACAAATGTCTGAAAACTGAAGTAAAAAAAACTATACATATTAAAATGAGGTGGTGACAATCCATGGGAATGGTGGTGCATTGATAATTCTAGGCCAATGGCTGATAGAAGGAGTTTTTGGAGAGCAGAAAAGTCTATGTTGAGAGGCTGCTTTGCTAGTTTGGCACTATTAGAAACAGTGGGTGTGGACAGGGGTTTCTTCTACGTAAGCTAACACATATTTAATGATTTGGGTTTATTGTGTTTACTCGTCTGAGAAAAGGGAGAGCTTGTTCCTCACTGATTTGCCTAACTTCAACAATAGTTTAATGGACTGGGGTTTAAAAAAAAAAAAAAAAACTGAAATTAAATAAAAGAAAGCCAAGTGGACAACTAATATATACAATTTCCTAATGTTGAGATATTTTAGCAAAGGGAAAAATTAGTAATGATATATATATAACATAACTTTTGGTACTAAAGACAGAGAATTGCATTATATGAACTATAAATAAAATCAGCCATAGGATGTAAACGTCAACAAACAATGAATAGCTTAACCATTTACCCAGTCATATAGAACTCAATATTGATGGTCAATCATATGGAACAGATTACCATTTACATATACAAATGTGCGTAAATATATCTGAATAATACAAAATTATTTAACAATTAGGGCAACAAAGAAACAAAAAGAGGTAATGTTGTAAGTTTTAAAGTAAATAGATAGTTGGTATACTCACCTCTGGCACAAACGAAACAAAAGCCTACATTTACAGCAGATGAAGAGTGATTGCTTCTTTTGGAATGGTTGCAACAGATTATTAGGTGGGACGACACAAACAAGCTTCCAGCAGCAATGCAGCTATCACCAGAATGATAGGCGGTTGGACACCTCAAGCAACGCATCATACGACCTGTTTCATCATTGTCACAGAAGAAAATAGCAAATTATTGTCAATGAAAAAGTACAGGCAAACAAGATGAAGGTAGATTTGCTTTACAGGATGAAACAGGCTAGCAGCTGAGTAAAGGCAAGGTTAGAGAGAAGTAGAGAATCATTTTAAAACAAATATATTCTCAGAGGTATAGAGAAACTGTTATATTAAGTCCATGTTTTTTCAACAAACAGTAAGCTACAGATGAAAAAGTTACTTCTCTGTGCCAATTATTTTTCAGAATATTTTCTTCATAAATAACAAGCGTGCATCATTTACCCACCCTTAGGTTGGGGTACCTATACATTTAATAAGTAGCAGTAAACTGTTTGAACATGCCTGTATGGCAACATGGTGGTGTATTTGTTGGCGCATTCACTTCACTCTACAGCATCCAAATATCAGCCAAAGAGCGTAATGAACAAGTGTAGAAAGGTGGCTTTCTATGTAGTGTACCAAAATACACTATGCAGAAGTCCAGACAACCCTATTTGGCTTCAGGACTTAAATGAATAATCCCAAGTGCTCTATTTGTGGAAGAGCAGTTTAGGCTTTTCAGAGGGTAGTGTTGAGCATTTGTTGTACACCCACAATCAATAATCGAGAGCCACTAAAGAAGAAATTTGAGACCAATTACGAGATACCAAGATCATCTAATCAGGAAAGTACTTCAGATTATATGGATTTTTACAGGTAAAACAGTAGAAAAATCACAGCTGTCATTTTTTAAGCATGAGCCTTGTGCACTGTAATGTTATCCTATGTGAGAAACATTCACTGCGTAGGTACGCTTACAAACGATTCTCAGGGTTACTCACCTAGACTTAACTTGCTCAAAGGCCAATGTACAAAGAACCAGCAGCAGTTCGGATTTACCTGCCCTGGTGTGTCCGGGTACAAAGGTGCTGGTTGTGATTGTAGCCTCAAAAGCTACCCGTTAAAGTCTATGGGGGAGTACCTGTGGAAAGAAAGGCTGCAAGTGGTAACTTGGGGACAAGTCTGGCAGAACTCAAATAGAGGCTAGTCTCATGAGGGTCTATAGAGCAAAGGGACACTGTTGGTTTACGTAAACCCAGGCTGGAGGGCTTTGGTGCAGAGGTGTTTTGTCCGGCTGGTCTCTGCTGTTAGAAGCTCACTTTGAGTCAGTGACCTAGGGAGGGGAAGGAAACAAGACTGCATGGCCACTCTCAGGAATGGCCTTGGAGATCCCGACGTCCCTCGTTTGCAAGTCGGTGTTGGGGTCGGTGGTGTCCGGACTGGACACACCCCAAACCTTGGTAGTTGCAGGGGCTTAGGTACCCCGAGTTTTGGTGCAGGGAAGGCTTGGCATCTCAGGAATTGGTGAAGTGATGGGGTTGACCTCCTGGACTCTTTGTAACCTCCTCCTTGTGAGTTGCTTCCTTGGAGGACCTGCTAAACAGCAAAACAGTGTCCTGGCCAGATGCAGTTGGTGCCTGTAGATGCAGGGGAGTGGCTCCTTCATCCCAAGTGAGATCTTTGAAGTTGTCAAGATGCTGGACATTCATCCAAGGGATTAGGGAGGTTGTGCAGCTTTTGGACAACTCAGTCTCTGCGATTGTCTAGGGGCAAGCAGCCTGGCAGGGTTTGGAGCCAATCTTTGGTGCAAGTCCTCTGTTCTCAGAATTTAGGGCAGCCATTAAAGGGAGAGTAGGGTAGTAGTCAATAGCCCTGGGGTGACAACACCCCCTATATGACCACTTCCTGCTAGGAGTGAGTATAATCCTGACCCAGAGTTCCCAGTTTTACAAAAAACAAGATGGTGAAATACGTCTTTCGTTATCCACTTCAAGTAGCCCAACTTAGGGGTGGGACTAGCCTGAGAATGAACACGCTTATTGACTAGCTAATTTTGCCCCAGTCTGTCGTGGTGCCAAATGGGCCTTACAGCAGGGGTGGCATCTCCTAGGTCTGGGGAAGCCAGGGTCGCATATCAAAGGCAGAAGAGGCTTTGAAGCCTCAGGCCTTGATATGCTAAATAACTAAGCAAACACAAGGAGATGATGGACGGAGTACTGAAACTTTTCAGACACTCACTCCAGTCATAAATCTGGCTTGAATCCATCACTTTGTCACCCCAGTTCAGACACAGCTATATGCAAATCAGTCTTGAACCTGTGCCTCATGGGAACAGCCAAGCCCGAATTGCCAAGCCATGTCTTCCCTGGACTGGAAACAAGCACCTGGGACCTGTTTTGTGGAAACACCCCTCATCAACCAGGCTAGCTTGAATCCAGTGACAAAGTGAGCAAGGGACCCACGTCTGGGCATACCCTGCCAATTTAGGGCAAACAAAGCAAACACACGGAGATAATGGACAGAGCACTGATACTTTTCAGACACTCATCTCCAGTCACAGATCTGGGTTGCATCCATCACCATCCTTTAGCTCACTTCGCCCCCCCAGTTCACAGCTATATGCAAATTAGTCTTGAACCAGTGCCTCATGGGAACAGTGGAGCCTAAACTGCCAAGCCATGTTTTCCCTGAACGGAAACAAGCATCCTGGGACCGGTTTCGGGGTAACACCCCCCATCAACCAGGCTAGTTTGAATTCAGTGGCAAAGTGAGTAAGGGACCAACGCCATCCCGGTGAAGGAGGTGTAACACCTTCTGCGAGAGCAGGCATTGTTTCTGACCTCAGAGGAAGCGGGCTCTCACCTACAGGGGGTCAGAAACTCCTCTGTGGTGGGAGGCTTGGTGATGCCAGTCAGCCAGCACACTAGAGGACTAGTAGGCTTTCAGGGGCACCTCAAATGTACCCTATGGGTGCATGTCCTAATAAATCTAGTACTGGCAATACTACAGATTTATTAAGACCGGGTGTTTGATACCAGACATCATTAGCTTCAGTGAAACAATCATGTACCTGGTTAACTCGTAATGACCAGTGCCCAGTACATGTCCTTAAGATGGCTTCCCTCTTCACTAGCAATATCTAGTAATGGAACTAGAAATCACAGGAGCATACCTGCTCATGCATATGTCATTACATATAATATACTCTGTTGGAGGGCTAGAAGACCTGCTGTAGGGGTGACATACATATATTGAATGCAGTGTTCATGGCCATGGCATACAGGAAGTGTGCCATGTCATGATTTTATTAGCATGAGAATGGGACCCCCTCTATTATTACTGCAATGGTCGGGGAAAGAGAGGAAAAGCAAAGCACTATCAAAAAATATATTCCCCCTTGACCTCTATAACTTTAACGGTACATATCCAACACTTTAGTTTTTGTATTTTAATACATGAGGGCAAACATCAAGAAAAGTTTTTTGGGAGCTTTATAATTTTTATTATTTTTTTCATTAGTTGTATTTCTTAGTACAAAAGTTTTTTCCATTTATCAATTTATCACATCAGTTAATATATTTTTTCAAAAAAAACACATAGTATAAAACACATCATATTATAATACCATCAGTAAAAAACTATTTCATGCAGGGAAAACAATATACAAAACAATCAACATTCTCACAAGTACATACACCCCTTTCTTATCATGCATACTACATTCATTCTTGATTCTGCGTCTGAGGGATCGCAGATGGAAGTGCAAATTAGTACGCAAGGTCCTTGCGTACTAATTTGCACTTCCATCTGCGATCCCTCAGACGCAGAATCAAGAATGAATGTAGTATGCATGATAAGAAAGGGGTGTATGTACTTGTGAGAATGTTGATTGTTTTGTATATTGTTTTCCCTGCATGAAATAGTTTTTTACTGATGGTATTATAATATGATGTGTTTTATACTATGTGTTTTTTTTGAAAAAATATATTAACTGATGTGATAAATTGATAAATGGAAAAAACTTTTGTACTAAGAAATACAACTAATGAAAAAAATAATAAAAATTATAAAGCTCCAAAAAAACTTTTCTTGATGTTTGCCCTCATGTATTAAAATACAAAAACTAAAGTGTTGGATATGTACCGTTAAAGTTATAGAGGTCAAGGGGGAATATATTTTTTGACCATGTCATGATTTTAAAATGATACGCACAATTTCATGCAGCTTGCAATGGCAGGCTGCAGGTTGTTTTTGTGAAGGTTCCTAAGGGTGGCATAACACATGCTGCAGGTCAACAGATTGACAGCTCTGTTTTGGGGTTCAGTCGGTGAAGGCGCTACTCTTCCTTAGAGGGATGTGGCAGTGTAAAAAGTAGGCACGAGGATGTACTGGCCTACATAAAAAGAAGTAACTACTTTTAGTAAAAAGGAAGCTGTAGTGTGAAGAACAAGCTTATCTGGGTAGATGTTTGGGTATAGAGGCCTGGATGACAACGCCTGAAGCTCACTGACCACCCTGTGCAGATGTTACTGCAACCTGGAAGGCTGTCTTGATAGGAAGGAAACTGAGAGGACAGCTGTTCAAGGGCTCAAAGGGAGAGCATACCAAGAATGTCAGGACTAAATTACTGTCCTACTGAGGTATGATGAAGGTTGAAGGAAACCTATGTTGCAAACCTTTTGAAGAACCTATGCACAATGGGGAATTTGATGAAGAATAATGGCTGGTCAAGCAACAGCAGAATGGCTGAGATAGCTGAGAGGTAGCCTTTTAAGGAGTCCGAGCAGAGTCGTGCTGGTCAAGGGAATAGATAAAAAGAAGGACCTGAGAAAGGGGAGTAGAAATAGGGTCAACCTATTTCTCTGCACACCATGGCGCAAACTTGCCCTAATGGCAGGCGTATTCCGTTTTGGTGGAGGGACGTCTGGTTGCCAAGATAAGCTTGCAGACTTTGGGCGGAAGGTCGAAAGCTGTCAACTGTCGCCACTCAATCTCCACACATGAAGGCGGAGTGTTGAAAGGTTCGGGTGGAGAATCCACCCCTGCTGCTTTGATAGAAGATCCTCACAAAGGGGCAGCCAGATCGGAGGACCAATGGTCCTGCTCAACAGTTCGAGCTATCAAACACTACGAGCCTAGTCTGGAGACCGGATCTTATGGAGAACTCTGGGCAGGAATGGTATCGCCGAAATGCACACAGGATGCCTGAGCTCCACTTGAGAAGAAAAGTGTCTCACAGCAAGTGCCGCCATGGAAACTCCAACATTCAGAAATGCTGACCTTGCTCGTTCTTGGTGGTAGCGAACAGATCTAATCAAGGCTCTTCAACTGCTGTAAGAGACCTTGCAGCACCTACGCTAAGCATTTTCGGCTGAGTTTGTCCGCCATGGTGTGCAAAAAGCCAGCCAGTTGTTGAACCACCAGGGATATGCCCTGACATTCCAGCCATATCCAGAGACACAGGGCCTCTTGACAAAGGGTCCACAACCCCACCTCAAGCTGTTTTTTTTTTTTTTGAAAACCTTTATTGTGCACAAAGACAGTACAAATACGGGCCTACAACCATCCGGCCGGCCACGATCTCTCATGTAGCACAAGTGCATGCAATACAGCGCTTAGGTAATGCGGCACGGCAATGATACGGTGCAAGAACAGACTGGAGAGCGCCGCCATACCCAGGCACAGGAGCAATGTAGGTTAATTTTAAAATTTTCTTTGTGCGAATATTAAAGTCAGGTCATGCTACTCCGTACTTGAACAACGAAAAAGGAAACAAGCAAGGTCCATGTAGGTGGGACTTGACAAGAGACTTCAATTTCTGGCAGAGCAATACACAACATGCAAGTCCCGACCGGAGGATGGCCACATAATAGTCAATCCACAAGAAGCTGTCTCAACAACCCACCTGCATTTGCGCCGCCACCCATCCCCCAGCATACCTAACACGGGCCTAAGAAAAAGGGAAAAATCATAAAAGAGCAAAGAAAGGCACCATAGAAAAAAACCCGAACTAATATTTAACCCCCCACCCTACACACATGCAGAGGCTACGGCCTACCCCCCCCCCTAGCAGAGTGTCTGTCGCCCCATAAACCCGAAATATAGTGAGAGAAGAGAAGAAAGGAAGAAGAGAAAGCAAAAGTGAAAGTAAAATGAAGAATATAATCCAATGACATAGGGAATAGGAACAGAGAACCCGTCCCTGAACGCCCCTAAGAAAAGATCCGGGAGGAGGGTCAGTTAAACATATGCACGAACTCCGCCGGCCCAGTAAGCATTCCCCACCCCAATAGCAACATCAGATAGAGCAACAGTAAGCAATCAGTTGGGGAGAGAGTCTATGCACAATCAGCGATTAAACAAGCCAAGTTCGAAGTCCACCCTACCTCCACCCACCCGCCCGGGTGTAAAACAAAGAAAGTCCCCTATCCCTGGCCAGACCTGGGACTCAGTCTCTCACCCCCTCCGCTCGTTAGTCCGGTGTAGTGCAGGAGAACAAAGGAAAATGGCCGCTCGGGGGAGGGGGGAGGTGCACTGCCGAGGGAAGAATGGCGTCCGGTCCCAGGAAAGGAATCCACCTCGGTCCCGGTCCTCTCTGGCATGGTCCAGCCGTTGAAGTCCCAAATCAGAGCAATCCGAATCCAAGGCGAGCATGCTGGTGATGAAGCAGGAGGGCAAAACACTGGTAGCCAGATCCACGACCTCTCGAGTAGCTGCACACAGTCAAGCATGGAGCAAGGGGGAAACACTGTTTCGGTGATTGTTTCAATAAGTGGCAACAGTCCACTACCAGCCCCAGCGATGGTTACAGTTTCATCCACTGCGTCCCCTCGAGACAATGTTGCGGTGTCAGGCTGCACCACCTCCCGTCCGGATTGTTGTAGAAGGCAATGCCCCTGCTCCAAGCTGGAGGCTTGGGCACAGGCATCGAGTTGTGCCCCCAGCGCACTACAGCTGCTCCTCATCTCCCATTGTAACTCCCTCAGGGCTGCCACAACGTCTGCAAGGGTGAATGCAGGCGATAGAGACCCCATTTTCGCAGTCCCGTGGGGAGGAGGTGCTCCGATCCCTTTCGCGCCGGGGAGCTTGCTGCTTTGTAGGAAGGCTGCGTAGAATGTCCTTCAGTGGCAAGCCGTCTGCCCCACCATCTTGACTTCTGCCCAGCGCGGTAAACAGGGGGAGGCAGCGGGTCTCGATCAGGCGGCTATCAACAACCCCCAGGCTAGCAATGATCCACCCGTCTCAATGGATCTCCCGAGGGCCGACAAGCGTATGAGGAAGCACACAGATCCGGGTAGGGTGCGCCGTCGCAAGCCAGCGGGACTCGCGGAACGGAGCAAAAGTATGGCGGCCAAGAACAAAGGACTCGCTGGCAAGGCGCCACAGCCGTCCGTCACCAGGCAGTCCAGGGAGTATACAGCGGACCCCGTCGGCAGGCAGTGCGTTGGTCGTGTTCCACCAAGGAAGCGCCGTCAAGTCGCACCACCCCCGCTGCAGTCCAACTGCGGGAGGGGGCGCGAGGGCATCGGGGCGCTACGGAGCTAGCTGGGTCTCGGGCCAGGGCGCGTCTGTCCACAGCGTCGGAACCCGGGCGGGTGGAGAGGCCGGCGGAACACCGGCAACAGCAGCTCCGTCACCCGCACCTTTCTGAACAAAAACTGGGTAGCCGGGCAAGCAGGATCGTGGTGCGGGATTCCGGGGCCGGCGGAGCCGAAGGCTGCACGTCCGCTCAGGTCGCCATCTTGGCTCCTCCCACCTCAAGCTGTTTGTTGCAGTACTACATGGTGATGTACATGAACACCTGCACTAGCCTTCCCGTGAGGGCGAGTAGAAAGACTTTTGACACCAGCCGGTCGCCCGGAGCTCCAGAAGTTTGAGCAGAGGCCTTTGATCTCCACTTCTTCAAGATGGCTGCCACTTCCCAGGAGTGACGCATCTCTCACCTCTGTGAGATCTGGTTGGGGATGAGAGAGTGGTCTGGTGCTAACCCAATTGCGGCTTGATAACCACCACTGCATATCTTGTGCAGTTACCTCTGAGAGCTGGACCATGTCGGACAGATTCCCCTGATGCTGCATCCACTGGAACGTCAGGTCCCACTGTAGAACCTGAATATGCCAGTGAGAATGTATCACAAGGCCATGAGTCACAGCAGCATCAGTCTGTCTCACTGAAAACCAGAATAGAGGCTGAAACATCGTTAACATAGCCTGAATATCCTGGACTCGAAGTCCAGAAGGATGGGCCAGAAACTGCAACATGTCTAGAACAGCTCAGATTAAAGAGAGCATCTGAGAGGGAGTCAAATGTGACTTTGGCACATTGATAGTGAACCCCAGCGAATGCAGGAGGTCCACCTCAGTCTGGAGGCGAGAAATGATAGCCTGGGGCAATCCGGCCTTGAACAGCCAGTCATCTAGACAGGTGAACACTGGCACCCATGACCTTCGCAGATGAGGTGTAAAAACCGCCACCACCTTTGTGAACACATGAGGGGTGCTGTTAAGTGCAAAAGAGCACAGTAAACTGAAAGTCCTGTGGTTCACTGTGAACTGCAGGTAAAACCTATGGGCAGATAGGGCGGGAATGTGGAAATATGCCTCCTGCAAGTCCAACGTCACCATTCAGTCTCCTGGTCCCAGGGCAGACAGAAATTGAGCAAACATGAGCATTTTGAACTTCTCCTTTTTGAGGAGGAAATAGAGAGGGCAACGGTCTAGGAAAGGATGAAGGCCTCCATCCTTCTAAAGCAACAGAAAATTGTGGGAATAGCAACCGCAATCTACTTCTGGTGTCAGCACCCTCTCTATGGCTCGCATGGACAAGAGACCAGTCACTTCCAGAATTTTTATAGCGTGATCCATGCTTAGAGGACGTCATGCCATCACACAATAAGGGTCTGCCTCCCACATGTAGCCCCATCTTGAATGGAAATAAGTCCACAGCAGCAACCTCAATGAGTAGCCACTGTGGCCGATCAAGGGGTAGGCTCACCAGTCAGGTCGATTGGGGGGGAGGGTGGTTTGGGTCCTCATCAAGTAAGCCTGGAGAGGTTCCCACATTTCCTGCGGTCAAGATTTTGGGCAGCAGTTCAGCATAGATGGTCATCTGGTCTTTGCAGTAGATAAGATCCTTAAACCATCCCTAAAATATGGGGGGCGGCCCCCTCCCCCATGCAACCCTACGTTTGGGTAGTAGGAGGCCCTGTGCCACATTCTTTCTAAAAGAAGCTTCAATGAATTCAGAGTAGCCCAACAAGGTGACTAGGGATGTAAGGATCAGTGGGAGCCCATCAAACAAGTTACTTACCTTTCGGTAACGATATATCTATAAGAGACATGCATTCGTTTTAGATTCCTTACCTTAGAATTACCCCCAGCCGTCGGACTGGATCCGGAGAATTTTTCTCAGCAGGTCCCCTGCGCGTCAATAGGTGGCGTCGGTCGACTCCACGTTCGTGATCGCCGGAATGACGTCTACTTAAGACACCTTCCCTGCACAGTGACGTCAATTCTTTTACACAACATTCCACACCAGAAGCGCAGAGCCATGCAAGACACTGGTGCACAAAACTAGGGCCCTGAAAGGGAGTCCCTACCTCTAGAAGCCGGTTCGCAGGAACAGAAGGATGGCTGGGGCGGTAAGGAATCTATAACTGATACATATCTCTTACAGATATATTGACGTAATTTATTTCTCTGAAAGAGACCATTAGTTATAGATTCCTTACCTTAGAATAGATACCCCAAAAATACCAACCCCAGAGGAGGGTCTGCGAACTTCCACACCAGAAAGCCCTGAAGTACTGAACTGCCAAAGAAGTCATCTCTCCGGACTGGACTATCCAGGCAATAATGCTTAGTGAACGTGTGCAGTGATGCCCATGTGGCTGCCTGACAGATGTCACTGAGGGGGCTCAACATCCAAAGCAGAAGTAGCTGCTGTTGCCCTGAAGGAATGGGGGTGCAACCCTACTGGAGGCTCCTTTTTTGCCAAGGAATAACAGATTTTAATGCAAAGAAATAATTTTCTACACTAATTACATTACCGGCCCCCTTTTTTTAAATCATTGGCACGTTTTCACTATTTACCTCTTTCAGTCTGCATGTTTCACGTTCAATATGTGTTTTGCTGATTCACTCTCACAGCCATGTGGTATTCGCCTTTCTTTTTGATCTAAATTGCTCATGCTCATTGTTTTACGTATGTGATAGTGTATGGAGAGGGTGAACTTTTTTTATCTTTCCATTTCAGATAAAGGGCTTCCCCTGATGAAGGGAATGGTCCCGAAATGCATTGGGAACTAATGCCCATAATGACATCAGTATAGATGGAGTTATATTTGTATGAATCTGCATTTGGAATGTTTACAACTACTGTATGAATGAAGAAACCCTCTGTGAAGTAACTAGGTTCAACTATTACATTTGAGTTAAAGTTCAAGCAACTGTTCTCGCACCTGGTTTACTATATAATACCAGCAGGGATATTTTCCCAATGGAGTGTCTGACGGGGACACTGTTATGTCTTTAACCGTGCTACTTTATTTGGTCTACAATTGACTCCCTGAGGTCAGAGGGAGATACCCACTAGCACCCAATCTACACAAACCTTTTTACAAGTGGTTACTGTGAATACGTCTTTGAATACCAAGTGTGCAGCTCTATCTTATCAACTTAATGCAAAGAATGACCCATCAAGAGATGATTCGTTTTTGCACGGCCCGACATTTCTAGGCGCCCACATAGCCAACAAAGAGTTGATCATCCACCCGGAATTGTTTTGTGCGATCCAGATAAAACGATAGAGCACATTTTGGATCCAGACGGTGAAGCCCCTCCTCCTCCTTAGAAGGATGCGGGGGGCTGGAAGGAGGTGGGCAAAGTGATGGTCTGTCCTATGTGGAAAGAGGTAACTACTTTGGTAAGAAAAGAAGGTTGAATGAGAAGGACAACCTTGTCCGGATGAACAGCAAGGAAAGGAGGTTTAAAAGAAAGAGCCTCAAGCTCACTCACCCTGCGAGCAGAGGTAATAGCAACCAGAAAAGCAGCCTTTAAAGTCAAGAGTCTGAGAAGACAATTATGTAGTGGCTCGAAAGGATCACACATGAGGTAAGGTAAGACTAGATTCAAGTCCCACTGTGCCATTACGAAAGGAATAGGAGGAAAGAGGTGAGTAATGCCCTTAAGAAATCTATTTACAATAGGGGACTTGAAAAGAGAAGGCTGATCGGGAAGGCGAAGAAAGGCCGAAATGGCCGAAAGATAACCTTTAAGGGTGCCCATAGGAGAGCCCTGCTGGGCCAAAGAAAGAATGAAGAGGACAGCCTCTGAAAGAGGGGCAGAAAGGGAATCCACAGCCTTTGCTGTGCACCCTGCCACAAATTTGTTCCATCTACCGTTTTAGTGGAGGGACGCCTGGCTGCCAAGATGACACTACAAACTTCGGGAGGAAGGACAAAAGTGGTCAACTGTCACCGCTCAATCTCCAGGTAAGAAGGTGGAGACTGGACAGGTTCGGGTGGAGGACCGTCCCTGCTGCTGCAACAGAAGATCCTCCAGAAGAGGCAGTCTGATCGGAGGATCATGGGCCATGTTCAAGAGCTCGGGGTCCAAGACTCTTCATGCCCAATCCGGAGCCTAAAGAATGATTTGAGCCAGGTCGCCCTTGATCTTCTTCAGCACTCTGGGCAGAAGTGGTATAGGCAGATAGGGGTATACAAGACCGTAATTCTACTTGCAACGAAAAGTGTTGCCAAGCGAGTGCCGCCTTGAAAATTCCAACGAGCAGGACAGCTGACATTGTGCGCTCACTTCTGTGGCAAATAGATCTAACTAAGCCTGTCCTCACTGCTGAAAGACCTTGCACCACCTCAGAGTGAAGACGCCAGTCGTGATCCATAGTGCACCGGCAGCTGAGTTTGTCCGCCCTGGCGTTCAGGGAACCTGCCAGGTATTGAACCACCAGGGACATGACCCGATATTCCAGCCACGACCAGAGGCGAAGAGTTTCTTGACATAGGGTCCAGGACCCCACCCTGCTCTGTTTGTTGCAGTACCACATGGAGCTGGTGTTGTCCGTGAACACCTGCACTACACTGCCTTTGACAGAAGGACGGAATGCTTTCAGTGCAAGATGGATCACCCGGAGCTCCAGCAGGTTGATGTGGAGCCCGGACTCAGCCGGAGACCAGAGGTCTCTGATCTCCACCTCTCCCATGAGGCCGTCTCATCCCAGAAGTGACTCATCGGTCACCACTGTGCAGTCTGATTGGGAAAAGGCGAGGGATCTGAAGTTGACCCAATCCTGGTTCATTAGCCACCACTACAATTAGAGTACAGTGCCCTCCGAGATCTAGACGCAATCAGAAAGATTCCCCTGATGCTGTGTCCACTGGAACTTCAGATCCCACTGCAGAGCCTGCATATGTGACCTGGCATGATCCACCAGCAGGATGCAGCACGCCATGAGGCCGAGGAGCCTCAGGGTCATTCTCACCAAAACTCGGGATAGAGGCTGTAACATCGGAATCATAGCCCGAATATTCCGGACTCGCTGCTTGGGAGGATAAGCCCCAAACTGCGCTGTGTCCAGAAAAGCTCCATGGAAAAGAAGCTTCTGAGTGGGAATCAGGTGTGACTTTGGCACGTTGATACTGAACCCCAGCGAATGCAGGAGGTCCGCTGTAGTCTGGAGGTGGGAGACGACAGCCTGGGGCAAACTCGCCTTTAACAGCCAGTCGTCAAGCTAGAGGAAGACTGGAACCCCTGATCTGCGCAGATGAGCTGTGACCAATGCCATCACTTTTGTGAACACCAGAGGGGCACTGGTAAGGCCAAAGGGTAGCACGATAAACTGAAAATGCTTGTGGCCTACCATGAACCGTAGGTAACACCTATGGGCGGGAAGGACAGGGATGTGAAAATTGGCGTTGCAAGTCCAACGCCTCCATCCAGTCTCCAGGGTCGAGGGCAGACAGGACCTGAGCCAACGTCAACATTTTGAACTTTCCCTTCGGGAGGAAGCGGTTGACGTCCCTGGGATCCAAGATAGGACGCAGGCCTTTGTCCTTCTTGGGGACAAGAAAGTAGTGGGAGTAACAGCCATGTCCTATTTCTGGGGCAGGGACTCGCTCAATACCTCCATTGGCCAAGAGAGACGTAACTTCCTGGAAGGGAAGGGCCAAGTGATCCTCCGACATGCGATGGAGTGTAGGTGGCATGGGTGGAAAGGTAGTCTCGAAGGAGAGGAAGTAGCCCCTTGGGACTATCTGCAAAACCCACCTGTCCGAAGTGATGGTTTGCCAGTGGGGGAGGTGATGGCAGATCCTGCCGCCCATTGGCAACTAGTGGCCCTGAAAGGTCAGACTAGGAGGGTTTGGAGGCTGCTGCAGAGGGGGCACTACTGGACTGGCCCGCCAGTTGGCCCCTAGACCCATGGCACTGGGTCCCACGTACCCAGCCGTGAAGAGGCTAGTTAGCTTGTGCAGGCCTGTGGCTCAGGGTGGAATGAGGTGGGGCATCCTTTCCGTAGCCACGAAAGTGGCGAAAAGCAACTGTGCAGGGCGAGAGGTGGTAGAGAGGCCCAAGGATCTGGCGGTAGCCCTAGAATCCTTTAAGCGCTCGAACGTGTTGTCCACTTTGTCGCCAAACAAGCGACCGCCAGACGTAGCGCCGCAAGGCTACCGACGTTGAAATCGTCCTGTCTAGCGAGTCGATGGTGTCCAGTCCACATTGTATGGTAAATTTTACTGCGTCTATCCCTTCCGCAACTGTTCGTTAGAGTCGGCTTGGGCCTCCTCTAGGCACTGTGGCAGCACGTGTGCAACTGTGTCCAACACGGAGTGGGTGTAACGACCCAAGAGACATGCAGTGTTCACCGACTGCAGTCCTAAGCTGGCGGAAGAAAACATCATCTTCCCTAGATGATCCAGCTTCTTGGATTCCCTATCTGGGCATCAGAAGGAAAAACACCTTTCGACATCGAGCCCTGGACGACCAAGCTCTCAGTGGTAGGGTGCTGGGAGAGGAAAAAGGAGTCACCCGGAGCCGGGGGTGGCATTGGGCAATCATCCTATCCACAGTAGCCCATGTGCTGGGCTTGGACCAAGTGCCCTGAAGGATGTCAGTGAAGGCCTAATTGAACAGTAGCAGGGGCTCCAAAGAGGCTGCTGCCAGTTGAAGCACCTCAGTCAGGAGGTTGGTCCTGACCGCCACCGTAGGAAGCTCAAGGCCCAAGGCCTCAGCTGCCCTACGTAACACCACAGCATAGGAAGCCCCCTCCTCCATAGCCACAGTAGGAGGAAAAAGCATGCAAAGGTCTGGGGATATATCCAGAACACTGGCCACCCCCAATTCCTTTCTCTGGTCTGGCACATCCAGTTGATCTGCTAGAGGGTCAACAGACCCCTTCCAGTCCTCCTCATCAACCTCTCGCTGCCACTACGGGTGATCAGGAATGCCAGGATAGAACAGGGGTACAAAAGTACCAGTCAGCCCTGGTACCGGCATCAATCGACACCGGTCCGGCTCCATGTCCATGTCGAGGGGTGGACTGGGACCATCGCTGGCCGGGGATACAACCGGCGTCGGAGGTGGTGGAGGAGTTGTCCATTGATGCAGCGCCGGGGGAGGCATCACAAGATCGAGTGGCACCGATCCGGATTCAGGCCTGGATTCCTGGGGGCCCAGCGGCGCCTGGGCCAAAGCCACCAGCAGTGAAGGCCTAGAACCCCCAGCCGAATCCGCAGGGCCCTAAGGCACACTGAGGGAGTCGGGCTGGCGAAAAATGGAATGGAAGGCTTCGTAGAACGTACAAAGTTGGGCAGGGGTCGCTCCGGGTCCCGGAAAGGGAGGGCAGCTCGGGCCGACCCAACAGGCTCCGCAGGTGGAGCCGAAGGACGTGGACCTTCCGCATCCCGCGTTGGCCAACTGACGGGGAGAAGGCGAAGAGCGACAATGCTTAATCGCCTTCTTCTTGTGCTTCAACTTACCTTCGAAGAGGAGTGGTGGCCGCCTTCCTCGAGACGAACGGATCCCTCGACCCCTCGCAGTCTGGCTTCCGGGCCAACCACAGCACCGAGACCGCCCTGATCGCAGTCACCGATGACATCCGAGCGCTGCTCGACAACGGAGAAACAGCGGCCCTCATCCTCCTCTATCTCTCCGCGGCCTTCGACACTGTCTGCCATCGTACCCTAGTACAATGCCTCAGCAACGTCGGAGTCCAGGAGAAGGCACTGGAGTGGATCATCTCCTTCCTCGCCGGAAGGACACAGAGAGTCCGCCTCCCTCCGTTCAGATCTGAAGCCACCGAAGTCATCTGCGGCGTCCCTCAAGGCTCCTCGCTCAGTCCAACCCTCTTCAACATCTACATGAGCCCCCTCGCAGACATCGCACGCCAGCACCACCTCAACATCATCTCCTACGATGACGACACCCAGCTGATCCTCTCCCTTACCAACGACCCCGCCACCGCCAGAGCCAACCTTCACGAAGGGATGAAAGAGGTAGCCGAATGGATGAAGAACAGCCGCCTGAAACTGAACTCAGATAAGACGGAAGTCCTCATCCTGGGATCCTCACCCGCCGCTTGGGACGACTCCTGGTGGCCCCCCGCCTTAGGCAGCGCACCCAAACCAACAGACCACGCACGCAACCTGGGCTTCATCCTGGACTCCTCCCTCTCCATGACCAGACAAGTCAACGCCGTCTCCTCGTCGTGCTTCAACATCCTGCGCATGCTACGTAAGATCTTCCGGTGGATCCCCACTGAGACCAGGAAGACGGTCACCCAGGCCCTCGTCACCAGCCGTCTGGACTACGGCAACACCCTCTACGCCGGAACCACCGCCAAACTCCAGAAGAGACTCCAGCGGATCCAGAACGCCTCAGCACGACTCATCCTGGACATCCCCCGTCGCAGCCACAACTCCGGACACCTGAGAGATCTGCAATAGCTCCCGGTCAACAAGAGAATCACATTCCGTCTCCTCACCCACGCACACAAAGCCCTACACAGCCAAGGCCCAGGATACCTCAACAGCCGCCTCAACTTCTACGCTCCCAAACGCCAGCTTCGATCGACCAGCCACGCCCTCGCCGCCGTCCCCCGCATCCGTAGAGCCACCACAGGGGGACGGTCCTTCTCCTACCTCGCCGCCAAGACATGGAACTCCCTCCCCACCCACCTCCGCCAGACCCAGGACCACCTCACCTTCAGGAAGCAACTCAAGACCTGGTTGTTCGAGCAGTAGCAGATCCCACCCCCCCCCCCCCCCCCCCCCCCCTCTCCAGCGCCTTGAGTCCCTCTGGGTAAGCAGTGCGCTTTATAAATGCAATGATTGATTGATTGATTGATTGTGGTGGTAACTCCGCGCCCGGTCCGGCGACCTCCCTCTCCATCAGGACCTCGAGCGGCACGGAGCTGACTGCTGGGCCTACAGAAGCTTTTGGGACTACTCCCGCAAAGATCATAGCCTGACAGTCGAAGCACGACTTCGGGTTGTGGTCTTGCTTCAGGCACCAAAGGCGCACGGGGTGCGAGTCCGTAACCGACATCCGCTTATGACAAGAGTCACAAGGTTTGAAGCCGGTTCCACGATGGGACATACCTCCGTGCACCAGAAGTCGAAAGGCTCAAAAAAGATGTTGTCAAAACGTCGAAAAAGAGTTAGTCAAAAAGTGACTAAGGGTACCGCTCTGTCCAGATCTGCGCTGGCTGGCACAGAAAAAGAAAGAACTGATGTCAGTGAGCAGGGGCAGCTTTTGACCTTCCTCCCGAAATCTGTAATGTCATCTTAGCAGCCAGGCGTTACTCCACTAAGACAGTATACGTCTGCAGATGGAATACATTTGTGGCATGGTGCACAGCAAAGGCTGTGGATCCTTTTTCTGCCTCTCTTTCAGAGGTCATCCTCTTCCTTTGGCCCAACAGGGCTCTGTTCTGGGCACCCTTAAGGGCTATCTTTTGGCCATTTCGGCCTTCCTTTGCCTTCCTGATCAGCCTTCTCTTTTCAAGTCCCCTATTGTAAATAGATTTCTGAAGGGCATTACTAATTTCTTTCCTCCTGTTTCTTTCGTAATGCCCCAGTGAGACTTGAATCTGGTCTTGACTTACCTGATGAGTGCTCCTTTTGAGCCGCTACATAATTGTCCTCTCAGACTTTTGACCTTTACCACTGTTTTTCGGGTAGCCATCACTTCTGCTCGCAGGGTGAGTGAGCTTCAGGCTCTTTCTTTTAAGCCTCCTTCCCTTGTTGCTCACCGGACAAGGTTGTCCTCCAAACTCAACCTTTTCTCCCCATAGTAGTTACCTCTTTCCACATAGGACAGACCATCACTTTACCCACCTTCTTCCAGCCCCCGCATCCTTCCAAGAAGGCGGAAAGACTCCACCGTCTGGAACCAAAACGTGTGTTATCCTTTTATTTGGACCGCACAAATCAATCCCGGGTGGACGATCAACTCTTTATTTGTTATGTGAGTGCCAAGAAAATTTGGGCCGTGCAAAAATGAACCATCTCTAGATGGGACTTCTTTGCATTAAGATCTGTTATTCCTTGGTGAAAAATGGGCCTCCAGTAGGACTGCGCGCCCACTCCACGAGGGCGACGGTGGCCACTAATGCTTTGGGACAAGGTGTCCCCCTTAATGACATGAGCCCGGCAGCCATGTGGGCATCACTGCACACGTACACCAAACATTACTGCTTGGATACTCCAGTCCGGACAGACTGCTGCTTTGGCCGTTCGGTTCTCCAGGACTTTCTGGTGTGAACTTGGTTCGCAGACCCACTTCCGGGGTTTGTATTGCTGGGGGATCTATTCTAAGATAAGGAATCTATAACGAATAGTCTTTCAGATGAACAAGTTACTTACCTTCGGAAACGATATCTCTGTAAGAGACATTTTTTAGTAATAGATTCCTTACCGCCCCACTCATCCTCCCCGTTCTGTAACTGACTTCTAGAGTAACGGACTCACCTTCAGGGCCCTAGTTTTGAGCACCAGTGGTCAGTGTCTTGCATGGCTGAGCTCTTCTGGCATGGAATGTCGTGTAAATGTACTGACGTCACCGCGCAGGAGAGGTGTCTTAAGTAGACACCGCAACGTCATTGCGGCGATCTCAAAACCAACTACGAACGCGAAGTCGAACAATGCCACCTACCGACACACAAGGGTCATGCTGAGAAAAAATTCTCTGGAACCACTCTGACGCCGGGGGGTGTAATTCTAAGGCAAGGAATTTATAACTAATAGTCTCTTTCAGATTTATATTTTATTCATAAGGTGCAGTATAGTTGCCTTACCTGAAGACAGAGACAGCAATAGTTCCACTGACAGAGGAATTAGTTTTAGGACAAAAGGGAATACTGGCACTTTTTTTTTATGTTCGATCTGATAACTTAGACTGAGGGCATACCACATTAATGTTCAACTCAACTGCTCCTCAGCAAGGACAACAAAGGAAGTGTGCCCTCACATCTACAGCAGCATTGTTGTGCAATGGTCTAGTGTGTTCTTACGAAGTGAAGTAGGCAACTTTTCAAATGAAAAAAAAAATTGGGACAATTTAACCTTAGTGCAAATACTGTTCTTGATTCTTCGACGTCCATCAGATGAGAAATTTTGGGGATCATAAATGTCCTAGCTCTGCAGAAAGTCTGCGCTTTCCTCGTGTTGATTAGCCGCCTCCTTGTAGTCTGGAAAGTAGCACACTTCCAACTGCATAGGTGAAAGTGCCAAATCAGAGGCTTGTTCTGGTTCATTGACTTCCGCATCTAGTTCAGAAACTCAGATATGGAGACGGGCAATAGAATAGAAACCTTCAAAGGTGAATGTGATTAAGATGTTTGTGTTTGAAGGTGGAAAACAAAGGCAAGTCTGCCATCAAACATACTGCCATTGACAATAAATTCACTGCTGATGGTGTGGAGCTCATGATCATCAACAAGGGTGCAGATGGATTTGCTGTTGATGGGACACAGTTGACAAGGTTCTTGCTGTTGTTGACGAGGGTCCTGTCAACAGATTGCTCGAAGTCGGTCAACAAATTGTCTTCATCGCAGGGCCCTTTTTTTTTTTTTTAGAACAATGGGATATTGCCTGAAGTTTTTGCCAGCGAAGAGGTAGCTGACAAGAAGACCATCTACAAGGATTGCTTTTTCGTCATCAACAAAAGGGTCTTCATTGGCTAAGATCTAGGCAGGACTACTGACAGTGGAGCTACTTTTTCCAAACGATTTTCAGCGTGGGTGGTTACTCATCTTTTCTCAATGCCTTCTTTGATGAGGGCTTGATCATGTCCTAGGAGGAGGTGGGTGCAGGTGCTTCTGTGATTCATTCCAGCTGAGGAAGTTCCACATGTTTACACTTTTGCACCACCTTTGTGAAGGTACTTGTAGGAGCACTTTTCTCTTTTCCCTATGCCATATTGAAAGTTGGGAGTGCTTCCCTGGGCCAGAAGATGAAAACTGGATTAACAACTAAAAACAACTCACAATTCGTATAATGCACTTATGTGAAATCTTGCCTAATATAAGTTTATTACTGTGGAGACTGACTAATGGGGTATTAAATCATGAGCATTCAGGGATGTACCAAACACACTTTTGCAAAAGTTCTTGCCTGATTACACTAAGAAAATGAATTCAATTTTTTTAACTGTTTCTTTTATGAAATTCCTTTAAGAAATCTTGTATACTATATTTTTAGTTTTCTCAATAACAAAAATATGTCTTGTGTTCTTATTCCAATCACAAATGACGACCTCACCTTTGCTTGCCTTCTGCAAATCTTTTTCTAAGGAACATGTAGTGCAACAATGCTGGGGGCAACGGAAACCTCTGTCTTCGATGACAGTTGTTGAGAACTTTCGAACACAAACTTCATGGTAGTATCTGCCACAGGAACTCACACAGCAACGCTTCACATCTACATCTGGAATTTGGCAAGAGAAGCAGGTATGCTGACCTTAAAAAAACAAAGAAAGAACAGCTCTTATGTCTGCAATACTTCTGTGCACCATTCTGATAAATAATTGAACAATTGTGGGTGCCCCTTCTAGTTGGAGGATATTTGTGCTATATTATGACAGACTTGACTACAGTGGTTTATATACAAATCAAGTTGCAGAGCACACCACCAAGCATCTTATTACTGGAGCTAAGCCTGCAGGCATGTGCTATGAGAGGATATTATACTTTTAATACTATCATGCAGGGAAGTCTAAAATTAGAAAGGAGGTGAAACATTTGTTGCACAATTTAAGGAAATAATCTTTTGATCATAATTGACAATTTAATTTATATTTCTACAATGTTAGACAAGGCTGCCTGGCTCATTAACTTGCTTTCTGTACTGGACTAGTGGTAGATTTCATTATACAAATCTATACAATAGCACCTTTAGAACATGTCATACAGAAAGTGATATCTCTGCTTTTCATGGTATACTTTGAAACCATTTGTACTACAGCTAAGCCCTCAACATAGATAAATAGAAAGAGATACACTACTTCATAACTACACTAGAGGTGGAAAAGTTTGGTAGGAATTGGAAAAGGATGAGAGTGCATTGACCGAGTACCAGATTCATTAGAGGTAAGTAATGAAAAGTCACCAACATGTTACCCCCAAATTCATGAACAATGAATACACTGTGGGTCTAATCCCAGAACAATTTACTGGAGAAAGAAATGTACATATCTTTAAATACTGAAGTGCTTATTCAAAACCACATTTTACTTTCTTGATTTTCTTTTTAAAGATAACTAAATATTAAACCGAGCAGCCTCTTACCCTTTTTTAATTGTTTTAGATTTGAGAATAAATATGCAAAGTGGGCCTTACACATAGAAAAAAACGTCACTGTGCTCTTAAGACCCCAAGCTAACAAAATATTTCCAGAAAACACCATTGTATCAGTTGACCAGCAGGCAATTTTGAAGCTCTAATAAGGTAACCCAAGGCTCAGATGATCAAACAATCAATTTTGTAATTTGTAATTTGTGACTTTAATCAAATCACAAAAGAGGGGAGAGGAGATGCAGAAGAAGTTGCTTACCTTCTGTAATGCGCTTTCTGGTATACACTCTATCAAACTTCTGAATATTCAGCTTTAGAATATTCAGAGGCACCAAACTGGACCTAGAAACCTTGAAACAATAGCTCCTGCACACAGATAGATGGTGCTGCCTCATTCCCGGACAACCTTGCACAACCCCAGAAGTGACGGAGCAGAGTTGCATTATAACGTTATTCCTGTGTGCTTACGTCAAGATCCGTTTTGTTGTTGTCTCTTCTAAGACCCTCAGACACAGATCAACTCAGAGGATAGTTGTTAAAAACTAATTTGGGACCCTTTAAGTTCAGATGTCCCCTCTACACAATGGAGAGGAGGGAGGGTGGAGAGGAACCTGCAGTTGAATAGAGTATCCACCAGAAGAGCATTACAGAATGTAAGTAAATTATTGTTCTGATGATACTTCTAACAGTAGCTTCCTTACCTTAATAGACAACCAAACAGTACTTACCAAAAGGTGGAAAGTCTGAAAAGTGTAGTAAAGTAAAACTGTCCTTCAGGACTGAGTGGGCAAAAGGACCTTCTCTGCAGATCTGACTGTCAATGCAGCTTGACAGATGTCCAAGACAGGGACTTTCCTTGCAAATGTCATGATAGCAGCCATTGTAGTAATAGAATGAGCCCATAGGCCTTCAGGAGGTTCCTTCTTGGCTAGAGATTAGCACATCTTTATGCACAAGATGACATATTGAAAGCACTCTGACCCCACTCTGAATTGCAGGTGATGTCTGTTCGACTGCAGAAAGAGTATCTAAGAATATATAGCAGGCAGGTTCAAGGACATCATTTGATAAAGTGGGTCCAGGGCAAAAAGAATCTGAGCCAGAGTAAGCATTTTTAATTTGTCCTTCCGTAGGATGGGTTACAAAGGCCAGAGTTCCAGAATGTATGTGTGCACTCCTTCCTGGGCATTAGAATGTAGCTAGAGTAACATCCCTCACCTTTTTCAGAGTACAGCACTCCTTTAATGGTTCCCTTGGCCAGTGGTAAATTCAATTTCTGCATACGGATGGTAGAATGGTCTGGTGAAACTTGAGATAAATCGGGGGGTGTTGCAGGGATTCTACTCTAGAATAGAACTATGCTTGGGACCATGGAAAATCAGCATGTAGGGAATGAGTCATCACACACCTCAGTATCCATGAGCCCGAGTCTGACTAGCCATAGTGCCTCACTTGCCCTCCTAACCATACCAGAGAAACAAGTGAATTGGCACGAAAACACAACACTCTCGACCCTTTCAGGGATCGCGGTAACAGGACACACCATTTCGCTCTCTCACTCGTACTTGTCCAAAATAAAATAAAATGAGACACAAAGTAAGTTTCAAATATTTATTCAAACTGTTGTGCTCTGAAATGCAGTATACGTGCCACAAATAGAAAGAAAATGCATAATAAAAACACTGTTAGCATGGTCAATAATCCATATAGCATTGAAAGCGCTGTCATTTTATAAGACCGAGTAACATAACCCCTCTCCCCAGCGAGTAAAGCGAAATAATAATATGAAAGATGTCTGGGATTATTGGCAGACCCAGTACTTTAGCAAACATAGATAAACTCTCTACATCCCAGCACAAGCAATGTTCTCATCTCAAAACTCTCGTTTCATGTCAGTTTGTTGTTAATTTACTTAGCTATATACTCGGACACGTTTGAACATAAACAACAGCCGCATTCTTGTATCATGTCTAGGTGCTAGTGCCTGGCCAGAAAGAACAACAAGGGACATTGTTGTTTGACCTTGTTGTGGCGGTCAGACTAAATCCCAGGAAAAGAACAGAACGCAAAAAAATATGCAGGCTCATTGTGAAAGTACAATGTGGCACAACAAAAGTAATGGCGTTTTTATAATAACATGTGCAAATGAGGCCTACAATGTTTCGAGGTAGGCCATCGCAGGGCAAACTACAATGGGCTATGCAGAAAACACACAACAAAGGGGGGTTCATGGAGGGGATGAAATGAAAGGTCAGGCATAGAAACCCTATTGAATAATCTGCAGAAGCGCGGATCTGAAGTGATGCATTTGCAACCAGGTAGAATTTGATTTTTTTCCCTCTACAGTGTTCCTGCACGGGGAAATAAGAGCAGCATGGTGGCCTGGATGGAGGTGGTAGAGGATTGATGCCTTTGTACGTGTGTGCAACTTCGCTTACCACCACATCCGGAGAAAGAGAAAGAAGGGGAGAGCTGAGTGGCCTGGCCAGGCTGTTCAAAAGGACTGTTCAAAATGACTGTGGGCACGTGAAAGCTTTGTGGAAGTGGCGGGCGAACCCAGGCTCACTTTTCTCTCACGCTAGTTGACCCAAGCCCTAGCGTCCCAAATGTTGTCCAAGTCCCCCACAAGTCAGCCACTTTGCTAAAACCAGCTGGAACTCAGTTCAGTTTGTGGATGCCCATGCAGACCGGTGGAAGGTAACAAAGGCAACAAAACGAGCCGGGGAGCTGGGACAATTGGCATTGCCGGGTTAAGGCGGGCTGTGATGGACTAACAGGAGCCACAAGGAAGCGTAGAATAATAGAGCGTGGTGTCGCAGTATGTAGTTGAACAGCCAGCGACCAGCAGATAGAGCAAGCTGAGCAGGTAAGCAGTTGAGCTGTTAAGCTACACGCACCAATGAGGCAGGTCTACCATAGCTTTAAAATCCACCTGCCACCACTCACCGCCTGTTTCCGGGTGTTCTCCGCTTCATGCTCAAAGATATGGTGCTGACTGCCAAGCCTTCTTTCCCAAGTTTAATGGCAGTGGGGTCCTAAGGTGCTGGAGCTTCTGGGCGGGCACGGCTTGCAGCAGATAGACCAGTGTGGCTGGTCCACTGGTCCACGTCACACTCGGCCAGGTGCTCCCGGAGTGGCAGGCTCAAGCCTGTGTAGCACGCTAGCTAGAAATCACCGGAGGACCAATTTTCACAGCCCCACCGCCCTCCGTTGCTCCAGGGGCTATTCCAAGGCTGCTTCCTCTGCGGGGGGGGGGGGGGGGGGGGGGGGGGGTGAGGGGGGCGATACGAGCGGGATGGGGGTTCAGGCCCACGTGCCCAAAAACTGTGACCAGGTGCTAGTCCTGGAACACTGCCCCAAACGCTCTGAGGCTGCCTCACCACTGCTCCAGTGCACTCCAAGGCTGCCTCGCCACTGCTCTGCTGTCTACGGTTCAGTGGAAAATCCGATCTGGAGTCCGCTGACGAATGGAAAGTGCTCCACACTCCCAACGGCTCCTCGGCTGCTCTGCCCTGGTGGGGCCACAGAGCCCACGAGGTTCGCTTGAAAGGACAGACGGATGGGTGAAATTTGTTGAAATGGTGGTATAGTAGAGGTGCAGACTACCCACTACCGTCGCCACCGCAACCGCAGCCGCCGTTCGGCCGCTTGTGCTTCTCCTTGCCGCAGTCGGAGCTGTTCTTTTACCGCGGCCGGGCGGGCAGTCCTACCAACGCAGCAGCAGCAGAAGTCCACGGTCGGTGTTCAGCTCTCGGTAAACCGGAACCTCTCTTTTGCTCTCTCCAACGCAGCAGCAGCAGTCCGCGGTCGATGTTCGGCTCTCGGCAAAACAAACGTAAGTAACTTGCTCATTTAATAGAGACGTCTAGCCACAGCTTCCTTACATTAGAAAAGATACCCATGAAATACCTCCGGGTTCGTCTGTGAAACTGACTCAGACCAAAAAGTTCTGCAGTAATGAACAGTGGCCATCATGCCTGTCCAGGCATTAGTGTTTGGTAAACATGTGCAAAGAGACACAAGGAGCAGTCTGGCAGATTTCCTGAATAGGAACTCTGCGAACTAATACAGTGATCACAGCTTTAGCTGTGATGAAATAATAAAACAAGCCCTTAGAGGGTTACTTCTTTGCCAGTGCATAGCACATTTTTATGCAGAACACTATCGTGAGAGGGCCCGTTTCTGCACAGCTTTTCGCTTCTTAGCTCCAACCTATCCTACGACAAGTTGATCATCTACCCAGAATTCTTTAGTTCGATCATTGTAGAATGACAGTGCTCTTTTTTGGGTCCAGAAGGTTGAGTCTCTTCGATTCCTTAGAAGGATGTAGCAGATCAAAGAAGGTAGACAAGGTGATGTGTTCGCCTACGTAAAAGGGTGTCACAACCTTCGGAAGAAAGGAGGCACATGGTTGAATAACCAGCTTATCTGGGTAAAAGGTGGAATAAAGAGGGTGCACTGAGAGTGCCTGAAGTTCGCTGGCCCGCCTGACCCTTGGTATGATCATAAGGAAAGCAGTCTTGATTAGCAACTGGAGTGGACAATTGTGCAGCAACTTGAAGGGAAAGCACATCAGACATGTCAAAAACAAATTTAAGTCCCATTGGGGCATGATAAATAGCCTCAGAGGAAACTGGAGTTATAGCTCTTTGAGGAACCTAGTCACAATGAACTGCAAGTATTGTCTGTGGGGTGACAGGATGGGGATGTGGAAATAAGTGTCCTGTAAATCCACCACCACAATCCAGTCTCCCAGGTCCTGGGAAGACAGAACTTGAGCTAAAGTGAGGTAGGTGTGTGTGTGTGTGTGTGTGTGTGTGCGTGTGTGTAAATAAATAAATATATATATATATGATAACATTTAGGGGTTATAGGTGGGTAGAGATATTGAGTGGTAATGGCGTTTTTAGGGTTTAGGGTTTAGGGTTTGGCAAGGGGCATTGTGTGGTAAGGATGTTTTTCGAGTTTAGGGGTAAGTAGGGGCATTGGGTGGTAAGGGTGTGCGAGGTGGGGGTTGGCCTATGCACCCAACCTCCTGCTGCTCACGGCCTTTGGCCATGTGCAAAGGGGGTATGGTGTGTGAGGTTTTATTTTGGTTTTTACATTGGGCCTCAGATCAACGGAACATCCCACTGTGGAAACACTGGATCCCTAATGGGGCCCAAGAAAGAATCTTGATTAATTTCTTGACCATGAGTGGTCCCTCAGGGAAAAGATATTCCCAACTGAGAGAATTAAATGCCTTGTCAATATCGGCACAAAGTATGGCCGCGGGGCATCCCAACTTTGGAGCCAATGCCATGGCATTACGAACATGGTGAATATTGTGGCAGGTGGCTCAGTGAGGCATAAAGCCAGGTTGGTCAAGGTGAATCAACTCCTGTATACATGTCCGCAGGCGATTCGCTAGTACTTTACCCAATAACTTAGGTTCAAAGTTAATAAGGGAGATAGGGTGGTATGAAGGTGGGTCTTCCGGTGGGCGGCCAGGTTTTAGGAATAGGACAATCTCGGCCTGCAGCCAGTCCCGGGGTAGCATTTGCGTTCAAGGGAGTCTTGCATCGTCGCCAGCGAATGCTGGCCCAGTGGGGACATATGCGATAAGATGAACTCCATGGGAAACCTAGGGGCCCTCCCCAGATGCATTGCTGCAAATGCCACTGCTAGGTCACCTACTGTAATGGGGGCATCGAGTTGGTCTCTCATCTGATCTGTTAGTCTCGGGGAGGAATATCTCAAAGGAACTCCGCAATAAGGGCCGCCGAGAGATGTTCCTTCCGTGCATAAATTAAGGAGAAGTAGCGTGCAAATTCTGTGACAACCTACTCTGGGAAGGTACGCAAGACTCCATCTGGTTCACGGATGTTGGAACAGTGGCTGGAGACAGCTCAGTTTGGCACAATCTGTGTAACATCCCCCCACTGGTATATGCTGTGTAGTGATGCTAGCAGATATCTTTTGCCTTGTCCATGAGATGTTGTTGTAGCTGCTGTCGTTGTGTGAGAAACAAATTACGATGGAGGGAGGGAGGGACAGGGATTATGTCTCTATTGGTCACCAGAGATGCGAGCTGGGCCTCTATCTTAGAATGTTGGGCAGAGTGTTTACGTTTCTCTTTTGCGCGACAACTTATGTTCACCCCCCCCAGATTATAGGTTTTAAAGCTTCTCAAAGAGTTTCTTTGGACGGGGCTAAATCGACGTTTATATCCAAATACTCTTGAATGGCTGTGGTAAGTGACTCATGGTATTCAGGGTCCCGAAGGTGCCATGGAGGCATTCGCCTCTGAAGGGAGGTTTTTGAAAGCGTAGAAGCTTTACTGTAACCAGAGAATGATCGGACAACCCCCTGGAGAGATGGGAGACCTGGGAAAATCTATGGATATAACTAAGGGCATGAACATATAGTCCAGCCGGGACATAGATCCATGGACCGTGAACACATACGTGTAGCCTATCTCGGCGGGGTGATATTCCCGCCATATGTCTGACCAACCCAGTGTGCCCGCGAGGAGGGACAATTTTGTTACAGCCGTAGGAGGGCCCACACCGGACCCACGCCTTCTATTGAGTGTTGACATGGTGTCATTCCAGTTCCCTCCCAGAAGAGTTATACCGTCCGGAAAGTCGATCGATAGCCAAGTAATTTTGTCAATAAAGGTGGTGCCCAGAGGCGGGGTGCATAAATGCTACCAACGTTAATGTGCTCTCCATAAATAAACCTGACAGAAGTACGTATCTAACCCTGGGATCCACCCAATTATTTATATGGATGAAGGGGACACAACAGGTGATGAGGATAGCAACCCCTTGTTAATCCAGCATGATAAATCAAATGGTAACCAAATCTGGCCAAGCAGGGAGCCCTGTTACCCAAGAGGTGAATCTCCTGCAGGAGAAGGATGTTGGCCCCATACCGCTTGGCCTGTTGAAGGATGGCACCAAATTTGATTTTGTTAAGTAGCCCCAGTACATTCCAGGTTACCCAATAGGAGAGAAGTCGCTTGAGTAGCCATATGTCGTTTGTGGAAGTGTCATTTGCGTTCTGCCTAGTGAAAGATGGATACTTTGTCTGTGCGTGGAACAAAACTAAACTTAGTGAAACCATTAGTCTGCTTCGATTTTGTCCTGAGGTGTCTATTGTGTTGCGAACCTCTGGAGGAGTCAGACTTGAGTGGCAGCGGGAAGTGAGGTTTCAAGTAGGCTTGTTCATCTGTCCAAGCGAAGACGGCTTCAGGTGTATTGAAAAAATAAGACTTCGAGTTATACACAGAGCGTAGGCTGGCGAGATAGAGCAGCATCTTTGAGATGGTGAGATCCCACACTCTCCTTTTTGCTGCTACAAAGGACTGTCTTTGCTGCTGCACAAGACAAATGTAATCTGGAAATATCATGATCGACTGGGATCCAAAAAGAAGTTTGTCCTTGTGTGTTCTAGGAAATTGTTGCCCTGTAACCCTGTCCGCATAATGGAGTAGTTTGGCAATAACTGGTCATGGACTTTACCCCGCGGGCTTTCTAGTTTCTGCTTGTTTGGCTCTCTTAACTACGAAGCACATGGAGAGCATATCCGCTGTCAAGAGATCTTTGAGCCATTGGGTGAGGAAGTGGTTCATGGAGTTACCCTCGCAGCCGTCTGGAAAACCCACAAAGCGAAGGTTGTTACGTCCGGCGCTGCCTTCGTCGTCCTCTGCCCGGGATGCCAGTTCCTGCAAAATCACTGTCAGCTTATTGACGCGCTGCTGTAGGGTGGTTACTGTGTCCTCAACAGAGGATACTAGTGCCTCTGCTTTGGTAATGCGATCCACAGCTTTTCTCAGATCCTGGCTGAGAAATGAAACTTCAGTTCCTACTGGACCTATTTTGGCATCTAGTGTATCTTTGGCCTCCGTAATGGCTGCCAAGAGGGCCGTGTTGTCCAGCAAAGTCCCACTCGTGGACCCTCCTACCTTTGTCATGGTGTACTGGTCTAGGGTGCCCTGTTTTGCGCCCCGCCTCCTGGCTTGTCTTTTCCCATAGTGGGTTGCAGGATGGTCACTCCGAGGAACTAAGGAGTCGACAGGTAGGAGCGCAAAGGGATGTGTAGGGTCGTATCTACACAGGACCCCGGTAGCAGTGGGGAGAGGAACTGCCAAGCGGGGGCACCACAAGCCGGCCCTCACGAAAACCAGCCGCGTCCGAGCCACAAGCCGCATTGGGCCTAGCTCAGCCGCATCCGCAGCCCATAGCAGCCAGCCAAGAAGGCCCCCCCCCCAAAGAGACCTAACTTGCCGAACCACCAGCCTGCGGCGCACCCCCGGCCACCGCCCGCGTCCAGGTCTGGGTCGATCACCTGGTTCTGGTGTTACTAACTGGCCCATCGTGGTCTATGGGCCGTCGGGGTGTAGTGCGGGGCCATGACCCACGGCACCGGAAGCGCTACCTGGGTAAGTCAGGGTACCTCTGCCCCCAGCAGCATTGATCAAGGCCGGCAGCGCCGGTCCCAGGGGGGCCAATGCAGCTCTTGACAGATGTAGTAGTTTTCCCAGAGGGAGAGAAGAGGGGCGGCCACCAGCACTCCCAGCATCTGAGGGCCCAATGTATGCTGTAGGGCCTGCCAATCAAAGATCAGGCCGAGGATCCTTCAATTGAACTCCAGTTTCCTGGGCGCATGCAGCGCGGAGTCACCCCCAATCAGGGCTGCTGCCGCATCACATGCCACAGGCCAGGCGCCACTGCGCCGGCTAGGTGGACTCAGCGTGGAGAAATGATGGAGGAAGTCCAGAGGGATCGACGCACAGCACTTCATGCCCCCCACTCCCCGGAGGCTCAGTGGTACCCCCCCACTAGCCGGCGCTAAGACCCAGGAGGGCCCAGCACCCGGAGTGGCAAGCCGACTCAGCCAGGAGGCCCGGCCGCAGCCAGGGAACAAGGTAGCGAACACCGGAGGAGGGCCAGGGAGCAAGCACCTACAGCACTCTACTCCCCCACACCAGCCGCACTCCTCACCTCAAGGCCCGACCCAGCCCCCACGCAGTTCCAGCCACTCTCGCCAGGGACAGGATGACAGGACGAAAGCACCAGGCGCGCTCGCGCCACGCCTCTGGGAGCTGCGATGTCGGAGCCCCGCTGGTGATAGGCCCTCCGCTCTGCAGCTCAAATCGTGGTAGCCCGGGCTGGTTAGTGTTCCTCCTGATGCCCGATGTGCTGCACTGAGGCAGATGTGAGTCGGATTTAGAAGGATTATTGGCGTGGACGCGCAGAGCTAACTCAAGACGCGGCTGCCATGTTGGCTGACCAAGCCACGCCCCCTTATATGTTTTTACAGTTTATTTTCCCCTTCCCCGGGCCAAGCAACAAACAAAATGGCAGCCAGAACTTTCCATTCAGAATGCTGCCAGACAATCGGTGATGGATCAAGCCCTGATCTTTGGACTGGGTAAGAGTGGTCTGCTTTATTCAGACACTCTGTTCATCACCACCCCCTTTTCTGAATCGTTTTTGGCCACTATAGGTGTGGCAGGGTATACTCAGACATGAGTCCCTTTCTCACTGCACCATCAGGATTCAAGCAAGCCGGGCCGACGACGGCTGAAATGCCAGAAACCGGTCCTCGGTAGCTTGTCTCCTTTCTGGTGAAGAATTGGCTTGGTAGTTTAGTCTGCCTTGTTCCCATGATGCACTGGGCCAGGGACAGACTGATTTGCATATAGCCAGGTTCTGAGCTGGGATGGTGCAGTGAGATAAATAACGGTGATGGATCAAGCCCTGATCTTTGGACTGGGTAAGAGTGGTCTGCTTTATTCAGACACTCTGTTCATCACCACCCCCTTTTCTGAATCGCCAGACAATCAGGGCCTCATTATTTGCCCAGACCCAGATCCGCGGGTCCCCTTGGACCCTCCGGCAGGTAGATCTGCATCCCTAGATATCTATACTTCTTTTTCTTAAATAACTCTAAAACTACTGAAGGGATATACACCAAATTACAAAAGGGCTCCTTCTGGACCAAGAGCTAGCTTTTGCTAAATTTGGTTTAATTTTGTTCATTGGTTTGGGCTGCAGTTGTATTAAAAAACCCTATGTGAAATTGCATGGGGAAACGCATTTGCGTACCCCAACCTTTTTCTCAGCCCCGCTTGATAAATCACCCGGAACCTTTCCACACAGCTGCAGAAGTGAATGGCAAACTATTTTTGAAAATTTCAAGAAGATTAGTCAAACGATGCCAAAGCTATTAGCAAAAAACTAAAAACTTTTCCTATGGAAACTAGGTCCTAACTATAACTATCTACTGGCGATCCTAGAAATCTGTCAGCAGTGCGGGGAGGATGGGTGTGTTGTAAGGAATCTGCGGCAAGATATAATCTCTACCAGATAAGGTGTTATCAAAGGTAACTTGTTTATCTGATAGAGACTTCTAGCTACAGATTCAATACCTTTGAATAGACATCCAAGCAATACCATCCGCGGAAGAGGGTCTGCAGACAAATTTAAACTAGTTAGCCCTGCAGGACAGAACGGGTGAAGTTCCCACCCCTGCAAATCTGACTGTCCAGGCAAAGTTAAGTAAACATGTGCAGAGATGCCCACGCTGCTGCCCGACAGATATCCAGGACCAAAACGGTGTTCTACTGCAGTGGTTGCAGCTTTAGCTCTGGTGGAGTGAGCTCATAAACTTCAGGAGGCTGCTTCTTTGCCAATGCATAGCAGATCTTGAGGCCGAGTACGACCCATTGAGAAATTGTGAGCTTAAGCACTGCCCAGCCAGTCTTTGAGTCAACATACTCCACAAAGAGTTAGTTGTCCACCGAAACTCTTATGTGCAGTCAAGGTAGAAGGAAAACTCTCTTTTCAAGTTTAGATGGTGGAGTTGCTCCACTTCTTTGGAAGGATATGGAGGGGCATAGAATGTGGGCAAAGTGACAGGTTGGAACACATGAAATGGTGTGACCACTTTTGTCAAGAAAGAGACCCTAATGTGAAGCACACGTTTGTCAGGATAAACAGAGATAAAGGGAGGCTCGAATGACAAAACCTACAGCTTGATCGCCCTCCAGGCAGATGCAACTGCCACGAGACATGCTGTTTTAATTGTGAGCAGAGGGAGGGGACAATTGTGTAGAGGCTCAAAAGGAGCACACATCAAAAATGTGAGGACCAAATTAAGGTACCACTGAGGCATAATAAAAGGAGAAGATGTACAAGGGCCTTGAAAAATCTACTTACAGTAGGGGACCTAAATAAAGAGGGTTGGTCAGGCAGCAGCAAGAAGGCAGACAGAGCAGAAAGATAACCATTGAGAGTACCCAGAGCAGAGCCCTGCTGGACAAGGATAAAAAGAAGGGTATCAGAAAGAGAGGCAGAAAGTGGATCAATGGACTATTCTGTAAAATATGATACAAATAGCTTCCAACAGCAGGCGTACACCATCTTGTTAGAGGTATGCCTGGCTGCCAGAATAACATTGAAGATTTCATGAGAAAGGCAAAAGCCATCACCTGCCTCCGCTCTGTCTGCACACAAGTAGATTGAGTGTTGACAGGTTCAGGTGAAGGACCTTTTCCTGCTGCTGTGACAAAAGATCCTCCTGAAAGGGCACCCCGATCGGAGGATTCATGGCCATGGTCAGTAGCTCTGGATACCAGACTCTCCATGCCCAGTCTGGAGCCACAAGGAGCGATTGGGCCCGTTCTTTACTTATTTTCTTGAGAACTCTGGACAGGACTGGTATGGGCAGCAAGGCGTAAAGGCGACCTGAGCTCCACTCAAGAAGAAAAGCGTCTCAGAGCACGAGCTGCTTTGGAAACTCCAGCGTGCAAAACTGATTACATTGAGCGTTGGGCGGATATGAACAGATATAACCAAGATTCTCTCCACTGCTCAAAGAGACATTGCGCCACCTCTGGTTAGAGACACCATTTGTGATCCGCTAGGCATCAATGGCTGAGTTTGTCTGCTCTGGTGTTCAGTGAACCTGCCAGGTCTTGAACCACCAGAGAAATGCCCTGCTGTTCCAGCCATGTCCAGAGACAGAAGGCCTCTTGACAAAGGGTCACAACTCACACCACACAATTTGTTCCAGTACCACATGGTGGTGGTGTCCGTGAAAACTTGTACCAGCCTTCCCTTGATGGAGTGTAGAAAGGCTTTCAAAGGCAAATGGCTCATTTGGAGGTCCAACAGGATGATGTGGAGCCAGGATTCAGACAAAGACCAGAGTCCTCTGATCTCCACCTCTCCCAGATGGCCACCCAATCCCAGGATTGACACATTAGTCACTATTGTGAGATCTGATTGGGAAGGGAAAGGGGTCTGCTGCTGACCCAATTGCAGTTAGTTAGTCACCACTGCAAATCCTTCACAGTCCCCTTCGAGATCTGGACCATGTCAGAGAGATTACTCTGATGCTGCACCCAGTGTAACTTCAGGTCCCACTGCAGAGCCCTCATATGCCATCTGGCCTACATGAGCAGCAGGATACAAGAGGCCATGAGGCCCAGCAGTCTCTGTCAGTCTCACCGAAATCGATGATAGTGGCCGAAACATCAGTATCATTGCTTGAATGTCCTGGAATCACCACTCTGGAAGATAAGCCCGAAACTGCACTGTGTCCAGAACTGCTACAATGAAAGAGGGAGTCAGATGTGACTTTGGCATTTTAATATTGAACCCCAGGGAATGCAGGAGGTCCACTAATGCATGGAGGTGGGAGACGACAGTTTGGTGTGATCCCGCCTTCAACAGTCGTCAAGATCGAGAAAGACTGGCACCCCTGATCTGCGCAGATGAGCTGCAACCACCACCAACACTTTTGTGAACACCCGAGGGGCACTGGTAAAGCCAAAAGGGAGCACAATGAACTAAAAGTGCTCTTGTCCTACCATGAACCACAGAAAAAGCTGGTCGGCAGGCAGGAACAGGGATATGAAAATAAGCGACCTGTAAGATTAACACTCCCATCTAGTCTTCTGGATATAGGGCAGGCAAGACCTGAGCTACCCTGAGCATCATTAATTACTCTTTTTGAGGAAGTGTTTGAGGGCTAGTATAAGACAAAGGGGCTTGCCCTTTTTGGGGACCAGAAAGTAGTGAAAAGAACAGCCACAGCCTACTTCTGGCCCCAGAACCCCCTCTATGACTCCCTGACTATGATAGAGAGCCATGACTTCCTCGTGGAGCAAGGACAAATGATTCTCCAGCAGCCAGTCTTAAGAGGAAGGCATGGAGGGAGGGAGGGGTGGTATCGAAAGGGAGGGAGTAGCGATGATGGCGGATCCTGCCATTATCTAGATGCCAATAATCTAAAAGGACAAGTTTAATAAGGTTTGGAGGCTGCAGCTGCCGGACAGGTGGTGGCTAGGCCAGACCGCTGGCTACCTGACCTACAAGTCCAGTAGAACTACACCCTCGTCCACACAGACGCTGGAAAGCATGATTTGGTGTTGTGGTCGTGCTCCAGGCACCACAGACAGACAAGGTACAAATCTGTCTCCAACATCACCCGGTTACAGGCTCCGCAGGGCTTAAAGCCTGCCCTACATGATGATGTCCATGACGCACCAGGAGACAGCCTTAAAAAAAAAACTATTGACAAAAACTCCCGAAATAACTGTCGAAAACGACAGAGGGGTAGCTTTTCCCCAGATCAGCATGGGCTGGCATGGAAAGAAAAGAATTGACATCAGCGCACCTGTATTGCACCTATATAGGTACTGCAACATCATTCCAGCACTGACGACGGGCTGATCCATGGCACCTACCTGCGCGTAAGGAATCTACAGTCTGTATCATGTCATGTGGTCGGTCACATTTGGCCCAAGCAGGAACATCGCCATTTAACATGCTCACGTTTTGTAGTAAGTTGCCTTCTTTTCTTATATACGATCACATTTGCTACACATTCGTTTGCAGGATAAAATTCTCTGAACTAGCTCTGCTTACATTTCCACTAGTAGGCACATTATCAAATACGCTGAACATTATGTAAAAGGGCTAAGTTCACTACGCAGAATATTTTCATTTGTTAATGTCCATTCAGCGAGAGAGCTATCACAATAGAACAAACAATAGCGGCCTTATATAAATGACATCAATCCCGTGTTTAGATGGAGGAGCATTTTGCTGCCACTGAGAGGTTGTCCCATGCAGGAATTCCAGCCCAGCTGATTTCGGTTTACCTCATATTAGGGATGCTGCTCAGCTTCCCACCAAGACAGTTACTGATGACACTTACCCACAGGTAACGGGTGGAGTAAGATCACCCTACAGGGATTTGGCAGATTCACTCACCTCAGGCATTCAAGTTTAGGAAGTGCTAGGTAGGAGTACAATATATTACAGTACGTATAGCAAGCAAGGGAGTAGCCCAAAAATGAAAATGCCCCCACTTGAATCATACCTCTAATAAGACTGAGCGAGCAAATGTAATCCCCATTAGAAGAGCTCCTTTGATTCTCATCACGCTCCTTCTATTCATTCATCCATTTAACCTTTCATCCACTCCTCTGTCTGTCCATTCTTCACATTTCCATCTATCCAACCTTTGCCCCATTCATCCGTCCATCAGTCTTTTGAAGACCTACACATCTACCCATTCACTCTTCTTCATCTGTCCATTCTTCTATACTTTAATCAATTAAGACTTTCAATAGCCAATTCCATTACTCTTCTGTATGAGAGTAGTGTCTGCTTCCTATGGTTACACCCACATTTTGCTGTGATTCTCTGTTTTTTCGACTTTAGTGTGGCTGTGGACCTGCTAATCAGACCCACAGCCCAGATGTTCTCTCTCTAAATTGATACCATGTACTTTAGATACACACCAGATTGGTTACTGGGTTACCCTTGTGAGCACCTGTATAGTGTACCATAGGTACCCAGGGCATTGGTGCACCCTAGGCCTACCAGGGGCTGCAGCATGTATTGTGCCACCCCTGGTTTGCCTTCCAAACTGACACCACAGGTCTGTTCACACAGCCTGGGTAAGGTGGTGTAATCACCCCTTACTTAGATATAGTATAAATATATTTATATATACATACAGACACATATACACCTATAAGCCACTCCTTGGGCAGACCTCGACAATCCTGGAGGTAGAGTGTTTGGTTTTATGTGAGAGGGTGCCCTAGCATGAGCTGAGCCCCTCTGCAGCTTTCGGAACCATCTCCTTTTAGCTGTTCTATGATATAGCCATACCATATACTCTTAAGTGCATTATAATTCTCACGGTTATTGCTAACTTTGGTTTGGCTTTATCAAAACATGTTGTGTAAGGTGTCCAACACTTTGGAAAACTACCCCCTGCCAGTCCTGGCGCCGGGGGTAGCATTCCACCCTTCTAGAGGGAGAAGACATGTTGTTACTGCTTTACCCGGTTAAAGTTAAACAGAGCCTCAGCATCACAAAATGGATGCTGCTGCCACAGACACGAGTCTGACCTCCTGTTGCTGGACGAAACTCCGGCAGGGGAGGCCTGGACAATAGGTTTCCTGTCCAAGGAGGTGCTGGCACCTCCGAAGACAGGCTTTTGTGTATTGGGGCAGGGAGGGCTGCATTCAGTGAATGCTTTCCAGACACTGTCTGGGGCATACAAGGTGCTCCATGCATTTCCCAGTTCAAACCGGCTGCTGGGGCACTCTGCCCCAGCTCTGGCGCGAAACTGGACAAAGGGAAAGGGGTGTAACCACCCCCTTCCCAGGTCCACCCATAGGAGGGACCTTAAAGGTAGTCCAGCCCCTAAACTTAGTATAAGTATAGGAACCCAGTCCCTAGGGCTTTAGATCACCCTGGACTAAACTCTGAAACATACATCCCGGACCTTCGACATTCCATTTTGACTGGAAGATGGAAGACATCTCCCTTGTGGTCAAGGAGTGACTGTCACGATTCGCTCCCTGTGCTCTCGTGCCCACCACCAGGGGGCTGAATTGTGGGGCTTTTTAGTGCTCTAATATGCCTCCAGACACTCCCCTGTATGCATATCCTGACTTCCAGGCATTTGGACATCATTTAGGAATTGACATCCATTCCCAATCCATGCCGGGTTTTGTGAAAGCCAGCCTATTAGACTTAAAGCCAGCCTACTCATGCCTGAAACTCCATTACCCAGAATTCCCTGCTCACTGCTTTGTCTCCACCCCTGCAGGCCAAGGATGGGTGGGGGAATTCAGCTCACCTGTGGCTGGCTGCTGCTAGCCTGCTCACACCTGATGCATATGATTACTGTAAGCTCTTTTAAGCCCCAGCTCCCTTCAGGCAAAGGTTGGTCATTGTAGCTGTTTACCAGTGAGACCGATCCCTGGTTCCAGAGTTCCCTGAGCTTTTGCTATTCTTGTTTCCAGTGTTTCCTGAGCTTTAATTATGCCTTGTTCCTGACCTGCTGCTGTTTTCCCTGTTCCTGAATTAGCACTGCCTGCAGTGCTACCCTGACCTCATAGCCTTATTATTCCTTGTTCCTGAACTGCAGCAGTTTCCCTTCTCCTGAATTAGCATTGCTTGCAGTGCTACCTTGTTTCTTGAGTTCCTGAGCTATAGTTATTCTTTGTTCCTGGGCTTAGCTATTTCTTGTTCCTGATTTGCACTGCTTGCAGACTCCTTGTTTCCTGAGCTGTAGTTATGTCCTGTTTCCTTGAACCAGTATTGCTTGCACTATTCTAGTATATCCTTGTTGCCTCCCCTTCTGTATATCCGTTTCCAGTCCTTGCCTTGCTTCCCATTTCCTTGGTTCCAGTTCTAGTTCTAGTTTGCTGCCTTTCTATTCTGCTGCCGTACTTTTGTTACCTTGTATGTTTGTTACCTGCTTTCTGTGCGCCCTGTCATTTCCTTCCTTTCCTGTTAAGCACTCCTCCTTGCTAGCTCCTTATCTATTGTGCTTGTGTTTAGTTCTACCCCTTTGCTGTTACTGCCTTGCGTGTTCCTGTTTGATCGCCAGGATCCGTGGGCTCAGCTGACTACCTAGGTGGTGTTTCTGGTTTACTGGGAGTTTTGTTTTTGAGTTACATTTATAACATAACTATAGGTATAAGCTCCACAGACCCTGCCTTTGCATGCATATCCTACATGTGGTTATTTGCAGTCAGTATCTGTAATAGAAATTGCGGGTGAGAAACTTACTGAGCTTCAATCTTACCATGTTGAGCTCCTAAGTGCTTTACCCCACACCCCCCTTTATTGTTAATGTTGTATTATATATATGTCTTGCACGTCCGTCCTGGGTGTAGTTAGTCTGAATGCTAAATTGCCTTGTGAGTGCCCTTCCTTTCTGAGTCTTACCCATCTTGTTCACTTGTACAGGCTTCCCCTTTGGATCCCTCTTTCTCCTCTGACTACCTGTGTGATCCTGTGCAGCACTGTACTCCTCCTTTCTGTGTACATCTTCTACCCAGTTCCCAGTCCTTGTCCAAGTCCCTGACTGTGTTCCCCACATAATCCTGGACAGTCCCTGACAGAATGACCAACCCACATTTCCAGGGTCACTTGTGAGGTTTCTTTGCATTCAGTTAGCTACCTTCTTCTGTTTCATGTGTGTGTGCAAATATTAAGTGTGTCATAATGAGAGGTTTAAGAAAGAGATGCACCAGTGCATCATTTAAGTTTGTTCAGGGCAGTTCCCCAGTGTTCACCAATGAGAGACATTTAGTACCTACTTTCCAGTTTGAAAATGTTCACCCTAGTCCTGAAACAATTAATCCTCTTATGAAAAATGGACTTTTACGTTCTGAATATTTTACTCATTGGCTCTCAAACACCTCTTTGCCAGATCCTCACTTGCTCTTCTGTTCTGATCCAGATTCAATGTCTGTGTCAGAATTGCAAAAGGAAAATAATACCTTACTCAGTTTGCTGAACAAGAATTCTGATTCTCGCATGTCTGCTGACAGTGGTTGTAAAATACAATGTTCAACCACACAACCAAAGAAAGAGTAGATCCATTTCATAACCTCTGTTTTCCATTCACATAATGTTACCCAGTCTTGTAGTCCAGTAAAAAATCACAGTCCCGGATACTAAAGGGACCTTGTTAAATACCAAATTCAAAGTAAACAATAATCAGTTCAACAAAAGAGAGAAAAGACCTACTTGAACACAGTAGGCTAATAGCCACTTTGAACAAAATCCAAGGTATAGCTCTGTTGCTTGTGAAGTTGCCAAGTCTGCCACTGTCCTTATAGAGAAAGATCTGCAGTCCTCGCAGGATATGCTTTCATCTAAGATTCTTGAATTACAACAAGAGAAGAAAATCTTTCAGACTCTGTTAAAAAATTATAACCCAGAGTTCAAGTGGGAATTTAAAACCCCTGTAGAAAACAACTTTTCCACCTCTATGTTAGCCTCCTTAGAAATGGAGAATGAAGCCTTGCGCTCTCATTTACGTGAGCTGGTCCAGCAATTGTGTTAATAATTCTGTGGCTGATCACTCAGATACCATTCAGAACAACCATAGTACCTTGTCTCACAGTCTAGCTAAGGAAAGTATTTGTTTGAATCCTGAAATGTCTAACTCCTCTGTTTTGTCTTCTAGTACTAAATTACATCCAGGCGCTACATCTGAGATGTGTCCCTCCACTTTTCAGGAACCCCAAATGCCAGGCAAGACAAAACACACTCTTTGCTTTCTTTTCCTGGTAATGAGGTCAGTTCTATCTCGGAGATAAGCCAGGGACAGGTCATTGACATAAAGACAAAACCTGAACCGGTGATCCACATTATTCCTGCTGTGACAATGTCCTGTGACTCAGAACATGCTCTAGATTTAACTACTACAACTGAAGACAACCTCACTGAGAAGGAACAAACTCCTGACCCCTTGTTTGCTCTTCCACCTTCAAGCTTGCCACATATTGAAAAGTCAGGAAATATTACTCTATGCTCTGATGCATCTGTACCACCTTATAATGCAGAAGGAATTGCACAAATCTTTCATGACCATGAAGTCTCCGACCTACTTCCTCTGACTAAGAGATGTGACGTGCTAAAAAGTAAAGGAAGTCTGATCAACAGAGACTCTAAAATAAGCAGTATTTTTAGCCATCCCGAAGAAAGCACTTCAGTATGTTTTAATGGGCCAAGGAACAGTGAAGATTTCACTATTGACAATAGGGATGTTCAAGGGCAATCGCCATTTTCAGAATTTAAAGACTGTCATCCTTGTGCCTCTCTGCCATCAGCTTGTCTGCTTTCAGAGTCCTCAGCCGGCCTGCTGCCTCCTGAACTTCAGCCTGCAGTCTTCCTGCCATCAGTACCAGGGCCTCCAGACTACCTTCCTTCAGAGCCTGAGTCCTCAGCCGGCCTACCTACAGAACTTCAGCCTGCAGTCTCTGCCTGCCTACTGAGCCTCCAACCAATTTGCTTATAGAGCCGACGCCTCCTAAAAGCCTGTTTATGGAGCCAGAGCTTCCAAAGAGCTTGTCTACAGCACCAGTACCTGCAGGCCTCCTGCCTCCAGCACCAGTACCTGTAGGCCGCCTGCCTCCAGCACCAGCACCTGTAGGCCGCCTGCCTCCAGCACCAGAACCTGCAGGCCGCCTGCCTCCTGCACCAGAGCTTCCAGGCTCCCTGCCTCCTGCACCAGAGCATCCAGGCTCCCTGCCTCCTGCACCAGAGCTTCCAGGCTCCCTGCCTCCTGCACCAGAGCTTCCAGGCTCCCTGCCTCCAGCAACAGAGCTTCCAGGCTCCCTGCCTCCAGCACCAGAGCTTCCAGGCTCCCTGCCTCCTGCACCAGAGCTTCCAGGCTCCATGCCTTCTGCAGCAGAGCTTCCAGGCTCCCTGCCTTCTGCAGCAGAGCTTCCAGGCTCCCTGCCTTCTGCAGCAGAGCTTCCAGGCTCCCTGCCTTCTGCAGCAGAGCTTCCAGGCTCGCTGCCTTCTGGACTTGACCCTCTACTGTGCCAACGTTTTGACCCTGTGCTTCCAGTTTCCCAGCTTTCAGAGGTCTCAATACATATACATTCAGAGACTGAACCTCAAGCACCAGAGACAAAACTCTCAACATGTAAGCCTCCAGGGCCTGAGTCTCCTGCATACCTGCTTCCTAAGTCTCCTGCATGTGTATCTTTAGTATGTTTTCTTCCGGGGCCAGAACTTCAGGTCTGCTTCCTATCACCTCCTTCATTTTCAGCCAGTTTGTGTTTGACCTCTGTGCCTCCTGCCAATCCGTTATCTGCTTTTGACCCTACAGTCAATCAGCCTTTGTTTTCAGAGTGCTACTCTAGCCTGTCATCATCAGGACTTCAAACACATTTAATGCAGGCTTCTAAGCCCTTGTCACTGGATTTGGACTCTTCAAGTTCTACCTTCAATACTGCTGTTAATTTACAGAGTATTATCCAACCGTCCAGAACATCACAATTTACCTTCAGTCCTCTGATAGCGTGTACTGAATCTATGATGGAAATTGACTTCATTCTTAGGAGCAAAGGCTTTGGATCCAGTTCCAGACCTCGGGAGATGGTCTTTGGAGGGGGAGTACTGCCACGATTCGCTCCCTGTGCTCTCGTGCCCACCACAGGGGGCTGAATTGTGGGGCTTTCCAGTGTTCTAATATGCCTCCAGACACTCCCCTGTATGCATATCCTGACTTCCAGGCATTTGGACATCATTTAGGAATTGACATCCATTCCCAATCCATGCCGGGTTTTGTGAAAGCCAGCCTATTAGACTTAAAGCCAGCCTACTCATGCTTGAAACTCCAATACCCAGAATTTCCTGCTCACTGCTTTGTCTCCACCCCTGCAGGCCAAGGATGGGTGGAGGAATTCAGCTCACCTGTGGCTGGCTGCTGCTAGCCTGCACACACCTGATGCATATGATTACTGTGAGCTCTTTTAAGCCCCAGCTCCTTTCAGGCAAAGGTTGGTCATTGTAGCTGTTTACCGGTGAGACCGATCCTTGGTTCCAGAGTTCCCTGAGCTTTTGCTATTCTTGTTTCCAGTGTTTCCTGAGCTTTAATTATGCCTTGTTCCTGACCTGCTGCTGTTTTCCCTGTTCCTGAATTAGCACTGCCTGCAGTGCTACCCTCACCCCATAGCCTTATTATTCCTTGTTCCTGAACTGCAACAGTTTCCCTTCTCCTGAATTAGCATTGCTTGCAGTGCTACCTTGTTTCTTGAGTTCCTGAGCTATAGTTATTCTTTGTTCCTGGGCTTAGCTATTTCTTGTTCCTGATTTGCACTGCTTACAGTGCTCTCTTGACTCCTTGTTTCCTGAGCTGTAGCTATGTCCTGTTTCCTTGAACCAGTATTGCCTGCAGTGCTACCTTGACTCCTAAGCTCCAGTAACTTCCCTGTTCCTGAACTATCACTGTCAGCAGTGCTGCTTTGACTCCTGTGCCTTAGCTCACTTCTTGTTCCTGCCCCAGCACTGCCTTCTATGCTACTTTGTTTTCTTGATTCCTTAACCTGCACTATTCTAGTATACCCTTGTAGCCTCCACTTCTATATATCTGTTTCCAGTCCCTGCCTTGCTTCCCATTTCCTTGGTTCCAGTTCTAGTTTGCTGCCTTTCTATTCTGCTGTCTTACTTCTGTTACCTTGTATGTTTGTTACCTGCTTTCTGCCAAGTGTGCCCTGTCATTTCCTTCCTTTCCTGTTAAGCACTCCTCCTTGCTAGCTCCTTGTCCATTGTGCTTGTGTTTAGTTCTACCCCTTTGCTGTTACTGCCTTGCGTGTTCCTGTTTGATCGCCAGGATCCGTGGGCTCAGCTGACTACCTAGGTAGTGTTTCTGATTTACTGTGAGTTTTGTCTTTGAGTTACATTTATAACATCATTATAGGTATAAGCTCCACAGACCCTGCCTTTGCATGCATATCCTACATGTGGTTATTTGCAGTGAGTATCTGTAATAGCAATTGCGGGTAAGAAACTTACTGAGCTTCAGTCTTACCATGTTGAGCTCCTGAGTGCTTTACCCCACATCCCCCTTTATTGTTAATGTTGTATTATATATATGTCTTGCACGTCCGTCCTGGGTGTAGTTAGTCTGAATGCTAAATTGCCTTGTGAGTGCCCTTCCTTTCTGAGTCTTACCTATCTTGTCCACTTGTACAGGCTTCCCCTTTGGATCCCTCTTTCTCCCCTGACTCCCTGTATGATCCTGTGCAGCACTGTACTCCTCCTTTCTGTGTACATCTTCTACCCAGTTCCCAGTCCTTGTCCAAGTCCCTGACTGTGTTCCACACATAGTCCTGGACAGTCCCTGACAGTGACCACCCTGTTCAAACAGGCACCAATAGCAATTTTGCCGGTCTGCATTTTCGAGGCTCCCGCCGGATCCCAAAGAATCTGCGACACAGGACATGGACTTCCAGACATCTCTGACCCCGACCTATGCTCATAGCAAAGCTGAGACCCGTGTCGGACATGAGAGACGTGGGAACGGAACTCCTGGACATCCTGCATTTTGCAAGCTGCACTCACTTCACGAGGTAACTCTAAGTCGGGCATTGGGGTGCTTGAAGCCCGAGACCCGAGCACCATTTGCACCGAAGCTCAGAGGCCCCCACTCCACGAGTGACTCGTGGGCTCTGCTTTTGCATTTCAGCTCGACGTGTCTTCGCCGTTCCTAGTCCGTTGGCTAGTGAGCCCCCCGAAGACTTTCTTTTGAATCTAACCTGCTTTCCTGGTTGCTCTAGGCTTGCTCCAACTTCCCTACAAAGGAGAAGTTCCTCTGACCATGCTGGTCTGCACCAAAGCCAATCTCGACATCTTGAGTGTGTTGCGTTTGCCAAGGCTTGTTGGGTCCAATCTGGATACCGACACCGCAGTCAACTAGATCCTTTGTGGGACAGCTCCAAACCAGCTCCTGGTTGTCGTCGACGCCTCCTGGTCCTCGTGGCTGAAGAGACAAGCTTCACCTTTTCACTTGAAATCACCCGACATTGGCTGGCAGCTTTCCATCCCCATCCTGGTCACTGGCAAGTGACCCAGACTCTGTCCCTTCTGCTTTCAGGTTCTCCAGATCTTCGATCCACCCGGACACTTTTCCTCTGGTCAACAGCAGCACTTCTTTGCAGATCTCCATTGAAATTGACGATGAAACCCGACATCAAAGGACACCTAGGCACCCGGCTTCCGTGGTTGAGGTAACACGAGTACTCTGGTAGTCTCGAGGGTATTGGCTCTCCTAGTGTCTAAGTCTAAAAGGGTTCCATCGTAGTCCATCCGGAAGTATACTTAAATTGTAAAATTGTAACTGGTTTGTTTCCAATAGAAAGTCAATGGTAACCCGCAGCTGTGTTTAGACACTGCACGCGTCTCCCGTGGGCCTCCTACTTCCTAACCTTTGGTTGTTTAGAGTAGCCCCAGCGATTCCACAGGCCCGCTTTCTAATTCTCACGTGGTTCTTATACCACTATTTTAGTATATGGTTTGTGAGGCCCCTAGGGCAAAACGTATACTGTGCAACTTATCGCATGCTAATTGAGTAACTTGTATTGTACTTTTACCTCTGACCTCATAAAGAGTGCAGAGGGGTTATGTTTAGAATAAATACATAAATATTTGATATATACCTTGTGTGGTATCCTTTCATTTTGGTACACAAGGGATTATAATTGGTAAAACAACTTGCTTAATACGCTCTCTGAAGTCTTAGCCTGATGACTGCTGGTCCATGCTACCACTAGGATAGCTTTCTATAAGGTTGACTTTACAACCACCATCAATAAGGGTCGATTAGACTGGTGCAAGGTGCCCACTAAAACTAGTGGACATCATAAGCCAGGCTAACTTCTCACATCTTCCAACCCACCTTTCACCCTTCCAACTATTAAACCTTTCAAACATAAATCCATTCTTTCACCCTTTCATCCTTCCTTTCACTTTCCTTCCTACATGTCACCTTTCCATTCTCCCCCAGTTCTTTTTCCCCTTTCTATCTACCCATCTTCTTTCTATTATGCATACTTATCTCCTATATCTATCTTGCTCATGATCATTGTTTTCATATGTCGTCCTCTTTTTGCGTTTTCTCCTATTCATTTTTCTTCTTTATAGGTTTCCTTTCCTGTGTATGTCAGCTGAAAGGCCCCAACCGTCTCTCATAGTATCTCCTAGTAGTATGATTTAGTAACAATTTGTCTGCAGACATAAGCCCTTAAATAGCTAATTAATGTTTATATGGACTGAGTTCATCAGCTTATCATGCTTAGTTTCAGCCCCCGCTTAAGCTGCTACATTGTGGGGTTTCCTATGCCACTGACACCAATCATATATTCTCTGCAACAGCAAAATGTTTGAACTATTTATTTTCTTCACCATTCTCATAATGCTGATCACAATGCTCGGTTTGATTCTATTGATTATTCCAGTATATGTATTTTGCTCAAGAATCACAATGCTCCAATACATTTTGAAACAGCATTATCTGCATTTCTTGGGCATCTCTTTGGGTATGCATGAGTAACCAAACGAAAAGGTTTCAATATCTGTTACCACTATTTCCTTGGGGAATTAGGGTTTTCATGTTCTGAGGTTGCACAATTCATTTGTTACCTTGTCAGGTTTGGGGTACAGATGGAGCACCGTAAGCTAGCATAACTAAGGCCAAGATATCCTGATGGTGTGCTCAGAATTTGTCTCGCACAGTTCTGATGTTTATGTTATCCAACAAACACACAGTTTTACTTGAGAAAGTATACACCATATGGCATGGTGCCGCCAACATTCTAGCTTGGGTTCTTATTTAATGGATCACCGGAGTAGTTTTCTTTTGTGTACACAAAGACCCCTACTTACCAGAGACGTCCGTGTTGTTAGGGAAAAATCCTCCTCGGCTGAGTGGGTAAATTCTATGTATTGGCTGTAGGTTGTTCAAGTTTGAACTGTTCAAAGGATTACCCCACAATGGAACCCTCTCAATTCCACATATTAATATGGCTGACAAAGACGCAGCAATTAACATACTAGTGAACTGCCAACATGAGGTTACACAAATGCTGCAACATAGACTGCTCCTTGTGGGTGGAGACATTACCCTCATGGTTGAGGCCCACGAAGCATATAGGACAGAATTATTTTATTAATGGGTTACATTCCCGCCAGCAGAAGCCCGAAAAAGAGTTTCAAACATACACTGAAGCTGCAGTTCCTATCATCTACACAGCTTATGGAGCTCTAGAAATACCATTAAAATACCAAGATCAAAATTGGTTTGAATGTACCTACCAAATACACAAAACAATGTTAGGCAAGATCCACTTAGCTAAATAAATAAATGAGGGAGCAACAGGGCCAGCCTTAACCGTTACACACTCTATCCGGATATAGAAAATCTGTCAGTTCCAGATCTACGTATACTATAGAAAAAACTTTGTAGAAAATATAGATGTTTGACACAATTTGTCATGAGAACAATGACAATAAATCCTTTAAGGGCTGCACAACCACAATTACGTAAGCCTGGAATTAGTCCAGTGACTATCAATGCACTCATGGGTGAAATTACCATCAGATGGGAGAAAATTCCATTCTGGATTGCACAAAAAACAAATCAGCTTGAAACTGTGATTCCCCTTATGGGACTGAAAGAAAAAAAACAGACATATGCCTGCCAAAAGGTATGGCTCCTCGGGCAGAAGACTGAGCTGCTAAGTGTACAGTCTTTGCAGCAGAATATATTTGAAAATACAGTACATGTTTATTAGCTGTTTTGTCAGAGGTGCTTAAACAGATCCAACAGGAGTACGAGGTAGCCCCTGCCCAGGATTCATTGATAAAACTGAAGGGCAACTTTGCCACAGTATCCGCCACAATGTTAACATTAAAGGGTAAGCAGCAGTGTTGGTGGTATGCCAATAACTCTCACATTTAGCCCCAGGAGAACAGATGCCCCAAATCAATCAAATTGAGGAAACGTATGCAACATTAGGTAGAGATAGTTTGGGTGCTAGAACTAGTAAACAACAAATTAAGAGAAATTCTGAAAAAGTTAACTCGCAGAAGGCATCTGACTCGTCTACTAAGAAGTGGGACAATAAGAAAAATAAAGAAAAGACTAAAGCACGGGTTGGATCTCCTCAACAGGAGTCCACTGAAAGACTCTAAAACCTGCTTAACCGTGATAATATTATGATAGGCATCAGGATACTGAGACACATTTCTTCTGTTCCTTTCAGGAGTCATCCGAAAAGCGCTCGGAGAGAAGAGGATGATTGGAGCACAGATCAGAGGAGCACATGAAAACCGGAGGAGTACATGAAACCGAAGGAGGACACGCAACTCTTTTGACAACATGAAAAACAGGAAGACAAGCCTAAACAGTCCAAGCCTCAACTCAAAAGAATAAGGTAGCTTGTATCAAAGTCAAGCATGCCTTAAATATTGAGGACATTGCTTCTGAGCAGGCTCTGATCATTCTAGACATCGTGGCAGAAGTCACAATAGTTTGCTGGAATATAATGTAGTGTCTAGGGGCAGTAGCAACCAGTGACTATATGCAGGTGGTTACACCGTATAGGAGAGTGAGTGTCTCGCATTAATTATATGAAATGTAACTCCATATGGAGGGGGATATACAACTACCCCATGAGTGTTCTCTTTTGGGAGAACTTGCCATTCGGCTATTACATTCTCTTGGCTGAAAAGGATTCGCCGCCAGAGTTTGTTATGGACTACCATGAGAGAGAAACAGTAATTCTACCTGCTTTTCCGACCTCGTAACCCAAGGAGTGGGCCTTCATTAAAGCTCCTATATTATACCGCAACCATGTGGTGTGGGATGACGGTTCCCCTTATCACATCATACCAGTGAGGTCAACCCCACAATCTCAACAACAGTACCCCATTAAACATGAGGCTAAAACAAAAGTTAGAGAAATCCTCATACAACTTTAGTATCAAGGTGTAATATACAGTTGTACCTCCCCTATGAATAATCCTTTATTTCCAGTAATGAAACCAGAAATTTCATATTGTTTAGTGTTGGATTACAGACAATTGAACACCGCTACACGTACATTCGCGGTCCAAAACATGCATAGCGCAGCACTAATAAACATAGTGAGAAAAAGATTATAAACTACATTAGACATTTCAAATACATTTTTCTGCCAAAATATGGCACCTGAAAGCAGGTACGTGACCGCTTTCAGTACACTAGGTTCTCCAAGGCAGTTCTTTCGATTTCCCCAATGGTATAACAGCAGCAGAGCTTTGTTTTCAGCCAAGGTTACAGAACTTTTGCAAAATTTTGACGGCCAGACATAGTCCTATGTTTACGAGATATAACTAATGGATGATGACCTCTCAACTCACTTGGCAAGGGTAGATCGAATAGTTTTTGGATTTGCTCACATGGCCGACAAAATTAATTTTAAAAAAAGTCAAAAATAGCCTACTTCAGTGTCCTGCTCCAAGCATACAGGTTGCCATGTGAAGGCAGAAGCCTTCAGACACAGTTCCTCAAGAAGTGCACACTTCTGCTAAACCAGACACATTGAAGACACTCCAATCAATATTGGGTTTCCTAAATGTTGGCAGAACTTACATTCCAGACTACGCAGAGTGGGTGAAATCAGTCTACGACTTGATTAGCCCAGACTTGTCAAGTTCACACTGGACAACTGAACACACACAAATTCTAAGTTCTGTACAAGCTGACATGATAGCTTCAAAACACTTACACACGTGTTAACACCACGAACCTGATGAGCCATATAATTGTGGGTGCATCAGGGTACACCTATGTCATATTCAATATTGAACACTGTGCCAATTGCATATAAATCGCATTTACACACCAATGCAGAGATGCGTTTTGCGCAAAAAGAAAAGATTCTGATGACGGGACAGACTGGTGTAGTGAGAGAAAGCTCTTTGGCATTCGTGGAAACTAATTGTTATTGTGACTCTGGTCCCAGCCTTAGTGGCTGTTACAAAGGCCAGCGTTCCAAACACGAAAGCTTTACATGCACAATGGATACAATGGGCCAACTCAATTACAGCAACAGATGTAGAGAACATATTTGACTCTACACCACAAACACAGGCGTACCTGCAATATGAAAACAAATATCCTCTGCCTAAAGAAATCATGCCTCTAGATCAGTATGATTATATCATCTACTCGGACTATCCTGCACAGCCTGGCATAGGGACAGCGCACCAATACGCTGCAGCATGTGCCACGGTGAAGGGTAGAATGGAGAATTCAGCCCTCACAAAATCTACATGTAGCCATTGCACAGCATATCTGGCTGAACTAAAATCTGTAATTCTGGGGTGTGCCTTGGCCGAACAGCAAGATGGCTGCTCTTTGGAAGCTCTGCCGGCCAAATGCTCAATCCGGCACAAATCTGACAACTGGGCTGCCCGAGGCCATTCCTCATTGGCACGGTGTTCTGGTACACTGCTCGATCCTGTTGTTACATTTTGGGACTGATCACCCATCCCTGGGACCGGACCGGAGAGGAGAGTGCCTGTGGCCTTCCCTGAGTGCCACAGGAGGCATGCCCTGCGTGGGGGGATGAAGCCCGGAGCAGACCGAGGGGGAACTCCTGCCTGAGGGCCTCTGCACAGGGCTCTTGTTGATGCTGTTCCGGATTGTGCAGGAACTCTGTGCGACCTGTGACAGGGCTCTGAACTGTGCACTCCACTTGTGCCCCGAGACCGGCTGAGAGACCTGTAATCATCTCGATGGGGAGCAGCGGTGTGGTATTTATTTTATATATTTGAAAAATTTTATATGGCTAGACCAGGAGGTATCAGAGCGCTTAACACGAGGATCAGCGAGTTAAAGGTTACATAAATTAAATCCAAGAATCACCGAGGGAGGAGAAGGGAAGGAAACGCAACGGGGAAACAAGGAAAAATAATGTCAGATGACAGGCTGGGTAGGTGACGGCCTAGGGGGTGAAGCCAGGGTCAGACTCCTCTATAGCTGCATGTGACAGCTTCACCAGGCATCAGCCAAGGTTGCTTGTGTAACTATGTAAGTACAAACAGTTTTGGTATCTGCCCAGAGTTACAGGTTACTTAGTTACATCAATTAAATCAATGAATCACGGAGGGAAGGAGGGGGAGGGAAGGAAACACAAAGGGGAAACGAGAAAAACAATGTCAGATGACAGGCTGGGTAGGTGACGGCCTAGGGGGTGAAACCAGAGTCAGACTCCACTCCACTACCGTGGAGGCTGCTGGTGTGGGGTAGGGGGTCATCGCGGGGAAAAGGGTCAGCCTAACTGTGGCTGTGGCTGTGTGGCGGTGGGCAGGGAATAGAGGCCTTCTGAAGCAGGCCGTCTCCTGCGCAGCTGTGCTGGGTTGCGGTGGGGGCCTGGGCCGGCGTGCACTGGTCTCGCCTATACGGTGTATTTCTCTTCGATTTATTGCAAGTGGTTAGGTTTTACATATTACTTTAAGTGAATGCGACAAAGGATGGCGCTGTTGCTGCATTCTGTCACCAATTGTGAGTTAATCATCATCTGAAATTTCCTTTTTATGCAAGTTTGTGCTCCCCGAGATTACAGGCAGGGTTTTTAGTAGGCCAGGTGCTTTAAAGCAGGTGCTGAGACGGGCAGCTATCAGGGGCTCAATTTTTGCCTTCAGGGTGAAAAAATATATATTTATCAACTTGGCAGCAGCACTACTGCTCAGAAAGCCTTATTCAGTTCAAATCGACTGTTTTCATTCTTTCAGTCTCATCATTTCAGACCTGAAGCATTTTCAATATTATATACAAAAAAAACATAGTTTTTGCTTATTTATCTTAGTCAACTAAGAACCATTGGCAAAGCCAATAGTCCTAACTTGTTGCAGGTATAATGTTACTGGTTGTATCTGATATATCTGGATCCAATGCACACTATGCTAAGCACAGATTTTTGTTTACATGTTTTTAAGCCATGCCTTTAATTTGATCGTCATGGCTCTTTGAGAGAACCCCCAGGTTTTTCATCCCACTTAAAGCCCTGTAACCAGGCGATCCGTGTCAGTTATGTGTATATATCGCCATAGTTCGATCTAAAAATCTATGTTTAGGTTCTGTTGCGTGTCTGTTTATAGTAGAGAAATACTGCTATTTAAAGAGAGAGAGAGAGAGAGACTGACAGAGTGACAGAGAGACTGACAGAGAGAAACTGACTATCAGAGAGAGACTGACTGGACTGAGGGAGAGAGAGAGGGACAGAAAGATAGAGACTGATACAGAGAGACTGAATGACCCAGAGAGACTGAGAGAGAGAGACTGACAGGGATAGAGAGAGACTGACAGAGAGCGACTGACTGACTGACTGAGAGAGTGACTGTCTGAGACAGTGACTGTCTGACTGAGAGGGACTGTCTGACTAAGAGAGGGACTGTCTGACAGAGAAGGACTGTCTGACAGAGAGGTACTGTCTGACAGAGAGGGACTGTCTGACAGAGAGGGACTGTCTGACTGGGAGTGGAACTGTCTGACTGGGAGTGGGACTGTCTGACTGGGAGTGGAACTGTCTGACTGGGAGTGGGACTGTCTGACTGAGGAAGGAACTGTCTGACAGAAAGGATTATCTGACAGAGAGGGACTGTCTGACAGAGAGATAGACTGACTGAGGGAGAGAGACTGACTGAGGGAGAGAGACTGACTGAGGGAGAGACACTGACAGAGAGAGAGAGAGTGACAGAGAGAGAGAGAGAGACTGACAGAGAGAGAGAGAGACTGACAGAGAGAGACACTGATGGAATCAGGGTCAAAGTGTGTATGAAGCTATGCAATGCCTCTTAAGATTGCTATTGTCTGCTAATAAAAATGTATACTCAAAATGTGCTCTTTGTAGTTACGTCTGCTTTTGAAATACAGCATTGTCGCATTATCTAATGTTTTGAAACCAGTTTTATTTTTTATTTTTTTTACTCTAGCCCGCACCCCACCTACTCCGCCCCTACTGGTGTGGCTCTCAGCCACAAACCAGACTGTAATTTTTGGCCCCCGACAGAAACATTGTGCGTACCCATGGGTTAAAGGGCTGGAGAACTGCAGCTGCTCACAAAAACAACTCTTCGAGGCGCCTCCGCGGCCTCAAACATCTTCAAGAAGGCCCTGAACGGGAGGAGGGTGTTTGATCTACTACAATGGTTATGTTACCTATCGGCTCGGTTGCCCTCCCCGAAATTTTAGACACTAGTGATGGTCACAGGGGTGAAGGCTGTTGGTCTGTCCAGGTGGTAACTTTGCCATGTCGGACGAAAAGACCAATGGGTGAACCGTCAAGTATGTAAAGTCAGTAGATTTTGACCGGACGCCAAGACATTTTGTTCAGTTTTGTGTTCCATCAGGAGGGGTGGGGCGACCTTAACAGCGTTTCCTCATTTCAAATTAGACAAGGACTGAAAGCTTACTAAATGTCGTATTATGGGCTTACATAGTTAAGAATAAGGGGGAACTTGATCTTCTGGCCGGGGTTGTTCAGCTGTGTAGCGTTTCCCTCACAAAGGTTATTAGTTAAGGGTCTACAGGCACTCTGCAAAATTGGGGGTGGGCAGTTGTGAGTCCAGGTTGCAGGGAGGCAGGGAGGGGGGAGGTGTGAGATGTTTTCTATGGGATAGTTTAATTGCGAAATTTATTTTATAGTGTAGCTTTGGAAACAACGCCCTTCCTAGTGCATTGAAGATTCACAACCAGTTAGAACATAAATCGTTATCCATAAAGTTCAAAGTGTCTAAAAAGTGGTCGCCGAGCGGGTGTGGAAGGATATGCCCCTGTCTTTCCACCCTTGTTGGCTTGTGTATAGCAGAAGGCTCCGTTTCAAACGACTGTGACTTGGTTCCACTGTTGGGCCGCTTTAAATTACTTTTATGGAATGTAAATGGCTTGGGGGACCGAATTAAACGTGGAATAGTTTTGCAATATTTGAAGCGGCAGGCCCCCCGAAGTTGTGCTCCTGCAAAAATTTCATATACAGGTATCCTCTTATTGTGCACTCAATAGATCAGGTTATGCTTGGGTGGCTTGAGAGGTGGGCATCCTCCTGCGGTCCTCCTTCCCTTTCCAGGTCTCACGGTCACTCATGATCCCTTGGGTAGGTTTGTCACGTGGCAGGCCCGTGGGAGGGTAAATCCCTTAATATAACCTCACTGTATGTGCCTCCCAGACTGTACTCCACAACACTGGCAATGCTCTGCTCCTACACATTGAATCTGCATGAGAGTGACTTGCTCCTGTGTGGGGATTGTAACGTAGCCCTTCATGGAGAACTAGATAGGCAGCCACCTAGGCAGGGTGAAGCGTCAGGGAAGATGCCAATGGATTTCATCGGGGCAATGGGTCTGATAGATGCCAGGAGGGTGAGTCACACTACATCTAGACAAGTACACTTTCCTCTCTGGCATCCGTGGTAGTATGTCCCGAGTTTACTATATCTTCTGCAAAGCCTCCAAGCTCCACAGGTTCGACGAGATCTATCTTGTTCCCAGGGGCATCTCGGATCATTCCCCACTTGCGGAATGTTATGGCAGTGCCCCTTCCCCCACACCTCATGAAATGGCTATCAACCCTTGGTACCATAAGGTGCCAGAAATCAGAGATAAACTAATCGGAACAACCACCCAATACTTTCTTGAAAACGAGGGGTCGGTGGATTCAGGTATCGTGGTGTGAGAAGCATACAAGACCGTAGTGAGAGGTATCGGGGTGGCAGCAATAGTGGGCCACAAGACAGAGAAGAGGAAGCAATTACATACAGTAGAGGGTGAGATTGCTCTTCTCGAGTGGGCTATTTTGGCATTGGACACCTCAGACACCAAACACGAGCTGCTTATGAAACAACAAGAGTACAGAAATATTGCTGAAGAGGCAGTAAGGGCCCAACATAGAGCCACCCAACATCTCATATATGATATTGGTGACAAGGCAAGCAAATTATTAGCCTGGCTAGACGAAAGGAACATAGCCAATAGATGGGTGGCTGAGATTATGGGCCAAGATGGTACGATAGTACATGATAGAGCCGGGATTTGCAAAGGCATGTGCTGATCATTTTAGACAGGTCTATACCTCCACTTAGACTTCCACCCAGCAGCTAAAGAACTTTTAGACACCCTGGGATTCCCTAAGCTTAACACTCACGATGTAGAAGACTTGGACTCCGTCTTGACCACCGAGGAGGTCTCCAAGGCGATCAGCGCCTTACAGTCCGGCAAAACCATGGGCCCTAGTGGCTTCCTTATGGAACTATACAAAACAAACGCTACTACGATTGCCCCATACCTCATACGAATGTACGAGGAAAGTGTGCACAAAGGGGGCTCTGCCCGCAACACAGAGACTGGACAACATAGTTGTTATTCATAAGAAGGGTAAACCCCCTGAGCGCTGTGGCTCGTACATACCTATCTCCCTCTTGGACCCAGAAGTCAAAATCCTAGCTAAAATCTGTGCGCGTCACCTCTCACCGCATCTGAATAAGCTGATTCACCCGAACAAGTCCGGTTTTATGCCAGCCAGGAACACCGCCTTGAACCTTCGCCGCCTCCACAGAGTTTTGGGCAGGGCAGCTACAATTCAGGAAGATGCAGTAATTATGTCTCTGGACGCCAAGATGGCGTTCGATATGATCGAGGGACCCTTTTTATTTGCAGCACTTGAACGATACGAGTTCGGGAAGAGATTTGTATCCTGGGTGGGCTTTCTTTATTCAGATCTGTTAGCCCGCATTACTGTTAATAGGGGTCGTTCAGCAACATTTATACTGCAGAAGGGGACGAGGCAGGGTTGCCCCTTTTTCCCCTTGCTCTTTGCTTTGGCCCTAAAGCCCCTGGCAATATGGATCAGGGGGACCCCCTTATTAGGGGTCTTAACTAGTCAGCAGATTGGATGGAGAAAATCTCCCTCTACACTGATGATATCCTACTCTACTTGGCCAGCCCTACTTTTCCATTCACTGTGTCCTGCACATATTTGCTCTTTTTCGGAATTATTCCGGTTATACTATTAACTAGGATAAGTCTCTTGTCTATGCCTTGAGCAGAGCCCGCCGAACTCTGCCCAGGGACTGTGGGGCTAAAATAGTTACAGATGGATTTTTATACCTTAGAATCTATGCCAAAACCAACCCCACAGTTTTTTACGCCCACAATTTGGCTCCTCCATTGCGCAGTTTTCAGGCTGATGTCCAACATTGGAAGATCCTGTCCTTTACCCTATTGGGCAGAGCTGTAAAATACTTCATACACCGGACACAATGGGGAAAAATTGTGCACGTGGGTGGAGGACACTGGGGACATTGATGATGTAGAATGGCAGTACACATTGGCTTCCCCCCGTGAGGTGGCAATACGCTCCTGATTTAAACTCATCCAACTTAAACACCTGCACAGAGCTTATTACACCAGTTCAGTGTTTGTAAAATGGGTACCCTAAGCTCTGCTGCCTGCCGCAGGGGGTGTGGCCAAACTGGTACATTCCTACACCAATGGTGAAATGCCTGGCTCTTCAGACATATTGAGGGAGGGTCATGTCAGCACTGTCCTCAATATGCCACAAAACCATTGCAGTCTCGCTCGCAGGTGTCTTCTAAATATCTGGGAAGCTACTGATTTGAGAAGAGCCGAGAGAATATGGGTCTCCCTTGGCTGCATGGTAGCGAAACGCAATGTAGCAAGAAAATGGAAGGGCGTACTTAAACCCAAGATTTGTGACTGGGAGTCCGATATGGATTGGTGCATACAGGCGGAGAGGGTGGTGTATGAAAGCAGAGGTTGCCCAAAAAATGGACGAGGGTTTAGGAAGCAAGGAATGTGCGTAAGCAGATGATATGCACAACCCTTGATGACTCCACCCCACAGTTGATGGACCACGGGAAGGAATAATGTCAATATCATTAAGTACTGTATTAGACACTTGTTTGTAGTATTGATCAAATGTAACATCAAGTCAAATATTGTATCAATGCACGGAAACTGTTTGAAATTCTTGAACAATGCACTGCTCTTTGTCCTCTTTTGTTTTGATTTTCCCTGTTTTTTTGTTTTTTCCAATAAAAAAGATTTGGAAAAAAAAGAATAAACACCATAAGTAGATAAAGAAATCAGGGTGGCTATAAGCCTCCTACCTTAGGCAAAGAAATGATGAAGAGCGGCTTGCCCCACGGCTATATCTGCCGTCCGCCAACCATCTAGGCAGTAATGCTTTGTGAATATGTGTGTCCTCGCACACGTTGCTGCCCTGCATATGTCAGGGTTAGAAGCCCCCGCAAACAGGGCTGAAGAAGTTGCAACCGTTCTCATCGAATGGGTCTGCACTCTGCAGGCCATGGATGTCCTGCTTTCTCATGGCAGAAAACAATAGTTGAAGTGACCCAGCGAGCAATGCTGGCCCTAGTTAGGGTGAGTCCCTTCCTGGGTGCGGAGTAAGAAACCAGCAGCTGAGAGTATTTACATAAGGATTTTGTACTTTGCAGGTAAAAATGAAAACAGCATTTGACGTCCAGAGAATGAAGAGATTTTTCAGCCACCGAGGATGGATTTGGAAAAAATGTAGGCAAATTTATATGCACGTTGAGGTGATAAGATGATGGTACTTTAGGTATGAAAGATGGATTTGTACGGGGAATAACCTTACTGCTGAAAACTGAAGAAATGGTTCCTTTGAAGAAAATACCTGGACCTCGCTGATACGTCTGGCTGATGTAATGGCCAAGAGAAAGGCCACCTTCCAGGAGAGAAATTTTAAGTCACATTTTTCTATAGGTTCAAATGGAGAACGTATTAGTTGTGACAACACTGTATTTAGTTGCCAAAGCACTGGAGGAGAATTCACTGGTGTGTAGGTCCTGAATAGGCCTTTTAGAAATTCCTTAATAAGTGTATGAGACCACAATAAAGATTGATCCAGACGTTGTATGTATCTAGAAATCGGAGCAAGGTGGATCTTAATGGACGAATGTGAGAGTACTGCCTTGGCTAGGTGTAAGAGATATGGTAATACTTGCACCGGTGTGGATGAAAGAGGATGTAAAGAATGAACGCTGCACCACTCAGAGAACCTTTTCCATTTAACAGAGTAACATTTGATTGAGGAAGGAGCTCGAGAATTTAGTGAAATTGCTTTGCAATCATTGGGTATGTTCAAACTCTCAAATTCAATTAAATGAGGAGCCAGGATGATAAGTGAAGAGAGGGAATTTGCGGATGAATCACTTGCCCCATGTCCATGTAAAGATCACCCTCCTTTGGAGGCATCTCAATGTTCTGCTGGACAACATAGGGAAGAGGTTTTCTGCCCTGGCAGACACTTCTTTAAGAGCCTCCAACGATATGGCCATTCTGGGTAGGTACAACAGATAGATGTGGTTGGACATCTCTTTGCTCCTAGAACATCTTCCTGAAGATAAGAAAAAGGAAGCAAGGGATATCTTATCAGAATGGGATAGAGCTTCCACTGAGATGATAGATTGCAACGGATATCTCTTCAACTTCATTCCGGCAAATGGCAGGAGCAGCGGTGTTGAGGCGTCAGGGGTGGCTGAAGTCAACTAGCTTTCGTCCTGAGGTTCATACTAAGGTGCCAGATATGCCTTTTGACGGCCAATGCCTATTTGAAAATCATATAGATGAAGCCCTTCAATCTATGAAAAGGGACAAAGACTGCTAAAACCCTGGCAACTCTACAAAAACCTTGTTTCCAGTCCTTTCAGGACAGAGTTCAAGGGCAGTACGCATCTAGACCGCAGTTCCAACAGCGGTTCCAACATTACCCTCAAACAACCGGTCAGGCATACAACCAACCTTACAGGTCCAGCACTGCATCGTCCTATTCGTGGCCCACTGGTCGTAAAAGGCCGCAATCTGCTGGAAGACAACAGGATTCTAACAAGAGGCAAAGAGTTTCTCCAGGCCCCCGCCACTACAGTCCCATAACAATTCGAACAAACCTGCTCAAAATTCTTTAAAAATTGGACATCCATCTAGTCGGCCAGATGGGTTTTGGATGTATTCTGTCACGGTCATACCCTAGAGTTTGTTCAGTATCCTCCAACTGCCCCTCCTCCGAAGGTACTACACCGTCATCTGCCAGATCTCAAGAGGGAAATAAAAATTCTTCTTTTCAAACTCACCATAGAAAAGGTATCCTTACGTCAGCGCAATTAGGGTTTTATTCCCACTTCTTCTTAATCTTAACCCCTTCTCAGCTCGTCATGAGGCACACTGGAATTGTGCTTATGACGAGCTGAGCTCGTCATGAACAATGGTATATCTTATTTTGTAGCACAGGAGGGGAAAACCTCTAGCAGCCAAGGTGTTAAAGAAGACAGGAACATGGAGGCAGGTCTTGGACCTCCGTTTACTGAACAAATTAATCAAAAAACAATTTTCAAGATGTTTCTGTGCTGGACATCCTTCTTCTTATGGAAAAAGGGGACTATCTGTCATCTCTAGATGCTTATTTTCACATCCTCATTCACCCCAAGCATCGATGATATCTCAGGTTCGAAGTGGTGGGGTGTCATTATCCGTTCAGAGTGCTTTCCTTCGGTTTGAAGTCGGCCACAAGAGACTTCACCAAATGCATGGCACCAATAGCTGCCTTTCTGAGACGCTCAGGTCACCAGGTATCCCCCTGCCTGGACAATTGGTTAATTAAAGCTCCTTTTGTTTCAGACAGCCAGAAGCTCCACTCAAACTTGAAGCAATCTCTTCCAGCCTCTGGGTCTCCACCTCAATCTAGACAAATCCTCTCTCATTCCTTCCAATTCTTTGACTTTCCTAGGAGCTCGTATCGATACAAATCTCGGCAAAGCTTTTCCAACTCTCAAAAGGGTCTTGCGTCTCCAGGGAATGACACGCCTTCGGTCGTCAATAAAGGTCAGTTTCTGTCAGAAAGTACAAATCTATGCTGGGGATAATGTCCTCTTGCATTCAACTAATTTCAAATTGTCGTCTATATATGCGCCCACTGCAAGAGCAACTCAATGGGTTCAATCCAGGGGATCATTCAATGACACAATTCAAATCTCGACAGCTATGATAACTGAAATGTCTTGGGGGCAGAGTGAGGAAAACATGACTCGGGCCTGTCCTTCATTCACCTAACTCCTCAGCTTGTGGTGATGTCGGATGCGTCCATGGAGGGCTGGGGAGCTTACCTCCAAGAGCTTCAAGTGCACAGAAAATGATCCAAACAGGAATCGAAATGCCACATAAACCTTCTAGTGTTAAGAGCTGTGTTCTTAGGCCTCAAAATATTCTTGCCTCGGATTCAGGGATCACCAGTTCTGGTCTGGACGGACAGCACCACCACCATGTTTTATACCCAGAAACAGGGTGGCACGAGATATCAGGTTCTCTCTCTTCAAGCGAAAGAGATTTGGGAATGGCTTCTCCTCAACCAAATTTCACTTAGAGTGGCGCATGTGCCAGGAGTCCACAATCAGTGGGCCGACTCTCCCAGCAAGGTGTCCAAACAGTGCCACGAATGGGATACCAACAACCCATGTTGCAGATGGTCTTCCGGTCTTTGGGCTTTCCAATGTTAGATCTGTTTGTTACGTACTTAAACAAAAAGTGCACCGCAAGCAGGACTTCTCAGCTGGGATCGTGGGGGGGGGTCTTTTCTGTTTTCCTGGACAATAAAATTTGCCTACGCCTTCTCCACGTTTCCTCTCCTTCCTGGAGTTGTCCAAAAAATAAAACTGGAGCTGTGCCGCATAATTCGTATTGCTCCCGGGTGGGCAAGGCAATTCTGGTACACAGAGATTCTTCGCCTATCGGGTTTGATACAATTTTAACAGTCTTTTGGGTAGTACACTGAGGTTTTGCGGCTATCATTTCTTCATGTTCAAGGCTTGATTATCTATAAAGTCCCTTGTTGCCTAGGAATGTTATGCATTTGATGTTTGCTTTCCTGTCCTAGGAACTTGGATAAAGTTCAGGGGGTCCCTTTATTCTTGAAACTTAATATCTTGCTGTGCCATTTGGCCTGTACGTCTGCCATGACGTATGAAGCACAGAAATGCTGTAACTGATATTACATGCTGATACAAAGTCTGCTGAGGGGGTGATGCCCCGATTAGAAACCCACTTCTGCTGGTTCTGCATTTTCAAGAAATATCGGACAAGAAAGTTCGTCAGAAGAGACCAGAAAGGTCGTCAGAAGAGACCAATCATTGTATTTCACAAGGCACAAACATGCCTCCCTAAGAAAATTGAGGAATTCATCACCTCCTGGTTGTCGCAGTGCAAGAGATTTTCCTTCCAACTGTATCCATCTTGCTATTGTTATTTAACTGTGGTAACAAAGAAATAACTTTGGAATAGGAAGTCAGGGTGCAGACCTAGACATAGCAATTCTCCTCATTTAGCTGGGCTCCTTAGATGCCCACTTTTCTATTTTAAAACAATCTCTAGAAAGATTCTCAGGATACCACTTTGTTAAGGCCAGTTTTATAGTTTATTTGGCGATATATTAAATACATGTACCTTGACATAGGATTTATGCGTAAAACAAAAAAAACATTTTATTTGGTAAGGCTTTCTGGTATCCCTCGTCTCTGTGCAGCGATTCGGAGGTTATGAATATCAGTCCAGATCCCAAAGAAGGAGAATCTTGTGATACTGATGCTGGATGGAGTAGTTGCTAGGTAGGGGTTTGTCTTATTGAAAAGATGGTAATGTCTTGCCATTGGAGACAATGTGGGTTAATGGAAAACATTATGGCAGAAATAAAAATGTTAATTATTAAGGCGTAGGTCTTTATTTTCTTTTTGTGCATTAACTATTTTGTCATCCTCCCTAATCACTTCTCCTCTCACAAGGTTGGTGTAGAGACTGGTTCATTGTCATCAGCAGACTAGATTTAGGAGCATTCTTTGAGATATGGAGCACATGATATTTATTGCAGTTCTAAGCTCTGATCTGTGACTAGATCTAAAGCTACTCACAATATTATCAGAGTTTATATAACAATTTTGACTACAGAAATAACACAAATGTTTGGCTATTTGAGAGGTCAAATGAGAATCAGAAAAAAACTGAGGCACAAGACAATCTTATTTATACGTGTGACAAATTCCATATCTTGCCATTAACACACATCTCTACATTTAGTACTATAGTGAAAATCATTAGGAAACAACTAATTTACATGCCCTTTCATGCTGCAACTTCCTCCATGGCATGGCTGAAGCAATCTGGGAGGTTTATGTGGCATTAATGCCCCACTGTAATTTACTGACCAGCAATTCATTCTTGCATAACAACTTTCCTTTTCTTTCCTATTTAATATTCCTATATATCTTAGAAGGCAAGTAAAAGGTGTACAGTGTAACATTAATGGAACCAGAACTGAGATTCTACCATAACACTTTAGTGAGACTCTGGGGGCCAAGACATTAAAGCTATAGTCTAACGAAAAGGCATTAAAAAAACGCTGCTGTCTGTCAATTGGCTCAACTTACCAGTCTTACATTCTAGACAGATGAATTTTTCATCGGGCAGTGAATTCAGCCCCAGACACTCCAGATGAAAGAGCTGATAGCATTCTCCTTCGCAACTAATCAAGGACTCCCCAAAGCGCTCACAAATCTTAAAAGAAAAAGGTGACATAATTTGTAGCTAAACGAAACCTACACTCAACAAAATGCAAGTTATTTTAACAGACATACAAATAATAAAAACTAGAAAAGTAATCAATAAAATATAAAAACGTGATATGAAACCTATGTGAAAAAGAAATGGAAAAAAACGATAGGGTAGGGTTTAATGTGCTATGCATGCATCAAAAGTAGAACATAACAATGGCAAGAGAGCCTATATTAAAGGCTCTCTTGCCAATGATACAGTCTTGTTTTGTTTCTATGTCAACTAAAGGTTAGGTAGCAAAGGAGAACTTATTACAGTCTTTTCAGTTTCTATAACATAACAATATTAGTTCTATAATAAATGTTAGCTTGCCATCCCGCCTTCATTTTACATATTAACAAGAAAAAAATGCAGACAAGGGAGCTGTTGATACAGACAGCTTTTGCTCTATGTAGGCCATACCAGAACAAAAAGAAATCTGACAGAAAAGAAGGCTATGTGGGGGAAGTGAGGAATACAGCCAAAGGAAATCGAGAGATGGAGAAGAGAGGTCTGCAAAGGGGGATTTGGGGGAACAAGTAGCACACAGGTGAAAGATGTAGCAACACGAAATGTTGGTGGGAACGAGGAGCCCACTTAGGAAAGAGGGACAGGCAGCAAGGAGGAAAAAGAGTGAAGTGAAGGTATGGCAGGCAGGAGAAACCGAGTGAAGCACATAAAAGAAGGACAGGAGGGAATAAATAGGAGTGGACAAAAGAGGGAAAGTGGAAGCAGCAAAACAAGCACTGATAAGCTGACAGAGGCCATAGGTGCAAAATAGTCCATCATACACATGAACTTAAACTGGTTCAGTATTTTCAAGAAATGGGGTAGAAAATTAAACAAGAGCAGCCAGTGGCTTCAGGGTGGTGAGAGGGAAATACTTCACCAAGCTGAGCTAGCATGGTATTAATACAATCTCAAGCCAAGGGTTGAAACAGGCTTGTCAAATAAAGCCAATGACTGATCGGGACAGAAAGAATCGTACTCGAAATACATTACAGACATAAGCCTGTTTGACAGCTGTGCTGTCAAAATCCAGACACAATTACCCATCAAGTGAACTGAACATATTTCATTATTAAATAGAAATGCAAGGAATGCATGTTTACACATTTAGGAGAAATTGCTCTAGTGTTCCCATTTACTATAGTTTATAATGCTTTCTCTATGTTTTTTTATTCTTTCTATTAACCATGAAACATATGCTGCAGTAGAAAACAGTACGATATACATAATAAGTGGTTTGGCATGTACACATTCTCTATGTTTTTATTACTTGTATTTTTTTAACGTTCTTAGATTGCTAATATGTTATGTTGTTACTTGTGTTCTATCTGGAACCTTTGCTCGTTGCCAGGAGAAGCAGGGGCGTAGGAGACACTAAAATTCTGGGGGGGACAGGGACAACCTTGTGGATTTTCCATTGACCCTATACAAATCACCACCCGTTAAACAAATACATTCGCATCGTTTTGAAGTGAAATATTGAGAAAAGCAGGCATGTAGTCACAGTTTGCATGTATGCTTTATTCTTGTTTACATTCACATAGTAATCAGACCAAATGTTTAAAAAAATGTATATGAATCTTGCATCTTCATGCACCAAGGTTGTAAGTGCATTATGGCTTGAAAAGTACCTGCTGTTGCATTCCTGGTCTCCAGAAATGTTCAGGCAACAATAAAAATGTGAAGATAACTTCGGTGATTAATGATCTTTATTGAGAGAGATCAGAGGTCTGAGTACTGAAAGTTTTGACTCATGGTAAGGTAGCCACAGTGGGGTAATATGCCCGCTACAAAGATCGTGTACCACGCAGATCACAAAATGTAAATAGGTCAGTGAGTTACTGCTTTTGTCTGAGAGATTCTTTTGCTATTTGCAGTTTATACATTAATCCTAACACTGAACAGTGAGCTATTAACCGTCATCAAGGAGATGTATGAAAACTGCAAGGTATAGATTAGAACGTTATGATATTTACCCAGTCTTTCATTATCCTAAAGTTTGAAAACGGGTTCTTTAGGATGGGAGTCAATTCTGATTATTAAAGAGAACCCCCAACCATGGTGTTATGTTTTAAATTATGGGTTTGTGCTTCTCTAGTGTTGCAAAGCCATCTGTGCCCTGGGCACTCCCCAACTTTTTGCTGACTGGTACTGGTGGTACCCGACTCTGACTGACCCTGGCCTCTGACTAACCAGGCCCAGGGCCAGTGCTATGTTGAAAGAGACACTTACAAATACAGTAAAAACACCTACATACACTAGGGTGCACTATGGGTTAGGGTACCTCCATGATTGACATGATCTTTCCTATACGGCCCTAGTACATAATAGGGCATGGGGATTGAAACTACCTTTAAGGTCCTAGTATATATTAGGGCATAGTGGTTTAGAGGCCAGAACCCCATTTCTGCTCTTGCATGTGTGCACTGCTGTAGCCTGAGGTCATGTGTTGGAGGACTGCTTTTAAAATGCAAATTAAGCCCAATCTTGACTTTGGGTTTAGGGCTCTTACACATTGATAAACTACAATGTTGGGGCATATTAGGTATCCCCAGGGGTTCCCCTAGGTGTCCTAGGGGTTAGAGGTCAGGTATGGACAAGGAGGGCCCTTATAAAATGAGTGTTATATGCCCTGGGTTTAGTGAAATTGCACATTTCACTGCCTACATTGTAGTATAGTGCTTCCCAAAATCGGCTTTTGTGCTAGGAGCACTGTGAAGTGAGGATCTGCAATATTTTGATATAATCAGAACCCCTAAATTCTTTGCTATGTATTCTAGGGGTGGGGGTCCTGTAGGTATAAGGAGGATCCTTATACAGGCCCTGGTATTGGAGAAATTGGCCAGTTAATTTTTCAATTGCAGATCCCCAGCTCATAGGTTAACATTGCAAGAGGTTATTAATTAATAACTGGAGAAAGGAAAGCCATACAACTAGGATTAAAGGACTCAGAAGAATGTTAATGATAAATGCAACAATGTGGTATTGTTGAATTTATTCTAAAATGTACAGACAAGAAGTTATAAGATTTTCTTGTCTGCAAGCCACAATTCAGCCCTTAGTGCCCTGCCTTGATTTGTCAGAGGTAAATGGATTGGACTGGCTGTTTGAAGCGGTGATAAATGACCCCTGGAGTTAGGTGGCCTGTCTGAGAGTAGAGTTTGCTGGGCATAGGAACGCCAGAGCCAGGGGTGAGTGGTAATAAACAATGCTCTTCAAGAGAAGGAGACAAGCTGGAAAAATCACCTTCATTTACAATTTACACCTCTCCCACAGCCGGATGGGGGGATTACGGAGGAATTCCCAGATGTTAGGGGAGTGGACCTAGGTATATGAAGCCATCCTGTAGGCTGGTTGAGTTTGTTCTGCTCCCTCTGCTGGAAAATCAGCCATGATGAATTTTGGAGAAATGATGCTCTCTTTGGGAAAATAATGCCCCACTTTAGAGGATGTGGTCATACCCTGGAGCATTGCCCTGCACCTCATTGGACAGGAGTGTCTTCCTTCTTGACCCAGAGAACTTGGAATAAGTATCTGAAAGGGACAAAGCCTCTCAGATGATTCTGCTTCAAACTTGGGAGAAGAAGGGTCCCTGCTGAGGAGTTTGATTTGAACCAACCAGGTTCTGGACTGAAGATTGTGCCTGTTGCACAATCTGGAATTACAGTCCTATGGACTACCTTGCTTCAAAAGGACTAAAGAGTGGACTCCCTGCAAGCTGAAGGTTAACAGAGCTAACCTGGCCCACCAAGAATCCCCAGCCTGGAGAACTACCAGTGAATTTGAAAGGGTTTTGTCCAAGTGGATTGTGGTAACTGAAGTCCATTTCAAGGACCATCTTGGAGATTCCAGACCCGTCGAGTAAGTTTTGGACACTTTGAGACCCTTTGGAAAACTTAAGGAAAAAGTTCCAGAGGTTTGGAGAAGTTTGGAGCAACTTTGGTAAAAAGCTCTATAAGTGGACCGACTCACTCTGGCCAGCCAAGCCGACAACCATCAACCATGAGCTGGCCTGCCGCCCAAGTTTTTCCGGCTGAAAAGCTCCAGGGGTCCGACTTCCAGAGTTTGATCGGTCATAGGTAGAAACCCAAGCTGGCGAACCCTCACCGAATCCGGCCTAGTGAAAAGCATTGAGGGACCCTGCAAGAAAAAGCTCTGCAAACATTTCTAATTCTGAACTTAGAAAAGTTGACCGGGCCAACCATGAGAGCCAAGCCACCCACCATCAACTGTGTGCCAGCCTGCATCCCTAGCTCATACCGCTGGAAAGCTCCGCAGGTTGGACTTCCATAAGTTTGACTGGGAGTTCGTTGCAAGACAAGCTGGCGATCCCTCACCGAATCGGGGGTTGCTGAGAGCTACGACGGACCCCGTGAAAAAAAGCTCCAGAAAAGTTTCTAAGTCAGAAGGTAAAATCTTTGACCAAGACCTATCGCAAGGAGTAGCCCCTGCAGGGCTTCATCGTGGTCGGCCTGAAACTTTGACTGTGAGCAGGTCCAGCATGACCAGATGTACCAAAAGGGGATATACATTTCTACGTGCTATATCGTGCAAAAAATGTTAAAAGTCATATTCCCGTTAGCCTGCATTGGATTTTTTTCATTTTAAAGAAAAAAATATTTTTTAATTTTATAAATTGGTGTTGGATTTTTATCGTGTTGTGTCTTAATTATTTACTGAACCAGAGTTTTTAAATGCTTTACATACCTGCTAACAGCCAAGCTAGCAAGGGTTGAGCATGAGAATAATTTTCAAAGACTGGTATAGCTATATATTGAGGTAGTGTCCTTATTGCCGGGGACAGATATACATTTGCCCCTACTATTAATCCACTTTCCAACATCCAGACCAAGCACTCTTAAACAATACGGTCTACAAGTATGGATGACATGTGACTCCTACACCCTGTAGTTTTATTTAACATTTCCAATACACAGATTTACACACCTATGATTGACTGCCTCTGTGTAGTGTGAATGATGTAAAGTGTTGACACCCTGCACTGGTATGAGTGGTGCTATATAACTAATTGAATGCTTCTGAGAGAGTAGGTATGGAGACTTGGGCAGCACTATTAAAGGGTGGTAGTGAGTGAATCTGTGTCGGAGCTGGGTTGTTGAATACCAAGGCTGTCTATCTGATTTCATCTCCTGCCTCCTTTATCCACCAACATACTCTCCCTCCACATTATCTCACTCTTCCAGGTTCCTGCTCATCTTTGCTTTCTCCTTATTCTCTGTTTTCCATATTTCCCTTCCTCCTTCTGCCAACAACTCTTGATGCCTTTCTCTTGTTCAGTTTTACAGTCTGATGGTTTAAATAATGTACTGGTACCTAACAAAGAATACAGTTCGCCTCACCTGCAGACACCAACTTAAATTAAGCATCATTAGCTTGCAGCCCACCAAGGAAATGCCGAGTGGCTATTCCGGCCCTTTCTGCATTGTATATCCTTCCTGAAGAGCAGATACACCCTATTCTCTCCATTCTGCAAGACACAAGGATCCTAGCCTTCTCCCTTCCCTATGGAAGGGAGAAGTGTGCGTGGCGATCGGTCTCTCCGAGTGCCAGGGAACCGCCCGCCATTGGAATATGGCGGGCAGTAATACAGTCATCAATGGTGGTGGGACTGTCAACGATGCGGTGATGTGGCAGTCCCACCACCATTATAATCACCCCCTGAGTTTAATGTGCATGCAAATCCAACATTATCAACCCCATGTAAGTTGCACTAGTAGTGCTGAAAAAGTCCAATGGAGGTACCAATGACAAGGGGGACTGGCCTCAAGGGTCTTGTGACCTCAGTGACAGAGTCACTGTTGCTCTAGTGTGTGCTTCTTCGTATGCCTGTTCGCAAGACTGGAGATGAACTGCATGGATTGTGGTGGAAAGGCCTTCAAGGTTAACCCACACTTGCCACTGTTAGGGTCCATCTGCTGGTGCTAAGAAACCAGGGCTTCTAAAGTCTATCGGGCCTTCTAAGGTGTAGCATCGGAATGAGCTCTGTCAGGAGTGTGGACTGGTGGACTGGTCATGAAGGCTGAAAATGGTGCTCCAGTTCCAAATTTGGCAGCTCTGGCTAGAGTGCCACATCCTGTCCCCCACTGAACACCATACTGCCCCACTGGGTTAAACTGGCACTGCCTTCAGCTACAACCCAATTGTGCTGAGACTCAATTCAAATTATGCATTGGACAAGAGCAAAATGCTGCCTGAAAAAAAGTAACAACATCCTGTAAAAAGCAAACACTGAATGCAAGGATGAGCAAAGCATGTGAAGTGTAAGCAGGAACAACAAGGTTACATTAAATGTTTTAAACTCATTATTCAGAAATCAGTAAGTGATTTTGCCTGAAAAGTTTTGGACATGACTACAGGACTAGGAAGGGCCATTTCAATGTCCATTGCTTATATCATTATAAAATATAGGCAGTTTGGTTTAAAAAAGACCAAATCCCTCAACACAGAGCTGTGGTACACATTTCATTTTATAGGCTAAAATAATTAAAACAGTTGAAAACGCTCATATTAAACGTTTTCCAGTCCACCCCTCAACCAGGTATTACAGTCCCTTTATGAATGGTGCACTTCCCCACCCTGGGAAAACAATGTTGTTCAAAGAAAGAAGATAAAAAGAAAGTAGCGCTTCACTGGAAAACTCTGTAAAGCAGCGCTAAGGTGCATAGGTGTAAATAACAATCTGGCCTGTCTGCTGACCACTCTGTATTGCTTTATTTGGTTATTTAATAATTTTTCTTAATTTGATACTTTGTTCTCTCCGTCCCGCGGTTGTACTTTGGAATAGAACCCTGTCAGAAAATTCGTACATTTCCAGCTAAAGTGTTCTGCTCAGTTTTGGATCCATTTCACGGAGAACAAATACAGAAAATGAGAGGCAAGAGAGAGTATGTAACAGCTGTCTTTTGAAATCCGCACATAAAGATAAGCGAGACAGCAACAGAAAGAGATGGAGGAATAAGGAGAGAGAGAGGGGGAGGAGGGAAGCTACCAGAGGCTGAGCGGGAGAAGCGGACACAGCCCTTGCCTTCTCTGGGAATGACGGAAAAGAGACAAGAGTTTGTTACCTTCTCTGCCCTTCCCAGACTGGCCAAGCTTTACGGCAGAATAACAAAGGGCAGATGGCCTCTTTTGACTGCGGGCAGGTGAATCACACGTCAAGTACAGGGCCATTAGGTAGCGCTTTCGCGCGCCAATGGCCCTGTGCATAACAGAAGGGAGAGGGGAAATTCTTTGTCCCCTCGTCCCCCCGTGTACCCCCACTCCAAAATCTGGGGGGGGGATATGTCCCCCACGTCCCCCACAGTTCCTACGCCCATGAGGAGAAGTGTCAGTTTGATTTTAGTCTTCTCCTGAGCAACTGGATTTTCAGACGTGGCTTCTGTTCTCCTGTATACTAAAGAATAAATACTTTGGATTTATGTCATACGATCGACTGCCCTTGAAGTATCACCTTCCCTGATACTACATCTGGCACCAGGAGTGGGGTTAGCAGATGTGTTTTGACTGTTTCGCCTTTTGCTGGACCCACAGGCTGAGCTCGTCGAAGAAACCTTCTGGGAGCTTTATGGGGCATCCTTTTTATTTGTTCTCTTCAAGGTACACAACAGTGTTTCGCACGCAGTCCGAAAATTATTTCATTAGATTTGAGTCTTTATTCTGCCGTTAAGTCTTGTGCGCGCACCACAAGCTTCACGTGCCTTTATTCATGCGTACTCTATTTACTGTTGGAGTCTGAGACTGTCTCCCGGCAATGGCAACGGCACCTGTGCCACGTCATTCAGCGCACACACCACAAGCTTTGAGTGCTTTCCTTCACCTGCATCTTACCTCCTGCCGGAGTGAGTGTCTGTCTCCCGGCAACAGCACTTGCCCCAGCAATGTTCTTCGACTGCGTCCTTCAGCGCAACCCCGGGGAGCTCAACTCGGTTTCCTCTGATGGAACAAGGTTTCGTATGAAAGAAACTTCCTCTGATGCAACCTTCTCCATTAAGGTGTAATACTTTAACCAACATGTTCGTAAATACGAATATTGCATTACACTATTTTATACTGAATCTAGGGGAAGCTTCCCTATGTGCATTACTAATAAGTAATGGCTGCCGAAAATGCGGGATTCTCTGCGCATGTGTCTACTGCATCTACGTAGTAGGACGTCCTTGCTTTTGGTGGGAAAACTTTGCAGCTGCGCAGTAGCTATTAAGATGGCCTCCTGAAACTCAAATGTTAATGCACATGCTACGGGTGGGAATTGCTTGGGAAAGTAAAATTAAGGGACAGGAATATTGAACAATGAACGACAGAAAAAAGTATTACATTAGTATGGTGTGATGACCTCTCCCCATCTCCTTGCCCAATCAGAAGTAGGGATTATCACGATATTGAAACATAGGGGGGTGGTACATACACGTAAAACAGTATAACTAAGGTAGGCTTAGTCAGTTAGATGTCAGACTGTCTCAGACGTCACTGACCCATCAATGACGCAGACGACGGCGAATGCCACAGAGGTCAGAGACGCAGTCCGAGCACTCGGACAGAAGACTCGAGAGAAAGAAAGCAACGGATATACTGCCGAAGAAGAATCCGATCATCTAGAAGGGGAACGCGGAAGAACAATCGAGGAGGCACACCCAAGGAAGGGGAAGATTCGAAGAGAGTAGTGCCAGAGAGGGGGTGTGACTCTGGCGTTGCATCTAGAAGAGGTCACCTATCCTGTGTTGAACCTGTCCTGATCCTTGGGTTCCTGTCTGACCCAGGGGTCCCTATCTAACTCCGTGGCCAGGGGTTGGTCCTCACACCATTCTAGGTAAATATAATTCTGTGTAGTATGTCCTTGTACTGCTCTCTGTTTCTACCCTCTCCAGGTACTGTCATCATTAAGATTTAACCAAGTCATTTTATTCTATTCTTGATTATTTCCTAAAGAAATCTGTGTGTGCGACATGTATTGGTATTTGACTTGCAAAATTACTGATTAGATAAAACTTTTTAAGCTGTCTTGAGTCTGTGGTTATTTGAAGAATAAAGATAATGACATTTCTACCTACTCTACTAACTACCTGACCTATTGACCAGAGGAAATTGGGACCCAAGGTGATAGGGTTGGTATGAATTGGTAAAGGTAAAATCCATCACTCAGGAATAACAAAATTTGACTCCAGCGGTAATTACCGGTTAATGTATGAATGTTTATGGGCCCAGGTGAGCATGGTAGTTTATGAGTAAACCAAACTGGTAAACCCCACTGGATCAGTTTTTCTTGGTAGCAGAGTTATGGTTAGGTTTTAGTCAGGTAGGTAGAAAATTGTATTGAGAATTATTTATTTATGCATTAACCAAACCTGTGTGTATTGTTTTAGGTTGTCTGGAAATTACCGGGAATATTGAATAGCGGGTGGTAAATGGAAGCCATACTGCAGTGAGGTTACTTGCCATGAAGAAGAAAGTGTGAAAAGTTATTCAGAACTTGAAGCACTGATTTAGGGATTATTCTTTGTATAAAAGTGAGAGTGATTGGTAGCAAAAGAGTTCGCTAGAGAAACTTTGGTCTTTTATCACTTAGAAAGGGTAATACTAACGAAGTAGCAGGTTCTTTGATGCTTGAGTGAAGAGTAAGTGGAAGAGGTTTTACTTGTAATGTGTGAAGGGTAAGCAGAAGGTTTCACTCGCAGCGGAAGAAATTGACTTTTCTTTGAATTTAGTAAATCAGGCACAGTAGCAAATGTTTCTACGTTAGAAATTAATGTAATGTGTATGTGAAATTGTAAGAAATTACATTTCGTATTACCTTGTAAAAGGAGGGATCAGTTGCGGGTGCTGCACTGACGTCACTGAGAGCCTTGCTGTGATTGGTTGAGACAGCGGGCGTGTAGCTGATGTGAAATTGTAAAGGAGGGGTCAGTAGAAAGGAGTGAAACTGACATCACTGAAAAGCCGCGAAAGCATTTGTTAAGCAAAACAGAAGTTGATTGGTCACCAGAATAAAAGACGCTCTTGTATTGGAGAAGTATTAGAGTAAAAGCGAACATCTAATTAGTCATCAAAATAGAAGCCCGATAATAATAGACAGTGGGATTTGTTTGTGGAGACACGATCAGACTATAATAGGGACTCGTCCAGATAGAAGAATTATTGGGTTTGGCCACGAACAGTATATTTAGGCTTTCCTGTTTTCAGTTTCTATTTTTGGTAAATTCTGGTGGGGTTTTTTCAGTGTTTTCAATATCCTAAAAAACTGTTTTTATCAGTGGTTACACATTTTCGCGCCACTAAAAATAACAGAAAAAGTGTTTTTCCGGTGTTTATGGAACGTTTTACTTTTATTATTGATTGTTTTCTGCACTGAAAGAATATGGTATATAGACAGTGTACTTATAGTGTATATGAGGTCCAAATAGATTTTTGCAAATTAATCTTATTGTAGTACACCATACAATACTTCTTCAGTGAGTCTTAGGGTCATGTGCGCTCGCTCTTTCCTTTCCATGTAAACTTCTGTGAAAAGGCCCTCTCAGCATTCATAGACCATTGGGCTGAGAACCATCAGCTAAGGGACACAGTTGGGATGACTCTTTCTTTGATGTCACATAAAGCACGCAATGATAAATATTTGCGTTTTAGTTCCTGTGCATATGAAAACAGTGCACCAGAATGAACTAAAAAGTCAATAGCATCCCCCATTAACTCTTAAGATTGTAAAGATGCTTTCAGCATACCATCTAACAAGTGGCAAGGATCTACTACAGGGAATCACTTCAGCTCAGGTATCAATTTTGACAGGTCATCACACAACTTTTTTATATACGTAGCTGAATCACTGCATATACAAACAATATCACTCCAATCTTTGTTGAACTTGGAAATATCCTTTTTTGCTGAGCATTACAAGTGACACTGCATTCCATGTTATCCAAAAGTCTGGTGTCATGTTTTCACCACTATCCCAGATGCTTGGTGATATATATGCTGGTCACTATACCTTGCATTGAATGTTTAAAGCCTGAGGTGTTGGCAATTCACCTACTATCAATTCTGACCCACTAGAAACTATGGTCTGATGTATTAAGGGTTTTTACCCATTCTCTGTGGGTATATGTGATGACACATATTAGGAAAGATGTTAATAAAAACAGTCATTTTACTTATCGGTGAAAGAATCCAATGCAGCCAAAATATCAAATATGAGTTTGATATTTCCTGATTCTGTATAGTTTATAAAATAATTAAACTAGACCTAAAACATGAAACTAAACCCTGCATCTTTAGACCAAAGGCCACAAAACTGAAAAAGTAAAAGGAAGAAGAAAAAATATTTTAGTGGCATCCCTAAAGAACAAAACTCAAGCAGAATAATGTTAGCTAGTCTTTCTTTCTGCTAGCTTGTATAACAAAGTTACATTGTATTGATGCCTTCAGGAAGAAAAACATGACTCTTTCACTCTTGTTTTCCTTTCTTTGAATGGCATTTAGTTTGTGGTTGTCCAGGGTTTTTTTCAGTGTTTATATGTTTTCACTGGTGAGGGCTATTTTCTTTCAGTGGGGTTTTATCAGTTATTATAGGTTTAAACCTGAAACCCCACAGCCTAAGTATATTAAAAAAAATTCACACAAAATGTACGGAGAAAAGGGAAAAATGTCATTTATGCAGAAAATTAAAAATTATTTTAAAAAGGATAAACCCATTAAAACTAGAGAAGGAATTCTTATCCCTCACCCGAAAACGCCTGCATCATACATGATGATGGGAAGAGGCTATCATACCTACGTATGGCTAGAACGTTGGATAGAATATACAAAAGATGATGGAGTATTCGCATTTCCTAGGTTCTGAACATTTAAAGGGGGAATTTTACAAAATTTACGAACTCGCATGAATGAGTTAGAACCAAGACCTAGATAGACCCAGTACGAAGCTTTAGAAGAATGGTAAACAGAGGCATTTGAGCGTGATAGATCACTAAGTAACAGGAGCCTTCGTACATTTTATCCCAAATTTTCTAGAGAAATTCGAGAAAGTCAGATGAAACAATGGAGACAAGCCATGGTGGTTGAAGGATTATATCCTGTACTAACGACAGAAGAACAGAGAGGAAGCAAATGTACAGAGAACATAAGACATTTAGTGACAGGTAGTGGAGATTCAGAAGATGATTATTTTGAAGATATTTTAATGAAAAATCCTCCACCGTATCAGGAAGAGTCAAATAGAATTACCCCATGTACCCAGTTCTAAAAACACCTTTAGTTCCGCAGTTTGTACACGAGATTACAATAGAAAGGGTACTTCAAGAAAAAGAAAAGGAAGCGATAAATAAAAATAGAAGTGAATTAATTCCGAAAATAACTCAGCTGAACACAAATCCTGAAGCACTAACAATACCCGTAACTATAGGTCCCGTTGTTCCCTTATATGGGGCTAAGCAAAATTGTCTTAAAACACCTGTCAAGACTACACCGATCATGCAACCCAGAAAAAAATATATAATAATTGATGATCAAGCCAGTGAATGTTAATCGATAATTTCCTTAATGGATTTGCCAATAAGAGAGTAAGTAAATGATTCACCCAGAAAAGTCACACCAGGTTGTTCGAAAGAAGTGTGAAATGAGACCTCTAAAAGAACGAGAAGTGCCACAATGGTAACCCCAGAAGAAATAGAAAGAGGCACACGAGACATAGATAGACCAAAATCCCAACTAAAGATATTAGATATATTTAAGAATGGAATTGGAAGAGATGATAGCTGGGAATATAGGAGTGGATAGGTTAAACACCTTTAGTGAGGAAGAGTTGCTATTCATATGCAGAAGCATCACCCAAAATACCAAAATATTTCATGAGAAAATGATGAATTTGGCCTCAGAAATGGGAATTGACATAGGGAAATCCAAAGTATTGCAGAAAACATATAGAGCAGATTTTTCTGATAAGGAGTTAGAGAACATAAACGTGTCAGGAAGGAAATTACAGATAAAAGAATTGTTAACACTGTTGCAAAAATGGAGAGATTTAAATGGATGCAAAACTAGGTGGACAAAGAAAAAGGAATAAGCACAGGCGAATCGAACGACATCTGAGTAACAGAAAAGGTTGAAAGATTGTGCCCAATGAGAGAAGTTCCAGGAGGAGGTTATGTACATTTCCCATTGACCCGATAGAGTAGAATGGTACAGGCAAGTTGAAAGATTTGTAAAGGTTTCAAAAGTTTTGTTAAAGGACTTAGATGGTCTATTCAACATAGTTGCACCTGCCCATTTGTGGACAGAATGTAAAATTACAATAGATTGCTCTAATGATGAGTACCTGGAGGATGAAAAGATAGAAGCCCCGTCAGAAGAAGTAATGAAAAAAATATCACCAAGTAATCACTTTCCTGATAGGGAAGATTCCCCCAAAAGAAACTGATTGGATAAAAATAGACAGAACAACCCAAGAAAAAGACGAATCAGTAAATGCCTACTATGAATGTATTTTACAAGTGTTCAAGCAGTACATTGGGTTTGAAAATATTGGAGTCAAAGACATGACACATTTCGTGTATAGGTTTGTCTCTGGGTTAAAGCTGAACATATCGCAAATGATTAAGCAGTACATTTTATTCTGGCAAGCGAAGCCTATAGACAAAATCCTCAAGTACGCAAAGTACTGTGGAGAGGAACTCGATAATAGACGAAAGAATTTAGAAGAAAAAGTAATGTGGGCCCAAGTTAAATTAGCAGAACAGCAAGAACTCCAGCTAAATAATCAGGCAGGAAACCAAGGAAAAGGGCAAGACCAAGGCGAAAATACTCGGGGTTAATCAAGAGAGAGATTGAATAGAGAAGAGGCAAAGAAAAAGTTTCACTGTCATGGGTGCGGAAAATTGGGGCATTGGAAAAACGAGTGTAAACTTATATAGAATATGAACACCCAAAATCAAAATTTAAATCCACAGATGCAGAATGAGGTGTTAATGGGACAGCCGCAGCAGGTTGTAAATCTACAGAGTCAATTGCCAACTGTCCCTATGCCCAATTTTGTGAGTCAAGACAAGTACAGTGTGGACACCGGATTCCAGGAAGGCAGTGGTAAGAAAGATTTTGTAACGCCACAGTTTCTTTTGCAGGATTCCTATTTCGACAATGATATACAATGACGGTGCCTGAGAAGGGAGGAAGAGGAGTGCCCACTTGGCGCATCCTTGCCGGTAGACCAGTCAGGTCCATATATAGATGGTAAGATTGTATGTTGGATACTGGTGCTACCTGTTTTACTGTGAAAACAGCAGACATCCCAAACCTACCCCTTTCGGGAGAACGATCCAAGTAGTGGGCTTTCCTAATAAACAAATTAGGACCCCAATTACAAAACCAATGGAGGTACGTATTGGCAATTTTAAAGAGATGCATAAGTTTGTGGTGTGTGACTGGAGTCCTGTGAATTTACTAGGAAGGGATTTATTGTGCAAAATGAATTGCACAATATTCTGCACACAGGATGGTGTTGCAATTCAGACCCCCGATGAAGACGGAGTCTATAAAATCATGTTATTCAAACAGGGAACAGAAGTAAATGAAATGTTTTCCATGATTACAGAAGATGAGCTACCAGATTAGGTCAAAACTACTGTAAATCCTGAAGTGTGGGATTTTACAGGAAAAAAAAGTAGGATTAATGGCAAATGTAGATCCAGTAAAAGTAACTGTGAAAGAAAGTGCAGTTTATCCAAATACCCGACAATACAAAATGAGCCCAAAAATTAAAGCTGGTGTTGCAGCAGAAATTGATTGATTGGTTGATCAAGGCATTCTGAAAGAAATAATGAGTAGTCCTTGTAACTCCCCTATAATTGGTATAAAGAAACCTAACAGGAAATATAGGATGGTTCAAGATCTGAGGTATTAAGACTGCCATACCATGTTGCCCTGTAGTGCCAAATCAGCAGTAATTTCATTCCAGATACCATGGACAGCAGCATGGTTTACGGTAATTGATTTATGCCATGTTTTTTTCTCCATTCCATTGCATCCTGATAGTCAATTTTTATTTTATTTTAATTTTGAAGAGCATGTTTACGTTTGGAATCGCGTTCCTCAAGGGTACACTTAAAGTCCTTCAATTTTTAACCAAATATTAAAAAGATGTCTTGAATCTCTGCTGTTACCCAGACAATCTTAGTTGGTGCAATATATTGACAACCTATTGGTTGCGTTGAAAACCTGAAGTGACTGTGTTACCAGTGGCGGCTGGTCCATAGGGGCGCCAGGGAGGCACTACACAAAAGACACTGCTCACTGCAGTTCGGGCAACAGGACTGTAAGCAGACAAATTGACAGCTTTCACAAAATTGTCTGTTTACATTTCCGGACCAGCCTGTGCTTCACGGGTGAAAGTGAGCATTTCAACGCACAGTGCACGCAGGCGAGAGCAGGAGTCCAGAAGATCTGACTGCGCATGTGAGAGAGGAGCGTAGCTCCTCACTCACATTCACAAACAAATAGGTTTGCTGCGCATGCCTAGTGTAGTGCAGGCGTCAGAAGATAGGCTCCTGCTCGGGCGGTGATGTATTTTTCACAGTCGCCCCATGCCCAATTAAATGGCAGGATAAAGAGTAAACAAGTGTCTGCCACCCGGCCCCCGTTGCATCCAGTCTCTTGATTTGGCAGTTAGTATTTCCTGTTGAGCGGCAAAAGAAAAAAGAGGGGAGAAGTTAGTTCCACCACATTGCAGAGGAGACGGGATGCAACGCGGGACCTGAGGAGATGCCTGGTAAGTTTTATTCATTAAATTAACCCCCACCCTCCCTCCCCACCAATAGCCCCCAGAGTCATACCCCCCCCCCCCCCTTAGTCATGCTGGCCGTGGAGTTTCCTGCAATCCAATTTTGATTGATTGACCCCTGGTTTTACACACCTGTTAGTCAAGAAGACACTTTGGGAGGTGGGTGGGTGTTCGCTGAACTGGAAAGTCGATCGGTTTGGGGTTTTCCTTCATCAGCGCTTCCCTCAGCTGCCTTTCCGCACTGCCCTCCAGAAGGTCAAGGTTACCAATTAGTCAGGTTTGCCTGAGGTCACAGAGTGTAATCAATGTGGAGCCTGCTTTGTAAAAGGTGCTCTAATTGGCATCAAAGAGCAGATAAATAACTGACAAAGCGAGCATTAAGGCAAAGGAATACACAGCACACTGCTCAGCTGTGATCACACGAGGCACAGAGATGCCGGCAACAGGTCGGACAGCCTGTGAATGGTAATGTCACTTGGAAGATGATTCCAGGCTGGACTGCTAAGAAGCCGCAGGCACTCCAGTCCGGAGCTCAGCAGAACCCACGAGGAGTGCAGAGGCACAAGTTAACACGCCATGGCTGCAACCTGCTGCTCCGGGCTCAACTCCGATCTACTGCCGAATGGAGCAAGCTGCCAACTTGCTTAATCTGAAGGTCTGCGCCTCCAGAAGACGACAACCTCAGACGTGGTCATTTTCGAATCAAATTTGTGGTCTTGATGAGAAGGAAGGACGAGGAATAACGATTTATGTTAAAGTTATGCCAGACCTACCCAGCCGCTTCTATGGACTAGTCAAGCTATAGTAGCCATAGTTTGGAACCTGAATGATGTGACATACTGTTTAATTTCTGGAAAGTTTTAAATGTGCTCATTGTATGGTTTTTATATGTACCTGATGTCAATAGTTGACTAGTAATATGAACTCTTAGAACTGTGTGCATTCATCGTGGTATGAAACTATAAGGAGACTTAACAAATATATAAAGTGAGAAATGCAGTACATTTTTAGTTGTTTGAATAATTATTCTAAATGTGCATCAATATTGACGTTCAGAGCTGCTCCTAGCTCTCATCTTTAATTTGAGATTCTCCAGCCACAAAATATACCACTACCTGCTATTTTAATTAAGGCTGACTACTTTACTGACTCTGAAGACAGACCGCAGCAAACATTTTTAAAAATGAGTTTACTATTTACCTGACATCTCACTTGCTGGCTCGAAGTAGTGTCGCACACAGCATGTTCATTTGATTTTTCTTCCTTCATATTCACTGTCCTTATAATTGTTTTTACCCTACACTGCATGTTATTGAATTCTTGCAGTCTCAACATTTGGTCCTTATATATTTGGAACTGATTCACACGCTCGCTCGACACAGTGATGAATGAATGAATAAATGATGAATTAGTAAAGCGCATGGCTGCCCTTAGACTTCCCAGCGCTTTGCAGTCAGAGACTGAGTTTGAGCAAGTTAGACCTTACAGATATTGCGTGAACAGCCATGTTTTGATTTTTTTGTGGAATTGTGGCTCCCCCTCTATCCGCCTAAGTTCCAGTGGTAGGGAGTTTCATAATTTGGGGGCCAGGTGGGAGAAGGATCTTCCTCCCCATTTTTCCCTGCTGACCTTGGTTTGAACTAGCCTCTCTTCTGCACTGGAGCGCAGCTATCTCTTTGGAATATAGGGCGAGATTAGATTTCTTATTTTTTTTGGGCCTTTCTTGTGTCGTGCTCTATGAGTTATGACCACAATTTTGAACTTTATTCTGGCCTCTACTGGGAGCCAGTGAATTTTCCACAAATGCTTTTTTACTGATTCCCGCGCTGGGATGTTACACAGTATTCTTGCGGCCGCATTCTGGGCTATCTACAGCCTCTGAATAACATATTTGGGTGCCCCTAAGAATAGTGAATTTCCATAATCCAGTCGCGAGGTAACCAGCGAGTGGATCAATGTCTACCTTAGTTGGGTGGGTATCCCGTCTAGAATTTTCTGTAGACTTCTAAGAAGTCCAAAGCAAGTTGCTGTGACTTTATTGGCCTGTGTGATCATGGAGAGGTTTGTTTATAGCGAGAACCCCAGATTTTTTACTGTATCTGCTGGGTTTGGTGGTATACCCAGGCATGCTGACCAGTTTATTATTGGTCTCGGTATTGCCTTGTTTCCAATGAGAAACAGTTCCGTTTTCTCTCCATTTAACTTTAAGCAGCTTGCAGTCATCCATTCCTTCACTTTAACCAGACATGAGGACAGTCAATCACCATCCCGAAGTTTTTTGGGTCATGGGAGATGATCAGCTGCGTATCATCGGCATATGAAGTCATGGAGATTTCAAATTCCAATCCAATTTTGGCAAGTGGTTCCACATACACATTGAAAAGTGTTGGACTCAGTGAGGAGCCCTGAGGGACTCCACACTTCAGTGACATAGTTTTGGAAAATATATAATTTTCTTGTACTTGAAATGTACATCCGTTCAGGAATGAGGTTAGCCATTTGAGTGCCGAACCTTTTATTCCCTTATCTGAAAGTCTTCTACACAATATACGGTGATTCACCGTATCGAATGCTGTGCTCAAATCTAGTAAGAGTAATGCAGCAGGTTTTCCTATGTCTAGTGACTGTTTTAACTCCTCCACTACTACCAACAGAGCAGTACCGGTGCTATGTTGTGTCCTAAACCCCATCTGTGAGTGGTGGAGGCAGTGGTTGGTCTCCAGGAATTTTGCCAGGCACTTGTTGACTTGTTTTTCCAATAACTTGCCAGCATATGGTAGTAAGGAGATGGAGCGGTAGTTTTCTGGTTGTAATTCGTCCACATTAGCTTTTTTTGGCAGTGGTTTTATCACTGCATGCTTCCAAACCGTTGGAACTGTGCTTGTCTCTAGTGATTGATTCGTAATCTTTATTTAAGTGGGTGCAATAATGGGTGCTACTTTTTTGAGGATATGACTACAGTACGACTATAATGTTACGCCCTACCACTTTCAAATGTCACCAGCCGCCACTGTGTGTTACTGATTCAATTGCTTTGCAAAATCATCTAGCCGAAGGTGGACAAAGTGTCACCAGAGAAATCCAGATTTGCAAGAATTCAGTCAAATATTTGGGACACCACATAGAAAGAGGTGTTCGGAAAGTGACCACAGACAGACAAAGGCGATTACCACAAATCTAAAAAGAAATAAGGATGTTTCTTGGAGCTGTAAGTTATTGCAGACAGTGGATTGTGGGATTTTCATTATTGGCCAAAACCTTGATACAAATGACCAAGAAACAAGCAAAAGATCCAGTAGAGTGGGATGATGAAAGCATGACAGCTTTCACAAAGTTACAAAACTGTTTGTGTGAAGCACTTGCCGTTGGTATGCCAGATTATTCAATAGAATTTGCATTGTTTTGTTACGAGAGAGATAATTTTGCACTCTCAGTCCTAACACAGAGACATTGCCTGATGCGACGTCCTGTGGCATATTTTTCTGCTACTTTGGACTCCGTGGTATCTGCTTTGCCAGGTTGTCTAAAAGCTGTAGCTGCAACGAGCAGGAGTCTGGAACAAAGGGAATCAATTGTGATGGGACATCCTGTAAAAGTGTACGTCCCACATTCAGTTGTAATTCTGTTGACAAGAGCACAAACTCAGTATCTTACTCCTAGTCGATTGACAAAATATGAGCGAGTTATACTAGGGGCTGAGAACATAAAAATAGTCAGTTTTAAACCCAGCTACTTTGTTGCCAGATCCATACCAGGAAGATGTGAAAAATGAAGTCGAACATGAGTGCCTCAACGTTACTGAACTCAGTACCAAACCCCGACCAGACATACAGGAAGAACCCTTGAAGGATGGAGAATATGAGCTCTTTGTAGACGGCTCGCGTAGGCGTCATGAAGGAGGAGAATTGAGCATTGCTTATGCTGTGTGAACATTGGATGGAATAGTCGAGGCATCCTATTAACCAGACATTTTGTAAAAGAATTGATTGAAGCAAAAAGAAGTGGCATTGGTCAAGTGTGCTGCTCACCAATCAGGAGATCATGTGACAGCTGGTAATCGATATGCTGACCAGGTTGCCCAATATTGTGCTAAATACGAAATAGCATTAAACAAGAAAATTGAAACATGTGGAATCAGCTGCAAACTTATGCTACTTGGGGGTATAAACAGATGAGAGGAGGTAAAAGACCTACAAGATAATGTAGGCATGAAAGAAAAGGAGGAGTGGGAGAAAATAGGTTGTCAGAGAAGGGCTGAAGATGGTGTGTGGGTCTATTTAGATGGAAGACCAGTGATGCCAGACTGTATGCTCGCATCCATGGCTAGAATGTATCATGGAGACACCCACATAGGCAGAGATGCTATGATTAGACTTTTCCGACACGACTTGTTCAATTCAAGGTTCAGGAATGTCTCAGAGAGTCTTTACCAGAGATGCTTAACATGTCAACAAATTAATCCAGGCAGGAAAACAGTAGTCAGCACAGGAAGAATTGGAAAGGTTAAAGGTCCATTTATAAGACTTCAAATTGATTTTATTCATTTACCTGTTTGTCAAGGGCTGAAATATGTATAGTTTGTTTATTTTCGAAGTGGGTGAAAGCATACCCGACCAGGCGAAATGACAGCTTGACATTGGTCAAACTCCTATTGAGGGAACTCATTCCTCGATTCTGTTTTCCAGTAATTATTGAATCAGATAGAGGGTCTCATTTCAATAATTACATAATTTGATTAATTTGCGAAGCATTTAAAATTGAACAAAAGCTGCACTGTGCATACCACCCAGAGGCTTCTGGAGTGGTAGAACAATTGAATGGCACAATTAAGCCAAGACTGGGAAAAATGTGTGCATTCACCCCACTGGAGTGGCCAGACGCTTTACCTCTTGTCCTGATGGGACTCAGGAATGTCCCAGATAAAAATAATGGTTTGAGTCCCCATGAAATACTCATGGGAAGGGAAATGAGGCAAGCATGCATACCAGGACTGTTGAATATATCTGATGATTTGGTACTGGAGTATTGCAAAGAGTTGGCTGACCAAGTGCGTTCTATATCTCACGAGGTTGGGGAAGACGCAGTTGCCAGGCAGCCGAACCAAGTGCATGATCTGAATCCCGGTGACTGGGTAGTTGTGAAGAATCGCACTTGAGAATCATGCCTAGCACCAAGGTGGGAAAAACCACATTAGGTTAAATTGGTTAAAACAACAGCTGTAAAATGTGCAGGCTTGTCTAATTGGATTCATGCAAGCCATACAAAAAGAGTACCAGCACCTGACGAAGTAGATCCCCAACTAACTCGAGCAGTTTAGGCCGCTGATGGTTGTACAGCTGAAAGATCATGATTAACAGATCCTGAAGTAGCTGATCAAGGACAACCTAGCACTAGTCAGGATGACTGGATCCCAGTAGTGGATATACCTGAAGGGATTGAGAGATCAAGAAGCCAAACCTGATTAGAAAGACAAGAGTGAGGACGAGCTAGGAATAGAAGAACGCGATCAGATAAGAGAAAATATAGTTGTAAAAGAACCTGAGCAGGACCAGATAAGGAAAGAACATTCTACTCGGAGGGAAGAAAATAAATGCCCCATCCACAAGTCTGAGAAGGGACAGATAGGTCTTAGAGAACACGCCCAGGCAGAAAAAATCCAAGAAACTGAAAGACCTGAGCAGGATCAGTTAGAGAAAAACGAGTTCAAGAAGAATTAGAAAAACAAATCAAAACGAATCCTAAACAGGGTCAGATTAGGGAAGAAGAACAAATACAGGCAGAAACAGCTGAGGTGATAAGCCCTGGACAAGGTCAGATAGGAAGGAATTCTGAAGACGGAAATAATCAAGTTGTGCCACAAATCAATGAAAATAAAAGAACTCTTGAAGAAGCTGAAAGATCAGTGCAAGCTAAAAGGGTCAGGAATAAAGTGATAATTGGCCTAGTTTTTAGACTGAAATTAAGAACCTGACCAAGTAAATGAAGTATCCAGCCAATCTGGAACGTCCACTGAAAAGCCAAGAAGAAGTCCAAGATTGAAAAGACTGAATAATAAATTCAAAGGTCCTGAATGGACATACGTAATTCTTGAAGATTCGAGAATCTTGAAATACGTGGAGAAAGTGATGAAGAATTAAATGCTGAACAAATTCACGAAGAAGTGAGACCAACCTGAAGAAAAGATAACTCCCCAGGTTGTATCTTGTACAAAGAAAATTCTAAAGAGGGTAGAAATCTTCTTAACGTAAAATGGCTGACAAAAGAGCTGCTGGAAAACCGAAATGAAACTTTGTAAAGAATTGTTGTAGAATATGTATATGTAGTACATTTTTAGTACTTACAATAGGGTTAGTACTAACAGTAGCCATCCCCTATTTAATGGTTACGAATAAACAGAACATCACGAATACAAGTGAAAGAATGGCTAAGATTAAACAGGACACAGTAGATTTAGAAGAACCAGATGAGTTAGATTTACATCACACTGTAAATAAAAATGAAACAGATGTAAATGTTTTTGCAAACCTGTGCATTATGTAGAAGCCATGGAAGTTAGCAATTGTTATGTGTGTTTGAAACTGTCAACATCAGTAGCAGAGGGAGTAACGCACATATCTGTAAGAGACATTAGTTAGTGATAGATTCCTTACCTTACCCTTGCGCGTCGGTAGGCCTCGTCTGTGGCTCAGCGTCCGTCGTCGGCTTTGTGGGCGCCGTGATGACTTCATCGGAGTACTTAGACGCCAGCTCCGCGTGCTGACGTCAGTTCTCAGACACAGCTTTTCTGCGCCAGAAACGCAGACCCATGTTAAAAACCAACACTGGTGCCATTGAAACTAGGGCCCTGAAAGGGGATAACCTTAACCCTAGATATCGGTTCGCAGAACAGGGAGGATGGGTGGGTCGGTAAGGAATCTATCACTAACTAATGTCTCTTACAGATATATCGTTGCACAAGTAGTAACTTGTGCATCTGAAAGAGACACGTTAGTTATAGATTCCTTACCTTAGAATAGATACCCCAGCAATACCAACCCAGTGGTGGGTCTGCGAACCAATAATCACACCAGACAGTCCTGGAGGACGGAACGGCAAAAGAAGCCATCCCTCCGGACTTGGCTGTCCAGGCAGGAGTGTCTTGCGAACGTGTGCAGCGAGGCCCACGTAGCTGCCTGACAAATGTCCTGCAAGGGGACTCCTCGGCCCAGGGCAGTAGTAGTCGCCGTGGCCCGAGTGGAATGGGCCCTCAGCCCAACAGGAGGTTCCTTTTTAGCCAAAGAGTAGCACGTTTGGATGCACAACACGATCCACCGAGAGATGGTACGTTTGTGCACCGCCCGTCCTTTCTTAGCGCAAACGTAACCAACAAAGAGTTGGTCATCCACCCGGAACTGGCGTGTGCGATCCAGATAGTATGAGAGCGCACGTTTTGGGTCCAGACGGTGGAGCCTCTCTTCCTCTTTCGAGGGATGCAGAGGCGGAAAGAAGGTGGGCAAGGTGATGGACTGCCTGATGTGGAAGGCTGTGAGTACCTTGGGCAGGAAATAGGGTTTTGTCCGCAACACAACCTTGTCCGGATGGACAGAAAGGAAAGGAGGTTTAGAGGACAGAGCCTGGAACTCACTCACTCTCCTGGCAGAGGTGATGGCAACCAGGAAAGCAGTCTTCAGAGTAAGAAGGCGGATAAGACAGTTGTGAAGTGGCTCAAAGGAAGCGCACATCAGAAAAGTAAAAACCAGGTTCAAGTCCCACTGAGTTATCACGAAGGGAACAGGTGGAAACGTGTGTGTGATGCCTTTCAGAAAACGATTTACAATTTATTTATTTATTTATTTATTTATTTTATTTGCTTCTATAGCGCCAGACTCGACTCCCAAAGGGGTATCTCCAAGCTTCGCTCGCTTTAAATGTCAGAAGAAATGGTGCCTTGGGTGCGAGATGGGTGGGTGTCTAAGCTTCCCTGAAGAGGTAGGTTTTTAGTGCCTTCCTAAAGGAGAGAAGATTGGTGTTATGACGCATGTCCACAGGGAGTTTATTCCAAAGGGAAAGTCCTACATAAGAGAGAGCATGGCCACCATGCCTTGCCTTCTTAAGAAATGGAATTTTTAGTAGAAGTTGGCTGTTGGAACGCAGAAGGCGTTCCGATTTGTGAATTTGAAATTTCTGAGTCAAATAATGGGGAACTGATCCAAAGAGACTTTTATGGATGATACAACAAATTTTAAATTTGATTCGCTGACGTACGGGCAACCAGTGAAGCTCTTCCAGAAGGGGCCTAGATGGAGTTCTTGAGGGGACATTGAGAACCCATCTGGCCGCAGTGTTTTGGGCCACTTGGAGTCGGTTGATTATATGTTCATTTGCTGAAATGAGGAGGCCATTGCAGTAATCCAACCGACTTATTACAAGCGCCTGGACTAAGGTATTTCTATGAACATCTGATAGGAAGGGAAAAACCCTTCTCAAGAGGCTGATTGTCCGGAAACAGGATCCAGTCACCAGATTCACATGTTCTTCTAGGACCAGGTTCTGGTCTAATTTGACTCCCAAGTTCTCAACTGATTGTTTTGGACAAGGAACAGGTCCCAATTCCAGAGGCCACCAATCTGGTGACCACAGGAGATTTGCTTTCCCGAATATCATAACTTCTGTCTTGCCCACGTTACACTGGAGGCAATTGGAAGCCATCCAGTGAGAAACAGCTCTCATACCCTCAGCAAAAGAGTTCTTAATTTCTGGGGTTAAAGTCTGAAGGGAACAAAAGCTGGGTGTCGTCAGCATACGACACAGGGGTAAACCCATATTGTCTCACAATGTCAGCAAGGGGGGCCACCTACACATTAAATAATGTGGGGCTTAGGCATGAGCCCTGCGGATCCCCTTAGTGAGCTCCCTGGAAATGGAATGATAGGAGCCCAAGCTGACACTTTGTGAGCGGCCTGTGAGAAAACTCTCCAGCCAGGACAGAGCTACGCCTCCAATTCCCACCTGCTGCAAACGGCCAAGAAGAATCTCATGTGACACAGTGTCAAAGGCTGCAGACAGGTCTAACAGCACCAGAATCATGGAGCCTCCTCTATCCTGTGTCATTTTGATGTTATCTGACACGGAGAGGAGTGCCGATTCGGTGCTGTAGTTGGGTCTGAACCCAGATTGAGAGTGGTCCAGACCCCCTGTGGCCTCAACAAACCTTGACACATGAGTGTTCACATGTTTTTCGGCCAGTTTGCTTAAGAATGGTAGTAGGGAAATGGGGCGTAGGTTGGATATTTCTGACCATGGCAAGGCCGTGTTTTTACGAATGGGATTTACTACCGCCTTTTGCCAATCTTGGGGAATTCGTCCCTCTTTAAGAGATAGATTGATGATCGTCTGTGTCATAGGGCACAGGAGGTTGCCTATTGAGGCCGTTGTTTTTGCTGGAATGAGATCTAGTGGGGAGCCGCTTTTAATGCTACTTATCAAAGATAAGATTTCTATTTGACTGATTTCAGGAAACTCAGTTAACTTAAGTTGGTTATTGTCGAAAGGTATCAGAGTGTTTTTAATGCTGGTCCTAGAGCTTTTAGCCATTGTAATCTTCTGATATATGGCGTCAATTTTTTCCTCAAAGAAGAGGGAGATTTCATTAAATAATGATTGAGTAAATTCATCAGGACTCTCACATGCCAAGGGCTTTACAAAGGTCTGTAAGATCCTGAACAGCTCTCTAGAAGAGTTCCCTGCTTCTGCTAGCTGAGATGTTAAGCTGTTCTTTTTGGCTAGCCTGATGTTTTTATAATAGGAACTTAAAGCTTCTGAGTGATTTTTCCGGCTTTCTTCAGTATGTGTCTTTCTCCATACCTTTTCTAGCTTTCTGCAGCCCTGCTTTTCTATCCTCAGTTGTTCAGTATACCATGTCTCCTGTTTCGACATGGGATATTGCTTCTTAAGTTTCAACGGAGCTAGAAGATCGACAGCTTCTTTAAAGGCTGTGTTATATTTGGAGAGAGCTGACTCCGCATTGTCTATTGCTGTGATAAGCGGTTCTTTCCATACTTTCTGATTTTCTTCTAATGTGACTTTGTGCCATTGTCTGCGCCATATGGGAGGAGCAGACTGTTTTTTGATTGGTTTTGCTAATCCGGGGCGAGTGAATTCAAACAGGCAATGGTCTGACCAATTAACTCGAGTAGGGGGTCGACTACATAACTTGGGGCCATTAGAGAAAATCAAATCTAAGGTATGGCCACCCATATGAGTGGGACCATTATTTTGTAACTGGAATCCTAGCAAGAAAGGTCTGAGAGCAGGGACAAGGTTTCAGGATGGTCTGGAATGTCGACATGAAAGTTAAAATCTCCCAATAGCAGAAAGTTTTCTTTGGCTTTTAGGTGTTGTGCTAGTAGTTCTGTTAGTGATAGGGTACATTCCTTACTAGTCCCAGGTGGGCGATAGATCAGAGCTCCTTTCCAGTTTTATTTGGAGCCTGACTTTATCTTGAAAATCATCATTTCCATCATTGGACAACAACTCTGCTCAATTATGGTAACTTTCAGATCTTCTTTATATACTGTAGCTATCCCGCCTCCAGTTTTAATAGGGCGGTCGAGCCTGAGAATTTTGTATCCTTCCGGAATTCCCAAAGCAATAGCTGGGGTGGCATGTGGTTTTAACCAGGTTTCTGTTAAGAAACAGATTTCGGGACTGGTGGTATGTATAAGGTTCCAGATCTCCAGATAGTGTTTGGGCAATGAACGTACATTCAAAAGGAAACTTTTCCAGCCCTTAGACATCAGTATTTCTTTAACCACGTGTCCAATAGAGATGGCAGTATGGGTTGCTTGAAATCTGCAATGCATGCACGAAAAGGGACCCTCCAAACATGGCCATTGATCACGGACACAGCCCCCCTCCCTCTGAGGACGGAGATTGTGTAACGCTTGAGATGTATACCTTAATCTGGGGACCTTCGTAGGGTCCAAGAGTGTATGGCCCTTTGCCCCTATCCCCGTCCAGTCGCGGACGGGCGCAGATGGGCAACTCTTTGGCTACTCTTCGGCGTAGCTTCGGCTCCCTCGCGTGCTACCGCTGCGCGCTCGGGAGGGGGCGAGGGCTAAATAGCCCAGAGAAATGCAGGCAACTAGAGCACTAACCGCTCCAGCAATCACCCCACAGGAAGTGCCTGGCTCTCCCTGACCTGCCCTCCGCGCAATGGTACTGGCTACTGCGTCGGACCGGGGTGGGCAGGAGTGAGAATCGAGCCCAGGCTTCTTTGCTGACCAGAGATGTCGTCCTCCCCCTATTGGCTCAGGGCTGAGGCGAAGTAATACAGGTAGCGCTAACACAGTAAAATGTACACGTTTTAAAATGTCTAGAGACACAGGGATTTGGTTCTTTTAAAATAAATGCATATCAGGGTAAAATTCCGTTTTTTTAAGTCGACTGCAGCGTTTTTAAATCAACAGCAAACAGTGTAAAAAACAATCAATTCTCTCAGTGCAACAGCTTAGGCACAGCGCAAGGCACAATTCTGGTACCTCTAGCGAGCAAGCGGATCGGATGACTCTGCCACCGTCACCCTACCGCAGCTCGCCGGTATGGTGGCTCCGCCTAAATAGCCCAGAGAAATGCAGGTAACTAGAGCGCGAACCGCTCCAGCAATCACCCCACAGGAAGTGCCTGGCTCTCCCTGACCCGCCCTCCGCGCTACGGTACAGGCTACCGCGTCGGACCGGGGACTTGAACAAAGATGGTTGATCAGGCAGCCTTAGGAAGGCTGAAAGGGCAGAAAGATAGCCCTTGATAGTGCCCAGAGCAGAGCCCTGCTGGGCAAGAGAAAGAAGGAAGAGAAGAACCTCAGAAAGAGGGGCAGAGAGAGAATCCACAGCCTTTGCTGTGCACCATGCCACAAATCTGTTCCACCTGCAGGCGTATACGGACTTGGCGTTGGGACGCCTGGCTGCCAGAATGATGTTACAGACTTCAGGAGGCAAGTCAAATGGCCTCAACTGTCGCCTCTCAATCTCCAAGCATGGAGGTGGAGACTGGACAGGTTCGGGTGGAGGACCGTCCCCTGCTGCTGTGACAGAAGGTCCTCCTGAAGAGGCAGACGAACCGGGGGATCGACTGACATACTGAGTAGCTCGGGATACCAGTACCTTTGTGCCCAGTCCGGAGCCACAAGGATGACATGGGCCCGGTCGAGCTAGATCTTCTTCAGCACTCTGGGCAGAAGTGGTATAGGCGGAAAGGCGTACAACAGACCGCAACTCCACTCGCGACGAAAAGTGTCTCCGAGGGAGTGCCACCTTGGAAATTCCAACGCGCAGAACTGATGACATTGTGCTTTCTCTTCTGTGGCGAATAGATGTAACCAAGGCTCTCCCCACTTCAGAAAGAGACCTTGCGCCACGTCCGAGTTCAGACGCCATTCGTGATCATCATGCACCGGTGGCTGAGTTCGTCCGCCCTGGCGTTCAGAGAATCTGCCAGGTGTTGAACCACCAGGGACACACCCTGATGTTCCAGCCACTGCCAAAGGCGCAGAGCCTCCTGGCAGAGGGTCCACGACCCCACCCCGCCCTGTTTGTTGCAGTACCTCATGGCAGTGGTGTTGTCCGTGAACACCTGCACTACACTCCCCCGGACAGAGGGGAGGAATGACTTCAGTGCTAGACGAATCGTCCGCAGCTCCAAAATATTGATATGGAGCCGGGACTCCGCCGGAGACCAGAGGCCTCTGATCTCCGCCTCTCCCATGTGGCGTCTCCAGCCCTGGAGGGACGCGTCCGTCACAACCATGTGCTCCGGTTGGGGAATGGAGAGGGATCTGTCGCTGACCCAATCGCAGTCCGTGAGCCACCACTGCAGCTGTCTCGCAGTGCCCTCCTAGATCAGGACATGGCCGGACAGGTTGCCCTGATGCTGGGCCCACTGAAACTTCAGGTCCCACTGCAGAGCCCGCATCCGCCACCGGGCGTGATGCACCAGAAGGATGCAGGAGGCCATCAGCCCCAGAAGCCGCAGCGTCAACCTGACCGAGACTCGGGATAAAGGCAGGAAGATCGGAATCAGAGCCTGTATATCCTGAACCCGCTGTTCGGTCGGGGGGGTGGGGGGGGGGGGGGATTGGGGGGGGGGGTGGGAGGGAACAGAGGGTAAACCCGAAACCGCGCTGAGTACCGCTCCGATGAAGAGGAGCTTCTGGGAGGGGCACAGGTGTGACTCAGCATATTGATGGAGAACCCCAGCTGGTGCAGGAGGTCTGCCGTCGTCTGGAGGTGGCCGACGACTGTTTTGGGCGAGCCCGCCTTCAACAACCGGTCGTCGAGGTAGGGAAAGACTGAAACCCCTAACCTGCGCAGATGCGCCGCGACCACCGCCATCACTTACATGAACACCCGTGGGGCGCTGGTAAGGCCGAAGGGGAGCACGGTAAACTGAAAGTGCTCGTGTCCTACTGTGAACCGCAGGTAGCGCCGGTGGGCCGGCAGGACGGGGATGTGGAAATAAGCGTCCTGCAAGTCCAACGTTACCATCCAGTCTCCTGGGTCCAGGGCAGCTAAGACCTGAGCCAGAGTCAGCATTTTGAACTTCTCCTTCCAGAGGAAGCCGTTGACGTTCCGTAGGTCCAAGATAGGGCGTGGGCCCCCTTTGCCCTTCTTGGGTACCAGAAGTAGTGGGAGTAACAACCACACCCTACTTCTGGCCCAGGAACGCGCTCGATGGTCCCCTTGGCCTTCGCAAATGATCCCCCCGATACACCGTGGTATTGCGGTGGCATGGCTTGAGGGGTCGTCTCGAAGGGGAGGGAGTAGCCCCTTCGGACGATTTGCAGCACCCACCTGTCCGATGTGACAGTGCGCCAGTGGGAGTGGTGATGGCGAACCCTGCCCCCCCACTGGCGTCACATGGGCCTGAAAGCACGGACTAGGAGGGTTTTGAGGCGGATGCTGCGAGGGAAGCTGTTGACTGGCCCCGCCGTTGTCCCCGACCGCCTCCACGGCGATTTCCACGGCCGCCACCGCGTTGGATGTTAGTCTGCGGTGCGTGGCTGGCGGCACATGTGGGGGCGCCCCTTCCTTGGCCACGAAAGGAGCGAAAGGCACCCGTTTGCTGGCGCGGGGTCGAGAGGCCCAAGGACTTAGCCGTAGCCCTGGAGTCCTTAAAGCGCTCAAGCGCATGGTCTGCCTTGTCGCCAAAAAGGCGATGGCCATCAAACGGCCTGTCCATGAGTGTATTCTGGACAACGGCCGAAAAGTTGGCAGACCTCAACCAGGCGTGGCGACGAATCGCCACCGTCGTTGCCATCGCTCTGTCTAGTGAGTCGGTGGTATCCAACCCACACCGGATAGAATATTTTGCTGCATCCCGGCCTTCCACAAGGGCCTGGCCGAGTTTGGCCCGTACCTCCAACGGACACTCTGGCAGCAATTCCGCGACCGGGTCCCACAGAGAGAGGGTGTAGCGGCCCAAGAGGCATGCGGTGTTGGAAGACCGCAGTCCCAGACTAAGGGAGGAGAATACCTTTTTGCCGTACTGCTCATACCTTTTGGATTCCCTGTCCGGCCGAGCCAACGGGAATGCGGTATGGGAATTCGAAGCCTGGATGACCAGACTCTCGGGTTGGGGTGGGTGGACAGGAAACATGGGTCGCCCGGGGCCGGCGGTGGCGTCTGGCCATGTTCCTATCTACGGGCGAACCCGTAGCGGGCCTGGACCAAGTGCCCAAAAGAACGTCAGTCAAGGCCTCATTAAACGGCAGCAGAGGCTCGGCCGAGCTGGACTGCGGTTTAAGGACCTCAGTGAGGAGGTTAGTCCACACGGCCGCGACGGGGAGCTCAAGGCACAAGGCCTTATCCGCCCTCATCAACACCACACTGTAGGTTGCCCCCTCCTCCGAAGCCACGGTAAGAGGCGAGATAAAGCCAGTGTCTGGTGAGGTGTCCAGACCACTGGCCTCCCCAAGTCCACCTGTCCAGTCCTCTTGAGACTGACACTTCCGTGTCAGAGGGTCCTCAGACCCCTCCCAATACTCCTCATCACCCACCTCCTGATAATCAGGATTGTCAAACGATAGACATAGAAGCTAAACTCCCCAAGCGGCGTCGAAAGCGGTGCCCAGCGGCGCCATTCCGACGCCGGAACCAGAGCGAGGGAGGCATCTGGGACGGCGCCGCCCGAGGACGGCGCCGGAGGTGACACCTGAGGGATCGGCACCAGTGAGGTCGTTAGGTCAACCGGCGACGACCCGGATCCCGAAGCGGATCCAGTGGGGCCCTGCAGCACCGGGCCCGAAGGCGCTGGCGGCGCCGAGGAACCCGACGGCGTCGGGGCTGAAGCTCCCGACCCGCTAGGACCTCCGAGCGGGTCCGCTGGGCCCAAAGGCGCCGTGGAGCCCGTCGGGGAAGAGAGGGACCTCATGGCCATGAGGAAGTGCTCGATCTCCCCCGGCGTCGCGTTCTGCCCAGGGACAGGAGGGTGTGGAGCAGGCCGCAACGCCCGCGAACTCCGACGGAGCACGAGTGTCGGGGGGAGTCGGAAGAGCGATGACGTCTCTTCGACTTCTTGTGCTTACCTGATGACGACTTCGACCCGGAGGAGTGATGTAGACTCCCGGAGCTTTAATGGCTCCTACCCCGCGATATGTCCCTCGACCTCCGTTGGGACCGGGACCTCTCGCGCCGCTGGGCCGACTGCCGGAGTTCGAGTCGCTTGCGGGACCGCTCCCGCCTAGCTTTCGAAGTCAGGGACCGGCAGTCGTAGCAGGTCTTGTCGTCGTGGTCGACGCCGAGACAGTGGAGACACCGACGGTGAGGGTCGGTGGCCGACATTAGTCGGTCGCAATCCTCACAAGGTTCGAAACCAGGCATCCCTATCAGCACCGTGCAGAGTCGCAAGACTTAAGAAAAGATGATCAAAAGGGATCAAAAAGTTTATTCAAAAAGTGACTAAAGTACTGCTTTTCCAGATCTGCTCTTGCTGGCGCGGAAAAAAGAAGAACTGACGTCAGCACGTGGAGGCGGCGTCTAAGTACTCTGACGACGTCATCACGGCGCCCACGATGCCTTTGACGGACGCGGAGCCGCAGACGACGCCTACTGACGCGCAAGGGTACTGCTACGCAAAAATTTCCGAATCTAGTCTGACGCCTGGGGATATTCTAAGGTAAGGAATCTATCACTAACGTGTCTCTTTCAGATATATCATCATTTACGGTTGACATATAGTATTTCATGTAGAGTCTTAGCTAGTTCATTTTATCGAACTGGAAAACTTCAACATTATTATTCTAACGTAGATGTGATTTTTTCTGAAGTTCCTCTGCGAAAAAGCATGAACCCGATTCTTAGTAGTAGAGACTCGCAATTCATGGGGGAATATTTTCCCAAAATGAAAACAATAGATATAGCTGAAGCACATAAGCATAATTTAAAATGTAAGTGACATGAAGAAGAAAATATATTTTTGAATTTAGTTGAGAAAAGGAGACAGGATTTCCAAAGAAGGGCCTCGGAACCGAAACCTAAGATACCTAAATGGGCGGAAAAAAAAGAATTGATTGCTGCTATGTCCTTGGACCTTGAAAAGAAAGGGAAAATCTGTCTCCATAGGTTAAAAACAGAGTATAGCCATATATTTATTGGTTCCAGTGAATGTGAACACAATTTCTTAGTAACTGGGGGACGGGGACTAAAAGGGGGTACAAATCCAGTACTACCTGGAATTTATTATGTGTGTGGAGGCAAAGCTTATTTTAAGCTGCCTGAACACTGGTACAGGAGTTGCTATTTCGGAATATTATTCCCTAACGTATATCATGTAAAAAGAATCACAGGAAGCAATGAAGATAATAACGGACTAACACGCAATAAAAGGGCTAGTTTTCCAGAAATAGTAGGTGATATATTTAGTGCATTGATACCTCCAGTGGACGTTATTTTGGATTCTCGGAAAATCTGTCAATTGTCTACAGTAGTTGATCGGTTAACAACTGACACTGCTGGAGAATTTTTATTGATCAATACAGAATTGGTTGAGGTCAGATCTATGGTTTGCAAAATCGACTTGCTCTTGATATATTATTGGCTAAAAAGGGCGGAGTCTATAAACGGGTGAAAACGCAACACTGTTGCATTTACATTCCAGACAAAAGTCTTGAAATTGGAGGCTATATCAAAAATATCACAGATCTGGAAGAGGATTTAAAACCACCGGAAGTTGATAGTGTATGGAAGTAATTAACAAATGGTATTTCCACCATAGGTAGTTGGTTTTCTAATCAAGGTAAAAGTATTATAGGTCAAATAATAATGCCAATAATGGGAACAACCTTATTAGTTTTAGCAATAATGTTTTGGTGCAAATGTTGTTGGAAAAGAAAGTGGTATGAAGTGAATTCAAAGGGAAAGAAGAGAAAATATGACGAAATTCAGCTTGAAGAGATAAGAGGAGATATTTATAAAAGAAAGAAAGGTTTACAAAATAAAAAGGTTCAAGAAGAGATTGAAATGGAAATGCACTAAAGTTGGCAAATGATTTAGTGATTAAATTAGTGATGGCATAAAATGCCATCATAGAGGGGATTGATGGAGCAAGGTTTCGTTTGAAAGAAACTTGCTCGGATGCAATCCTCTCCATTAACATGTAATATTGTAACCAACATGTTCGTAAATACTAATATTGCATCACACTCTTTTATACTGAATCTAGGGGAAGCTTGCCTATGTGTATTACTAATAAGTAACCCGAGTGACTTAAAATGGCTGCCAAAATGCGGGAATCTTCTACATATGCGTCTACTGCATCTATGTAGTATGACGTCCTTGTTTTTTGTGGGTAAACTTTGCAGCTGCGCAGTAGCTATTAAGATGGCTGCTTGAAACTCACATGTTAATGCACATGCTATGCTTAAACTAAACCTCTCACATTTTATTAAATTGCTAATGCAAAAGTAGAATAAAATTAATGGGATTAGAGTAGATATAAGTGGTATACAGTGTATTCACATATTTCTGTATTTTAACATGTCCTTCTTTGATTTTATTGATAGTTTGTATTTGGACCTAGAAGGTGACTGAAATCCCTACCCCCACCTGACTTATGCGCAAGCGCATTCAAAACCCGTCTGGCACCATGATGACACTGTTGAAACTCAGCCAAGGTCGCTCTAGCAAGAAGAGCGTGGGAACTTCACCTCTGGACACGAAGAGGGAAAGGAAGAAAATATATTTTGCATACAAAGTATTGATCCTAATGTGAAATACGTGTGGGAATAAAGCTTGGGAAAGTAAAATTAAGGTGTGGGAAGATTGAACAATGAACTAAAGAAAAAAGTATTACATTAGTATGGTGTGATGACCTCTCCCCATCTCCTTGCCCAATTAGAAGTAGGGGTTTTCACGTTATTGAGACATTGGGGGGTGGTACATACACGAAGAACAAACAGTATAACTAAGGTAGGCTTAGTCAGTTAGATGTCGGACTGTCTCAGACGTCATTGACCCATCACTGACACAGACGACGGCGAATACCACAGAGGTCAGAGACGCAGTCCGAGCACTCTGACAAGAAGACTAGAGAGAAAGAAAGCGACGCCGATACTGCCGAAGAAGAATCCGATCATCTAGAAGGGGAACGCGGAAGAATAATCGAGGAGGCACATCAAAGGAAGGGGTAGAATCGAAGAGAGTAGTGCCAGAGAGGGGGTGCGAAGCTGGTGTTGCATCTAGAAGAGGTCACCTATCCTGTCTTGAACCAATCCTGATCCTTGGGTTCCTGTCTGACCCAGGGGTCCCTATCCAACTCCATGGCCAAAGGTTGATCCTCACACCATTCTAGGTAGATATAATTCTGTGTAGTATGTCCTTGTACTGCTCTCTGTTTCTACCCTCTCCAGGTAATGTCATCATGAAGATTTAACTAAGTCATTTTATTCTATTCTTGATTATTTCCTAAAGAAATATGCGTGTGTGACATGTATTGGTATTTGATTCACAAAATTATTGATTAGATAAAACATTTTTAAAACTCCCTCGAGTCTGTGGCCATTTGAAGAATAAAGTTAATGACATTTCTACCTATTCTACTAACTACCTGATCTATTGACCGTGGAAATTAAGACGTTAAGGTGATAGGGTTGGTAAGAATTGGTAAAGGTAAAATTCATCATGCAGGAATAACAAAATTTGACTCCAGCGGTAATTACAGGTTTCAGTATGAATGTTTATGGGCCCAGGTGAGTATGGTAGTTTATGAGTAAACCAAACAGGTATCCAGCTGGATCACCTCCAAGCGACTCCATCCTGGCAGTAGTGCTATCGGGTCCCACTCTCCTGCGAATTCTTCCCTCCAACTTTGGGAGCTTCGTTCAACTTCTCATTGAGGCATCCATTCCTCACTCCAGCCAGGCGGGAGGAGAAGCATTTCACAAATCACGTTGCTATTAGAAATGATATCCATTGCGCAACTCGCTTTTGCTGATGTTCTGCTTCTGGCAAAGCCTCCTGCTCAGCGTCCTCAAGTTATTTCTCAGCTGCATTTTGCATCTGGATACTCATATAGAGACATTTTGAGCCATTCATTTTTATTGCATTTTCAAGTTTTTGCTATTAGGTCATGTTGTTACCCATGTTCTATTTGGAACCTTTGCTTGATGCTAGAAGTGTCAATTTGATTCTAGCCTTCTCCTGAGCAACTGGATTGTCAGTCGTGGGTCCTGTTCTCCTTAATACTAAAGAATAAATAATTTGGATTCATGTCATAAAGGTCTCCTGCCTTTGATGTATCAGCTTTCCCGATACTACAATAGCCTTGTTAGAATTTGAAAAGAAACCGTATTCAGTTTATTTAAGATCCAATCCTCAATTGAATTGATAATAAAACAGCGCAATGTTATAGTTCCTGATTTAACGGTTTATCTCTTTTGGCTCTCTGCATAACTGAATGGCCTAGATGCCTAGTCTACCCACTTACCTGACACACATTATCTTTCTTACTTGATCCTGTACCTCTTCTTGACACACAAGAATCCACAGATTGCACATCTGAGGCATCAGCATCTGCACCTCCTGATGGGCTGTCAGACAGCTTTCCAAAGCATATCTGTAAAAGTGCAGAATTAAACATTAAAATTAAAAGAAAAACATTTTACACAAGCTTCTAAATTTGTACCAATAGAAACAAAAATGTTATATTGTACGTAAGTAGTCTAGAAAAGAGGAAAGACAAGGCCACTTTCAGGAAATATTAGCTATCTTCATTCATAATTCTTGTCACATATGCTGCAAGTATCACATGAACACTGAAAAGAAAATTCAGACAAAAATATGTTTTATTCAAAGTGACATTTTACTCAATAACATTTCCAACATCATAACTGTCACAATGTATTTTCCAAGTATTTGTCTAAGGCTAAATGGGCCATGATCTGAGAGTTTTGAAGCAGCGTAAAATAATTGGCTGAGAAAATGAATGATGGAAAATGTTGACTATACCTCAATGAAAGTAAGGATCAACACTGTATCCTATACAATTTCATCTTTATAAAAAGACAGTTGTCAAGTCAATTGCCCAGCTTTGAACATGGTATGGTTTGTGAAGAGACACAGATTAATCAAGTAAAATTACTAATATCTGGTGTCAGAACCCCTTTCAGAGGGCCATCGGGAAACCAGGAGCTACTGGGCCCAACTGGAGGTGTTATGGCCTTTTCCTCAGGATGTCCTCAGGCCCAATCTACTTTGGCTTCTGAGTGACTGGGCCTAGTACTATACTAAAACCTGGAAATATACAAAAATCAAAGAGAATAAAAAAATAGATATTAATTGTTTGTATCCTTTTACACAAAATCCTTGCTGCTTCCTCTGTTTGCAAGTATGGTGGTTGTTCACAACTCTTACAGAGTCCAATCCACCAGCAGGTAGCCCTTAACGGAAAGGGGTGTAGGGCTTCAGGGCTCCGGCTCCTCCTATAACTAATCTAATACATTTCTTCTTTTTGGGATTCCTTCAAACAAAAGTGGACATGTTTCACCCTCTTTAATTTAGAGCTTCATCAGGACCAAGAAAGTAAAGGAAATCTTATTTGTATATTTGGAGAGGAAAAACAACTATTTCGTCTCTCTGCCCAACATGGCATTACTCAAAATATACAAAAAAGGCGACTAGTGAGAAATACAGTGAAATTAAGCGCCCAACAAGAGTCATAACACAAAAGGGGTTCATGAAAGAAGGGGTTAATGGAAAAAATAAAGGGGGGGGATTGGGGTACCCAGACTCAAAGAATTCATAATAGCCACCACTCTTATAAAGAGTTAGTGTCAATAAGTAAAACTACTAAATTTCTCATAGGATCTTTTCAACGCAAGGGAGTGTCTGTGAAAGCCTGCATTTTTTACATCATCTCAAGACACCCGTAGTTGTGATAAACACTGCCATCTGTGTTGCTAGAACCTTGAAATGCCTAACCATAAAGCCAAAGGTTAAAACCAGTCACTTGGAGGCTGTGAAAGCGAACATACCTGTGCCCTTCCATCAGCTATATGGAATGCGGGCCTCTAATGTGCAATGGAGATGAGAGAACCATTGTACTATATATATATATATAAATATATATATATATACACACACACACACACACACACACACACACACACACACACACACACACACACACACACACACACACACACACACACACACACACACATCAGCAGTGACAACTGATTGTGTCATTGATGGTTAAAACATTGACATTCTTTACTGCCGTTTCCTACTGTATATTCTCAAGTAATTAAAGCCCTGGGCCTGTAGGTTTACTAGGGCAAACTCAATTTCCAAGGCTACTACACTTTTGTCACTTGACTCACATAGCGCTGTTCGAGAAGTCAAAGACTCATCTAAGGGAGGTTAGTGCAAGGTGTGCGAGGGCTCACAATTCATAAACATTGATTACAGCTGGAAGGCTAGCAGACCTTGATACCCTGTCCAGGCTGCAGCAGCTCAAAGTGTTGGTGATGATCTTTCGTCTGGTAAACACTGCTGTTGAACAATGTTTGGGACTCCGGCTCCTACCTTTATAGCCGAAAATCCAGGCACATTTTTGAATTAGTGCCTAAGCCTTTGAAATTCAGGCATGGGTGTCAGCTCCTCTGAAGTGCTCTTTCACCAGCAATGTGCCACAGCATAAGTGGCTCCAATATGTTTGGGCCACAACACAGGCCAAGGGAGTACCCTGGGAACACACCTGGCTGTCAGTCTATACTGAGACTTGCTCAATAAAGGTTCAAATGTCTAAGCCTTCCTCTCATCAAGATTTCCTGGGAATGGTGGGATCTTAAGGAACCCAAAGGCCTCGATGGTATGTTCCATAGACGGACGCATTCATTCATCCCTGCACGCACACTTAAGTATCACTGACTGCCTGGCACTACACACAATCCATGCAGAACAAGGTGAGTTAAGTACACACCCATAGAACTTTACATGTGTGGCCAGTAGGACCGTACTCTGGTGACGCAGGTCAAAATGCTGGGTCTCTACTGACTACTACTGAACACAAAACTGGAATGCTGCCACCACCGTGCTCATGCCACTTATCTCCAGATCTAGGCAAAGCCTTCTACCACCACAAGGGTAGCGCTTGGGGTGCCCCCTGCCGGTCTAAACAGAACGCTGTACTGTGATTAAGACTACGGTAATTGCGCACACTGATGAACAATGTACTCCCAGGACCAAAAATAAGTACCAGAAATCCAAATATCGATGCAGCCAAGGCACTTAGGGTAGTGGTGCACTTCGTCATTGTGCAGGGGCATTTTGCGTCCTAATTTGTGGGTTTGACATAATCCTAATTTCCTTTTCACAATACTCTATACAACTGATGTTCATACAAGACCTATCCATCATTTCAGATGGTCCTTTAAGTATCTTGCTCACTCTGTAACCTGGCCATTTCTCGGCTACCAATGTAATAGGGAGAAGGGGAGAAAGCACATAGAAGTTTACTTGACCAGTTGAATGAAAAATTTCTCCCTGAGAATATGCTAGGCTAGAAACTGAAGTTGCTCTACATAGGACTTCTACAACTACAATTTGATTACGGGCTCCCCATTCACAAACTCAGTCAATTCAAACCCCTCACTCATACAAAGCCTTGACCAACACTGTGCAAGCATACCTGAGCAGCCATATACACTTTTACCAACCTGCCAGATGGCTACGCTCAGCCTCACTCTCACTTGCACCACCATCGTCAACTCCCACATTCACAAATGCAGAGCAGAAGGTCGTTTATCTCCTACGTTGAACTCAAAACATGAAACGACCTAAAGCAACACTTCAGAGACGACTTCTCACAACTGGAGTTCCGCAAGAAGCTTGAGACCTGGCTCCTCTAATAACTCTACAGGGACCAGACGCTTAGACACCTGCTCAGGTGCCTAGATACTCTCAAATGTGATTAGTGCGCTATTCAAATTGACATAATATTATGTGGCAGATAAATTACTTCAAGAAAATTTAGGGTTTACACGAGCAGGTCCTCAGAAAATGGGTTTCCTTAAATATTGAATGTAACACCAACATTATTAGCTAACCATTTGAATATGTCCATTTTCAATTTATGGACTGATGGAAACAAAGAAAATGTATTTTGAGAACTTTCATATTGAGGACATTTTTAGGCAGATTGCCTGTGCTATGAGGTGCCATGCATGTGCATGAAGTCAGGCTTCTGTGGCTAGGTCTGTGAAATCCTGTCTTGAAATAATCCCTATAAATATGTTCCTTATGGGCAGCCAAACTGATCAAACCCTTCTCACCTTCTGGTGTCATAAGTCTATAGTATAGTAGTAGTAGTCGTCAGTAGGTTCTTGAGCATTCTATATGACATCAGCAGATTCACAGGAAAAAGTTAAAAGACTTTGATAGAGACTGATCTCCATCTTCAGATGGTTACAGACTAATTGTAACTGTGTTATTGCAAAAGGTGAGGTTTCTTTTGAAAGAATGGCTCCACTTTTGGAAAATAGCACGACATGAAAGATAGCAAGGATTCACCAACTCAAGTGCTGTAGAGCGAAAAGAGAATATTAATGGGGGACAAGGCGAGGAAGCTGCTGTTCTGGCTAGCTGAAGTAGAAGCAAGGATTGTGCAAGCAGTTTTGGATACGAACAAGCAACTAATTAAGGATAGTACAGTATTACAGAAAACTTTGCAGTATATTACAAAAACATTGTTTTCAACGCAAAGCAACCCCTGCAAGCTGAATTGGAATAGCCAATAATTAAAGATCTCCCATCCGCCCTCTTTCTGAACTAGACGGGAATGAGTCAGATCTCCCTATGACAGCTGAAGAGATACAACAAACAATAACAGGCAAGCCTCCGGCAATACCCTGGCCAAAACACACTCCTGCTGGAGTTCCTGAAAATATACACATGCACTGCACCTGCAAGTAGAGTTTGAGGAGGCTAAAACTATAGGTTCTTTTGCCAATGACTTGAGGAGTGCAAACATTTTGTAATTCAATAAGTGAGAAAGCCTCCCAATGAATGCATGCCCTTCATCAAATATCTTTTATTTATAAACAGTAAAGTGACCATACCACCTAAAATTCTACCAACTAGAAAATGATACATTCACTATGACCAAAACTGCTTTATGCCAGGCTGAAGAATCCAATATTGCCTCACATGCCTATACATCATGTTAGCACTGGCTAAGAACCAATTAAAAAAATGGCTTTTTTATCAGTTGACTTCGAAAAAGGATTTGAGACAATACACTAGCCCATCCTCCAACAGGTGCATCAAACGGATGACTTCTATTTTGTAGATATGCTTTCACACTATTTACTGCCAACTGGGATCAGGTCAGGGTGAAGAGAGTACTGTCGACACCTTTCACAACAGAACATGGAAAGTGACAGTGGAGCTCATTCTCCCCACTCCTGTTCACATTGATTACAAATGAGTGTATAGGGACAGGGTTTCTTTATGTGTGGATAATCTATTGTCCTACATTCAGCAACTCAATACAACAATACATTGGCTATGCATCAGGTCTTCATAGTAAACTGGGACAAAGTAATATTTGTGCTGAAACTAGGTGACTTGTCACTGAAGCTACAACATAACATCATAAAGATGGTGGATAGGGAGCTTTTAGCGGACCGTGATACACTGGGGTTCATCTGAATACAGTCACTAGTGGAGCCGCCTTTACGGCGGTCGAATGAAGGACGGCATGAAAGGGCGACTCAAGTAGACAGCCGGGGTCTTACTGTTGCATGGAGAAGATTCGGCAATCACACCAGTTGATATGGGCACATTGGTTTGTTTCTTTAGTTGGGTGCTGGGGTCTTATTTGCAGGAATGGACTCTTGTTTTTATGGGACTTGTGCATATGTCAAGTGTTTATTCAGTACTACACTTTCAAAGGGGATTGGTCTCATGCACACTTATGGGTGGGTTTAAAATAACAAACATTTTCTGAGAGCAGGAATATTTTGGGTCATGAATACTTGGAGGCAGGGAGTTTGGTACCGTTTGCACAAAGTAAGACACTGTTTAATTGCACCAGGTTTATTTTATGGGAGCAGTGATTTTTAACTCAAATGTACTTGACAAGGGATCTTATTTTCATTCTATAGGTTGCTTCTGGGTACCAGCAGGCAGGGGTGGTTGTTGTGGGTGGGCAAATGGTGTAAACTACTAAGGATCGTTTGAGGCTAATAGATTGTACACTGTGACAAAACTATTATTTGTATCTTTATGGCTTGGGTTGCACATTCTCTGTGATTGTTTTACTGTTTGTATGTTTATGGCATTTGTACTGTTATGGTCTATTGAACTAAATAAAGTATTCAAAGTAAAAGAATTTGAGGATGCATTTTTGAGTTACATCAGTTTATTTCAATTGAATTCATGTTTTAGTGATAGTGCTGATGGGCTCTTTTGCGTTTCTAGTGTTTTAGTTACCACTGAGAAAGGGAATTATCCTGAAATGCATTGGGTATCAATTAAAGACGCTGCGATAGGAGGAATTCCGAACTCTCTTGGGCTGCTGTGAAAAGCCTGAATAATCACTGGTGAAAATAATGAATTGAAGAGAACACGAAAACTCTGGATTGAATATATGGTGCAAAATAATATTAATAAAAATAAGATGCAAATGTGCTAAACTGGTTGAAGACAATGGATTCATTTACATATGCGGCCTCGTCAGGTCCCCTTGTTTGGGGACCTGACAAGGCTCTATTTCTTTACATTTCAATAAAGTGCAAGGACGGAGCGCGTATCAAGGTGGCTCATCTGAACGTCGTTGAGCAGTAGAGTTGCAGGAACAATTTCTACTGTATTCTACCATTACTGGTTTGCATGACACTATATACAGCCACCTGGGCCCCTGTCAGGGTTAAGAGGGTACTGCCTACAGCTTTCATAAAAGAAAGTGGAAAGTGACAGTGGAGCGATGCGCCCTGTCTATGAAAGATCTGCACGGCTCCAAGTGGCTAATGTCTTGACGGTCTGTTTCCCCAGGGGCCATAGTGGGCAGTCAGTGTATTTCACGGCGTGCGAGCCGGAAGGATATCGAAGTAAGGGATCACGTCTGCGGTCCACAAAAAAGAGAATTGCGTGCAAAGAGCCGCGGCTAGGGGAGGGGAGACAGAGAGGTTCAATATCTGAGACTTTGTTAGCTTGACCTTAAACTCGGAAACGTTGCTGAAACTTCTGTATTCCTCAACGAATGCGGTAAGCTAGGGCACTGGATTGGTCAGGGTTAGGACATCATCTGCATACATGATGATCGTGTCCAACCCAAGCCGGATCCCCATGATCAGTGGGTTGTCTTGTATAGTTTGCGCCATTGGCTCCATGTAGAGCGCAAAGAGCAATGGGGAAAGGGGACAACCCGGTCTCGTCCCTCGGCATATGGGAAAGGGCTAGAGGAAAAACCGTTGACCCTGAGTGTCGCCTTCAGGGCACTGTAGATGCCATGTATCCACGCTATAAACTAGTCCCCAAATCCCAACCGGCATAGAGTGCAGAACAAAAACAGCCAGTGGACTCTGTCAAACGCCTTTTCTGCATCAAGAGATAGTAGTAGGGCCTCTTTCTGAGATCGATTTCTTAGATCTGAGAGTTGTATATGGCACTTTGTGTTGTCGATGCATTGTCTCGATGTGATAACCCGCAATGAGGGGATTGAGGTTCACAGCCAGGATGCTCGTGAATATTTTCGACTCACTGTTGAGCAACGAGATGGGGCGGTATGATCCGCAGTGCAAAGCGTCTGTGTGTAGCTTAAGGATTACCGAGATGGATGCCTTGGACATGGAATCAGGTAGGCGACTTGTGTCATGGAGCAAGTTAAACAGCCGGATCAACAAGGGGGCTAAGTTCTGACAAAATGTCTTATAGTACAATGGGCAGAAAGCATTGGGCACTTGAGAACTATTTTAATTGTATATAGAAGGCTGTCTAGGTTGTGTAGTGGCTTTATTTTCTCAATTTAAGGATATAGGAAATGGAAGTGGTGAAGTGAATGTGAAATCATTTCCTGTGTTGTTTATCAGTGATCCAACAGTGGAAGGAGCATCCCCTCAATCAGCGGCACCCCCTGTAAAATCATATTTCCAAGTATATTAAAATCAGTAGAATAACTAACCACAGTAGCAAGTATACTGGAGCAAATGGCTGCAGCAATCATGCTTTCCGCTAATGTGGATCTTAGATATTGCCAGATGAGAATACATTTGTTATCTTGGTTTTCATTTGGATGTTCCTACACTAACTTAGTCCTGAAATATAACCAGTGTTTATAAAACAACAATTAGGGTACTAATATAAACAATTACCTATAGGCATTTTTATATTGTTTCATTATAAGTAACGCTTCTGATCAGTACTAAAGACGCAAAAGGTACTGGTCCAAACAACCACCCCAGCCGTGCATAGGTCAGGATAGGCCAGTAGAGTGCAATTTCTGAAGGAATACCCAGACCATTCAGAACAGATAATGGATGTGAGTTCTATTGGCTATAATACTAAACTTGGTAGCAGTAGATTTTGTTGCTAATCCAGGCTTCATTACATTAATAAGTGTGTAAAATAAGACATCTTTTTTTTTTAAACTTATTTTTTTATTAAATACTGCATTCAAGTACATCAAGTATAAGTACTCACAAGTATGATCAGAATATCACTGATACTGTTAAAAACACATCCAGTGAGCATACACAGGCTCATTACTCGTACGAACGAGTTGCTTGTACATTTATCAGCAGTACAATAATATCTATGGAATCGTCATTTTCAAACAATTAAACAAAATCCTAATTAATGATAATACCAAAAATCACAACCAAGGAAGCAAATCCTATTCCTTGAACCCAACCCCCTACCCCCATCCCCCCTCCCCTCCTGTGGCAGCTACAGAGAGGTGGTACAGTACCTCCAATCTTGGTAAGAAACCAGCATTACACTCACATCTTATTCAAATGTTTTGGAATCGTGGGGTGAGAGGATGCGTGTGAGAGAGTAATAACTGGAGGCGTTGAAGCGGGCCCAGTGAGCAATGTGTGCTTACAGTCTCGCCCTCATATTCTGTTGTGGACACATCAGCCAACATTTGCCTCCATTCAAGGAGATCAACTTCTGTATTCTCATCTGTCCATACTGCTTTGAGGCCACATTCCTCTGTTACTCCCCACTCCTGCAAGTCATGTCTCCATTTCTTCCACACCAGTGGACCAGGATGTATCCAGTGGATCGCTATCCTTCGTTTTCAAGTACCAGCCTTAGGAGCGCAAATTTATGGCGCATCTTAGCCCCTTTCCTTGGCGTCTGAAGTACTCCCAGAATACAGTGCGTTATAGACGTATTGATACGCACTGCTGTGGCCGTGCCCAGAGATAACACCACCCGTTGCCAGTACAACTGCAGGCGTAGACAATTCCAGATAGTATGTAAAAACATGGCGCGATCTGTGCCACAGCGTGGACATGCGGACGACCACCCAGGTGTGAACCGTGCTCGCCTTTGGGGAGTAAGATATGTGCGGTGGATATAGTAGAACTGGATTAGTTTAAACCGTGCATTGCTAGTGGCTTCAGACATGTGTGCCAGTGCTCTCTTCCATTCACCATCTGTCAACGGGACAGGCAGATCCTCATCCCACCTCGCCCTGATTTGGTCTAAGTTCGCCTCCCTGTCTGTCTTCAGTGTTGTGTAGATTCGGGAGAGGAACACCACCCCCCCCCCACCCCCACCCCCACCCGACTAGAACCAGGGTCCAGCAACGTAACCAGTGTGCTGCACTCACCTGGTTCATCAGGGAACGTTGTCCACATTTGACGTACGGTACTCAATATTTTGGCGTACTGCAAAAATTGCCCCGGGGATACCTGGAACCAGTCCTGTGCTTCCTGAAACATAATAAAGGTACAATTTTGATATAGATCCCCCGCGGTCTCAAATACCCCTTTGTACCACATCGAGAGATCCATAACACTCTGGATATTCTGAAAGCCCTTTAACCAAAGTAAGGGTAATGCACAAGCATATGGGGCCCTTCGGACCACCAAAGTCACTGCTTGCTCCAAGAATTCCGTAACCCTACGGATTACATGTGGGCACATTTTAGGGACTCTAGAGCCCATCATAAGGAGTTGCTGCAAATGGATCCCATCTTTCCAGCTGCCCAGTAAGTCTGTCTTTACTGTACTCTCCCCCATACACCATTGAGCGGCGTATTGCAATAGACCAGACATATAATAGAGCTGTAGATCTGGCAGCCCAAGCCCGCCCTTGTCCATATCCAACTTCAACACATCCAGTTTGGCTTTGCTCTGTTTTCCAGCCCAGATCAGGGAGGTCAGGAGACTGTTTAGTGTGTTAAATGTTGCCTTCAGGATTTTGCAGAGTGAATTCTGGAGCACGTAAAGAGAGCGAGGCAATAGTACCATTTTTGATACAGCTACCCTCCCCATAACCAACAATGGTAACTTGTTCCAGAACGCTATTGATGTCCGCAGCCCATCGAGGACTAACCCCATGCTCAGATCATACTTGGCCTCCGGATGGTGGGCAATCTGCAATCCCAGATACCGGAAGTGATCACATTTCCAGTCCATGCCAACCACTGGAAGATTTTGCACTGTACCTCGTGCCAGTGCAGCAAGTGGGAACAGTATGTTTTTCTAGCAATTAATACGGAGGTCCGAAGACATCCCAAAGGAATTCAACATTACCCGAGCAGCAGGAAGCCCCTCCTCTGGCTCTCGCAGATCAAGGAGAGCATAGTCGGCATACAGAGAGACCACGTGGGGCTGACCGTCCACCTCTATACCTCAGAGCCATATCCATACACAATTTGATCACCAAAGGCTACATGGCCAGGGCAAATAATAACAGAGACAATTGGAACCCCTGCCGTGTGCCCCTGCCAATTTCAATAGTTTCCGACACATGTCTCCTGGTCCTCACCCTAGCCATCGGCTTATGATACAACAGATTGACCCATGCTATGTAGTCACTTCCAAACCCCATTTTCCGCAGCACCTCCCAGAGGTAATCTCACCGAAGGATATCAAAAGCTTTTTCAATATCTAGCTTGACTACTGCCACCCTGATATCTGTATCCACCACAGAGTGGAGAACATGTGATAATCTACGCAGATTCATATGCGTCCCCCTCCCAGGCATGAACCCACATTGGTCCTCATGCACTAAGGAGTTCACCACCCTTCGCAGTCTAAGAGCCAGGACCTTGGCCAATAGTTTAGCGTCCACTCCCAACATAGATAAAGGCAGATATGCAGAGGGGTTTTTCAGGGTCTCTGCCGGGTTTGGGAAGCATAACAATTTGTGCCTCATGCATAGAGCGGGGAAGTACTCCGGTCTGTTTAGCCTCCCGCAACGCCTCCAGTAAGGGTGGAAGAATCACATCAGCATACGCCTGATAAAATTCAACGGGAAGACCATCAGGGACAGAAGCTTTACCTCTGGCCATTCCACTCAAGGCTACCTGAGAGTCCACGAGTTGCAACTCTGCCTCCAACTGCTTCCGTTGGTCATCTGAGAGCCACGGTAGCGGAACCCCCTGGAGGAAATCACATCCATCTGTAGCATCTACACATGTACTCCCACAGTATGTGTCCATCAGGTGGCTAGTGAAAACCTTGTTTACTCCAATCTGTGTGTTCACGGAACCTCCCGCGGGACGAGGTAATGTGAGAATTAGTGGGTGGGTTCACGCTTAAATAACCACGCGAGCAATCTACCCGACCTATTCCCCTTCCTTATACAGTAGTTGCTGATATTCTTTGCGGGTCAGAATCTAATCTATCCCAAGCCTCCCCCACAGCTCGATACGCCCGCAATAGGGCATCTGCAGGCTGCTCCACCGTGCACCCCTCATTTTGTAATCTGGCCAACGCCTCTTCTGTCCCTCTTAACTCCACCTCTAATCGTTTTCTCGTGCCCCCCACACTTTGAACTGGTCCCACTCATTACTCCTTGAACTGGTGGTAGGCCAGTTCTCATAAAAAGTAATCTGCTATGGTTGTCCCCAGTTCATCTCTGAATATCTGATCTTTTAACATTGGCGCATGCAGCCTCCACACTGGAACTCTCAGCCGAGCTCCTACAGGCCCCCATTCCAGCAGTATGGGGGCCTGATCCGACAGAAACTGACCCAACATTGTGACTCTTCTCACAGTATCACAGATCTCGCGTGATATCAGAAACCGATCAAGTCGACTATAGACCTCACGGGACGTGGTATAGCGTGTAAAAAGTGTTTAAAAAGATGTCATTGATAACTACAGTTTAGTTAATAGATTACCTGCTCTATCAGGAACTTAATAATAATTATTCATGATTGTCACTGGACAGCAGCTGAGCCCGGATGCGGCCCAGTAGTCTTGGTCTCTCCCAGTCGCATGATATATTACCACCACCGATGTGTCATCAGTCATGCTGCAGCCAATGAGCACAGCAGCTTGCCGCACCCACTCTCACTGCGACTGCCCCCCCCCTTTCCCCCAGCACTGCACAGTGACCCAGACTTGTGAGCCAGCCAGCCTCTCTAGCCCTGACTTTGGCTGACTGGTGCAGGTGGCATCCAATACCACATAGGAACCATCCATCAGCCATCTTTACCGCAGGCGGTGCCCTGCATTGACAATGGTGAAAATCAGCCGCAGCTGGCGTTAGGTACTGTTGGAAATACCTCGGTCAGAGCACCGAGTTCAGGAGGAGCAGGAGCTGTGCATTTTAAGTTAAAGAAACGCAGGGGGCAGCAGGAGGACCATCGGAAGTGACGCACATAGCCTAGTATTGTGAGTCTACCGGATATGGCCCGTGATATATATGCGGCGGTCGATTATGTAGTGTACCAGATTCCAGAAATTTCTGTCAGGTGATGGGAGGGGCCCAACATCTAAAACATTTCAGCTGGGGGGGCTGAACCTACAAAAGTATGAAGACCTCTGGCCTAGATAGAGAGCGATCACAGACGCATCTCGACTGTCACCTGGGATGTGATCCATGAGTGTTCATATCGGGAGCACAGGAACTTTGGGGGCCATCAGTGACAGAATCTAGACTTTGCTCCCTATGCCACTGCTGCCGACGCAAGTAAACGTGAGTTGCTCCTGGTTATCTGTCAAGGTCAGCAAATAGTGGGAACCTGGTCTACATGCAACCTAGAGACGTGGTGAGCGAACTAGAGTCCCTCTCTGCTCTGGGAACTGTGCCCACTAGAACTGAACCCAATCGATCAGGTAGCAGGAAGTAACAGTCCAGGAAGGTACCAGAAGTGGTGAAAGATAAAGGCAATACAGTTCAAACCAACAAAATCTCAAATTATGCGCAGCCCTGCCCCCAGGGCCTGGACCATCCAGACATGAACCAGGAAAAGCATGGGGAGGACATGCAGCGCCCCATAGATTCAGACCAGATATGATGGCGGTGATTCAGTCTACCCGAGAAGACATGGTTCACAGGATCAACGCAGTTGCGATTGATGTTAACTTACTAAGATATGATCTCCATGAAGTGTCAGAGTGACCCCCACAGAACGAAATGTTGATGTCCTGCAACAAGAAGTTCGCTCCCTCAGAGACACTGCTACAAAAAAGAGTGGTACAACTGAAAGATCATACCGAGGATTAAGAAGGCAGATCAAGAAGGAATAAATTACTATGTATAGCATTCCCCGAAAAATCTGAAGGACCCTCAGCTGAACGGTTTCTGGAGAATTGGATTGTCAGTGATCTGGCTCCTCAACAGACTCTCCAAGTTTTTCAATGTGGAGAGAGCCCATAGAGCGCATGCTACGCAGTCTCGTTCTGGAGCGCCGAAAGACCTATTATAGTCAAATACTTCAATTATCATTCCTACTAAGGGGCCACAATCATCTCAGGGTCACGCCATTGCAAATGATCCTGATTACACACAAGAGGTACAGTACCAAAGGAAAAAACGTCCTGGCTGTGAAGCGCCGGTCTCCTCTATCCAGCCAAGTTGCGGGTGGAACATAAGGGAAATGTCTTCTTCTTTTACTCTGCAGTGAAAGTGACCGCCTGGCTGGATGAAACTTGCCAACCGGACTCCTGCTTGGCGTCCCCATTTGGGGTCCTCCCGTTCTTCGCAAGGAAGAGGTCTGAGTAGGGGCAGAATCCATGCCACTCAGAAGTCTCGCAAAGAGGACAGCGACTGCCCAGGTAGAATTCAAGTGCTTCCGGATGGGACTCTGCAATTGGCGGAGATAGTCTCCGACTCCGAAGAAGGAACTTAAGATGTAATTCTGGACTCCAATATATCAAAGGTCTCTACGAGCTAAGAGTGCTCTATCCGGCCTGGCCTGGAAGTTACAAATAAGTGTAAACAGTATCTCAAGCTTGAATGATGCATATGCCAGGATTTACTGTCACATCTGCAATGTAACACTGCTGGCGGTACCCTCTAGAGTCCGGGACACAAGCTAAGAGCTAGAGCCTTGTCCACGCACCTTGCCTCTTGCTCCGCCGCTTGTATGTTAATATTGTTGGGGTATTGAGTTAAGATGCACCAGACTTGGAGCAAGCATAAAGATAAGAAAAAGTGGATCTTGGTTGAATGGTTACTTATTTCATGTAATTTGATAATGTGTGGGGGGTATATGGCGGCATCATCCGGCCCTAACTCTTCGCGGTCGGGGAGGTTGAACCAGCAATGCTGCCCAAGGTGAGAGGGGATTGGGGAGTTCAGACTTTTCAACTGTTTGGGGTCTGGTGGTTTTTTTTTCACAAAAGCAACTGGTCCGAGTGTTATGTATGTAATGCAAGCATAATTCTCTGGGGGGAGGTCAAGTGAGATGGTAGGTAACGGGGGGAGGGGGGAGAGCACAAATTGCAGAAAGATGGTTGTGGCTTCTGACCCCTTAAATACTCTCTTGGAATGTCCGGGGATTGGCAGCATTCGCAAAACGTAGACGTGTATTTGCCTATTTAAAACATTATAAAGTGTTGATTGCATGCCTGCAGGAAACATGCATGGGGTGGACTTGCTGCCATGCATTAGACGTAGGTGGAGGGGCCAGTTGTATGCCAGTTCATATTCAGACTTTGCAAGGGGGACACCTATTTGGGTACCACCTGGTGTTCCCCTTCAACATTTACACCACGTTGGGGACCCAGAGGGGCTATTTGTGATCCTGCATGGTATGCTGGAAGGGAGAGAAATATGTATCATAAATGTATACGCCCCTTTTTTCCCTCTGTCAAGGCGACAACAACACCATACTTGGGTGCAGCAGTAAAGTGGTAGGCGGCATTAACTGTGTCCTAGATGGGACATTGGACCGTGAGCCTCCCCGACTGCACACACAACCTCGCATGACAAAGACGCTGAAAGGTATCCTGTAGGGCAATCAACTTACGGATATGTGGATATAACGCTACCCTTGACAGAACATGTTCTCATGCCACACACCAGCAACTAACACATTCAGCCATCTAGACTACTGTTTCATTTCCCAGGAACTAACCCCAGAAGTAAAAGGAATAACTTGTCTGTCAAGATATCTCTCTGACCATGCGCCTGGTTTGTTTAGCTTTGAAGGTCAACGACCGCTTTCAACAATCCCTATGTGGAGTCTCAGGTGCTGTCGGACCTACCCCCCCACCCCCACCCCACCCCCCTTTTTGCAGGGGTAGTTGTGACTGCTTTGGTCTGATATTTTGAGGAAAATTGGAGAATGGCCTCTAGCAGGTCGTATGAGTGGGGGGGCATGAAAGTGGTCCTTAGGGGGGAGGGGGGCTGTATGCAGACAGCATATGGGGTGAGGCAACAGTTGGAGCAAAATGTAGGCACCCAGGAGCGAAGATTGGCTAAGCTTAAGTAGATCACATCTTTCTACAAAATATTGCAGAATGGTGCATAGCTCATTCGGAATTACTGGATTCGTGGAAACACCTAGGAAAGTACAATGATACTGCATATCGGCAATGCTTGCACTTGGGGGCAGCGGGGGAATCAGTCTAAGGCCATGCTGGCCAGGCCATTAAAGAGATTATTCGACCATGATGCCTATAATTCAGATTCAGAATAGCAACGGGAAATTGGAACATAACCAAGGAGTGATCCTTGATATACTCTCCAAACACTTAGCTATCGTTTACAGGAAACGACCCATAGCTCCACAGGAGGCCATAAACAAATTCTTGGCCTCGTTGGAGGAACCCCACTTGCATCATGCTGCTGAAGAGGCGCTAGGGGCTCCGAAAACAAAAGAGATAATGAAGGCTATCAAACGTTTGAAAACTGGTAAAACTCCTGGAAGTGATGGTTTCCCAGCTGAACTTTATCAACAGTTTGCACCCATATTACTTGACTGATTACTGGAGGTATACAGGCTTAGATTTACTGGCATCCATTAGGGAGGCAATGGTTATAATGATCCCAAACGAAGTTACGGATCCCCAGCTGCCGAACTCATATAGACCAACTTCGCTTTTAAATTTGGATGTGAAACTATTAAGATGCATCCTGGCGAGTAGACTTCTTACTCATGTGCCCCATCTGATTCATACAGACCAGGCTGGTTTTATACCACAAAGAAGCACCACTTATAATCTTCGGCCTTTAGGGCATATGTGGCACGCCCCTTGTCTGGAGGAGGAGGACTGTGCCCTAGCCCTGTTGGATATAGAACAAGCCTTTGACTCAGTGGCCTGGATTTATGCATGGACAGTATTAGAACGAATGGGGGTGGTACAGAGATTTCTTAGATGGACGCAATTGCTGTACACAGCTCCTCTGGCCAGGAGCAGGGCAGGAGGTAGCGTTTTGGAGGCATTTCCGCTGGAAAGGAAACCCAGACAGGGTTGCCCCTCGTCCCAACTTATATTTGCAATGGTAATGGAGCCATTGGCGGCTGAACTGAGAGATCGGATGAGTGTGTGGGGGATATCTTTAGGCAACACTAACTATGTGGTCTCCCTTTACACCAATGACTGATTGGTGTGTATCCGGAAACCTACTCAGCCAATACCTATCCTTCTAGAAACACTGCAGGAATTTGGTGACTTGTCTAGTCCCTGAACAAACCAGGAGAAATCCCATTTGGGAAATTGGCAAACCAACCAAGTGCCCAGCTCCCTAGGGTGGATCTTCCCAAATATAGGGATAAGCTGGCACATATGCCCGTTGTGAAGGGGACTTTCCTTGTCCTTCATGGGCAGGGTCACGATCACTAAGATGATCATCTTGCTTAGATGCCTTTGTGTTACAGCATTCATTATATAGAATCCCTGCTAGTTATTTTAAAATACTAAATAACCTACTAAGTGACTTAATGTGGGGCACCAAAGTACACATATCAACCTGCCAACATTACAGAGACCAGGCTACAAGGAGGGGTTGGAGGTACAATGTCTGTAATTCTATTACATGGCAGCTCAACTACAACATGCTATTCATTGTTTGGATGATCAGGATAATTGGGGGGAAAAGTCTGCGGCAGGGACACACACAGGAAAATTGTTGCCAGAGCTTTTGATGCTCATTAGGGGGGTCCCCAGAGATTGCCCTTATATAATCCGTCATGTAGCCGAAGTGTGGGAGAACACAATACGTTAAGTTGTGAGACATACGTCGTATGCCCTGGACATGTCTCTGTGGGTGGTACGCCTTTTGCTAAGATAGCCATATCAATGTCAATACAAAAATGGATGGAAGAGGGTTGCCTTAGGCTGAGGGATCTATACTCTAACGGTCAGTGTATGTATAGAGAGAATGCGGAAGCCTCATTTGATTTGGCCAGAGGCCAGTTCCTACTGTACTAAAAGAAAGCCCGGGCAGCTAGAGAGCTGTGGCTGTCATTCCCTGAGGAGCCTCCCATAACTAAATTATTACAAGTAATGCTCTATATGGCTCAAGGTCGACATTTGATTACCCACCTATATTGTGCGATATTACAGATCCAACAGTCCCCCCCCCCCCTCCCCCAAAACCAGTGACTAGAACGGGGAAATGACCTATCATGTGATTTTAGACAGACCTTAGATACCAGAGGTCAGTAGCTACTCAGACGTGGAGCGGAACACCAGTGTGGGGGAGGGGGAAGTTATGTTATATCGTTGGCATGTGTTCTATTAGACAAAATGGTATGAAGCAGCAAAAACAGATCACAGAGTATGTAACCATGTATGGGTGCTTTCTTGAAAGCCATTCCATGTCAAAAGAGAACGTATTGTTAAAATGTCATGTGCCTTAAAGAAACTGTTTGAGATATCTGCTTTGTTGTTTAAAAATGCCAACATGTTTTTGGAAAAAAAAGTGCTACAAGTCATATTCACTGCATAAAAGCCATGAAAAAATTGTCAAAAAATAGCAGAAGTCAGTGAATCACAAGAAGAATCAGAGTCTTCTCGGAAAGCGACGACAATCAAACCCAGTGCCCATCCACTTAGAAGATCAATGGCTACCCCTTATCCACCTCCAACAATTGATCAGAAAGCAGAGGATCTTCAGTGAGTTATCCGGGGATTAGCGAGAACAAGGGCCAAAGGGATTGACGAGATAAAGTACAGAGTATGTGAGTCTCAAAGAGCACACATGTTTTTTATCTGCAGCTAGTTTCTTCCTAGATGAAGTTTTCAGCGGAGTAGCTGATCTAAACAGTGAGGTGAAAGTATTTGCTGCGGATCTGTATGCCCACCCAAACTGCATGCGTGCATACATTCAAAACCATAAATGTGCTATGAGCTCCCAGCAGCAACGTAACCGCCAGCCTTCACTTACGTTTTCACTCTTTAAAAAAGCAAATTATGTTTTAAAGCCACTCTTTAGTGCTGGTTACAGGTTCACACTCCGTGAGATGAGAGAAATAATGGTCAACATTGATGAAACTGTATTGATCCATAATAATGAATTTAAGATTTTTCTAGTGAGAATGTACAATGATAGAATTCGTTTTTGTCAGTGTAACAAAAAAGAATGAGCCACTTATAGTTTTTGCTGCCATTTTAAGAAACATCCTGAAAGATTTGAGATTTTGTACTTTATAACAAATTTTGTGATGCCCCAGAATTTGCAAATCATGAGATTCAACAAGAATGCCAGATGCTGTTTTAACATGTTATACATCATTGTTAAATATCAGCAAAGCAAAACTGTTACAAATTAAAGTTCTTGAGTGCGGAACCGAAGCTGACAACATTGAATATGGCTTTGAATATATAAAAGAAGTATTGGAAGGCAATCCCATGAACAGACAGGCAAAGGCTGTGTACTGTCTCTTCCAAATCATGTTTTATGAACTACATCACAGCAAAAAGAAAACTCTGCTGCACATGACTTCCTATGTAATCTGTGAAAAGTTCGGAGCAGGAACCTGTTAGCAACTCATGCTTTAAAATCTTGTGAATCCAACAGCACACCACTTTTTCACCACTTTACCAGAAAAGGATTTACAATTGCTGCTCTTGATTATTTTGATTGTGAAGACCGCTCATCTTTGTCGGGAACATCCGGTGCTTTTTCAAGACTGTACCAATAAAGTAGCCACCAATAAAGTAGCCACTAGAAAACAAGTGGTGTCCGCTGTGTGCACAAACAAACGAAGCTGAAAACATATAACCCAACTGCCTTGCCAATGTGTGCAAAATTACCACAAGCCATTGTAGAAAAGTGTCACTTTTTGCATGGTTACCCCCACTTTTTGCCTGATTACTGATGCACTTTTGAGTGTGCACTGGGTCCCTCCCTTCCAATCAGGTTCCCAGTGCCTGTGTTCTTTCACAAAACTGTAGCTTTGTTAAAAAAAATTAGCACACCTCTCACCCACACATAAGTCCTTTGTAAAAGGTACCAGTGATTACAAGGACCTTGAGACCAGAAAGGGTCTGCAAGGGCTGCAGCATGATTTGTACCTCCCTCAGAGACCCCACACTAAACACGCCCATACTGCCATTGCAGACTTTGTGTTTTTGTGCAGACAAAGCCTTAGATTCGACATGGCAAATCCCTGTGTGCCATGCCCACTACCACCGCCAGTGGCATAGGTAGGTCACCCCTGTAAGATGTGGCCTGACTGATACCGAAGCACGGGGCTCGTGGGTTGATCCCTGGTGGCAGCTCAGCCCAGCACCATATGACTCTGGGCAATAGCTCTCTTAATCATCCAGATGGCCCCAAGCGCCTTGAGACTCTTTGGGGTGATAAGTTTGCGCTTCACAAGTTATGCAAATACCGGGTTATACTCTAGCAGGCCTCTCAGCCCTGATACCACAGGTGATGGCATAGCTGCATAAGCAATATGCCCTTACAGTGTCTAAGTCCATTCTTAGACATTGTAAGTACAGTGAAGCTATATTGAGTACATGGGCTGGGAATTTGTCATTACAAACTCCACATCTCCATGATGGCTTTACTGAGTACTGAGCAGTTTGGTATCAAACGTCTTAGCACAATAAACCCACACTGATGCCAGTGTTGAATTTATTGTGAAATGCACTCAGTGGGCAACTTAGAGATACCCCGAGAAAAACAACGAACTCCCTCATTTCCAGCTGACTGCTCTGCACCTGTCAGACACACAGACATGTTTCTGACCCCCTGAGGTGGGAACCCTTGTTATCTTGTGGGACTGAGACAAAGGCTGCATTTGGTGGAGGTGCTTCACACCTACCCCCAAGGAGGAACGGCATTCAGGGCGGTAAGTGTCAAAGGCTTTCTGCTCTTTGATATGCTAGCCAGGGCCTCTCCAGCTAGTGAAATGCTCGCCCCCGGACCAGATTTCCAGAGGACATTGGCCCTGTCCAGAAAACTCCAACTTCAGCGTCTCTGGATCGAGGTGGATTTGCGACCTCTACCCACTCTTTGCCCAATGCCCAGGCCCAAGTCTGAGTGGCTCAACAGCCCAGTTAAGTCTCCCCAGTGATCCAGACCTCAACTCCACCGGTGGCTGACCATTCCTGGACTTAGACTACTCAAAGGGTCGCCCTGACCTCGACCAGCTCCAGTTAAGAAAATCTGACACCAAAAGGCCCCCCTGCATCCTCAGCCTCCCGACCTTGGGGAGCACAGCCGACGGTGCCCAGACTTTCCCCAACATCCCAACTCACCTGTCCTGTGGTCACCCTTATCCAGCCTCCTGTCGTAAGCCTGCCGCCTCTTTGTGTGACTGAGATCCTCCATTCGTCTGGATTGGGCACCCAATGCGGATTTGCACCCTGCACCCAGGCGCCACTGTGCCACAGCTGGTGTATCTCTGATGCACCCTTCTGGCCCCCCATGCTTGCCTTAGCCCTGAGGCCTGTGACCTGAAACCGCAGGTACCTACCTGTAGTCTGCACCTTGTTCAGTGCCCCCAGTCTCCATTGAATAATATTTGGCTCAGTGACCTCTACACCTGGCATCCCCAGTGCCGCTGGTGGTGCAGTACCTACCCTAAACTGAACCTTGCCCAGTATTGGTCTAAACCCCTGAAGAGTGAATGAGTACGTTGTGTACTAACCAGTTAATGCATTATATCTGAAAGAGACTGTAGTTATTGATTACTTTCCTTAGAATTCCCCCAGGCGTCAGACTGGATTCGGAGACATATTTTCTTAGCCGTACCAATGCGCGATAGTAGGCGGCGTCGGTCGACTCAATGTTTGCAGCCGGCGTCGTGGTCCCTGGGATGACGTTGCGGTGTGTACTTAGACGCCACCCTTTGCGCTGACGTCCGTTTTTTTTTCGCGCCAGCCAGCGCAGATCAGGAGAGCGCATGCCCCTTAGTAACTTTTTGACTAACACTTTTTAGGGCTCGGCGACGTCACCACTTCGTCAGAAGTGGGGAGGAGCTGCGAGCCGTATTGTTAAGGGGTTTCTGGCTCATGAAGGAAAAATTCCTCAGTGCGCGAGCATTTTCAGTGCTTTATTTTACAATCTGTATGGTGATTGGTCCTCGCGGTGCCGTGTTTGTAATACCCTTAACGCAATAGGCCATATGTCTTTAAAGTTGGGCATTTCCTGCATTTTGTGTGCGGTTACGTGCGTGGCAGTCCATAAATATCAATTAGGAGCTGTCAGGGTGCCTCGGTAAGTGAATCCAGATGGCCGGGGCGCGTTCATCATTCAGCAGTGAGTTTTGCAGGCGCGCGTTCGTCTGCATTCTTTCATGTTTAAGTGTTGGCGTTTCGCCAGATGCCGGCTCGCAGAGGCCTGTGTCATCGGCTCTCCCCGCCTGCTCCTCACTGCAGCCCCCACCACTGGAAACGACAGGCTGGGAGCTCACAGAAGACTTTGACATCGCCTCTCCCAGCCTGCTCGTTCTTTCAGCCCCCACCGCTGGAATTCATATTAAAAGCATGGTTTTGATATACATAGATATGCTCTGTTGCTGCTGCTGCCTTGGCACAGTACCTGTTGTGAGTGTGTGAGGGAAGCTTGCACCACTGCTGCTTGTGATGTCCTTTTTGTGAGTATGAGGAAGACGATCACAAGCAGCAGTGGTGCAAGCTTCCCTCACACACTCACAGCAGGTACTGTGCCAAGGCAGCAGCAGCAACAGAGCAAGAGGCTATGTGTGAGAAGCTTGCACCGCTGCTGCCTGTGATGTCCTTCTTGTGAGTGTGAGAAGCTTGCACCACTGCTGCTTGTGATCTCCTTCTTGTGAGTGTGATAAGCGGCAGCAGCGGTGCAAGCTTTTCACACCCACAAGAAGGACATCACAGGCAGCAGTGGTGCAAGCTTTTCACACGGAGCGTCTTGCTCTGTTGCTGCAGCTGCCTTGGCACAGTACCTACTGTGAATGTGTGAGGGAAGCTTGCACCACTGCTGCTTGTGATCTCCTTCTTCCTCATACTCACAAAACGGACATCACAGGCAGCAGTGGTGCAAGCTTCCCTTACACACTCACAACAGGTACTGTGCCAAGGCAGCAGCAGCAACAGCAACAGAGCATATCTATGTATATCTATATATCTATGTAAGGAGCGGTGCAAGCTTCTCACACTCACAAGAAGGACATCACAGGCAGCAGTGGTGCAAGCTTCTCACACTCACAAGAAGGAAATCACTGGCAGCAGTGGTGCAAGCTTATCACACTCACAAGAAGGAGATCACAAGCAGCAGTGGTGCAAGCTTCCCTTACACACTCACAGCAGGTACTGTGCCAAGGCAGCAGCAGCAACAGAGCAAGAGTCCCTTACAAAGAACAGGCACAGCACAGAGATGCGCAATGCAATCTTCTCATACTCACAGGCAGCAGCGGTGCAAGCTTATCACACTCATAAGAAGGACATCACAGGCAGCAGCGGTGCAAGCTTCTCACACTCACACGAAGGAGATCACTGGCAGCAGCGGTGCAAGGTTATCACACTCAAGAAGGACATCACAGACAGCAGCGGTGCAAGCTTCTCACACTCACAAGAAGGACATCACAGGCAGCAGCGGTCCAAGCTTATCACACTCACAAGAAGGACATCACAGGCAGCAGTGGTGCAAGCTTCTCACACTCGCAAGAAGGACATCACAGGCAGCAGCGGTGCAAGCTTATCACACTCACAAGAAGGACATCACAGGCAGCAGCGGTGCAAGCTTCTCACACTCACAAGAAGGACATCACTCACAAGAAGGACATCACAGGGAGCAGCGGTGCAAGCTTCTCACACTCACAAGAAGGACATCACAGGCAGCAGTGGTGCAAGCTTCTCACACTCGCATGAAGGACATCACAGGCGGCAGCGGTGCAAGCTTATCACACTCACAAGAAGGACATCACAGGCAGCAGCGGTGCAAGCTTCTCACACTCACAAGAAGGACATCACTCACAAGAAGGACATCACAGGGAGCAGCGGTGCAAGCTTCTCACACTCACAAGAAGGACATCACAGGTAGCAGTGGTGCAAGCTTCTCACACTCGCAAGGAGATCATAAGCAGCAGTGGTGCAAGCTCCATTATCTCAAACTCAAACAAACCCGAGCCCTATTGCATTCCTAATGCTTGTTTTTACTTTTATCAACCTCTTTTTCGAGTCTTTCGACTCCTGGTGCATGAGGGATGTCCCATCGTCTGACCTGCTTCAAGCCTTGTTTTTTTTTTGTAAACAGACTTTTATTGGTTTTCAAAGACAGACACACTGCTCCATGGGCATCATGAAAGACTAGCCGGGAAGGCGATATTCAGTACAATAACATACATTAGCAAACTTGTGGTCCTCCCAACGCAGGCTGCAATCGAAGGGCTTCTACAAGGGGCCCAGGGGCACCCAACTTCAAGCCGTGTGACTCCTGTCACAAGCTGATGTATGTCACAGATCCTCACTTCCTGTGTCTCTGGTGCCTGGAGCGTAACTACGACCCAAAGTCTTGCTCCGCCTGTCAGGCTTTGAACCCGAAGTCTTTGCAGGAGCGGTCCGAAAGCTTCTGGAGGCCTGGCAGTCGGCTCTATGTCGCTCAATGTCCCGGTCGAGGAGAAGATCATGGGACCGGTCATGGAGCCATCACTACTTGTTATCAAATTCTTCGAACTCATCAGGTAAGTCGAAGCACAAGAAGAAGGCAAAGAAGCATCGACGCTCTTCGCCTTCTCCCCGTCCGTTGGCTGGCGTGACAAGGGACCCGGAGCGTTGTTGCGCTCCAGCTCCACCTTAGGAGCCCGCTTCTGGGATGACTCCATGCTTGCATCCCTTTCCAGGAGCCAGAGTGTCCCCTGCCCAGCGTTGAGCTTTCTATGAAGTGCTTCACGGCATCTTTGGGCAGCCCGACTCTGCTGGCTTGTCTTCGAGCCCTGCGTAGTCAGCTGGGGGCCTTAGAGGCTGGCAGCTTCGGCGCCGGAGTGCCCCTGAGGATCCAATCCTGGATCCGGATCTGTGCCGGTCGATCTTACGGTACCTTCCCCGGCACCTATTCCAGTGACGACGCCAGTTGTGCCCCCAACCGGCGTCAACCCCAGCCTCACTCCTGACTTGGACATAGAGCGTCAACCGGTAATTTTGTACCACTGTTCCTGACGTGACTGGCAGCCAGAGGAAGATGCGGAGGACTGGGAGGGGTCTGTTGACCTACTAGCTGACCAGATTGAAGAGCGGACTGGATAGAGAAGTTGGGTGATGCCAGTGGTCTGGATACCTCTCCAGACCTTGATATGCTTTCTCCCTCATCTGTGGCTATTGAGGAGGGAGCCTCCTATGTTATGGTGTTGCTAAGGCTGACTGAGGCTTTGGGGCCTTGAGCTTCCTACGGTGGCAGTCAGGACTAACCTCCTGACTGAGGTGCTTCAGCCCGGCAGCAGTATCTTGAAGCCCCTGCTGCCTTTCAATGAGGCCCTTACTGACATCCTTCTTGGGCGCTTGATTCAAGCCCAGCACAGGTGCTCCTGGGACAGGATGATTGCCTGTCGCCACCGCCTGGCCCCGGGGGACCCAGTTTTCCTCTCCCAATACCCTACCCCAGAGAGCTTGGTGATCCAAAGGAAGTGCTTTCCCTACAGCTTCCCAAGATAGGGTATCCAAAAAGCGGGGCCATCTTAGGAAGATGTTTCCTTCCGCCAGCTTAGGACTGCTGTCGGTGAACACTGCATGTCTTTTGGGCTGCTACGCGCACACGGTGTGGGACAGCTTTGCACAGGTGCTGGCGCAGTGCCCGGAGGAGGGTCGGGCCGTGCTCACCCGAGCTGTTGCTGAGGGTCGAGACGCAGCAAAGTTCACTGTCCATTGTGGGCTGGATACCGCCGACTCTCTGGGCTGAACGGTTTCCACATTGGTAGCCCTAAGGCGCTATGCCTGGCTGAGTCCCTCTGGTTTCTCTGGGGATGTCCAATGTACCCTTTTTGACATGCCTTTTGATGGCCGTCACCTGTTTGGTGACAAGGCTGACAACGCGCTTGAGCGTTTCAAGGACTCAAGGTCTACGTCCAGATCCTTGGGCCTTGCAGCATCTTCTTGCCCCATGCATCCTGCCTTTTTGCCCTTTCGTGGCTTTTGAAGGTGTGCTCCACCATCACCCAGAGCCACAGGCCAGCGCAAGCTGCCCAGCCTCTGTGGGACATGGGACCCAGCGTTGTGGGTCTAGGGGTCATAGGGCGGGCCAGTCCACCAATGCCATCCTGCATTAGCCTCCAAACCCTCCTAGTCCGACCTTTCAGGGCCACCAGCTGCCAGTCGGCGGCAGAATCGGCCATCACCTCCCCCACTGGCACAACATCAAGTCGGACAGGTGGGTTTTGCAGATAGTCTGAAGGGCCTACTTCCTCCCCTTCGAGACATCTCCTCCCTCCATGCCACCAGCATTCCAATACATGTCGGAGGATCATTACGGCTCTCTTGGCCAAGAGGGCTATCAAACGCATCTCTGTGCCAGAAATAGGTTGTGGTTGCTACTCCCACTACTACTTGGTACCTAAGAAGGACAAAGGCCTGCATCCTATTTTAGAACTCAGGGACGTCAACCGCTTCCTCCGGAAGGAGAAGTTCAGAATGCTAATCTTGGCTCAGGTCTTGTCTGCCCTCGACTCTGGAGACTGGATGGTAGCGTTGGACTTGCAGGACACTTATTTTCACATCCCCGTTTTGCCTGCGCACTGGCATTACCTACGGTTCACAATAGGCCACGAGTATTTTCAGTTTAGCATGCTCCCCTTTGTCCTTACCAGCGCCCCTCGGGTGTTCACGAAGTGATGGCAGTGCTCACAGCTCATCTGCGCAGATCAGGGGTTCCAGTTTTTCCCTATCTCGACGGCTGGCTGTTGAAGGTGGGCTCACCCCAGGCTGTCGTCTCCCACCTCCAGACTACGGCAGACCTCCTGCATTCGCTGGAGTTTACAGTCAACGTGCCGAAGTCGCACCTGATTCCATCCCAGAAGCTCCTTTTCATCGGAGCAGTTCTGGACACAGCGCAGTTTTTGGGACTATCCTCCCGAGCAACGAGTCCAGGATATTCGGGCTATGATACCGATGTTTCAGCCTCTATCTTGGATTTGGCTGAGAATGACCCTGAGGCTGCTGGGCCTCATGGCCTCCTGAATCCTGCTGGTGGATCATGCCAGATGGCTTATGCTGGGCTCTGCAGTGGGACCTTAAGTTCCAGTGGACGCAGCTTCAGGGGAATCTTTCAGATGTCGTCCAGATCTCAGAGGGTAGATGGCTCTCGAACCGGGATTGGGTCAACGGCAGATCCCTCTCCCTTTCTTGACCAGAGTTCACGATGGTGACAGGTGCATCACTCCTGGGATGGGGCGGCCACATGGGAGAGGCGTACATCAGAGGCCTCTGGTCTCCGGCAGAGTCCAGGCTCAACATCAATCTTATGGAGCTCCAGGTGATTCGTCTGGCACTGAAGCCATTCCTTACATCTATCAAAGTAGAAGTAGTGCAGGTGTTCACAAACACCACCACCGGCATGTTGTACTGCGACAAAATGAGCGGGGTGGGCTGTTGACCCTATGTCAAGAGGCCCTTCTTCGCCTTTGGACATGGCTGGAACATCAGGGTATATTCCTGGTGGTTCAACACCTGGTAGGTTTTCTGAACGCCAGGGCGGACAAACTCAGCCGACTGTGCATGATGGATCACGAATGGCGTCTTCACTCTGCGGTGGTGCAAGATCTTTCAGCAGTGGGGAGAGCCTTGGTTAGATCTATTCACCACCGAAGAGAAAGTGCAATGTCAGCAGTTGCTCGGCGGCCCCTTTCGTTGCTAGTGGAATTGCAGCCTCCTGTACATCTTTCCGCCTGTACCACTTCTGCCCAGAGTCCTGAAGAAGATCAAGCGCAATTGGGTCCAAGTCATTCTTGTGGCTCTGAACTGGGCACGAAGAGTCTTGTACCCCGAGCTCTTGAGCATGGCCATCAATCCTCCAATCAGACTGCCTCCTCCGGAGGATCTTCTGTCAAAGCAGCAGAGGACGGTCCTCCACCCGAGCCTGCCCAGCCTCCACCTCCTTGTGTGGAGATTGAGCAGCGACAGCTGACAGCTTTCTAACTTCCTCCTAAAGTCTGTAACGTTATCTTGGCAGCCAGGCGTCCCCCCACCAAAATGGTGTACGCCTGTAGATGGAACACATTTGTGGCATGGTGCACAGGAAAAGCTGTGGATCTCCTCTCAGCTCCTCTTTCAGCGGTTCTCCTCTTCCTTCTTATTTTGGCCCAGCATGGCTCTGCTCTGGGCACTCTTAAGGGCTATTGATTGGACATTTTGACCTTTCTTTGACATCCTGATCAGCCTGCTCTTTCCAAATCCCCGATTGTTAACAGGTTTCTGAATGGCATTGCTCATCTCTTTCCTCCTTCTCCTTTCATAATGCCCAGTGGGACTTGAACCTTGTGCTCACTTATCTTATGTGTCCTCCCTTTGAGCCACTACATAAGTGTCCTCTTCGTTTCCTTACTTTGAAGACTGCTTTCTTGCTTGCCATCACCTCTTCTTGCAGGGTGAATGAGCTTCAGGCTTTATCTTCCAAACCTCCCTTTCTTGCTGTCCATCCGGACAAAGTAGTCCTCAGCACTAGGCCTTCTTTTCTGCCCAAAGTGGTCACCTCCTTCCACATAGGTCAGACCATCACATTTCCCACCTTCTTCCCGCCTTATCACACTTTCAAATAGGAGAGACTCTACCGCTTCGACCCAAAGCGTACGCTGTCTTTCTACCTTGGCCGCACAAAAGACTTCCGGGTTGATGTTCAACTCTTCGTGGGTTATGTGGGCACTTCAAGCAGACTTGATAGATGTTCAGCTACTCACTGACTCCTACAACTCGACCATCTCCAACATCCTGGACGACATTGAACTGCTCCAACAAAAAAATGCCTCAACAAAAATATCCAAACCTTGGTACAATGTTAATTTAAACACGGAACTCCGCAACCTTGGGCAGCTGAACGCCCGTGGAGATCCAATCCCTCCTTCGAACAACTAAAACTCCTTAGAGAGGTTAGAATTTTTTTCAGCAAACCAATCAAGAGCGCCAAGGCAGACTAATTCAGATATCAACTGGATCGAGCTGCAAACCGGCCCAAGAAACTATTTGAGTTGGTCAAACAGCAATCTACTGTAGGGCCTAACAACTCTGAAAAAGACATCAACAAGATTCTTCAGAACATCAATTCATTTAACCATTTTAGTGACCTGCTGCATCCGGCCATCTTCAAGGAAATCAAGAATGCACTCATCCCCACCTGGACAAGGATTGTAAACGCTTCTCTTTCACAAGGCACGATCCCAAACAGCCTAAAAGCAGCGCAAGTTTCACCTATTCTAAAAAAAACTAACGCAGATCCATCTGACCTCAATAATTTCCGCCCTATTTCGAACATCCCCACATTAGCCAAACTACTTGAAAAATGCGTACAATCCCAACTCTGTACTCACATAGAGAATTTCCGACTCCTAGACCAGCATCAATCCGGCTTCCGGAAGTGGCACAGTACCGAATCAGCTCTCACGCACGTGATGGATGACATCTTAAAAATGCTTGATCAAAATGACTCATGCCTCCTAATCCTCTTGGACCTTTCTCCTGCTTTGGACACAGTGACCTACGACAACCTCCTATGCATTCTGAAGAACAGGATGGGTTTCTCAGGTCGGGTGTTTTAATGGTTCTCGTCCTTCCTTCACCATAGATCACAAAGAATCAAGGCAAATCACTCCCTCTCCCAGCCCTCTCCTGTACTCATGGGTGTCCCCCAACGGTCCGCCCTATCTCCTATCCTTTTCTCTAATCATGTCCCTTGGCTGAATCACCTTACTGCCTTCAATTGCACCCCTCTCATTATAGACTCAGTCAAATCACTCCGAATCACCCTGGACAAACACCTGAATATGAAAAATCATATTAGAAAAGTGTGTATGGGAGCTAATTACTTGATGAGGACGCTCAGAAACATCAAACCATTCCTTCCACAAAAGAACTTCAAGCAGGTGGTACAAGCTCTGGTCCTGCCGAGGCTGGACTATGGCAGCGCAACGCTGCGGCCTGTCCAAATATACCCTGGCACCACTAAGGGCATCACTGAACGCTGCAGCCAGACTGGTCACAGGTACCAAACGAAGTGAGCACATACCTCCAATCCTAAAATCTCTTAAATGGTTGCCGTATGAATTATGAATTCAGCTAAAGATTGTCGTTCTAGCTCACAAAGCCATGCATTTCAAAACTTCCAATTACCTTTCCAAAAAGTTTGAATTATCCTGTGGTGGGAGAGTATCAAAAACAGCTGTCACTCTCCTCCTGAAACCACCCATCCTTAAGAAAAAGAGAACCGCTCTCTGGGCCTTCTCCGTCGCTGCTCCAAGGATTTGGAACTCTCTTCCACCAGAAGTTCGCAGAATCTCTTCAACAACTGTTTTCAAACTTGAACCCAAAAGATTCCTGATGAACTCATTTTTACCTTAATTTGGGCTTGGATCACTTGCTCGAAACCACTGTTCCTACAGCCATTGTACCCTCGTGTGAAGCTGTTTGTCTTTATTGCATTTTGTGTCCCCCTTCGTAGCCTGTTATATTCTGGTTTTTCATATCATTCTCCGTGATTCACTTGTCTGGGAAACATGCGCGTATTCCTTTGTGCATTCATATATGTTGTCGATACTCGGTCTATGCTCTTTTTTTCGCATTGTATACCCCCTTTCTTAGACTGTTACATACTCGTTTATTGTACTATTCTATTTTTGTCATTTGTCTGGAAACTATGCATTTATTTGTCTGGGATATATGCAAATATTCCTGTTGTATGTTCTTATTTGTGGTCAATATTGGATTTATGTCCTTCCTCCCTTCCTTTGTAAAGGTCTCAGATATCCCTCTGGATCTTGTTCGCACTATATAAAACTTTATAAATAAAATACCTAAATAAACATTAAGATCTACTATTCTTTGGCTAAATAGAAACCTCCGGTGCCAGCGCTCACTCTACCAGGGCGATGGCAGCCACTTCTGCTTTGGGATGTGGAGTTCCCTTACTTGACATTTGTCAGGCGGCCACATGGGCATCCTTGCACACGTTCACCAAGCATTACTGTTTGGACAGCCAAGTCCGGAGAGGCAGCTTTTTCGGCCGTTCTGTTCTCTAGGACTTCCTTATGTGAACTTAGTTCGCAGACCCACCTCCGGGGTTGGCATTGCTGGGGTATCTATTTTAAGGTTAGGAATCTATAACTACAGTCTCTTTCAGATGAACAAGTTAGTTACCTTCGGTAAGGATGTATCTGTAAGAGGCATACGTAGTAATAGATTCCTTACCGCCCCACCCATCTTCCCCGTTCTACGAACTGACTTCTAGGGATAGGTACTCCCTTCTATGGTCCTAGTTTTGTGCACCAGTGGGTTGCATGGTTCTGTGCTTCTGTCGTGGCAAGTCTTGGCAGAATTGACGTCAGCGCGCATGGGCTGGCGACTAAGTACACACCCCAACGTCATCCGACTGACCAGGACACCGACGACTAACGCGGAGTCGACCAACGCCACCCACCGACACACAGGGGTACTGCTAAGAATTTTTTTGACCGGATCCAGTCTGACACCTGGGGGTAATTCTAAGGTAAGGAATCTATAACTAAATATGTCTCTTACAGATCGTTACCAAAGGTAAGTAACTTGTTCAACTGTTTTCCTCCCACAGGATTGCATTGCATTCTGACCCAATTGCACTCTCACCCTATTGCACTGATTTTCTGTTTATTGGCAATGCTGACCGTTGCTGTTGTTGATTGACTTCTTGAAAGTATCTCTATACTTTTGTAAAGTAATTCTATTGCTTTTGCAAAACAATGCACACTGTATTTCTAGTCTTAAAAACTGTTACTTACCTTCAACTGCGTTCTTCTTGGTTGTAAAATTATACAACAAAGTAACAACTTTTTATACAAAACAATTGACCTTGGATTCAGTCTTTGAGTGTATGTGACAATTTCTTGCCTGAGTGTGTACAACAAATGCTTAACATAGCCCTCTGATGAGCCTAACTGCTCGACCACACTACCACAAATAGAGCGTATTGTCTTATCTACTTAAACCTCTGGGGATCCACTGGACTCTGTGCACATTATACCTCACTTTGGTATAGTATATACAGAGCCAGCTTCCTACAGCCTTCCTATACGTCCCAGTCTATCAGAAAGTTTCAAAGTGGCTGAGTACATGGATCTTTTTTTACCTGATGCTGCGGCCCGCCAAACTGATTTAACTGTATTTATCATATTGCTTATTCGGTACGGACTGAAGGATGAAGAAAAGACAGTTCCTCTATGGGCTGGAATTCATGCCCTGATCTCCAGAATACAGTCCCAGTGAAGAAGGTTGAGGTTTTACCAATAATACCATCTCCAGTCAAAAACTATGCAACATTATACACAGCTCTAAAACATTTCCAAAATGTGCGTGGTCAGCTTTAGGTCCAACCTAACCTGCCATTTTGCTTTAATTAGGGTGTTTTACTTATTGTCGCGGTCATTTTTATGAGCAAGCCAGTAGAATTTTATGATCTTTATCCAACGATGGGTGTTTTCCTTACAAAGCTGCGTTGCAGGAAGTTTTCTCAGTGGATTTGGCATAGACAATGCACTTATTAAGATGGAAATCTTTGGAAGCAAATGCAAATGCTACTTACCAGTATGCATCTGTTCTTGGCATGTAGGGCTGCTGACATTCATATCTGTGCATAGATCGCCACCTAGTGTTGGGTCCGGATGATTGCACATTGTTGTCCTGGAAGAGTCTTCGAAGTATCACGAGATAGGTGGCTCCTCCCCTGGACTACAGTGCGCATGGGCATCGCCTCCATCCCCAGATTGTTTTTAGCCATTGGCAGAGATGGAGTGAAGAATGTGAGTGATGACCATGCTATGAGCATATGTATATGTATGAATGAAATACTGCAGCTGCTACAGGCGCCGGGGAGGAGGGTGGGCGATATGAATGTCAGCAGCCCTACATGCCAAGAACAGATGCATACTGGTAAGTAGCATTTGCAGTTTGAGGCATGTGGGCTGCTGAATTCATATCTGTGCATAGAATACATAGCAGTCCCTCCATTATCGGCGGCCGCCCGTGCCAGCTGCAGCGGTCTGAAAAAGTGTTTTTAGAACAGCTTGACCAACAGCTGCCTGCTGTTTGGAATGCACGTCTACACAGTAGTGCTTAGTGAAAGTATGTGTGGTAGACCATGTGGCTGCTCTACAGATATCTTCTAAGGGAATGTTACCTAGGAAAGCCATAGAGGCCCCCAGCTTCCTGGTGGAGTGGGCCCTCGGTGGGATAGTGAGGGTGCGTTTAGCTTTAGAGTAACAGATCTGGATGCACTTTACTATCCACCTAGCAATCCCTGCTTTTGAGATAGCGTTTCCCTTGTGGTGTGTGGCAAAAGCAACAAAAAGCTGCTTGGTTTTGCGAAAATCTTTTGTCCTGTCTACATAATACATCAAGGCCCTCTTAACATCAAGGGTGTGGAGCATGCGCTCCGCCAGCGTCTCCGGGTTTTGGAAAAACACCGGCAATTCAATTGTCTGGTTTAAGTGGAAATGGGATACCACTTTGGGTAGGAATTTAGGGTTAGTGCGGAGCACCACCCTGTTAGCATGTACCTGGAAGAAAGGTTCTTGGATGGTGAGCGCCTGCAGCTCGCTAACCCTCCGTAGCGATGTAATTGCTACTAAGAACGCAACCTTCCAAGTCAGAAACTGAAGCTCACAAGAGTGCAGTGGCTCAAAGGGAGGACCCATCAGCCTTGTAAGAACCACATTGAGGTTCCATTCTGGAGCTGGTGGGGTCCTTGGTGGAATGACCCTTTTGAGTCCTTCCAGAAAGGCCTTGATAGCAGGGACCTTGAAGAGTGACAGGTGTTGCCTATTTTGGAGGTATGCTGCCATAGCAGACAGGTGAATGCGGATGGAAGAGTATGCCAGATTGCATTGATACAGGTGGAAAAGATAGCAAATGATGTTTTGAATGGAAGCATCTAGAGGGTCAATATTGTGGTTAGCACAGTAGATGACAAACCTCTTCCATTTAGCCGCATAACAAGCTCTGGTAGTGGGCTTCCTTGCCTCCCGAATGATGTTCATGCAATCGGGAGGAAGATTGAGGTAGCCAAACTCTAGGACTTCAGGAGCCAGATCGCCAGGTTGAGCTGTTGCGGATCTGGGTGCTGAATGTCGCCATGGCTCTGCGTCAGAAGGCTGGGAGTGAGATGAAGCCTTTGATGCGGCACCACGGGCAGTTCTAGAAACGTGGTGTACCATGGTTGGCGAGCCCACGTTGGAGCAACCAGGATGAGAGTCATCGAGTGCTGCCTGAGCTTGCGTGCCACCAGCGGTATCAGAGGTGCTGGGGGAAAAGCGTACGCAAATCTGCCTGACCAGTTCATCCACATCGCATTGCCCTGTGACTGGGGGTGTGGGAATCTGGCGGCGAAGCTTTGGCATTTTGCGTTCTCCTTTGTGGCGAACAGGTCTATCTCTGGATGACCCCACCTTTGGAAGTACGGTTGGAGTACTGATGGATGTATCTCCCACTCGTGCATCTGATGGCTGTGCCTGCTGAGCAGATCCGCCATTTGATTGTCCTTGCCCGGGAGATGCTCTGCCATGAGGAAGATGTTCCTCTGAATGGCCCACTTCCACATGCTCTGAGCCAGATGAGACAGCTGTGGAGAGTGTGTGCCTCCCTGCTTCTGAATGTAGTACATGGCCGTCATGTTGTCCGTTCGGATCAACACGACTTTGTTGCACAGATGTACTTTGAATGCCTTCAAGGCCATGAAGATTGCCATCAGTTCCAACACATTGATGTGCATCTTCCTTTGCTGTAGTGTCCATAGTCCCTGCACTGTGTACTGGAGTACATGCGCTCCCCATCCCTGGAGAGAGGCGTCCGTCGTCAGGATAATCTGTGGGACAGGCTCTTGGAATGGTCGGCCCTTGCAAAGGTTGTGTGGATTCCACCAATGCAGAGAGTTGTATGCCCGACCGCTCACCAACACTAGGTCTGTCAGTTGCCCATGAGCCTGAGTCCACTGACGTGCAAGGCACTCCTGAAGCGGACGCATATGTAGTCTCGCGTGCGGGACAATGGAGATGCAGGAGGCCATCATGCCTATCAACTGCATGAACACTTTCGCTGGAAGCGAGTGTTGGGGTCTGAATCGTTGGATCAGCGCCTGGATACTGGCGATTCTCACTGTATTTGGCTGCGCGGTGGCTGCCAGAGTGTTGATTGTCGCGCCCAGGTACTGTCGCACGTGGGCGGGCTGGAGATGGGACTTTGGGTAGTTCAGAGAGAATCCCAGATCGTGCAGGAGATGAATGGTGCGTGACACGTGGTCGACGCACTGCTGTTCTGTCCTTGCTTGAATGAGCCAGTCGTCCAGGTAGGGAAAGACGTGGACGTGCTGGCGACGGAAATGCGCTGCCACAGTCGCTAGGCACTTGGTAAACACTCTCGGTGCCGTGGTGACCCCGAACGGCAGAACCTTGAACTGGTAATGCTGGTCTAAGATCGTGAATCTGAGATACTTCCTGTGGGAAGGATGCAGGGGGATATGAAAATATGCATCTTTCAGATCCAGCGTAGCCAGGAAGTCCCCCTGTTGAAGCAGGGGAAGCACCTGCTGCAACGTGAGCATATGGAAGTGCTCCGAGAGGATGTACCAGTTCAGGGGCCTGAGGTCCAGGATCGGCCTGAGGGATCCGTCCTTCTTGGGAATCAGAAAATACAGGGAGTAAACCCCTGTTCCCCGCTCTTGCAATGGAACGAGCTCTATTGCCCCTTTTTGCAGCATGACTAGAACTACTTGCTGCAACAAGGTCAAGTGCTCGCCTGACATAGGACGGCTCCTTGGGGGTATGTCCGGTGGAATGGACGTAAGCTCTAGACAGTACCCGTACTGGATAATAGACCTCACCCACCTGTCCGTGGTGATGGTTTTCCACGCCGGCAGGAACTGCTGGAGTCTCCCCCCGACCGGTGTTGCATGGTCGGGGGGCAGTGACAAGACGTCACTGTTTGTTGGTGGTGGTGGACCTGGAACTATTGTTTCCACGTCCCCTGCCCTTGACATTATTGCCTCTGTAACCACCTCGACCCTTGTTGTTATACGAGGCTTGGGTGTTACTTTTGTAATATTGGGTCGACTGGGACGCCTGTCCCCTTGAGGTGCCTCTGGAGTTTGAGCGGCGAAAGGAACCACTCCGAAACTGCTGACTTTGTAGAGCCCCCATAGACTTGGCAGTTTCCGTATCTTTCTCCATTTTCTCCAGTGTGGCATCCACCTCAGGGCCAAACAGGTGGTCAGGATTCACTGTTTGATTGAGGATCGTAGTTTGGATGTCGGGTTTGAACCCCGAAATTCTAAGCCAGGCATGGCGTCGAAGCAGCACACTGGTATTGATAGCCCTGGAGGCTGTGTCTGCCACATCCAGTGCACATTTGATGGATGCATTCGTAATGAGTTTACCCTCCTGAATGAGCATCTCCCCCGCCTCCTTGTATTGGTCAGGCAAGTGTTGCAGTATGGCCTCTAATGTGTCATAATGGGCCCTATCATAACGTGCAAGTAATGCTTGGGTGTTAGATATTCTCCAGATATTAGCTGCCTGTGCAGCAATTCGTTTGCCTGAGGCCTCAAAGATCTTGGACTCTTTGTCCGGGGGAGGAGCGTCACCAGTAGTTAGAGAATTCGCCCTCTTCCGAGCGTTGGAAACAACCAAGGAGTCCAATGGCAAGTGTCCCTTGATATATGTAGGATCCGTGGGTGCTGCCTTATATTTCCTGTCGATGCGAGGGTTGACCACACGCGCTCGGGTGGGCTCTTTGAAAACCTCCGTTGCATGTTTCAGCACCCCCTTAAGCATCGGTAGCGTTTTGACAGACTTTTCGGCTACCGAGAAGGTGTCGAACAAGAAGTCCACATCCACGGGGTCCGAGTGCAGCTCGACGTCGTGGTTAGCAGCAGCTCTCTCTATCAGAGCATTGAAGGCCGCCGAGTCCTCAGACGGGGACGTCTTGGCCGCGAAAAGTTGAGTGTCCTGAGCTGACTGCGGGTCCTCCGTGTCGCCTCCGGCGGACCACGGGACGTGCTCCTCCTCCGGATCCGAGTACGCCGGATAGTTGTACTCGTCACCTTCCTCGTCCGCATCGGCTGCAGCGGAATGCGTCGGCGAGTGTCCTAGGGTTTGCGGGGACACAGGTTCCACCAAAGCCGGAGAGTCCTCGGAGTCCCTTTTGTTTTTGAGAGGAATCTTAAAGGGTTCCAACGTCGGCTCCGTCGTGATCTTCCGTTTGAGGAGCGACAGCTTTCCGGTGTTGGCGTTGATTATTACTGCACGACGTTCCTCTTCCGCAAGCGGCTGGAGACGCAGCTTCGACACCGCCAAGGCAGCCTTCGGCGTCAACACCTCCCTCGAGGGTCCGCCCTGTTTCGGTGCGAAGGCCTTCGGCGCCGACTTGGGCGGCAGGGTGAAACGGATAGGCGTTTGCTCCCTCGCAGGCTTAGGCGTCGGCTTAGGCGCACTGGTGTCCTGTGCGGGAACCACACTGGCCTTTCGAATCCGCTGCAAGGATTCCGCTACCTTCTTTGTCCAGGCCGGAGAGGGCTGGGCCGGTTCGAGCGACCCCTCGTCTTCGAGAGCCTGTGCGCCGGCAGGCACCGTCTTCGGGGCCGACGCCCCCTGCCTATGCGCGTCGTCGCCCTGACGCTTCTTCGAAGCAGTCTTCGGGTCCGCGACCCCTTTCGGCGCCGACGCAGCCGCGTCGGAGGACTTCGCCTTCGGCGCCGACCCCGAGGGCTTCGGGTCGGCCGTTTTGGCGTGGCTCTTCAAGTCGGCCATTTTGGTTTTCTTGGAAGTTGACACCTCCAGAACCTTCTTCACCTGCGCCACTTTCACTTTCGGTTTGGCATCCGAGGGTGCGGGACCAGTTGGCTTCACTTTCGTTTTCTTCGACGTAAGTGATGGTTCATAAGTGTCCGTGACCGGGCCCGGAGGCGGGGACGTAGGACTCATAGTTAGATCTTGGGTAAGGCCCGAAGGCGATCCCTCGACCTGGGCCGTATGAAGGGGAACAACCCCCGAGTCAGGTTGGGGAAGCTCTTCCTCCGAGCTATCTCCCATCGTGGTAAAAGTTTGTTCGTCGTCCCCTACCTCGTCGGTGACTTCGTCAAAGTTCTCCTCACCCGCGTCGTAGGCCTCTCCCTCGGATGCGGGATTAGAGTCCGAACCTTGCACGTCGTCTTCTCCCTCGACATATTCTTGGAAAATGTCGTCAGGCGGGGGGGCCGCGGCCGATAACCTAGCCTGGAGCCTATTGGCCCGACGAATCTTTAAAGCCTTCTTGCTCCTGAATTTCGAACACGCCATGCAGGTGTCCTCGCGGTGATCCGGCGACAAGCAGGTATTGCACACCGGGTGCACGTCGAGGTGCGAGTATTTAGAGTGACACAACGGGCACTTCTTAAACGGAGTTTGCTCCATAGCAAGAGTGTAGTACAGGCCCGACCGCGCCGAAAGCACGTGGAAGGGCAGCAAGAGATCGGAGCTGAGAGTCAGAAAGAAACCCGTACGCAACTATACCGACGCCCAGCCTAAAGACCTTTTGGTCTCGAGTAGAAGTTGAACAACTATCGGTTCCGACAGAGGGAACCGAAACACATCCGAACCCAATGGCGGAAAAAAACAATCTGGGGATGGAGGCGATGCCCATGCGCACTGTAGTCCAGGGGAGGAGCCACCTATTTCGTGATACTTCGAAGACTCTTCCAGGACAACAATGTGCAATCATCCGGACCCAACACTAGGTGGCGATCTATGCACAGATATGAATTCAGCAGCCCACATGCCTCGAACACTGTCCAATCAGTTTTGAGGGGAACTTTATGTTGGTTCTTTACAAGGTATGCTCATATATGAGGCTCTAGAAACCTTATGTTAGAATGCTTACTGGAACAAGAACGACAAAATAGGTTTTGCATATCTTATTTCATAAGTGAACAAGGCACAGGGTGCACTTCATTCAAAAGACATACAAAGTCAGACAATGTTCAACACACTCAGTTCAAAATCAGATAACTTGAAAACCAAGTTCGTAGGGTTTGTCAAAGAATATGAAGAAAAATCTGAGCTTTGCAAGGACTGGGGAAATGTTTTACACATGATAGCTCTAGTAAAAACTTGGTACATACTAATTGGGAAGGTGATTGTGAGCTGCATGTGAAGACTGTGGAGTCACTGATTACTGTGTTTCGTTAATTCAACTGCATAAACTACGTGAGATATGGGTCCTGGTATTTGGAAAGAGTGGAGAAGTTACAGGTGGAAAAACCATACCCCTACAGAAAATTCATCCTAAGGCATTTTGTGGTGAAAGACAGAGAGGGAAGGGTCAGTGCTGTGGCCCAAATATGAAACTGGAACAAACTAGCTTGAGATAACAGGGAATTGTTGTTCAGACACATTAAAGTGAGTATGTTGCTCAATGGCAGCTAGCTTACCATTAAATCCTTTCTATTTGCAATGTTTTCAGAGAGACAACAAATTCAAAATAATGACCCATTGTGAATTGTTCCTCACCACGAAGTTGTGGAAAAGAGAGGGGAAAGTTTTAAAAACATGTTGACAGCCTTCCTTCTTCTTTTCATGCAGCAGCAAGGAAACCCCTTTGAAATTACTAAGCCTGTGCAACTTCACAACTTCATGACCAAACAATATGTGGATAATCATATAAAGACACATCTTCTAGATGTCCTTGAACATGAATCGAAACTGTACGCGGAACTGAAGCAGGAAAGATTTGTATTGAAAGAGAAAAAGCTGTTTGACATAATCACTAAAGCTAAACTTTCACACTTTAATTGCCATAGAATAATTTTTGGCCAAACAGACACTACGAAACAGGTTACGAAAAACAACTGTTGCAAGCACATAGAGAGATGGATGTAGCAAAAGAAAGGGGTTCATTTATCAAGGACATTCTGTCACAGGATCTTCTTTCAACAAACTCATTATTTGATGGAGATGCTTCAACCAAACGTGTGAAGCACAAACTTGTACAAGAGTTTGAAAAAACCTTTCACCTGAAGAATTTCAAATCGAACAGGTTTACTCATTGAAAACTGCTGTTGCTGTGGACTATGTCACAAATGTGATTGGTCAAGACTTCATTCATGCAAAACTTCAGAGATGTCATTTAGACTGTTCTACAGATATCAAAGTTAGCGAGCACCTTGCAAGAAATGTACATTGTCTTTGACTGTTATCTTAAACTAGCTGTCAAAGAATGTGAGAAATCCGACAAATGTCTACAATTGGAACACTTGACCTTGCCTGAATCAAAAATTCAAAACCCATACCAATACATGTGCGATTTGATAAATTCTGGTCATCAACATCAAACAAGATGAACTTGAGAGATGTCAACTCGCCAGAACATTGCTGATGCTTTATTAAAAACTGATTTCCAATTTTTGCAAGTGGAATGATTGTCAATGAGGAATAGGTGCCTGCAGAGAGAGATTCAAAATAACAGGCCATATTGTTCAAGAACTTAACAGTAAATTGGAGGAAATTGACCTTCGTGTTGTGCCAAAATGTTGAGTGGGATGTTCAATATGGTTCCAATCGAGTCATTGTACTGTCAAATGACACATATGTTATTATTGTGCTACTTAGATTTGTTGCAATGTTCATAAGTCAAGGATTGTCAAGTTAGGGATATGTTATTTAACAGGTGAGAAAAGACACTTCCACTGAACATGTTTAGAAGGTGTGGCCATAGTAGAGATTCTACTCTTTTATATAGGTCATCTGGGATACCATTAGGATCTGTAGTTCTCCCACTTTCCAAATGTTTAATCGCCTCTACTTCATCCATTGTGAGATCTCCATCAATTGTTTCCCTGTCTTCACCATTTAGCACAAGACATTTTAGTTTCTTCCCCACTAGAAACATTCTGACCCTGTACAACTCCCTATAATAGACAGTGAATGTTTGTGCAGTTTCGGCATTTTTTGTATTTCTATCTCTATTCTCTTTTGGTATTTCTCCCACCTATTGTTCCTCTTTTTTGATGCATCATAGACATTCAAGTGGGCGCCCAGCCCTGTCATCCACCTCTCATAGCCGTCTTTGCCTATATTGTAAATATTCAGATTTAGACTACTGCACTTACCGCTTCATTTTAAATTCCAAGCGGCAGTAGAGTGTTATGTTATGGAGATTTTTTAAAGCGCACGATTACCCGGAGGTGTCCTGGCGCTCGTTACTTCTCATTTAGCAGGCCTTGGGGAAAGGAATTATTTATCAAAAAGCCAAGTCTTCAGCCCCTTCTTAAACACAAGAAGATTGGTGGCATTTCTCAAGTGGAATGGGAGACCATTCCAAGCCTTAGCCGCACATAGGGAGAAGCTTCTGCCGCCCCACTGGGCATTTTTTGTGTTGTGGCTCAGGTGAAATCACTCGTTGGTTCTCTCAACCCTGCTTAGCACTCCCAGACTCCAGCCTCTGCGCAGATTCATCTTACTGTTTCTGCTTCTCTCGCTGCTCTCTCAGCTCCGAGGCGTGCCAACCCTTTTCCAGTCCAGGAGTCACCTCTCTGTGTATAATCTACTAGGTCGCACCTCATCTCTCAGTAAGGGGCCTTTAACAAACCGATTTGGTCTCATAGTGTGGTCTTGCAGTCGTTGTTAGAATGTTTGCAGCCTGCTTAATCTGCATTTCATATTACTACAGTGTTAATTTATACATGTCGCTGGGATTCTGATGGATTATAGTTGAATTCACCAGTGGTCTAGTTAGTTACATCCACAATGTTGCCCCCCCGCCAACCTCCCCCCACTGGTTCTTGAATGTAAATGTGCTCTTATACATATGACATAAAGCTGCATATGTGAACCCCACTCCCAAAGCAGTACCCTCCTAAGCCTGGCAGGCAAAACAGTACAGTGACTGGGCACAGCCTTCTGAAATCTAACTAGCCTTGGTGTAGTGTTTTGCATTAATAATAGCTATAAATATTTTCTCTATACCTGTTGAAGTAGATATTAAGATTCAAGTGTGTGTATCTAAAGAACCACATGTCAAGATATAATTTGTGCCAGAATTTCCCTGGTCTGGGGGCCCCCTGACTATGGGCCCTGGAACAGCGAGAATACACCTAGTGATAGTGTACCTTCTGGGGTATGGAGTGGTGATAGGTTTGGCTAGAAATATGCAGTCAGTGATTATGGACCCAGGGAAGTATCTTACAGCTACCTCTCTAAATCCTGTGCTACATGGTGAAGTCAACTGAGAGGTGGGCAGTCATCCTAGGAGACTCACGCTCAACTGTAGCAGAAGCCAACTGGTATTGTATTGGGCCCCACATTGCAGCAGATGGTGTGAATAGATCCCTTAGTTGCTAGGTTATGAAAACGTTATGCCCTGGATCTGGGAAGTCCCATTCTTCTTCCCACAGGAACTCAGGATCTCTGTCAGCTTGGTGCAAGACCTCATCTACATGTGGGTACCTTGTACCTTCATGAGTAGCTGAATCCAATATCTAAACCAGAAGCAGCCGTCTTTTCCTTGCAGAGACTGGTCACAACATTGTTTTCTCTTGAGTCTGTTTTCCAGGCTTGATCCCTTCCTGACAGGGAAGATGAGGATTAGCAGAAACCTACCCCATGATAATTTACAAGTGACACTAGTGTGCTGCTCCACCCTAGATGATGGGACAATGTTGATCAGGATACTGGTCAAAATGCCCTTTATATGTTGTCAATCTTGATCAAAAGAATCATCTGCAACCTCTGAAGTGTGCAGGAGTCTTTCAGAGTCAGAGGTTGATGACCACTATGTGATTTCAATGCGTTGAATGCCCAGACATGAGGTAAGATTTTTCAGAGATGCTAATTTTGACAGTAATTGTGGAGCGGGTGCTACCGCTCTGGCAGTAACACTGTCGCTACTTTAAACTCCTGGGTGGGGACATCTTTCCCAACCAGAGGTACAAATATACTTAGGGTGGTGGAAATGGGTGGAGTAGGGCTGGTCGGGGGATGAAATAGGAACACACAGGCTTCCAGGTTAAAAGTGAGCAGCCATTGTTTGAAAGCGACACCCACTTAGATTCAAATGGTCCCATCCATGCACTCAATTAGACCTGCACACTGTCCATTTTCATACAAAAACATGTGCCCACCCTCCATACAATTATCAAGCATGATGGAGGTAAAGGACCCTGGATAGAAGCGTGTGAACAGTCCTTTTACATGTGAAAGGGCATTCTCACCTGGAAGGTAACATTAAAGTTCCTGTTACCACCACCACTGTCTCTTATAGTCCAGCTAGAAAGAGCAACTGCATTATCTAAAATAGGTGTGCATTTTGGTTGCCTCCTCTACCTCAGAGCCTCGAATGGGGTCTCTTGGTCAGGAAGCCCAATAAGAACCTTCATTGCCCTTGCATGTTTGCTAAAAACTCACTGAGGAGAGAAAGGACAGTTCATAGGAAAATAATAGAGAACAGTGCCCTGCAGGGGACATTGTCAAAGCAGTAGGGCATGTGAATGTATGTCAACTATTAGTATCAATTTGTAAGTAGGCTCCAAATACAGAAAGATCAGTGATTAAGGTACATTGATATAAAGAGATGAGTCTGGGTGTGGCCAAGATAGCGACGGTAGTGGACGCTGCCGAAAGGAGCGCTGCGCCCGCCTGCACGAACTCCTTGAAGAGATCCTGCCAATCCCTCACCCCGCGCCAAACAAGTGCACTGTTTGGCTGCGGAGGGGAAGACGGACACTCGGTTCCCGGTCCGGCTCATGGTGGACCGCCCAGACCTCTGATTACAGCAGTGGCCGGATAGCCGCTACCAGTGCGGCCGCGACCTGAAGCGAGAGCCGACCCAGCTGAAGTTGGGCTGGGAGCAAGCAGAGTTACCGCTGGGTCTAGATACTCAGCAGGATGCAGCGTGGGTAGCCTACCTGGCGCGCCTCGGCGGCCCAGAGACCGGAGTCTGGCGTCCTGTGATGCGCTTTGAGTACAGAGGTAAGCCCGGGGTGTGGCTCTTGGAAGATTGCGGTCTGGTCGCAACGCGCCCCCCCCCCGAACTTCAGATGCAGGGGCCGGGCGCTGTATTGCTGCAGGGTCGCCTGGCACGGGCTGCCTTTTGCCCTGGAGAGGAGGTCGCCTCGTGAGGTGTTTCGTGGCCTGAGGTGAGCCTGGGGAGTGATAACGTGCAGATTGAGGCCTGGGCAAGGAGCTCCTCTGCCTTCAGACTTGGAGGCAGGGGCGAAGTACTGCTGTGTTGCCTGCTGGCCCCGGGCTTCCCTGTGAGGCGCGTGGAATCCTTAGGTGGGCCCGGGGTGGGGCTATCAGAAGATTAAGACCTGGTAAATTTGCCCACTCACCCTGCCTTCAGACTGAGAGGCGGGGTCGCTGTAAGACACAGCAAAAGGATGTCAGTAAGGGATTAAGTGTTGCGCAACCTAACTATACACTACTGTACACAGTCAGAAAACAGTAAAAAGCTGCTCATCCTCCCTAGTCCACTGCCACAGGACTATAATTAGATAAACACAAAACAAGCGAATGGAGAGGCAACAAGAAAATTTGTGAAATGTAATGTATCAAATTGACAAATTTAGACACATGTCCTTCATGAATGTGAAAAAAGTCCAATTGTAATTGGTTTCTCTTGACACGATAATAAAACAGCCAAGAAACTCAAAGTACGATGATCAGTGAAACAGCACGAAACAGTCAACGTGTTTCGCCCGATATGGGCTTCCTCAGGGCAGAAAAGATTCAGGTGGATTGCGGTCTCATTGGAAAAAGCCACAGCTGATTTGATAAGTCAGCAGCAAAGCTTATTCAGGAGCGAGTAATGTGCAACAATCATAGAAGAAGAAGAGAAAACGGAAGACGACTCAATCCAAATACCAATTCAAGCACTGGGGTGGAATAAACACTAGAGTATCTGAAGCAATCTTTATTTTCTTTCACCCATCGGTATGTAGAAGTGAGTACTCTGATATGCACCACACTCTGATAGATCCTCAATTAAGGAGTCGTCATCATTCTGTTTGCGAAGAGTCCGAGACGTAGCACCCTCCAACAAACAAATTTAGCGCCAAATTTGTTTGTTTGAGGGTGCTAGGTCCCTGAATAAGCTTTGCTGCTGACTTCAGCGGTGGCTTTTTCCAATAAGACCGCCATCCACCTGAATCTTTTCTGCCCTGAGGAAGCCCATATCGGGCGAAACACGTTGGCTGTTTCGTGCTGTTTCACTGATCATCGTACTTTGAGTTTCTTGGCTGTTTTATCATCCTGTCAAGAGAAACCGATTAAAATTGGACTTTTTTCACATTCATGAAGGACATGTGTCTAAATTTGTCAATTTGATACATTACATTTCACAAATTTTCTTGTTACCTCTCCATTCGCTTGTTTTGGCGGGGGCGCTGTACTGCTGTGGTGTCAGCTGGCCAAGGCTGACTTTTGCCCTGGAGAGGGGGGTCGCCCCGTGAGGCGCTTTAAGGCCTGAGGTGAGCCTAGAGGGTGGACACGTGATGAGGCCGATGGACGGGCGGCGCTCTCGACCAGGCTTCTTGTACCTGTGGCGGTGCAGTCTGTCTGACTGTGATTTGTGGCATAAGGCTCGAGGTGGGCCCACTCTTCACCCTCTTTCAGTGTATTGGAAGGTCTCCTGGGCTCATTGGAGGTGTTGGCGCCGCAGGTGGGGGTTGTCTCTGCATGGGCCCTGCCCTACACACGGAATCACTGAGGTCCCCCCCTCCCCTCAGAGGTCTCGAGGAGCTGCACAACCAGGCCCTTATATCTTGGAAGGTGGTTCCGGGGGGTAGAAGAACGACAGCAGCCACTGTGAAATTGTGTATTCTGCCACGAGAGAAGACTGGATAGGGCAGAGAGTGCTGGCACTGGGGCTGTTGCCCTTAGTGGATTTTCAGTTGTGATCTACTTTGGGGCTCCCGACGCCTGCATTTACTGAGACCCATGGGTGGGTGCTAGGTGCCTGCATGCACATCCTTAACAATTACAGAGCTGCTATCCTCTGTGCGTGGCACGGCCCACAAATAGTGTGTGGTCGGGTAGCTTCTGGTTGGTGAAGACTTCGGAAGGGGTGCCCAGCGATGGGCAAGGATCGCCTGTCGAGAGCTGCTAAACAAACAAAAATGGACCAGTATACGGCTCAGAGTGTGCCACTAAAGACTACTGTGGTTCCAGGGACGTCGGCGGGCGGAGGTCACAGGATCCCAGATTTTGGCTGCAATAAAAACCTCTAGTTCAAGAGTGTAAGCGAAGATAGATGCAGTCTCTCAGGATGTGGGGATGTTGAGGGCAGATCTTTGCACTGTTGCAGAATGCTGACTGGCCATGGAGCAGTCAATGCGCTGCGAGACCAGGTCTCTGTCTCCGAGCTGGCGCAAAAAACGTTGTCCCTGGAATGCCGAGCGGAAGATGTGGAAGGAAGGTCCTGCAGATGTAATCTGCACCTAGTAGGTTTTCCGGAGAAGGCGAATGGGATGGAGCCGGAACGCTTCCTTGAAAAGTGGATTACGGAGGCCTTGCCCACTGATGAGCTTTTCTCCATATTCATTAATGAACATGCGCATCGGGCTCTCAATGCACCCCTGCCACCGGGGGCCCCACCCAAGACTCTAACCGCTCGGATCCTAAACTATAGGGATAGAGACTGTATCCTTAGGGCAGCACATCGAGAGAGGGATCCAAATTTTGAGAATCAGAAGATACGTTTCTTCCCGGATTACACCCGCATGATTAAAAAAAAAAAGGGCATTCTTTCTCGGTGTGAAGCAGAAATTGCCAGCCATGAACTTACAGTATATGCTTCTCTAGCCAGCAAAATTGAAAGTTCTCCATAACGAACGTGCACATTTTTTTTACAACGCCAGAGGAGGTGTGGAATTGCTGGAGGTGCATGGAGAGGGAAGGTTGCTGAGGGGGAGGCGGATGGTGGCAAGATCATCGCTGCATCCTGAAGGTGGAGCTGGTAGTGGTTGTTCGAGAAGACGCAGGAAAAGCTCTAGATCAACGCAGAGAGTAATGGGGCAGCAGGACGGGTCCCTAGAGCTGGAAGGGGCAAAATCAGAGAACGACGGCAGAAAATCCCCCAGGATAGATGTGGAGTCTCAGCCGGATGAACGTAATACGGCCAGAGCATTGATGGAAGTTGTGACGGCTACAGGTTCGGACTCCAGTATGGGCGAGGTTGTTGCGGGTACCCCGCAACAAACAGGTCATGCATGAACGTTCTTATAATGGACATCGCAATGAGTGAAAGACCCAAGATGCCGATATCGTTGGGACATAATGCTTTAGGCTCATCTTTTTGAGTGTGTGTGGGGATGACACGTGGGGGACCCCTCTTCTCCCATGCGTTTCGCCTCCCCTATCACGGGGGGGGGGTTTACTCCCCTTATCCTGGTGTGGGGTGGCTGGATGGTACAAAGTCATGGTGCGGGTGGGGATCATCTGCCCTTACCCATCTTTCTCTTCTTTCCCTAATTTACTTCTTTCTGTCTCTGTTTTTTCACTTGGGGTAGTGTGTGTGGGATGTTTGGTTTGGCGTGACAGGGGTATGTGTGGGAGCGATTGTTGATTGGGCTTGGGTGGCCCGGCTGTCGGACCCTGGTGGTGCAGGCAGGGCGTAGTCCTTTTGTCCCGATAGTAGAGATGATCAATATGTTTATGGATGATGGGTTTAGTGGTACATGTGATTTTGTGGTTGAGGCAAGTGTGTGTGGGTTTACATTATTGTTGTTCATTTTTGTATTATGGGGTATGGTGCTAGGGTTACAGGGTTGCATAATTGGGGTGGGGGAGTTATGTTCGGGAGCAGCAGGGGGATGCAAATTAGTTTTAACAGTGTCTACCCTGGGGGTGGGAATTTGTTGATGTTTTAAGAGGGAGGGTGTTTGTCAGTGGCAGCGGTCGCAGCAGGTCGCTTACTTGGAAAATGAGCTGGGTAATAACTATGGCTGTAGGACACTGTAGAATTTTTATGTGGAATGTGAGAGGGCTGAATTAGTACATTAAGCATTACAGGGTACAAACGTATCTACGCCGGCAGAGTACACAAGTGGCTATGCTTCAGGAGACTCACCTGTTGGATACGGAAATACAGAAACTTCATAGATAATGGAGGGGGCAACTGTTCACATCTACTTTCTCTTCCCATGCAAGGGGGTAGCTATCTGGTTGGCACCTCAGGTACTGTTTAAGCTTCGTAGTTATGAAGCTGATGTCATGGGTAGATATGTAATAGTGCATGAGGATATGGATGGTGTGGAGGTGTGCTGGTGAATGTTTATGGTCCAAATCTGGATGATGCAGACTTTTTAGGATCGGCTATTACCATTCATAGGCATCCCCATGACCTGGGTGGATGACTTTAACTGCGTGCTCAATTGGTCAATAGTCAAAAATCCGCCCCAGACATCAGACCAAGCCCAACATGACAACAGACCTGAAGGGTCTGATGGGCAGGCTTCAGTGTGTAGATATATGGCTTATTTAAGTTTAGGATGGGCTCACCACCTTCTGCTTTGGGAGGCCTACAGTCAGGAACCACAAGTGATGACAATAACCATGCTGGCAGGGCTGACCTGCAGCCATGATGTATTTTTTACCCATGTATGTATGTCTGTTTGTGGCGACGAGGCAGCAAATAACTTTATAAGGCCCACAGTATTTACTATCCAATCGACATACAGTGGCGTTAGGCCTTTTCCACCTGCGATCCAAGTGGAAGTGAGTAGGATGGCACACAAGTTTACCCGAGTGTGGTGACAGGAAGGAGGACTGTGCATGGGGGTAAGAAGAACTGTGAATTAAATACCGCCACGATCATACAAAGCTTTTGACTTTCGGAAAATATAATCAAATAGGAATTCCAGTGGCAGCATGGTAACGGAAAACAATATGTCACCTTTAAAAGCCATTCAAAATTCTGAATCTCTCAGGTAGCTTGTTCGTAAATATATTTAGCCAATTATGACTTTCAAGTCAATGTATGATTGTCATTAAATAACAGAGTTATCCTGTGGAATAAAAAGCCAAGCAACACAATGGAAGTTTTGATATTACAGAATTTTAAAAAAAAGATCTGATAACTCACAAACTCTGCAGCCAAAGGCGGTCTAGAATGTGTACAAGTGAATTAATTGAATTAATGCTCCAATATGTGTGTCATTTCTAATGTTTATATAAATTTCCCTCTCAGCTTGGTTTTGCTTCCGAGAAAAGTGTCACTCAGTGGTTGAAATGTAACTCATAATTACAATGAAATTATAAAAGTGTCACACATAGCAATCTTAAACATTTAAAGCTATGGAACAGTCATTTCAGCTGCAGTGTGAGGCAAGGAGTCTCCTCTGCTTTGAAATCGAACGCAAAAGGAACAGGACTGTCTCTTCCTTTGCTTTCAGTTTTAGTAGAGGAGACGTCCTACCTCCCCACTGCAGTTGAAGCATTTCAGCGCTACTAATTAACCCCCTCCTGGGACGGTGAACTGTTAGCACTTTTCAGACAAAAAGCATGGGCGAGTCGTGCCCAATGATTCCCCCCCGCCAACCCTCTGTCCCCGGGAGTTCTCTAATGAAAGAAATTCCCATTTGAAATAGGTGAAAACTTGCAACGCGGAGGACAACAAAGGTAAGATTTTAGGGTTGAGTGCGCGCCCCCCCCCTGGGATGGTTTCGCGCCCCCCTGGGGGGGGCGTGCCCCACAGTTTAAAGAACACTGATCTAGGCCCTTCCACGTGGGCTCGATCTTGCTGCAAACTGTCTCTGCAGCTGACCACTGAGTACCACTTGGGTATAGGTTATGTGTCAGCGGGCGTTCCATTATGGCCTTCAATTAAGATGCTCGAAACTGCCCATAAGCCCAAGGAGACAGATCCGTCCCACCATTCCATATATCATCTGGGATGGATTACTCATTCTTCCTGTCCCAGGTTCGGGTGGTTTGTGTTACCAGCGTGCAGCCCGCATCAAATCCCAAGCGACCCCACAATCCTTGCCAATTGGCTCTCATCCAGGATGGACTGACCCAATATGCCCAGCCGTTAGGATCAGGATAAAGGCCACTGAGTTTAATCAAATCACTCTTCCCCTGTCACTTGAGTGGAGCGGTCGATCCAAGTCACTTTGAGGCTCTCCTCTGACAGAGGGGAGAACCTAGCGGCTTATTCATCGCTCCTCACCTTGTTAATCCAGCTCCCAAGCCTGTAAGCAAGGCACACAGGAGTTGTGGGATGCCCTCTTCACCTGCGGGCCCTCATGATCAAACTTTGGCCTTTTCCTAAAGGGGATACAAAAGGGGATGATGGACGGAGCGTTTGAGCATATCAAACACTCACCCCCAGTCAACTGATCTGGGTTTAATCCATCACCATTCTTTAGCTCACTCAGCCACTCCAGTTCACACATGGCCATATGCAAATCAGTCTGACCCTGTGCCTCATGGGAACAGTTCAGCCCGAACTGCCAAGCCATGTCTTCCCTGGGCCAGAAACAAGCATCCTGGGACCGGTTTCGGATTCATAATCCTCATCAGCCCGGCTTGCTTGAATCCAGTGGCAAAGTGAGCAAGGGACTCACGTCTGAGCATACCCTGCCACACTTATGGCAGCCAAAAGCGGTACAAAAGGGGGTGGTGATGGAGGGAGCATCTAAATCAATCAAACACTCACACCCAGTCAACTGATATGGGTTTAATCCATCACCGTTCTTTAGCTCACTCAGCCACCCCAGTTCAGACATGGCCATATGCAAATCAGTCTGACCCTGTGCCTCATGGGAACAGTTCGGGGATCCACGCATGCCATACCTCCCTGGACTCCCCCGGGTGTCTTGTTTTCAGAACTGTTTTGGTTTGGTAGTTTCCAAAGATGCCCGCTGAGCCCCGGTCCAAAAACTCAGCCCCCCCCCCAAAAAAGAAGGTAATCTTGCTATTGGTTATTGTAATGTCTCCACCGTACGATTTGGACCTTTTCCTGTTGCAGCCACTATGCCTAACCACGCAAGTGAGGTACCATTTTTATCGGGAGACCCGGGGGAACGCTGGGTGGGTGGAAATTTGTTGATCCACGCAGATTCCGGAACTTTCCACCACAGAAATGTGAGGAAAATGCGTTTTTTTTTCCAATTTCTAAGCTTTGCAAGGGATTCTGGGTAAGAGAACCTGGGGGTAGGCAGTCGAGTCACCCCATCCTGAATTCCCCTGGGTGTCTACTTTTCAAAAATATATAGGTTTGCTAGGTTTCCCTAGGTGCCGGCAGAGCTAGGGTTCAAAAACAAAAGGTAGTCTCTTTGCCCAAAAAGGGCACGATTTCACTGCAAAATTGAGTTGTGACCACGTTGCGTTTTGCGCTGCCTCCTGTCGCAGGCACTATTCAGACCCAGGCAAGTGAGCTAGCATTTTTATCGGGAGACCCGGGGGAACGCTGGGTGGGTGGAAATTTGTTGATCCACGCAGATTCCGGAACTTTCCACCACAGAAATGTGAGGAAAATGCGTTTTTTTTTTCAATTTCTAAGCTTTGCAAGGGATTCTGGGTAAGAGAACCTGGGGGTAGGCAGTCGAGTCACCCCATCCTGAATTCCCCTGGGTGTCTACTTTTCAAAAATATATAGGTTTGCTAGGTTTCCCTAGGTGCCGGCAGAGCTAGGGTTCAAAAACAAAAGGTAGTCTCTTTGCCCAAAAAGGGCACGATTTCACTGCAAAATTGAGTTGTGACCACGTTGCGTTTTGCGCTGCCTCCTGTCGCAGGCACTATTCAGACCCAGGCAAGTGAGCTAGCATTTTTTTCGGGAGACCTAGGGGAACGCTGGGTGGGTGGAAATTTGTTGATCCACGCAGATTCCGGAACTTTCCACTACAGAAATGTGAGGAAAATGCTTTTTTTTTTTCAATTTCTAAGCTTTGCAAGGGATTCTGGGTAAGAGAACCTGGGGGTAGGCAGTGGAGTCACCCCATCCTGAATTCCCCTGGGTGTCTACTTTTTAAAAATGTATAGGTTTGCTAGGTTTCCCTAGGTGCCGGCAGAGCTAGGGTTCAAAAACAAAAGGTAGTCTCTTTGCCCAAAAAGGGCACTATTTTCCTGCAAAATTGAGTTGTGACCACGTTGCGTTTTGCGCTGCTTCCGGTCGCAGGCACTATTCAGACCCAGGCAAGCGAGGTAGCATTTTTTTCAGGAGACCCGGGGGAACGCTGGGTGGGTGGAAATTTGTTGATCCACGCAGATTCCGGAACTTTCCACCACAGAAATGTGAGGAAAATGCGTTTTTTTCCCAATTTCTTAGCTTTGCAGGGGATTCTGGGTAAGAGAACCTGGGGGTAGGCAGTCGAGTCACCCCATCCTGAATTCCCCTGGGTGTCTACTTTTCAAAAATATATAGGTTTGCTAGGTTTCCCTAGGTGCCGGCAGAGCTAGGGTTCAAAAACAAAAGGTAGTCTCTTTGCCCAAAAAGGGCACAATTTCACTGCAAAACTGAGTTGTGACCATGTTGCGTTTTGCGCTGTTTCCTGTCGCAGGCACTATTCAGAACCAGGCAAGTGAGGTAGCATTTTTTTTCGGGAGACCCGGGGGAATGCTGGGTGGGTGGAAATTTGTTGATCCACGCAGATTCCGGAACTTTCCACCACAGAAATGTGAGGAAAATGCGTTTTTTTCCAATTTCTAAGCTTTGCAAGGGATTCTGGGTTAGAGAACCTGGGGGTAGGCAGTCGAGTCACCCCATCCTGAATTCCTCTGGGTGTCTACTTTTCAAAAATATATAGGTTTGCTAGGTTTCCCTAGGTGTCAGCAGAGCTAGGGTTCAAAAACAAAAGGTAGTCTCTTTGCCCAAAAAGGGCACAATTTCACTGAAAAATTGAGTTGTGACCACGTTGCGTTTTGCGCTGTTTCATGTCGCTGCCACTATGCCTACCCACGCAAGTGAGGTACCATTGTTTTCAGGAGACCTGGGGAAACGTTGGGTGGGTGGATATTTGTTGATCCACGCAGATTCCAGAACTTTCCACCACAGAAATGTGAGGAAAATGCGTTTATTTTTCCAATTTCTTAGCTTTGCAGGGGATTCTGGGTAAGAGAACCTGGGGGTAGGCAGTCGAGTCACCCCATCCTGAATTCCCCTGGGTGTCTTCTTTTCAAAAATATATAGGTTTGCTAGGTTTCCCTAGGTGCCGGCAGAGCTAGGGTTCAAAAACAAAAGGTAGTCTCTTTGCCCAAAAAGGGCACAATTTCACTGCAAAATTGAGTTGTGACCATGTTGCGTTTTGCGCTGTTTCCTGTCGCAGGCACTATTCAGAACCAGGCAAGTGAGGTAGCATTTTTTTCGGGAGACCCGGGGGAATGCTGGGTGGGTGAAAATGTGTTGATCCACGCAGATTCCGGAACTTTCCACCACAGAAATGTGAGGAAAATGCTTTTCCCCCCCCCAATTTCTAAGCTTTGCAAGGGATTCTGGGTAAGATAACCTGGGGGTAGGCAGTCGAGTCACCCCATCCTGAATTCCCCTGGGTGTCTTCTTTTCAAAGATATATAGGTTTGCTAGGTTTCCCTAGGTGTCAGCAGAGCTAGGGCTCAAAAACAAAAGGTAGTCTCTTTGCCCAAAAAGGGCACAATTTCACTGAAAAATTGAGTTGTGACCATGTTGCGTTTTGCGCTGTTTCCTGTCGCAGGCACTATTCAGAACCAGGCAAGTGAGGTAGCATTTTTTTCGGGAGACCCGGGGGAATGCTGGGTGGGTGGAAATTTGTTGATCCACCCAGATTCCGGAACTTTCCACCACAGAAATGTGAGGAAAATGCGTTTTTTTTCCAATTTCTAAGCTTTGCAAGGGATTCTGGGTAAGAGAACCTGGGGGTAGGCAGTCGAGTCACCCCATCCTGAATTCCCCTGGGTGTCTACTTTTCAGAAATGTATAGGTTTGCTAGGTTTCCCTAGGTGCTGGCAGAGCTAGGGCTCAAAAACAAAAGGTAGTCTTTTCCTCCAAAATGGGCAAGATTTCACTGTGAAATTGAGGTGCAACCACGTTGCGTTTTGCGCTGTTTCATGTCTCTGCCACTATGCCTAACAACGCAAGTGAGGTACCATTTTTTTCGGGGGACCTGGGGGAACGCTGGGTGGGTGGAAATTTGTTGATCCACGCAGATTCCAGAACTTTCCACCACAGAAATGTGAGGAAAATGTGTTTTTTTTGTCAAATTCTTAGCTTTGCAAGGGATTCTGGGTAACAAAACCTGGGGGTAGGCAGACGAGTCACCCATCCTGAATTTCCCTGGGTGTCTAGTTTTTAAAAATGTATAGGTTTGCTAGGTTTCCCTAGGTGCTGGCAGAGCTAGGACTCAAAAACTAAAGGTAGTCTCTTTGTCCAAAAAGCACAAGATTTCACTGGGAAATTGAGGTGCAACCACGTTGCGTTTTGCGCTGTTTCGTGTTGCAGCCACTATGCCTACCCACGCAAGTGAGGTATCATTTTTCTTAGGAGACCTGGGGGAACGCTGGGTGGGTGGAAATTTGTTGATCCACGCAGATTCCAGAACTTTCCACCACAGAAATGTGAGGAAAATGTGTTTTTTTTGTCAAATTCTTAGCTTTGCAAGGGATTCTGGGTAACAAAACCTGGGGGTAGGCACACAAGTCACCCCATCCTGAATTCCCCTGGGTGTCTAGTTTTCAAAAATGTATAGGTTTGCTAGGTTTCCCTGTGTGCTGGCAGAGCTAGGACTCAAAAACAAAAGGTAGTCTCTTTGTCCAAAAAGCACAAGATTTCACTGGGAAATTGAAGTGCAACCACGTTGCATTTTGAGCTGTTTCGTGTCGCAGCCACTATGCCTACCCACGCAAGTGAGGTACCATTTTTCTCGGGAGACCTCGGGGAACGCTGGGTGGGTGGAAATTCGTTGATCCACGCAGATTCCAGAACTTTACACTACAGAAATGTGAGGAAAATGTGTTTTTTTTGTCAAATTCTAAACTTTGCAAGGGATTCTGGGTAACAAAGCCTGGTGTTAGGCAGTCGAGTCACCCACTCCTGAATTCCCCTGGGTGTCTACTTTCCAAAAATGTATAGGTTTACTAGGTTTCCCTAGGTGCCGGCAGAGCTAGGGTGCAAAAACTACAGGTAGGCACTTTGCCATAAAAGGGTCAATTTGTAACTGCAAAATTGAGGTGTGACCACGTTGCATTTTGCGCCGTTTCCTATCGCAGGCACAAGGCCGACCCACACAAGTGAGGTACCGTTTTTATCGGGAGACTTCGGGTAATTCAGATTTGTAAATCAACTGTTATTACCAATTGAGCTTTCTAGCATTTTTCCCTTTCAATGACAGACATTGTGTAAAAAAAAAAAGTTTTTGAAAAATGACCAATAATTCTCAAGCTAGTATGGGTATTCCCAATTTTGAAAATGTGCAATTATATACTGTTTCTGAACTCTATATTTTGTACCCAATTCAGAAATACATAGGTGTCTTTCATACAGATTTTTCCATGTATACATTTTCAAAGACAAAGTGCTCTATACCCAGTAAAAGAAAAAAAAACATTGCAAGTTGCTGCTCAGTTTTTGGATCTGGGTTCGTCGGGTTCTTGGTGAAACTACAAGTCCTATATATCCCCACAACCAGGAAGGTCTAACGGATGTAACAGAGCTGTCAAGATTAGAAAAAGTTATAGGTGAAAACGTTGAGACAAAAGGTTGTTTTTTTCAACAAATTTTCTATTATTCCAAGATTTAACTGTTAGTTTCGATAAAGAATCCTTCATGGATTTAGACAAATGACCCCTTTCTGAATTCAGAATTTTGTTTACTTTTCGAAAATGTACAGCTTTCTAGGATCCATTATTGCTTTCAAACTCTTTTCTACCATTAACTGGAAGGAGGTGGAAAGCTCTAAAAATAGCAAAAATAGGCTATGTCCCAGAAAAATGCCAAAACTGTGTGAAAAATGTTGTTTCCCTGACAAAAGACTGTCATTCCCTGAAAGCTGAGAAAACGGAGATTTCAGCCCCACAAACCCTTTTTTGATACCATTTTCAGAGAAAAACCCAGAGGCTTTCATTTGCAGCCCGTTTTTCCCATTTTTCTGAAAAAAACTAAAAAATCACTATATTTTGGTTAATTTCTGGGACCCCTCCAAGGGAATCCACAAACCCTGGGCGCCTTTGGAATCCACATGATGTTGGAAGAAAAGGACGCAAATTTGGCGTGGATACCTTTATGTGGTCAAAAAGTTACAGGGGCCTAAGCGCGCACTACCCCAAATAGCCAAAAAAGGGCTCAGCACGGGAGGGGAAAAGGCCTAGCAGCGAAGGGGTTATAAGGACTGTGCCACTATCCTGTAGGCAGCAAGGAAGGCGGGACACATTTAGGCTGATGATATAAAAGTGATGCTGTTCCCAAACTATGCCCTAGCAGTACAGCGCTGTTGACAATCCTTTCTGGAGGTAAAACACAGGCTACATGATTTTTCTATTCCTCCAAGTCCAAGTAAAATACACCCTACCCATAATGGGGTCCCTTGCCACTGGTTGTATACTAGTGTAAACCTTGATCAAGTGAAACTTCAGGGTTATTTCTCTTTTTTCTTTTAATAAGTTCAAAGAGGATGTTTTGTGTTGCCCTGGCGCCAGATCAGACAGCCTGTGTAGGCTTATCAATCTACATAGGCTGCCTAATTTGTTTTTTCCCCCTCAACTTATCCCATGAGTGGAAAATCCTCGAAGAAGCTCAGACCCATCTTTGAGGCTAAAGGTCAACATCTTTCCAACTCAACTCAATGTCAAGCATAATCAGTTCACTTATTAGATGGTCATAGGGCCCGGTTCCCGGTGGCCCAGCCAAAGGACTATATGGGAAAGTTTTTGTCTTCCCTAATGTCTCTAATTCCAATCACAATCCAGGATGTCGGTGAGAGGTCAGAGTGCATAGTTTCCAATGTGTTCAAGCTGGACTTCCTTTGTTCAGTAATCCAGTTGACATCAACTATTACTGACAACCAAATCTGGCTCCAACAAAGGAAGGAACTTCCAATCTAGGTAGGGAGGGAGTGTGCTATACCCCTTTCTCTCACTACTCCGCTTCAGCACATGGTTCATGAGAAATTCTCCTCAGAGAAACGGAAAGTACTGGTAGCTTAACCCAAAATCCTCCACTAGAACCTCTGTGAATGACTGCTGAAAACTTTTTATTTTCATACTATCCGACAGACGTGCATTGGGAGACCTGAAAGACTTACTTCGTGACCACATGTTCCTACCGTGACAAGCTTGAAAGCACTAAAAAATATGATCATTTCCCATTAGTCCTCTGAAGCCTCATTATAGTTTTTAACAGGTTTACATGCAGACCTTTATAGCCAAAGGAGTTCTTTAACGGAGCACTCCTTACATAGAAAAATGCCATAGTGTTGACTAGTTCATCAGTGAGGAGATTAAAAGACCTTCTAAACTATGGAACTTCAAAGCCTTCCATGATGTTTCTCAAGTGCAAAATAGTTTTTTGCAGCAACTCTTTCTTCATCCCAAACAAGGCGTTGGAAAGTTCATGTGAACAGGGAGAACTCGTTATTCAAGTCTGCATGCCTCCTTTGATTAAGAGGTCTAGCTCCACGTGAGAAGGGCACTGCACACTTTCAATTTGAATAAACAGGGATCTGTGTACAACAGGCTAACTGTCTGGGACATTTGATGCCAACGATGCCAGCTGAGGACTTGCTGAAGCCACTAATGCCAAATGCATAATATCGGGCAATGGACATCCCACATGTTGTAACCTACTTTGAGTACAAAACTTGATCTGGTGTAAATGCACACTCAGCTAGGGTTACGAATGCCTCTGTGTAATTTTTCAAGCATGAGTTTGTCAGGAATATATGGCAGGTAGCTACATAGGATACAGTCACATGCATTCCGCTGACACCACGCTCTAGGGAACACGCGTTCAAAACTTTGAAATAGTGAGTCCCTAAATGAGATTTCCTGCAAATCGCAATTAGGAAATCGCTATTTAAATTGTATGAAACTCTTGATTTATTTGTGATTACCAGTGGGTCGCAGTTGTCCTACCTCATTAATATTCATGAAGAAGGTCGCAATTTGCAACCCATTGGGAATTACTAAAACCACAGGGATGGTGGCCTGCTGGGGACAGCAGACCATCTGCCTGTTTGCTTTTAAATAAAAACTTTTTTTGTATTTTTTAAATGTAGCTTGTTTTCCTTTTTTCTTTTTTTAAAAACTTTTATTTATAATTTTTTGCACATAACACAACCTTACAGCTTGACATCCACATAGCATTTTGCAGTACAATATGAGTTGTCACCTTATGCATACCCCTTGTTTTCATCACAATTTGTATATATCAAGTATATTTGAGAAGGACAACAATAACATCTGTCCACATATGAGGCATTAATAGCCTATAAGCCGAGAATACATAAAAGGGAAGAAAATAATAAAATAATAGAGTAAGAGTCCAGCACTAAAAATCCAGTTACAATCAGCAGCAGCGCTTGCTTCCTTATGATATCTTCAGAAAGTCACGCAGAGGAAGCACCACCTGACCTATAAAGACCCATTGAGGTTCCAGAAAGATCTACTAATGCCACACAATTGCTATGAACCGTTAACAGGAGGTAAGTCCTTAACCCCAATCCCCCCTTGGAGTAGGAAGATTTGAAGCAGTCCCCAGATATCCCTAGGTCTAGAGGCCATTGGTTGTGTCTCAGCATATACGGATGTTTGCTCTTGGCAATATAAAACGTCTGTGATCCACTCAAACTTTGGAGCCCGACCCCTACCCCACCGGCACGCCACCCTACGCTTGGCAAGCAGTAAAGCAATATCAATAAATTACCTATGCTGTTTGGGTATTCGTGCAGTATAACCCATTAACGCTGAATGTAGCTTGTTTTCCTTAAAGGAAAACAATGCATTTAAAAAAGAAAAATGAAATGCTTCAGTTTAAAATTGTGTTTGTTTTAAAGAGTAGGCAGTGGTCCCTGCGACCACTGCTTGCTTCTAAAAAAAAGTTTTCACAACCATTCACAAAGGGGAAGGGGTCCCCTGAGGACCCCTCCATGTTTCAACTGGGCTACCACCTACTTGAAGTAGACTGTAAAATGCGAATATTTTGCTACCGCATTTGGGTCGCAAAACATTTGTACATGGCGCGGCGAGCCACTATTAGGTAGGGGCCTCCTTAACACGCCCCTTCCGAACACCGAATCGCAAAACCCAAATTGCCACTCGGTACGAAGTTACTGAATCATAAATTGGGCTTTTGACATTTCAAAAAGCATTTTGCGTTTGTAAATGGGCAAAATCTGCGATTCGGTCCGTTTACGACCGACAAGAATGTTTATACATGTGGTCCAAGAACCCTCTTCCCAAAGACATGCAAAATTGAAATTCTGAGAGTGCCACTTTTAGAAGTTAGCCATTTAGTGCTTGCTGCCTGTCTCTGGGGTGGGAGACAGTTGCGCTTTGTGTATGCCCCTTGATAGCCACACACAATGGGAGCTTAGGTGTGACTTGAGTCATCCTGGAATGATGGGGGTGAGGAGCTGGATCCAGCCTCCCTCACACCTGAAGAGGCTGTGTCCTGTCCCCCACACTAAGGGCTGCATACTCCTCTGTAGTGAGTCTGGAACCAGAATGAAGACTCTGTGGACTTCAGATCTTTGAAGTCTCCCCCATTTTAAAGGCACCATTGGGTAGAAGTACTGGACCTCAAATACCATCACTTCAGTATACTTCTGAAACAGTTAAGATTACCTGGAAGAAGGACTGCTGCGCTGCTGAAGGGACTTCAAAGTAGACTACAAAGTTCCCTAATCAACGCGATTACAATATTGCCAACTACTCCACTGGGACCTCCAATCCTCTTAACATACTGGGAGCTACACCGTCCTATACCAACTTTGAGAAATTGATTAGAGCTTACGTTGGCATTAGAGGCTTGATCTCGGGGCACCTACCCAGTATTCAAACATATCCTGGATATAGCGCCTCATCTCTCAATGTAGCGCATGTCTGGTTTGTAATCCTGTTCTTTGTCAAAGAGTGAAAAGATATGAGTGGTAAATTGATTAGTCTCAGCTCTAGTACAATGATATGTTAGAGACTTTTCTCGTCTAACAGCACGCCTTGCATTTTTGAGATCTGAAAGTGGGCTCCCCAGACAGTTAGATAAGCATCTGTCACTATTAAACGGATTGAGATTTATAGCTTTTACATAATGTGACTATTCAAAAGAATGGACTTTTCAACACCACCACACTGCTTTCCCCGTATACACAGGAGCAGCCTGTCCTCCCAGCGATCCTTCATTAAGACCACTGATCTTTACAGGCATTGTTGGACAGCTCTCAGGTGCAGGCTTGGATTTGGGACAACGGAAATGTAGGGCATCACTGCCCCTGGGAATGAAGACAGTTGATTATCAGTCTGAAAAGGAGTGTTCTAAATTTGAAAACATTTATAAACAATGGTAGATATTCTCTCCTCTGAAGGACACATTTTACTGACATGTATTTGAAGTTGTCACTAGATAATTGTCAATGGACCAGGTCAGTTGAAAAGATTATGAAAACGGACATGAAAGCCGATTCTTTCAAGCACGGTCATCTTAAAAGGTCTTCTCTTTCATATGAGCCTTTTATAGTCTTTAAATAAAAGATGCAACCACCATTTCGTTTTACCAACTATTAGCATTTTCCATATTCTGTATACAGTCACAGTGAAAGACAATGAATAGTGGCACCAGCTCAAGAAGCAATATGAATGACTGTAGATTATACAGTAACAAGGTACATTTGTCCAAATAGTTGTGAGAGTGATTGGAATCATAATATACATACAGGCAAGTAACATTATATCCTTATCCTGTTCAAACCAGTAACTTAATTGAGTCCAACAGTGTAAAAGGAACAATTGCAGGAGGAAAGTAAATAAAAAATAAACAAACATTAAATCCAACATGGCGAGCAAGGACTGCTAAGTCCCTGGGGAGGGCCTATTAGCACTACTAATGTAATAGAAAGGCAAGTGGAGGGGACAGTGCAGTGTACGGGCAAGAAGGCAGTTTTCAGTAGTAGTGTAGTGTACTCAGCACAGATTACTTTGTGGTGTGTATGTGGCATGAAGTCTTGTCTGGGGAGGATGGAATAGCCGCAATCCTCATCAGAAGAATCATCATCTGGGATGGAAAGTAGGCAGTAATAATAAGTTATCAATGGACAGTCATGCCACATCTGACCCCACGCTTTTGTGTGCTCAGGGCTGTGTCACCTATTCTGCACCTCAAGTGTCATATAGGCCCCTCACATTCTACCTACCTAGAATGTTCTTGTCTCCATCCTAGTAGTGGGGGGTCTATAGGAGATTTCCAGAACATGGAGATACGTTTGGGCCTAAAATGAATAAGAGGTTCGCAAATATGAGGTGATGGCTTTAGTATGAGGTTGGGGAAGCAGTCCCGTCCAGAAGGCAAACAGCTGGAGACTTCTGAAGGTTTCGGCCAATAGTCGCATTCATAAGGGCCATCACTGATTCTCAGTATGGAGTGAGTTAGGAAATCCCATACCATATGGTAGCAATCTGCCCCATCTATCTGACATCTGGAAGATATCACCACCATGTGCCTCAAAGTGTGAGGTGCTGATTTCAGAGCGAATGGTAATACTGTTTTGGTAATGAGAACTGCTCACTGGGAATCTCAAGAACGTCCTGTGTTTGTTGGCTATCATGTGAAAATTGGCATCCCGTAGATCAACTGTGCACATCTGGTCCCCGTTTCCTGATTAGGGGGGAAAATATGATGGAAAGCGAACATGCACAATTTCTGCTTCTTGATCAATTTATCGGGCAGTTTGAGATCCATGATCGGTCTGAGTACTAGCTTGAGGCTATGCTAGCGTACCCATGTTTACCTTGAATAAATGTATTATCCCTCGCTGAGAGGAGGAAACAGGCTCTATTGCTTTCTTCAGAAGTAACGTTCGAGCTTCTTTTCAGAAGAGAAGTAACTAGTATTTTGGCACAAATTAAAATGGAATTAAAAGGGGGAGATACTTGAAATGGAGAGTGTACCCATTTCAGATTATTTGTAAAACCTTCTTATTGTGGTAATGTTAACCACTCTTGCAGATGGTTTTAAACTCTCCCGTTCACCATAGTAATGCACAGAGGACAGCAAGTGGGACAGTCATTGCTTAGATTAGGCAGTGTTCTTCTTGGGGAACTAAGCAACTGATGTTTTTGCTGTCCTCTGCTCTAGGAAGATCTTTAATGATATAGCGACTATTTCTGTTGACCTTGAAGAGAAGGTTGAAATGACCATTGAAGAGACTAAACCTTAGGTCTTGGATGGCGCTTGTTCTGAGATTTGTAAAATCTCCTCTTCTCCTCAGACTTCGCTGCTTTAGGGAGTTCTGCATCACTGATCATCAGCAGCATTTCTATGTCAGAAAGCAGCCAAAAAAGACCAATCCTGTGAAAGGAAGATTCACAACCTTCAAGTGTGTATCTGGCTTGAAAGACGTTAAGTGGAGTCACGAGGAACGTCTCAGAGAGGTGCCATGACAGTATACCAGGAACACAAGTCCACTTTCATTCTCTGGGAAGATCGGAAAAATGAAGCAGTCTTCCAAAGAACTCCATCATACCTTCCTAGGCGAGAGGAGCTACTGACAGTTTTGAGAGCAGTTGCTCATGTGCCGCAGACCTGTCTTCCTTCTGCATAAATGCATTAGCTTTCTGTCTCTGGGAGGACAGCAGTCTCTGTTGCAGAAGCATGCTTCTTTCTCACATCCTCATGATAATAGAATCCGGCATAGGTTCTAATCATAGCAAAACTGGGTTCTATTCTGGTATCCTATACGTCTTGAGAATCCTTAGTGTTACAATTTTGTTTGCAGACTGAGAAATGAACTTTGCAGGCACTAAGTCCACAAACACAGGTAAAAAGGGTAGAAGAGACTTAGTCACTAAACAAACTGGCAATGGCTCTATTATAATAGAGATTGAGGTCTGAAGAACTCAACAGGAATGTTCAGCTCTGCCACCCGTCTCAGCAGAACATCTTAAAATGCAAGGATGTCATCAATCGGTAAGAACTTTGATAGATGGACTTGTTGGTAAAGCAAGTGGGTAGGTTGACTAAAAGGCTGCCAAGAGCAAGTAGAGTGCTGCCCCTGGCCTCCTTCAACAATATCCGCCTCTGTTCCGGACTGGGGTCACCCCAGACCGGGTACTCTGCCAGTGTGTGTGGGGGAAGGGGGGGATGAAAATTGTCTGCCCAGGTGCACCACAAAATTAGAAATCCCAAAGAAATGTCAATGTTCATGTCCAGTGTATTGATTCTTCTTTTTATTAATCAAACTAACAAACGAGAACCAGCCAACACGTGTTTTGTCACCAATGGGAGTGATCCTGCGACTTCTTCAGGGCTGAGAAAGATACAAATAAAACTATGAATACAATGGAAGCAGTAGAGTATTGTGTACGGGAGAATAATCCAAATGTCTCAAATATGTGACTTACACCTTAAAGTGGAAACCCTAAATGAACCATAACCGAGGAGGTGGATGAAGTCCTGGAAGAACCGCAAAACTGCCCACGAGCTTGGGGACACTGCCCGTGAGCTTGGGACCTTTTTGGAATCAGAGTCAGAGCTGGGGATGATAGAGGGTACCAGGTGGAAGTTGGGTCCCTGGGTGTGGTGAAGGTGACGGCACCCCGGGAGGACCTTCCGCCTGTCCCAATGTGATGCTTCCTTCATTTGCTTTTGTATAGGGTTTGGTGCTATCTTGTGGGAGAATCCTAAGTGATATAGTGTCACTGTTTTGATTAGAGGCTGACTCAGGATCCTGGGATGGAGGAGGCCCTTTGGTATTACATTTGTCTTTCCTTTTCTTCCTCGTTTATTTGTTGCTGGTGCAGTTTGTGGTGTTGAGGCAGGGGTGTGTGCTGTCTACATGAGGGTGGGTTGGACACAGACCTTTCCCAAGTTGGGGAAACAGGTAGTTAGGAACCAATGCACAGAAACGTGGGGTGGGGGTGCTTGTGAGGGCGGGTGTTTTGTTTTGTTCGACACATCTAGGTTTGATAGGTCACATGGTTGCCTGATGCCAACACCGATGGTACCAGGGGGCGGGTGGAGCAAAGACCCAGGATGGAACGCCTGCTCCCATAGTGAGTGAAAATTATACTTGCTGTTTGATTGACCCCGTTTGATAGCATGCATTGGCTTTCGTCTCCTGGAACGTCAATGGTTTAGGTAGTAAGATCAAACGGGAAGTGACGATAGACACTCGCCTGACTTCATGCTCCCTCTGGAAAGGCATTTCCTGGGGAACACATGCTGCTATCTTCAGAGGGGTAAATTCATAGTATTTGAACATGCAGGGCTCAAGAGATGCTCCAGTGGAGTGGAACTCCTGGCAACAAAGTCGCCGCCCTTTGTGGTTGGCCGTCAGTGGGTGGACCCAGGAGGCTACTATGTGACAGTGCAAGGTGAGGGGGGCAGGAAATCATTCACTTAGGTTAATTTATACGTCCTGCCATGGCTCCAATCGCAGGTACTTGAGGCTTTGGGCCCCAACCTCTTAGATGTTCCCTGTGATCTGCTTTTCATTGGGATGACTAATGCGGTTATCGACTGGGACATTGATAGCATTCACCCCCCCCAGTCGTGACCCAGGGTAACATCTGCGTTTGCATACTTGAGCCATTCCCTTTGGCATGTGTAAAGATACCTTCACCCTGCCTCAAGACAATATTCTTTCCTTTCTGGGGTTCACGGGACACTGACGCATTTGTACTACATATTCCTCCCCCTGCCAGAGCGGGTGTAGGTGAGAGGCGCAACATTTGGCCCATGGATCGGACCATTCGCCACTGGGGTCTGCCTGGGGGCCGGGCTGGGCGGCTGACCATGGAGCTGGTGGCTTGATGCCTGGGCTTTCCAAGATGGTGAGGGCCCTGAGGGTGGATGATTCTATATACTTTGAGGAAAATAGGAGTTGGTGGCCTCTCAGGTCACACTGTGAGAGGCTTATAAGGGCAGGAAGAAATGTAAGGTGGAGCGGACTCTCCAGTTAGAGTGACGGCTCCATCTGGAGACCTGGGCAACATAGGGGGAGCAGGCAACTTACTTGGCTCTAGGGTGACACAGCAATATCATAATTTGGTGACTCAGGCTATTTGGGGATTCAGCATAAACTGTACGATACAGGGGAACAAGGTGGCCCGCCTCCTGGCCTGGTTGTGAAGTAGGGAGGGGGCAGTACGATGGATGGCTGAAGTGCGGGCTGGAGACAGGGATCTGGCGTAGACGGATAATGATATAGCCCAGGCATTCACAGATTACTATAATGTACTGTATGCCCCACAATCTGGATTGATTAGAACAGAGGTCCTCAAACTTTTTTCGGCCGAGCCCCCCAATCTAAACCTTTTTCCACATCGAGCCCCCCCCCCCCCCTCCCCAAACCGCCACCACCACCTGACAAAAATGTTCTGGAAGCTGGCACTCTGCATAATTGGTGGCCATTCCCTCCTGCAGAGCCCAGGTCGTATAGGGCAAATAATATTAAATAAAGGTAGAGTGTTTAGTAAACTGAAGTTTTGGTAGTCCATGTGCTTATTCTAAAGTTCAAATGAAAAGTCTCCAAGAAAAAAATTAGCACAAAAAATTACATTGGTGCTTTATGGAGAAGTGTGGCTCACTGGTTAGAGGAGGCAGACCTGGAAGCAGAGGTCAGCCCGAGACCAGGGTTCAATTCCCGGCTCGGCGGGGTCTTGAGTCCTAAAATGTCCAGGGACTCGACAATTCTCGCTCCGGTGCCTACTCGATTCACGGGTTCACACTCTGCGACTCTGGGCAATAGCTTGCTTAATCTCCACAACGGCCCCTCACGGCGGGATGCCTGGCTTTCACCTTGCGGATACCCTGCCGGGGTTATCTCACATGGGAATACCAGGGCGGGTTCCCTAAGCAAGCGCTTAGAAACCTGTTGGTGATTTGCGCTATATAAATTCCTGTACATTTACATTTAATTTATTTTTCACATAAAACACAAAATTTAGGATAGATTAGCAAAAACACTCCCAAAACACAGGTGTGGGGTGCATGTCTTTCTCCACAGAGACAATGTGTGGATGGATTCTTGCTTCTGCCATTCTTAGGTTGAGCTCCACTTCCAGTCTTGAGCAGTGCCTTGAAACAGGAGTGCTCACAAAATGTTATAATATTTTTTTTGCAGTTTTATATAGTGCGAACATGACCCAAAGGTATTGGAGCGCTTTACAGGAACATCTTTTACATTACACACGCACATATTAATTTTTTGTAAGCACAGAGAAATTAAGTGATTTGCCCAGAATGACAGGATGTTGAGCAGACATCAAGAATTGAACCTGCTTTCCCAGCTCTCCAATCATCAGCTTTGGCTGTTGTGCCACATCCTTGCCCCTAAACAAGATATCAGGAAAAGAAGTTCCACATAGCATGCTTTCTGACACAATTGAAAAATTGATTATGTGGAGTATGGCCAGGTGTTGCCACACTTCCAGTTTTAGATGTCACATGGCTCGAGGAGAGCTCCGGTGCTACCTTCAATGGTGCCCTGGAGTTGAGAAAGCCTTTGTGAACAAATTCACCATCTGGAAGGGATACAAATCAAATGGACGACTTTTAAGAAATATAGAGCCAACTTCTTAGTGGTTTCCTAAACATTAGGAGATTGTCCATTGAGCACAGCACAGAGAGAAGAGAGTTGCACAACACAGCTGCTTGGACTGAGAAGGCATGTCTGCTCACCCAGGCATTCCTAAATTTAGGTACCGTGAGAAGATTAGCACAGGCAGAATGCATTTGGCGCTTAGGCCTATAGCATGAGAATCTTCTCTGATGAAAATGCGACCTTAACTTATGTATAGTTTTGTGAACCATACACAGGGATTTACATTTCATTACTTTAGGCACCGGAAGCTTGCACAGAATGTTGAGGGCATCAGAGGATGAAGAGTAGCAGGGATCAAAACAATTCTAAGATGCAGGTGCTGTTTGAATAGGACAACGCCATATGCTGTGGTAGTCTGGTGCAATGAGTTGCAATAGGCTAATCAACCTATAATGGAGAATTGGACTACCCGAGAAGGAAAATGAAATGGAAATAACAGGATTTTGCGGAGAAGCAGCATCAAAGGAAAACAGGAAGAGGACAGCTTTTTAATATGTGTAGCAAGCAAGAGGTTTTCATCCACATATATTTCAAAGGTTTTAATGCTAGGAGAGTCAACAGGAATAGGATTGCTAGGTGGTGGCAAGAAATCAGAGGCTAGTGAGAAGTGTGGACTATCTAAGCAGCAGAAATGGATTTCTGTCTTCTCGCCATTGAATTTTAAGGAGTTACAACCCAGCCATGAGGAGATATCACACATGGAGCGGTGGAAAACTTCGAGAGGCAAAGGGGTAAAGGGGTAAAGTGATCAACTGCTAAGATGATTAGTCAATCAGCAGTGCAGTCCATGACATTGATTCAATGACTTATCAGTTATGAAAAACGTCTCAAACAGATATTAAATAATGTTGGGCTTAAAGAAGAGCCCCAGGGAACCCCTTGCCTCAATAGTCTAGCTGTGGACTGGAATGGTGGGAGACAGTTTGCGTGACGTCTTCCAGATAAGAGCCACACCAACCAAGAGCCACACCAATCAAGCACTACACCTGGAATTCCAATTTCTAGTAGTCTTGAAATCAAGATGTTATGGTTCACAGCATCGAAGGCAGCGGGGAGATCAAGCAATATCAATGCCATAAATTGACCCTTGTCCACTGCCATTCTAAGATCGTCCAACACTGCCACTAAACTAGACTTGGCGCTGTGAGCTCTCTAGAACCCAGGCTGAACCAGGTACAATAAACCAGAACCTTCAAAGAAATCTGAGAGAAGTGGGTTAATATGTTACTAAATCATTTTCACTAAGAAGTTTAAGAGGAGGAAATAGGCCTGAAATTACTCAAGATTTCCGCGTCTGCTGTTTGTTCTTTTCCTTCAAGCAACAGGACTACCTTTGTTCTTTTCCAGTCGGCAAGGACTTTACCTGTCATTAAAGAATGATTACATAAGGCTTGAAATGAGACCACTAAAGATCCAAAGCTCTGGAAAAGACTTTTTGTCGCATTCAGTGGTTCAAGATTGATCATGGCATAATACTCAGATTGTGCCATAACAATAAGTTTCTTATAAGATTTTACCACAGTTTTCAGTTCCTGTTTCAGCCGAATGTTAGTGTTATTAAATTAGCAAACTTTCTGCATAACTGTCGTCATAGTTCTCTTGATTTCACTCCTCTTTATTTAACTCTCTACCCCTTCTCTCTCTACCTCACTTATATATCCTCACTTCTCAGAACACTCTTCACCACAATATTGTCTACTTGTCCCTCAAGACTTCACCTCCAATCCAATCTGTTCAATTGAATTAAGCACTTTAAAACAGCCGCACCCGAGTACTTCACAGGTCGTTAAAATACCATTTTGCGTTAATGAGGCTTTCTTTTTTTCACCCCTTCTTAGAGCCCCTGAATGTCTACTCTTCCTATTACTGAAAGAATTACCCCCCCCTTCCCCCCCCCCCCCACTGTTGCGCCTCTAGCCTCTGACCTGTGACTCCAGACACTCTCAGCCAAGCCCCCAGCAGCTGGAGCTGCAGAAGCCCGGGCTGAGACACATGGCTCGCGAAGGTGAAGTGGTGGGGTGAAGTGCGCGCCCCCCTGAAGGGATGCTGCGCCCCACAGTTTGAAGACCTATGGATTAGAGGAAGATATTGTTGACTTCATGCAGGAGGTGCCAGACCAAGTTTTGGATGAGGTCAACCATTTGGAAATGTAGAGAGATTTCACGATGAAGAAGATGGGGGTGATGGTGCAGGCAATGTTGCCTGGGAAGACCCCGGGGCGAATGATTCTTCTGGTTCAGCTGTGTAAACGTCCGGGCGTCCTTACTTATCCCCCATCGCCTTAAGTTGTTAGAGGCTGCCGGCGACAAAGTGGCCTTGCCTACATACTGTAATCATGCTATTATATTAATGATTCCTAATGAGGGGAAACTGGCGGATTAATGCTCTTTCTATTCTGCCCCGGTTCCTGTATGTGTTGCAGAATGCAATGCACCCAGTTGCGGTGGCCTATTTCAAAGAAATAGAGTCACTCCAGAGACAGTTACTTTGGGATGGTACACCCTGCATAGAGTATTCTAAACTCACCCTTCCTTGGTATGACGAAGGCATAGGCCTACCAGACCTCAGGAAATATTGGGCCTCCCAGCTAGCGGCAATAAACCATGGGATACATGGTGCCCCGAACGATCCTGGCTATGCCATGGACTGTTGGCTAATGCCGGGGGGCGATTATACTAGAGGACTCTAAGCCGGTCCCCGCAAGTTTCGCCTTACAGGACCCACGGCGCACGTGGCTCACAGACACCTTCAGTGGAAGGCGAAGCTCACACTCGCCACTCCAATGTGGAGCTCAGAGAAATTGGGTAGTCTATGGAAGTCAAAAGGGTTTGACAAGTGGGACCTTATTTACATCACACACATAAAGGATGTTTAAGAGCACAGCATAATACATTCATTTGCTTCTCTTAAACTGCAATATCACCTGAGTGACTGGGAATATTTCCGTTATCTACAGGTGCAGGATGCACTGCTTACGCACATTCCGGGGGGCACAGCACTCCCAGACGCTTCTCCTCTAGAAGATAGAGTGCTAGACGGCCACCTTCCTGAGAAAACTATTTCTCTGATATATAAGAAGCTAATCAACAATATGGAAGACCCGCTAGTAGTTCTCAGGAGGTATTGGCAGGAGGATGGGCTTGAGCTGGATGATGAGGACTGGCGGGAGGCTGTATCATCCCCGAGGGTTGTTGCCATCCCAATGAGGCTCCGATTGGTGCAGTTTAAGATCTTACATAGGTCATATGTCATGGGCCCCGATTGATCCATATGGGCCGCTCAGAGAACAGGGAGTGCAGGAGGGGGTGTGGTGAACTGGGGACATTTGTGCATATCGTATGGCACTGCATAAAAGTTCAGGAGTTTGGGGGGAGAATCCACAGTACGTTGCGAACAGTCCTAGGCACTGAAATGCAGTTGGAAGCTCACAGGTGTATTCTGAATGTCTTGGAACCAACCAACCTCAATGCGTATAAAAAACAATGGGTGACGTTGGCATTCATGATTGCGAAGAGCAATATTGCACAACTGTGGGGAGCCGGTCAGCCGCCTGGGGTGGAGAAGTGGAGGGAAGATTTGGATAGGTGCGTGTTCAGGGAAAGAGCAGTTTACTCCGCCAGGGGCTGTCCGGGGAAGAGGAGCAAGATCTGGGAAGCATGGAACCCCTATAGAGGGGATATCTGTACCGCCCCCAAACAGGTCCTGAGGAGTCTGAAGAGCGCACATCCCCTTGATCTACCACTTGTAACGCACGCACTATATTTTGAAGCACGGAATGCCACTTACTGTTCTGTATGATTCTGTAACATGTCACCGGATGTCTTTTTTGTTGTCTTTTGTTTCAATAAAAAAAAGAATTTAAAAAAATGCTCTTTCTATCGGCCTATTTCTTCGCGAACTACTGAGAGTAAGATTCTTGCCAAGATCCTTGCTGCCTGGCTCCTAGGGTGTTATCTGGCCTGGTTCACCAGGATCAAATGGGCTTCATGCCGGGACGGGCAATGCAGTAAAACTTGCAGCAACTGTAGAAGTGGTTGGATAAGGTTAAGGCCGACACTGAACCCCGAGTGAAGCTCTCAGACACTGAGAAAGCATTCAACACCATTAATTGGCACTACCTCCTGGAAACACTGTGGCGGTTTGGCTTTAGGCCTTGGTTCTGTTGCTGGGTGGCCCTTCTGTATAAGGCGTCTATCGCTACAGTAAGGGGAATGGAGTTGTTTTGCAGTCCTTAACATTTGGATCCAGTACTAGACTGGGGTGGCCGTTGCCACCTCTGTTGCTTTGTAAGGAACCACTGGCGTGCTGGGTGATCGGCTGAGCTGACATTGTGGGGTTCGCCAAGGAGTTAGAGAAATTGTCCCACTATGCCGACGAACTGGTGTATGGGACCTGAACCGGTTTGGTCGCTTCCACCGGTAATGTCGGTGGTATAGGTCTTTGAATCATAGTCGGGGTACTGCATTAACTGGTACAAGTCAGTGCTATAGCAGCTGGGATATTGAGGGGCTGGGGGGGCCTATTGAGCCAGACTGGGTGCCCTCTTTCTGACCAGGTCCGGCATCCATTTTTTGGGTACAGAGGTCAGGACTGAGGTGGAGTGCTTCCTGGATCTTAACTTGGGGAGAGTCCTTGGTAATTTCTGGGTGGACGTGGAGCGGTAGCATGCTCTTTTTTCGACCCTTCAAGGCCATACAGCATTATCTAAAATGATCACCCTACTCAAGTTGCTTTATGTGCTAAAGAACACCCCCTTTTCGGTCCCGGAACTATTTTCTTGACAGGACGCTTCGGACCCTGCTCTGGGATGGCCGCACCCCAAAATTGCCCTGCCGACACTGTACCGCATGGATTACAATGGGGGATTGCCACTGCCTGACATGCAAGCGTAACTACAGATTATTAATGCATGTGGGCACAGTCAATACAACAAGCCTGCGTATCACATTGAGAGGGCTGACATGAATAGGAAGATTTATCTTTATTACGTCTAGGGGAAGCGGGTCAGTTGGGTACTGCCTGGTTCCACCAGGACAACACTGGAGGTGTGGGATGGGGCTACGAGAGATCTGGGGTGGCAGGGGAGGTGTACAATGGCTAGTCCTTGGTGAAGGGACGCACTCTTGCCCGAGTTGAAAATGCTTACTGGCTTCCACTGATGAGTAGATTGGGATAGAGGCAGTGGGGGATGTGTTGTTGTCAGGGGTGAGCTTTTGACATTTGAAGAATTTTAGGAGAAGTATGCTCTGGTATCTACTCAGCAGTACTGGTACCTGCAGCTCTCCCATGCTTTGAAAGCAGAGGGGATCCAGGAGGAGGCTCTCCCAGAAGGTAGTCCCATGGAATTCTGGGTTTGAAGGGCTAGATAATGCATAAGGCAGTGTCTCCGCAATACCAGGGTCTCTTGAATGATACCCCGGAAAGTCTTGGAAGCCTCCAACACGGTGGGAGGCTGATGTTGGGCCCCTAGAGGTTATTGATTGGGAGGCGCTGTTTATGAACCTTAGGGAAGTTGCCATTCCCGCTAGGTTGAGGCTAATGCAGTTCAACATCCTTCATCGGTCCTAATAAAATAATCGTGATGAGAACAGGGGTGCAGACGGGTGGGTGGGGGTGTGATAGGGGCTTCTTGCTCTCGGTGTGTGCCGTTCACCGTTATTGTACAGTTTTGGATATGAAACTAATCAACTTTTTTTTTTAAAAGGGAGGTCGAGAAAGAAAGATGTAATTCCTGTAGAGCAGTAGATGAGATCTCTTTTGGGGACATGCTACTGCTGGAAGATGTACACTAGGATCCAACAGAGGTGAAGCTTCTTCACAATGAAGGACAGATATATTACTCTGTACCATGTTTGGCTTTGGTGGAAGGTCCAAAGGTTGTAAAGGACCCTGCAAGTGGGTTCTTAGACCACATGTTTATTGACAGAGTTGTAGTTGTTAAGGAGGACACCACATGAGTATGTGTATGACAATATTCCAGATGGAGAGGGATTCAACCATCAACATCAAATTTTTTGACGTTGATCCCCTTGAATTAGTGTCTCTTGAATGTATACCTTTAAATGCGAAGTGCATCAATGCACATGGACTTGATGGCAAGTGCCTCAACAGTGATTTCAAAAGACAGACGAAATGTCTAGATGTCAGCGGCTTCCAGATTGAATGCCTTGACTTTGCATCTTTGAATGTTTCTCTCTCGGCGTTAAGTTTCTGTTTCGGCATTAGTTCAACACCATTCTAGGCCTTGAAAGCAAGCATTTTGGAATGGTGCTGTGTTTCAACATCAATATGTATGACTTATTGGTCAAGAGATACCATGCCATGTAATATTCGAGATCATCGTGATGAATTGCAGTACTGTTATTTTATATTGTGATTATTATTCTTCGGTTTAGTGCATGTTCAAGTGTATTGTATTGTTTTGTACTGTGATAATTACTCTTCGCTTTAACGCATGTTCAGTTGTCATCATGAGTATGGCTTGTTTGAGTTGTAGATCACATGCTATGCATATTCTATACATCAGTAATCTCCCAAAGGGGTGGTTAACCAGTAGCTGTTGGAGTAGTTTGAAATAGTGTACATTAAACTGCCTAGCCTACATTAGCTTGTTTTCCGGCTAACACATCAACACAATAGTGTTTTGTGAATGTGTGTGGTGTAGACCATGTTGCAGCTCTACAGATGTCATCTATGGGAATATTTCTTAAGAAACCCATAGAAGCCCCCAATTTGCCTGTGGAATGAGCTCTAGGGGGAATTGGTAAAGTTCTTTGCTTTTGATAACATATCTGAATACATTCAACTATCCACTGTGTAATACCGGATTTAGAAAGGGGATTGCCTTTGTGTGGAGGAGCAAAAGTAACAAAAAGTTGTTTAGTCTTACGAAAAGATTTTGTCCTTTATGTAGTACATCAATGTTCTTTTAACATATAAAGTGTGTAGAGCCCATTCTGCCACATGATCTGATTGAGGAAAGAATACAGGCAACTCAACAGAATGATTGATGTGGAAGGCAGAAACTACTTTAGGTAGGGATTTAGGATTAGTACGAAGAACCAATTTGTTTTGGTGTACTTGTAAAAATGGTTCTTCTATGGTTAGTAAAACCAAAGGGGATGATGGACGGAGTGTTGAACATTGCAAGCACTCACCCCCAGTCAACTGATCTGGGTTTAATCCATCATTCTTTAGCTCACTCCAACACCCCAGTTTAGACATGGCCATATGCAAATCAGTCTGACCCTGTGCCTCATGGGAACAGTCCAGCCCGAACTGCCAAGCCATGTCTTCCCTGGACCCGAAACAAGCACTCTGAGACCGGTTTAAATATAAACTTTTAGTATTTTCACATTCATAAGAACAGCGAACGTATATATATATATCTTGACCAAGCCCCGTCCGCGGGGCGAAACGCGTCATGGAGGGCACTTGCTCTGCACTATTCACTGCCTATTAAATGCACTGCTACAACTGAATATCGTTGTTTGCTGGCTCATCTTTTTTGATCTGAGGGATTGCTGGAGGTCTGCGCCCGCTTTAACTGCGTCCAGAGCAGTTGGGAGTTTGTTGTTCATATATATATATATATATATGAGCCCGATAACGCTAGAGCTCTGTCCATGTAAACCCATTTGGAACAATAAAGGGTTGTCGTAAGCTTTCAATTTAAAGTAGGAAGTGACTTAGTTAAAAGGAGACTTCCTGGGCGGGCGCTCTCTCTTTGTTCGAGCCGCCACCAGAGTAAGCGGGAAGTTGGTGCCGGGGAAAGCTGGTTGTTGGAATTTAAAGGTGAGCAATCAGAGGTGAGCAATCGGAGGTCTAGGGGGAATCATTCTAGCGTGCCACTATTACCGGGCTGACACAGCAGTTTACTGGAGATTTTCAGCCTAATACACTAGTTTACGAATGTCCACGTTAGCAAATATAATCACTGATGCGGGTCGGGGCATGGTTTATAGATGCAGTGGCACAATGCGGCCAGTTAGGAGTATCACTAGCATTTAGGAATACGAAACCAATTTAAAAGTGGTTCCTATATATATTTTTCTATCAAGGTGAACTCTTTTAGAACATTGGGTCAGATATATCCCTTCCGGTGGAAAATACAATGACCGTGTTACAAATAAGAAGGTAACCACATAATTAAGCTAACAGAGTCCTATAGTTCCAGTGGCTTAAGTGTACATAATAGTGAGTGAGCCTTGGTTTGACCATTTTGTATACATTTGCTTTTATTTATAGGGTTGACCCTTTTGTGGCCTGATTGATTGCACAGGGGGATCAATCTAAAGAATAAATCTTTCATTAAGATAAGGTAATTCCCACTATATAATATTCGCTTTAGTTAGGTTGTCACCTTTAAGACCGCTTATATCACCATATCAGGAGGTCTAATATTTATTCCACTGTATTCCACAGATTTTTAAACTTGACATCGCAGCACCCTACCTTTTTTAATTAAAGCGAGGAGGAGTGCTACAGATGTGCGATTGCACGGGTGAGTTTCATGGTTTATGAAATTTGAAACTAAATGGTTGGAAGGATGAATGTGGTTGTTGTTTGTAACCTGTTTAAAAATGGAGCACTTACAAAGATTAATGGACAATTAGAAGTGGTAAAGACATTGTTGTTGTTATAATTAAAAGATTTGGATTTGTTAGGGAATTACTTTTGATTATGTTTTAACTATGTTGCAATGAGAAGTATGTTAGATTTACAGCAGAGTGAATGTATATCTTTAAAATGGATTAAATTAGACTACTCTATAGTTGTTTGATAAATTCTATGAATTCATCAAAAAGTTTTCCCGATTTGTTTGTATTACTGAAAGGTAAATGAATGCTTTGTTTTACTTTGAACTAGGTCACACCAGTCAAAAGGAGATAAATATTGTAATTTGTCCTGAAGAAGGTGGTTTTATTGACCTAACAGGGCTATGGTGATAGGGAATTCAAACACTTGCCCCCTGTTGTACCAAGTGTATCAGAATTAGCAGTATCAAGACAAAGTTTATCGTCTGTATGTCTCCTGTCTTTTTATGATAACATTTTTTTAAATTGCTGTGCCTTTTCATATAAAGTTTTATGTATATAATTTTTAATAAGTCTGCGTATGAGGAATTATTATTGCTTTTTAATGATAAATAAATGTTATGATAATTGTCATTTTCTTTGTAATAGCTTGTAACCTGGAGGACCAACGAGAGCCGCCTCCCCCCGATACCCGGCGCAAGCCTATAACCTGTGACCCCCCCCCCCCCCTCTTATCTCCACAGCCACCGACACTCCCGAAGTGGACCCGAGAAGAGCAATACAGCTGTGACGAAGACGACGAGATCGGGCCCTTTAACTGGATGGGAGGTCGTATGGAGGAGGAGGAGTCCCGATCCCCGATAAGTGTCAGCAGTGAGAATCCACGGGTGTGTTTTTACACCGGAGGAGCGGACAGAGTGGCAGAGCGGAGAGGCGTGGAGCAGTGTGGAGATCGGAACAACGAGTGCGGAAGAGAAGCAGGAGGCGGGTGAAGAGACCGAGGCGTGCGCACCCCGAGTACCATCTGAGACGGAGGAGCCGCCAGGAAAAGGTGAAGACGAGGACGGGAGGAACGTAGTGGAAAGGAGAAAGCCAGGAGGCCGACACTACGCGTCGCCCAGCCGCACACCAGGAGGGGTGTCGCTATCCGAGGTGCGTACTCGTATCGTGGGCTGGGTGAAAAAGAAAGGCAGAAGCCTCACCTAAACAATCCTGTTCCCCGGTAGTCCACCACCTGTCACCCCCTTCACGTCCTGTGTACAGTTCTGCACTTACGGTTTCCCTCACTCCCCACCCCTTGCTACTGGTATATAGTTGGAAGCGTGGACTGATACTTTCCTCTTTGTGTTTCCCCCCTCACCTGCGGAGCCTTGGTCATTACGGAGCCGAAGGAGTACAGCCGAAGGAGGAGCCCGATCCGAAGAAGGGAGTAGGGACTACTCCGAAAGACCGGACTAGAGAGAAGTCGATCACCAAGAAGAAGCGTCCCATGAAAGACCTGTACCGATTTGTTGTTTCAACAATTACAACCTTCTAAAACCAAGACACGTCTCCTGCCCTTCCCTATCCCGCATGTTACAGTGCTTTAGTGTTATTATTATTATTTTCGTTTGATGAAGTGTGCCTTAAGTGAGTGGATAAGTGAAGTATGATTGAACTTTCTGATAAAGGACACTAAAGGGAAACCTTTCTTTTTTACTATATTCTATGGTTAGTGCCCGAAGCTCACTCACACTCCCTAGGTGATGTGATAGCAATGAGGAAAGCAACTTTTCAAGTAGGAAACTGTAGTTCACCTTTATGTAAAGGTTGGAAGGGTGGACCCATTAACCTTATTTATTTTATTTATTTGTTTATAAAGTTTTATATAACGCGAACATGATCCCAAAGGATATCAGAGTGCTTTACAATAGTTGCAGTACAGTCAAAAAAGGAATACCAACCCAAGCAAATTAAATATGCATATCAACAGAAAGATTATGAGCATAAGGGACAACAAAGGGAAATATAATGATTGAACCATAGACAACTGGGAGGGGAGCAAGTGACTAGAAAAGCAGAATAATACCCAAGGCAGGATATAGGGTGTAAGTCCAGAGCATTAGATAGAGCAGACGATCCGAGACCCTTTTAACCCCATGGCTGCTAAGGCAATTCCCCTCCTGTGCTGGGAATTGCTTTTTTTCATTGTTTTATGACGAGCTGGGCTCGTCATCAGTGTATGAGGAGGCTACACCATGACGAGCCCAGCTCGTCATGAGTGTGGAAGGGGTTAAGGTAGGTACTTGTTCATGAGGAATCTTTTTACTTCCAATTTGAAGGCAACCTTGGAGGAAATTCTGCAAATTTCCGGTGGGAGCGAGTTCCAGATCTTCGGCGCAGAGCCGGAGAACGCTCGTTGACACGTTCTCTTTTTGCGAAAGATCTGTGGTTTCAGGAGGAGAGAGTTAGCACTTCTAGAAGGTCTACCCCCTCCAGATAATTCGAAGCTTTTGCACTAGATAACTGGGGGTATTAAAATGGATGGCTTTATGAGACAGAGAGGTAATGTTTAGCTGAATTCTTGCTTCATAGGGCAACCAGTTTAGGGATTTTAAGACTGGGGAGATGTGCTTGTTTCTTTTGGTATCCGTGACCAATCTGGCCGCCGCATTCAGAGAAGCTCTTAGTGGGGCCATGGTATATTTGGGGAGGCCATAGAACGTAGCACTGCCATAGTCTATCCTCGGCAAGACAAGCGCTTGGACGACTTGCTTGAAGTTCGCTTGTGGTATGAAAGGTTTTAGATTCCTGAGTATCCTCATTAGGTGATTAGCTCCCTTGCATACATTGCTGATGTGATTTTAAATGTTCAGGTGCTAGTCTAGGGTGAGTCCGAGAGATTTGGCTGAGTAAACAATGAGAGGGGAGCAGTTGAAGGCAGTGAGGTGGTTCATCCAAAGGTCTATTTTGGGGATGTGATTCGGGGGAGAGATGAGAAGGAATTCGGTTTTGAAGGTGTTCAGCAAAAGGTTGTTCTCAGTTAACCAGTTTTGAGTATTTATTAGGGTAGAGTTGAGTGATATGAGGTTATTCGGGGAGGAGATTTTCAGATAGAGTTGTCTATCATCGGCATACATATGGAAGAGAATGTCAGCGGAATTTAGTGCATTAGCTAAGGGTTCCAAGAACAGATTGAAGAGTATGGAGGATAGAGCAGAACCTTGGGGGACCCCCATGGATACTGGTGATGGCTGGGAGAGAGAGAGAGGTCCCCCTTAATTCTTTGGGATCTGTGGTGGAGGAAGGACGAGAACCATTGCAGCACCACACCAGAAATGGATAGGAGGTTGTTGTGATTAACAGTGTCAAACGCTGAGGAAAGGTCAAAGAGGATAAGGAGGCAGGATTCATTTTGGTCGAGCATTTTTAAAATGTCATCCATAACATGAGTGAGAGCCGATTCTGTGCTGTGCCCACTCCAGAAGCCAGATTGGTGTTGGTCCAGAAGGAGGAAATTCTCAATGTGTGCACAGAGTTGAGATTGGACGCATTTTGGCTAGGGTGGGCATGTTAGAGATAGGGCGGAAGTTGTTAAGGTCCGTACTGTCTGCTGTAGTCTTTTTTAGGGCAATATTAAGATTCCATCTTGGGGCAGGTGGAAGTCTTTGAGGAATACCTCCTTTGAATCCTTTCATGAAAGCTTTAATAGCAGGTACTCTGAAAAGGGACAGGTGTTGACTATTTTGAAGATAAGCAGCTATTGCAGCGAGATGTAAGTGTATAGAAGTGTACGCTAAGTTCGAACGTTGTAAATGTAGCAGATAAATGATATTTTAAATAGAAGTATCAAGTGGGTTGACATGGATGTTATTACAATAAATAACAAACAGTTTCCATTTTACTGCATAACAAGCTCTTGTAGTAAGTCTTCTAGCCTCTTTAATAATATTCATACAGTCTGGTGGAAGATATAGATAACCAAACTCTATGACGTCAGGTGCCAAATCGCAAGATTGAGAGGTTTGGGATATGGATATTTTATCTCTCAATGGCTCTGTGTGAAAAGACTGGATGTGAGATGTAGCTTTTGATGAAGAACTACTGATAGTTCTAAGAAGGATAGTGAACCAAGGCTTGCGAGCCCAAGTGGGAGCTACTAGGATTAGTGTGAGCGATGTTTGCCTGAGCTTACGAACCACTAGTGGAATGAGTGGGAGACGTGGAAAAGTGTAAGCAAATATCCGTGACCAGTTCATCCATAGAGCATTGCCTTTGGGTAATGGGTGTGGAAACCTGGAGGCGAAGTTTAGGAATTTTACGTTTTGGTATGTGGCGAACAAATATATGTCTGGAAAGCCCCACATCTGAAAGAAGGGGATGAGAACTTGAGGGTGAAGTTCCCATTCGTGAATTTGGGGTCTCTGTTTGCTGAGATCAGTGATCCAATTGTTCACTCATGGGAGGTGTTTCGCGAGGAGATACATTTTGTGATGAATGGCCCATCTCCAAATGTCCTGTGCACAATGTGACAATTGGAGTATGTGTGCCTCCCTGTTTCTGTATGTAATACATTGCTGTCATGTTGTCTGTGCGTATCAGAATCTCAAAGATGCATCTCCTAATTAGGGGATGACCCTCAGTGCACAGCAGTAAGTCCCACTGGGCATATATATTTTAGGAAAAGAGTAAACTTGCTGATGAATTCGGTTGGATGATCGCATTTATTTCACATCTATTTCACAGGTAGAATGTCTTCAGACAATCTTAAATTCAGATAATCCAATAACACTGCTCTGTAATGTACATCATTCCCGATGCATTTCGGGCAGCGTAGTGCCCTTCGTCAGTGGACCCATCTGTGAATGAACCAAAAATATATCCCACTTATATCGTGGACATTCCCCCGTAACGTTAATGCAGAACGTGAAGACAACATTATAACAGTGTGACTACCATGCAATAAAAGGAAGGGTCAACAGCAACAGTGTTTCTAGTGGTTATCGGGTGCACAACGTGAATCAAAAAACCTGACAGGGTGAAAAACAATAAATGACTTGGGTGAAATGAAGAGTGCAAAGGTAAACCTACTATAAAGCGATCGGGTGAACTGAACAAGCTGTAAACCTGAACACACATTGTGGTATGTAAAACATTCAAAGGCATAAACGTGACATCCGGGTGCCCCTCGAGTGAAACTGTTAAACCAAGTGCAGTATGAGCATTGATTAAAAAGTGAAAACATAAGTGCAAAGGCTACTCACAAATGGCTGTACTGTATCAAGATTTCCAGTAAGACCTAAACAAAGAATGACACGGAGTGTAAGGAAAGTACTGTACGGGTGCAACACTCAAGGGCTGTGTGCACAAGGAGATATAAAATCTGACCAACTTACGTGTGCGCGATAGTAAAAAGTCTATAGCGGGAATCTGCCAGTGTGTCAGGAGAGATGACGGTTGAAAGTGAACAAAGTCATGTGCCGAAGTGAAAAGCTTTATTGATCGGAGCATGCACAGGCTATACATGAGGCGATCACGAGACTTGTTAAAATGGGTGCCATATTGGAGTGGAGGATACCGTCAGGTCTGTGCGTATCAGGACAGCTTTGCCAACAAGGTGAGTTTGAAAGGCTTTGAGCGCTAAGAAGATCGCTAACAGCTCCAGATGATTTATGTGGACAAGATTTTCCTTTTGACTCCACAATCCTTGAATTTTTTGAGTTTGGAGATGAGCTCCCCAACCTGTGAGCGATGTGTTTGTTAGCACTGTATGTGGAATTGGATCAATGAAAGGCCGCCCTTTTGTAAGGTTGCATTGATTCCACCACTGCAGAGAGCGATGAGTGTGGCCGTCCACCAACACCAGATCTGTCAAAGGACCCTGAGACTGATTCCACTGACGTGCTAAACATTCTTGAAGGGGACGCATCTGCAATCTTGCATAAAGAACTATCATGATGCAAGGTGCCATCCTTCCTAGTAGTTGCATGAATACCCGAGCCGGTAATGAGTGATTGGGTTGAAATTTGGAAATGAGAGCATGAATATTGTGCATTCTGGTTGGATTGCGACAGGCTAGAGCTTTTTGTGTATCTGCAGCGGCCCCCAGAGAGGTTTGTGTATTGGAGGGTTGAAGATGGGATTTTGACAGATTGACTGTAAGTCCAAGGTCGTGCAGTAAGTGTACTGCTGTTGGAGTGTGCTGTAGGCACGTTGAGAGTGTGCTGGCTTTGGTAAGCCAGCCGTCTAAATATGGAAAGAAGTGAACATGTTGTCTTTGCAGGTGCGCAGCGACTACTGCCAGACATTTGGTAAACACTATGGGAGCAATGCTCTGAATGGGAGTACTTTGAATTGATAATGTTGCCCAGCTATTACAAACCTGAGGTATTTGCAATGCGTGGGATGTATTGGAATATGGAAGTACGTGTCCTTTACGTACAGAGTGGACATAAAGTAGCCTTGTTGTAACAGAGGAAGTACCTGTTGGAGAGAACTGTCTTTTTGGGAATCAGAGAATAAAGAGAGTAAACCCCTTTCCCCTGATACTGTAGTGGGACGGGTTCTATAGCTCCTTTTCCCAGAAGAGATTGGACCTCTTGTTCGAGTAGGTGTAAATGTTCTGGAGATAGTTTGTGTATTTGTGGTGAAATGTTTGGAGGGTTGCTTGAAAGCTCCAGGCAGTAACCAGATTGGATAATTTTTAAAACCCATTTGTCTGGTTGTGATTGAATTCCAGACTGGGAAAAATTGAGTGACGTCCCCCGACCATGTGTGGGATGTTCGAGGGGGAATGGAAAACAAGTCACAGTTTATTTGTGACTGGGGAAGTACGGGCTGTATTACATTTCCCTCTTCCTTTGCCATTGTTACCACAAAATCCACCTAAAAAATAACCTCAGGTAGAGGGTGATTGACATCTGCCTCTATGAAGTAGAGGACCCGTCAGTAGGGATGGACTTTGAGCCTCCCTTGTAAAAGGATCAGTGAAATAAGCCATGGTTGGATGATGTTTGTAGGGCTCCCATAGATTTGGCTACCTCAGTGTCCTTCATTTTTTTCTAATGAAGTGTCCACTGTAGGTCCAAATAAATGCTCCTTATCAAAAGGTGAATTTAAAATGGATGTTTGAACCGCTGGTTTAAAACCGGATACCCTAAGCCATGCGTGGCGTCTGAGAAGAATGCTGGTGTTAGTTAATAGCGCGTAAAGCAGTGCCTGCTGCTTCTAGAGCACACCTGAATGATGTATTAGAATTAAGTTTCCATTCCTGAATGAGGTCATGAGCCTTGGATTTATGTTCATTAGGCAGATATTGCATCAGTTGCTCTAGCTCATCATATGAGCTCTGTCATACCTTGCCAATAGTGCTTGTGTGTTAGCTATGCACCAATGATTGGCTGATTGTGCTGCTACTCTCTTGCCGGAGGCGTCTATTAATTTAAATTCCTTATCAGGAGGCCGAGCGTCTCCCATTGCCTGAGAATGTTCTCATTTCAGAGCATTTGATACCATCAATGAATCTAACGGAACCTGACCTCTGATAACAAATTGGGTCTGTAGGAGCTGCTCTGTACTTTTTGTCCACTCTAGGTGTGAGAATCCTAGCTCGCACTGGATCTTTGAACACCTCATCTGCATGCTTTAACATACCTTTGAGCATAGGTAGTGTATGTGTCGTCTTTTGTGATGCACTTAGTGTCTCAAACAGGAAATCTTGCTCAAGAGGCTCCTTATGGAGTTGCACCCCATGATACTGTGCAGTTCTATTAATTAATTCTGTAAACCCCACATTATCATCTGGAGGAGAAGGTCTAGATGATATAGATCTGGATCATTGTCATTATTAGGATCCGTGTTATAATCTACCCAGGGGTCTGGAGCATTATCTTGCAGTACATCCCCGTGTGTCTCATTGTCATTATTAGGATCCATTTTATAATCTACCCAGGGGTCTGGAGCATTATCGTGCAGTACATCCCTGTGTGTCTCATCATCTAGATCCCCATCCCCATCATCCTGCTGATCTGGAGATTGTGGCTGAGAGGAATTTGTGGGTGTTATGAGAAGGTTAGGGTCAAGAGGTGGCGGAGGTGAGGAAGGTGAAAGAAGAGGAGGAGAAGTATTAGTCCCCATACTCTTTCTCTTCAGAGGGATATGGTTAGATTCCTCAAATTCTGTTTTTCTTTTCCCTGGCAGCTTTCCATAAAGGTGTCCTGTTTTAAGGTTAATAACCAGTTCTTTTTGTTTGCGGTCGTGTTAGCAGGCGGAACGTCCACTCTAGGCTCCTTTTGGGGCCATAATTTTCGGTATCGAAGATTTTGGTGCCGAGGATGTCTGATCCGAAGTGTGTTTCGGTGCCGAAGTTTTGGAGGGATCAGTTGGCTTATCTTTCGGTGACAAAGTCTTGGGTTTGGGCCCGAAGAAGGTAGACTCTGTCCCGATCCCGAAGGCTTTACTAGTTGTTTCGGTGCCAAGCCTGAAGGCGGTACGTTGGAAACTTTATCTCGGTGCCCACCTTGGCCCGAAGGCAGAGGAGGGACCGGAGTAATTTTAAAGGGTACTTTTTGGGGCAGAGGAGTAACTTTACTCACAGTACACTGACCAGGTGTGATGTCTTCCTCGATGTCTAAGTCTTCCTCAAACAAGTAGATTTGTTCTTCCTCGACTGCCTCAGCTCCATGTGCTTTGAAGATCTCTATGTCAAACTCTTCTCCGTAGAGGTCTGGAGCAGAGTCCTTGTGATGATACATCTTGTGACGTTGAGCCAGACAGTCACGGAGCGTCTTTTTCGATCAGAAGGCTTCGCAGTTGTCTTCGTTGTGTTCAGGCGATAAACACAAGTTGCACACATCGTGAAGATCAGTGCGGGGGTACTAGGAGTGGTGTTGTATGTGGATTTAGATTCCGTATGCATTTCCCGATTTATGCCCTTAGGTACATTTTCATACTGCCCTTATACAGGCATAGATATCAAGTCCTTCTTTAGGCATAGTCCATGCCACCCAAATACAGGCATGGCTACTTCCATCCGTTCATCTACGTCACAACGAGTTCTTGGAAAACCAGACTCTTAAGCCGTTAGGGACTTCCCCTTGCTTGGATATTGATTTCTCCAAGAACTCATTTATTATGCATGAACATCTATTTCTTAGGGGTTTATTCATGACGTTCATATTACCGACTTTACGTCAATACTGGCATTCATAAACACCTTCAAAGTATAATTATACCTTCACTTGCTATGGCAAAGCACGGTGTGGATCGGTGCAGTTCGACTACCTACTTGCACGACGCAGCTCGCCACAGCAAGTGCTAAAGGAAGCCAACTCTCCAGCTGACACACTGACTAGATGCTGTCATCCTACTGCCGAGAATCCAGCTCCAGTGTTTCTGACTACCCTTGCGGGGTGTTGGTAAATCAAGTCCAGGGAAAGAGCTACCAACCTCTCTCATTCTAAAGGTATGGAGCAGCTTAAACCTTTGGCAATTCATGGCAGAACTAAAACTTATGCTAAAGCAGCACCTACTACTTCCCTCGTACTAGACCTAGGTTAGATACACTGAGGTAGGCGTATTTTAGAAGCACCAGTTGAGTATTTTAGCCTGTGTTATTTATGTATGTATTTTTATATATGTCATAGCAACATTCACGCTGTACGCATTATACTGCGCATTCTAACGATTGTAGCCGTTCATATATCTTGCATGAGAAATGAGACTGTTCAATAAACCCTTTTATTGAAACGTCCATCTCTCTTTCTCTATGCAACTCTGTAGAAATGAAACTTGCACGACTGACTGAGTGAAATAGTTATCTGTTGTTTTCATGACTCTGAAGATATTGTTTCGATTCTAGGGAAAACAAAGTTGTCATGTTTATGCAGTTGTCAGAGACTAATCCTTTCTTGTTTATTCAAGAAAGTTTCTAGTGACCTCTGAGTTAGCTGGCACACACACAATTAAATTTAATATACTCAATAGAGACATACTGACCCAGTCCTATGTCAAAACTATAGTGTATATTATTCCAATGCGCAGAGCCTATTGGGAATATAGGAACTAAATTACAGTGGCACCCGGGGTAGAATTGGAATGGAGTCCGTTCCATCTACTGCAAATTCGATCAACAAGGCTAGATATAAGATCCTTCCACGAGGTTTTCCGATCTAAGTTGTGAAATGGATACGATAAGTGAAGGCTGGAATACGCGATCGAGAAACAATACCGTTGAGGGTAGTGGATTGCGCACTGAAGGAACCAGAGAACCGTGTCAAACTGGAGGGCAGCAATTCACATCCGTACCCGATGGCAGAAAAAAACAATCCAACAATGGAATCTATGACCATGCGCACTATCACCGAAAAGAGGAGTCACCTACCTTGTGACTGGAAAAGACTTCTTCAAACAAAAACAAGGTGCAAACTTACGGGCCCAACACCAGATGGCGATCTATGCATAGCATGTAATCTACAGCTCACACGCCTCGAACACAGACATTCTTTCACTGAAGATGATCTGGTAGCTCAGTGGACAAATACAGCCATGCCAAAAAAACCTGTGCTTGACCTCATTGGTACAGGTTCAAAGTCTGGCAGGTCCACTCAGGTTTTCATCTTCCAAGGTCAATCAAATGAGTACAGCTGAGTCTAATAACAAAAAGCACATGTTATTTAGCACCAAGATGCCACAAAAAGTGAAGTGTGCTTTCCAAATACAGGTTATGTTTTGAAAGCAAGAAAAATTAAGCCACACACAAATCTTGTGGGTCTGAAGCAGCCTTATTCTTCCCATTAAGGGGCATTTCATAAATAGTGGAAACATAAGAAAATCATCCCTTCAAAAGGAAATAATCCAGTTCTCCAACTAAAACTAACAAAACGGGGTGACAAACCCTTAAAAGTGTTCTGAGATCATCTTCGCAAAAGTAGGAAAAAATAACTAGGCAATTGAGGCAACTGCTACTTAAAGGCAAGCTGGGAGATGGAGGTAACTGGTCCTTAAAGGGACAGTTCATGTTTTAATTTGGTTTAGATTTCAAGCTGCAATGTTCACTTATGTTAAAATAAGAAAGTTTATGATAGTTTGTGCCTGTGTTTGCTCACCTCCTTTGAGTAGTTTGCTGAAGTTTGGAATTGATGTTTTCTGCAGTCTCTGCACACAGGCAGATACTGTTTACATTTACTACTATCATTAAGATCCTACAATACAGATCAAGTAAATAATTTTCTTAACTTTTCACAATATCAATATAATCAATATCGGTCGAAGGTTCCTCTGCAACTTTTCACAATTGGCACTTTTTTGAAATATCAGGCCACATGAATGATTAAGTATTAATTTAAAGCATATGATACTTGTCCTGTCCCCCCAATCTATTGTATTTCTACTCTGTAAGCAAATATACCTTCTGTAAGTCTGCTTTTATCTTAATACGCTTGTACTTCGAATGCTGCCTCCTTTTTGCTGGTATCCTCATGAATTGACGCACAAGTTACTTACCTTCTGTAACGATATATCTGTAAGATACAGTAGTTGGTGTTAGATTCCTTATATTAGAATATCCCAGACTGGATCCTGGAAAGATTTGCGTAGCAGTACCCTTGCGCGTCGGTAGGCATCGTCCGCGGCCGTCGTCGGCGCCGTGATGACGTTGTCGGAGTACTTAGATGCCGCCCTTGCGTGCTGACGTCAGTTCCTATACATAGCTATTCCACGCCAGAAACGCAGAGCCATGATAAAAACCGACACTGGTGCCATGAAACTAGGGCCCTCAAAGGAATGACCTTAACTGAAGCAGAGTCTATTTTGTACCCCAGGCCAATTCTGTGTGGTCTCCTTCAGTCCTCTACCTAAGCATCTTTGGCTGAAGCTCTAATCGTTTCTGGCACTTTAAAATTGTCTTTTTCTCTCTCCTCCTAACTTAACATGTGCATTACTAGCATTGCAGTCAAGTGTAGTTTGCATTTTGAAAAGATTTCCATAGATTTAAAATATTTTTGCACTGCCGGAGTTCCTCCTTCACTCCAGAAATGTGGGTTTAATTCCCTAAGTAATTTCAATTGTGCCTTTTTAATTATCCTAGTCCCTCACATTCAGGGTCTCTTTAAAATGTTTAACCTGCATGAATTATTCTCTTCAGGAAGGCTTGTTTCAAGTTCTCTATATTTTCATAGAATGTATTCCGTGTCTTTCTGAGTCTCTAGCTGATTTAAATGTGATTTTTAATGGATCCTCACTCCTGTTTGCCTTATAGTTCTCATCAGAAAGGCTTGATTCTAGGCACTATGATTTTATAACAAATGTACTCCATGTCTTTGGATCTCTTGCAGTTTTCCCTTATGCCTTTTTGAAAAGTTACTTATTTCAGCTAGCCTTGCAACATTTAAATGGCTTTTTACTTATGAAATTATATGCATTTATTATTTTGCTAAAAGATAAATATGTATTGGTCCACTTGTGAGTTGTAATAAAAATGCCACTTCAACATGAGCTTTTGTCATCTCAGTGTTCCTTGTCCCTCAGTGAAGTATTTGCGCCAGTGACCTGGGGCTACTGTCGATGGCTTGTGACTCACCTATGATTTGTGACCACACCTTAAAAGGGGCTTCCATTCTCCCTTTATCATAACCCTAGATATCGGTTCGCAGAACGGGAAAGATGGGTGGGGTGTGGTCTCACCTATGATTTGTGACCACACCTTAAAAGGGGCTTCCATTCTCCCTTTATCATAACCCTAGATATCGGTTCGCAGAACGGGGAAGATGGGTGGGGTGTGGTAAGGAATCTAACACTAACTACTGTTTCTTACAGCTATATCGTTACAGAAGGTAAGTAACTTGAGCATCTGAAAGAAACAGGTTAGTGTTAGATTCCTTAACTTAGAATAGATACCCCAGCAATACCAACCCCGGTGGTGGGTCTGCGAACCAAGATCACACCAGAAAGTCCTGGAGCACGGAACGGCCAAAGAAGCCATCTCTCGGGACCTGGCTGTCCAGGTAGTAGTGTCTAGCGAACGTGTGCAGCGAGGCCCACGTAGCTGCCTGACAGATGTCCTGCAAGGGGACTCTCCGACCCAGGGCAGTAGTAGCAAACATGGCCCGAGTGGAGTGGACACGCAGAACCACTGGAGGCTCCTTCTTAGCCAGAGAATAACAGGCCTTAATGCACAAAACGACCCATCGAGAAATGGTGCGTTTGTGCACTGTCCGTCCCTTCTTAGCGCCCACGTAACCAACAAAGAGCTGGCCGTCCACCCAGAACTGGCATGTGCGGTCCAAATAAAATGAGAGCGCACGTTTTGGGTCCAGACGGTGGAGCCTCTCTTTTTTAAGACAACTTTGTCCGGATGGACAAAAAGGAAAGGAGGCTTAGAAGAAAGAGCCTGGAGCTCGCTCCTCCTCCTGGCACAGGTGATGGCAACCAGGAATGCAGTCTTAAGAGTAATGTATGTATGTATAGGCATTTATATAGCGCACTACTTACCCGTAGGGTCCCAAGGCGCTTCGGCCGCTGCGAAACCCTTCCTGGCTTCCCTGAGAGATGGTCCCTTAATGGGTATCTCCAGGGTGAGACCAGGCATCCCCGGCGGTCTGGTGGGGCCGTTAGTGAAGATGAGGCAAGCTAATGCCCAGAGTTGCCGAGTGTGATCGCTGATCAGAGTGGGCACCGAGGCGAGAGAATTATCGAGTCCGCTGACCCTGGTCCAGAAACCTGCCGCGCCGGGAATCGAACCCTGGTCCCGGGCCGTCCTCTGCTCTCGGGTCTGCCGCCTCTAACCAGTGAGCCACACTACTTTTTGACTACTTTACAATTGTGAAGTAGCTCAAAGGGAGAGCACATCAAATAAGTTAGAACAAGGTTCAAGTCCCACTGAGGCGTCATAAAAGGAACAGGAGGAAACATGTGAGTGATGCCCTTCTAGAATCTATTTACAACAGGGGACTTGAAAAGAGAAGGCTGATCAGGAAGCCGTAAGGTGGCTGAAATGGCAGAGAGGTAGCCTTTGATAGTGCCCAGAGCAGAGCCCTGCTGGGCAAGCGAAAGAAGAAAAAGGAGAACCTCTGAAAGAGGGGCAGAAAGGGGATCCACAGCCTTTGCTGTGCACCATGCCACAAATCTGTTCCACCTGCAGGCGTATACCAATTTTGTGGAGGGATGCCTGGCTGCCAGAATGACATCACAGACTTCAGGAGGCAAGTCAAATGGCCTCAACTGGCGCCGCTCAATCTCCACGCATGGAGGTGGAGGCTGGACAGGTTCGGGTGGAGGACCGGCCCCTGCTGCTGCGACAGAATGTCCTCCTGAAGAGGCAGACAAATCGGGGGATCGACTGACATGCTGAGTAGCTCGGGATACCAGTATCTTCGTGCCCAGTCCGGAGCCACAAGGATGACTTGGGCCCGGTCGCGCCTGATCTTCTTCAGCACTCTGGGCAGAAGTCGCATAGGCGGAAAGGCTTACAACAGACCGCCACTCCACTTGCAACAAAAAGCGTCGCCGAGCGAGTGCCGCCTTGGAAATTCGAACACGCAGAACTGATGTCATTGAGCGTTCTTTTCTGTGGCGAATAGATCCAACCAAGGTTCTCCCCACTGCCGAAAGAGACCTTGCGCCACGTCCGAGTTCAGACGCCATTCGTGATCCATCGTGCACAGACGGCTGCAACTGTTTGTTGCAGTACCACATGGCGGTGGTGTTGTCCGTGAACACCTGCAAACCATTTCCACGGACGGAGGGAAGAAATGCCTTCAGTGCAGGCCGGATTGCCAGCAGCTCCAGAAGATTGATGTGGAACCGGGACTCCGCCGGAGACCAGAGGCCTCTGATCTCCGCCTCTCCCATGTGGCCCACCCAGCCCAGGAGGGATGCAACTGTCACAACTTCGTGCTCCGGTTGGGGTAGAAAGAGGGATCTGCCGCTGACCCAATCGCGGTACGTGAGCCACCACTGCAACTGTCTCACAGTGCCCTCCGAGATCAGGACATGGTCGGACAGGTTGCCCTGATGCTGGGCCCACTGAAATTTCAGATCCCCCTGCAGAGCCCGCATCTGCCACCTGCCGTGATGCACCAGAAGGATGCAGGAGGCCATCCGCCCCAGAAGCCACAGTGGCAACCTGACCGAGACCCGGGATAAAGGCTGAAAGATCGGAATCAGAGCCTGAATATCCCAAACCCGCTGTTCGGGAGGATAAACCCATACTGCGCTGAATCCAGAACCGCTCCGATGAAGAGGAGCTTTTGAGAGGGACACAGGTGTGACTTCAGTACATTGATGGAAAAACCAAACAGGTGCAGGAGGTCGGCCGTAGTCTGGAGGTGGCTGACGACTATCTGGGGCGAGCCCGCCTTCAACAACAAGTCGTCGAGATAGGGGAAGACTGATATCCCTAATCTGCGCAGATGAGCTGCGACCACTGCCATCACTTTCGTGAACACCAGTGGGGCACTGGTAAGGCCAAAGGGGAGCACGGTGAACTGAAAGTGCTCGTGGCCTACTGTGAACCGCAGGTAAGGCAGGTGGGCCGGCAGGAAGGGGATGTGGAAATAAGCGTCCTCCAAGTCCAACGCTACCATCCAGTTTCCGGGGTCCAGGGCAGATAAGACCTGAGCCAAAGTCAGCATCTTGAACTTCTCCTTCCGGAGGAAGCCGTTGACGTTCCGCAGGTCCAAGATAGGGCTTAGGCCCCCTTTGCCCTTCTTGGGAACCAGAAAGTAGTGGGAATAGCAACCACACCCTACTTCTGGCCCTGGAACGTGCTCAATGGCCCCCTTGGCCAAGAGGGCCGATACTTTCTCTTGCAGAAATTGCAAGTGATCCCCCGACACGCAGTGGTACTGCGGTGGCATGGCGGGAGGGGTCGCCTCGAAGGGGAGGGAGTAGCCCCTTCGGACGGTATGCAGCACCCACCTGTCCGAAGTGATGTTGCGCTAGTGGAGGAGGCAATGGCGGACCCTGCCCCCCACTGGCATCAAATGGGCCTGAAAGCTCGGACTAGGAGGGCTTTGAGGCAGATGCTGCAGGGGTGGTTGTGGGCTGGCCTCGCCGTTGTCCCTTGGTACCACCACAGTGGTTACCACATCGGCCGCCGTGCTGGATGTTAGACTGTGGCCCGTGGCTGGCAGGACGTGAAGGGGCGCCCCTTCCTTGGCCACGAAAGGATCTAAAGGCAGAAGATGGCTGACGCTGGCCCGACAGGTCCAAGGACTTGGCGTTAGCCCTGGAGTCCTTGAAGCGTTCAAGCGCATGATCTGCCTTGACACCAAAGAGGTGGCTGTCATGGAACGGCTTGTCCATGAGGGTGTTCGGGACATCAGCCGAGAAGTTGGCAGACCTTAGCCAGGCGTGGCGGCGAACCGTCACCATCGTTGACACCGCCTTGCCCAGCGAGTCCGTGGTATCCAGCCCACATCGAATGGAATACCACGCTGCGTCTCGTCCCTACATAAGGGCTTGAGCGAGCTTTGCCCGGTCCCCTCCGAGCACTCCGGCAGCACGGCCGCAACTGTATCCTACAGAGAGTGGGTGTAACAGCCCAAAAGGCAAGCGGTGTTGACTGACCGCAACCCCAAACTGAGGGAGGAGAACAGTTTCATGCCAAAACTGTTCATACCTTTTGGATTCCTGATCTGGATGTGCAGTCGGGAATGCGGACTGGGAAGTAGAGGCCTGGATAACCAGGCTCTCAGGGGTGGGGTGGGTGGACAGAAAACTAGGCGACGTTCCTATCCACAGGGGAAACTGTAGCGGGCCTGGACCAGGTGCCCAACAGGACGTCCGTGAGAGCCTCATTAAATGGCAGTAGAGGTTCCGGAGAGCCAGCCTGCGGTTTAAGGACCTCAGTGAGGATGTTAGCTCTCATAGTCGTGACGGGGAGCTCAAGAGCCAAGGTCTTGGCCGCCCTCGTCAGCACCACACTATAAGCAACCCCCTCCTCCGTAGCCGCGCTAAGAGGGGAGACAAAGCCAGTGTCCGGTTAAGTGTAGAGACCACTGGCTTCCCCTAACTAGTCTGTCCAGTCCTGAAATGACTGCACGCCCGTGTCAGAGGGTCCTCAGACACCTCCCAGTCACCCTCGCCCTCCATCTCCTGAAAATCAGGTGCAAAGGATGGAGCCGGATCATAGAAGAATTGCTCTTCTGCCGGCGTTGAATACGGCGTTGAGCGACGCCGGTCCGACGCCCGATCCGGACCGAGGGAAGAACCAGGGGGGCGCCGGGAGCGACACCCTAGGGGTCGACGCCGACGGGGTCGTAAGGTCGACCAGCGGCGACCCGGATCCGGAACCGGATCCAGCGGGGCCCTGCGGCGCCGGGACCGAAGTGGCCAGGGCCAAAGCACCCGGCCCGCTTGGGCTCCCAGCCGGGACCGTGGGGCCCGAAGGCGTCGCGGAACCCGATGGATTAGAGAGTGACCTCATGGCCATGAGGAAGGCATCGATCTCCTCCGGCGTCGCATTCGGTTCAGGGACCGGCGGGTATGAGGCAGGCCGCGAAGCCTGCGGCTCCGGCGGAGCCACGTGGGCGGTGTCGCCCGAAACCCCGGCCATGTTGGGGTGAGTCGGAAGAGCGATGTCGCCTCTACGACTTCTTGTGCCTCTTACCTGAGGACTTGGACCCCGACGAATGGTGACGACTCGACGAGCTTCGACGACCGTGGCCCCGTGACCAGTCCCTCGACCCCCTGCTCCGTTGAAAGCTAGGCTCTCGCCTAGCTTTCCACGTCAGGGACCGGCAGTCGGGGCACGACTTGTCGTTGTGGTCGGCCCCAATGCAATAGAGGCACCGGTAACTAAGCATTGGCATCTGATCATTCTCACCGTAGTTCTTTCATCAGGATCATTTTGTGCGCTCCAGTAATCCTGTGTGTAATTGCATTTACACTAACTGCTTTGCCATCAAACTCTTGAACAGCTGCACAAGTCCACAACTATTTTCCATTCTCTGAAAATTATATTGCCAGCGTCCTGCCGCAAATGGCTAAGTGTTATACTGTACAAAATTTAAGGAGGAACACATTTGTATTGTTGTGTTGATATAGGTATAGTGCGTCAATGAAAGGCATATCAACTTAAATATGAAAATGCACCATATGCTTGTAAATTTGCTCTTAGAGAATCTTATATTAGACAAGTATTTTCTGTATGTAGGCACATTTGGATGAAGGCTATTCAGGTTTAGTAAGTTACTACATTAATCTACGACATACTAAAAGGCCAAAACATTTTTTAGAATATTTTGCAGTCAGTTCTTAAGCATGAAAGAGTACATTATTTTAGAGCTCTGATTTTTTACTGTTAACAACGTTCTTTCAAAATGAAAGAAATAATCATGACATGCATTTACCTGCATATCGTTGACTCCCCTAGAATCAGAATCAGATGTGTCTCTGTATGCTGAACTAGCCATTTCTACATCAGTGGAGGCTCGACTTCTTTTCTTAAGTGGTTTGCAGGAATCTGAAATCTCGCTGGCACCTTGACAAAACATTCAGAATTACTACCAAAGCAATCCAATTAACTGTTAATTTTGCACTTTGACTTTACAGTTTCATACATATATTGAAAAATTTAAGAAAATGTGTGGTCATAATTGCCAATAGAATGGGTTCTGAAATAAAGTTCTGATGAAGTAGAATCGAACAGTGTCAGATGCGGACTAACCAGCCACACTTGAGAAATATTTAGTTAGCCCTATGAAGTCCTTTAGAAGTTGCATGTGCCTCCTTCAGTTTAAACGTATTTCTGTAGAGTAAGGAAATGTTAAACATATCAAAAGCTTTGTCAATCAAAATAACAACAAAAAACAGCTTCAACAAATGTGTTTAATAAAATGCCAAACAAGAAATATTAATAAAAATTTCTCAGAAAAAGGTGAGAGTAAAAACAGCAGGTAACATTGAATATTTTGTCATTTGGAAAAAAAAAGAAACAGACTATCAGTTCCTGCCTATAAGGGCACAGTTAACTAAAATGTTTTAAGGTACCTGAAATTCAGATAAAGGCCTTCTGTAAAGCAAGGCAGTTTTCCAGCTGTCCTGAATTTACTACACTAAAAGAAAATGTTACTTACCTTAGGTAAAGATCTTACTGGTGAATACTCTATTTAACAGCAAATTCCTAATCTTGAGAACACCTCCAAGACCAAAGTTTGGATATGGAGATTTTACTCAGCAACTCCATCGCGCATCTTTAGGTGGCGTTGTGCAACTCTGCATTAGGTCTATCCCAGATGTGACATCAGGGCTCCTACAGAACAGCCATCTTCGTTCATTGTCAGTTTCTTTCTCTTTGTTGCCCACGCCATCAGACACAGAGCCGATATACCGATCTCTAGATTATAATCTCATTAACATGAACTAGATGATTCCAATTCCATAAAATGACGAGAAGCGAACGTCTGTGAGACATATGTGATTCGATAAGAGTATTACTGAAGATAAATATATTTTTCTTAGATGGATACTTCTAACCACAGATTCCTCACCTTGTGAAGAGATACCCAAATAGTATCTACCCATGTGGTGGAACAGCAGACTGTCTCAGACCTGGAAATTATGCTGGACAGACTGGGACAAAAGCTCTTCCGGCCAGCCCTGGATATCTAGGCAGTGGTGTTTTGTAAACGTTGAACTGATGCCCACATAGCTGCCTGGCACTCTGCGCACCAGCATAGTGGTAGAAGCATTTTCTCTGGTAGAATAAGAGAGAAGACATTCTGGAAGCGGTTTCTTGGCCAGCACAATAAAGATCTTAATGCATAAGATTAAAAAGTCTGGAGATTGTTCTCTTGTTTACACAATTACTGTTTGTGACCCGAGAAACACACAAAGAGCTGATCTTCGATTATTTTTTATTTATTTTCAAAACCTTTATTGAGGAAATTCAAGTCAGATACATTACACTGTGCTATGCAGCAGCTCAAATCGACACAATACAAACCAAGTCAAGCGTTCGGAAAGTAGTCGACTACACCGGGCAAGAAGCATAAATACATTAAGGCAGAGTCTCAACATCAGTTCACAGGGATCCCTCCCCTTTTGGGGGTCACACACTAGTCCAGGACTACAGTGATGAGTGCCACAGGGCAGGGGAATCAATGTGGGGATGGGGGGCAGTCACCGACCAGCGCCGGCGGCCGCCAGGGACGGCGGGGAGCGTGGGAGAGGCAGCACCACTTGAATGGGTACGGGAGAGGAGGTAAGTAATCAAAGGCCCCCAGGTGTCAACCGGTCAGGACCTGGCAGTTAGCGAGTCCCAGAACTCAGATAACAGAGTCTGACACCGAGAGACATCCTCAAGCCAGCACTCTACTCTAGGAGCAGGTCTACGACCCAAACACATGGCCACCCTAAGCCTTGCCAGTACTAGCAGCATTGCAATCAGGCATCGAGAGGCGTCTGGGCAGAATTTTACAAATCCAAAAAGACACAGGGGAGGGTCGGGCTGCACCGAGGTACTAGTGATGTCAGAAATCGTGGAGCACACCGCCTGCCAGAATTCGGAGACCTTGGGGCATAGCCAAGCTAAATGTGCAAAGTCCGCGACGGGGGCAGCAAAGCGCATGCAAGCATCACTTGGTATTAGTCCGAGCTTGTGGAGCTGGGCAGGGGTGCCGTACAGCCAGTGCAAAAATTGTTAATGTATCAGACGGAGCCGATAATTTGGTGACAGCTTCTTCGTCTGATTGCAGCAGTATAGCCAGTCAGCCTGCAAAATGTCAATACCAAGATCGGCACCCCACGCCTCCCGTGCCCGGTCAGCAGAAATAGAGGTGGACGTCAGCGTAAGAGCATATAGTTTGGTGACTAATTTGGGTGGGGATAGGGAAGTATACATGAAATCCAGGGCAGGCATAATAGGTGGGGGCTGAGGAAATGTAGATTGAAGTTTCCGGCAAATAGCATGCAACTGGTAGAATAGAAGCGTGTCCAGCGGGCTCGAGTAATCAGGATTGGAGTAGAAAGTATTCCCTGGGTAGAGGTCCGCAACTGTCCGCAAACCCAAACACGTCGCATACCTAAACATGCCAGAAGGATGAAGAGGGAGAAAGTCAGGGTGGTTCACTATTGGCACAGCATTTGCAGATAGTAAGGGAAAATTAGAGAGCCGGCGAAAACCGGACCAAGCCCAGCGCAAAGTCTCGACAGTGTCAACCTCCACACGCGGGCGCAACGCCGGCGCAACCAGAGCTGTGGATAGTGGCCAGGGGGATGCTACATCTGTCGCGACTGCAATGTGAGGTTGATAGGGGGTAGGGTAAATACAGAAGTGCAGAAAACTGGCCTGGGTGAACAAGGCATAGATCTTGAAGTCAGGAACACCCATGCCTCCAACAGACATGGGGAGGGTGAGGATGTCATACGCGACTCGTGGCTGTTTCCCCACCCAGACAAGCGAAATTATAAGAGATCTTAATTATCTTCCACTCAATGTTCATTGGTTCAATCAATGTAGAAGCCAAGAGCTCTCCTGGGATCAAGGTGATGGAGTCTTTCTTCTTCTTTAAATGGGTGAGGTGGGGTTAATCAAGCTGGCAGTTTAAAAGACTGCCCCATGTGGAAAGGTGTAACAATTTTTGGTAAGAATGCTGCTCCCCCAAGAACCAGTTTCTCTGGCAAAAAGGTGGTATATGGCAACTGGAAAGACAGCAATGTAGCACAGTCACGACGCGCTAACGCAATTGCCATGAGGAAGAAGGTCTTCAGTGTGAGGGGGTGGAGAGAACAATTGTGCACTGGTTCAAACAGGGCACACTAGTTAAGTGAAAAATAAACTAAGGTACTATTAAAGAATCACAAAAGGTGTTGGCAGAAACATATAAATCAGCCCTTACAGGAAATGTATCACAACATGTGATTTGAAAAATGTTGGTTGATCAGGAATGCTTGAAAAAAGGCTGAGAGGGCAAATAAGCAACCTTGCTGGGACAATGAATGAAACACTAACAGTATGTCAGCAAACTGTGTTTGTAAAGGCTGAATGTTGTGGGAAGAACACCAAACAACATGGTTCTCTCAGTGAGGAACATAAGCCTTCCAAGATAACATCAATTACTTCGGGAGAAAGATCAAAATCCATTAACTGCTGCTGCTCAATCTCCATGCATTGAGTTATAGTTGTGCAGATTTGGATGCAGGACTCTGCCCTGCTACTGACACAGGAGGTGCTCTCAAAGGGGCAGCCAGAGCAGAGGACATATGCTCATGGTCAGTAGTTCAGAGTTCCATACTCTCCTCAGCCACTACAGGGCCACCAGGATGACTTGGGTCTAGTCCTTCACGATCTTCATGAGAACTCTGGGTAGGAAAGGTAGAAGAAGGGAAGCATTTCTCAAGCTCAATTCGAAGAAAAAGGTGTCTCTGATCAAGAACAGCCTTGAAAACTCTAGTCACAGAAAGGTTTCAACACTAAGCCTGCTCTGAGTTGGCGAAAAGATCAGACCAGTGTTCTCTCCATTTTTTGGAGGACCCCAGTACAAACTCGGTGTACAGCAGCCATTTGTGATCTGCAAGGCAACAATGGATGAGTTCTTACTCCCTGGTATTTAAAGATCCTGCCAGGAGCTTTGTGACCAGGGTTGTGTCTCGGCCATTCAGCCACTTCCAGAGGCACTTTGTACAGAACCCAGGACCCCATCCTCCCTTATTTATTGCAGTGCCACATCAAGGTAGTGGTCAGTAACAACCTGTACCAGTTCCCCCATGATGTTTGGGAAGAACACTTTCGGTGCCAAGCTAATCGCATGCAACTCCAACAAGTTGATGTGGAGGCGAGCTTCTGGCAGAGACCAGAATAATCTGATCTCCACTTCTCCCAGATGACCACCTCAACGCAGCAATCACGTATCCATCACAACCATTCGCTCTTAGTGGGGCAGGGAGAGGTGCCTGTCACAGGTCCAGTTGCTGCAGAGAAGCCAGTACTGCTGAAGTTCTTCTGTAGTCTCCTCCGACACCTGGATGAAATTCAAAAGGCTCCCTTGGTGCTGAGCTCACTGAGAATTAAGATCCCACTGGGAAGCCTGCATGTGCCACCTAGCATGGTTCACCACTGAGATGCAGAAGGCAAAGAAGCAAATAAGCCTCAGAGTCACTCTCACTGTGACCCAGGTCAAGGGTTGAAACTCCGAGATCATAGCCCGAAAGTTATAGACCAGTTAAGGTGGAGGGAAGGCGGGGGGCGTGGCTAGGCGCCGAGCATGGTGGTCATCTTGTAGACAAGCTCTGGACCAGGGACACCAAACATCCTGCACTAATTCTGCTATAAATGTCGGAACTGCGGGGGAGCCAGGCGAAGACGACAGAGATTGTCTGGGACACCGGCATTGGGCACTGAGCGGAGTGGACCTGCTGTTGCGAAGCTCGAGGAGTGCCATCTTGGGCCCGTAGTGCGGGTATCGGCGGAGCGCCGCTGCGGCCTGCTGCCGCGTTGCGGACGGAGCTGGCTGCGGCGAGGTGGAGGAGTGTCCGAAGACTGCGCTGACTCCTGGGGCAGAACGCCTGGCGGACCCGTAAACGGACTGAGTGGCGGAGGAGGGGGATGTTTTGGTGGGCACGGCGCGTCGGTGAGTGCGGGACGTTGCGACGGCCCTTGTTCTCGACCCCCTCCCTCCCATCTTGTCTGCCCGTCCCGGCGTGGGCAGGTGGGACGGAAAACCGGACTGCCGGCTTGAACTGTGGCATACCCTTTCCCCTTTCTGCGCATAGAGTAGCGGTGGGGGGGCGGAGAGCCTCCACTGTTTTTGCAACGCCTGAGCCCCACGACACACGGGCAGCGCCCTATCGGAGACTCCCCGTGGACCGCAGGACACACGGGCAGCGCCCTATCGGAGACTCCCTGTGAACCTCGACCGCGGCAGGGATCCGCGCCACGGCAGTGTGAGCAGCAGTTAATGGTGAAGACTTAGACCGTTTCAGGGTGGGTCACCGGTCCGACCCCGGATATGCGTGTGCCCCCCCCCCCCACGGGAGTCAAGAGCGACTGCAACGCAAGGTGAAGACCCCCTGCTCCCTTACTGGGAACAGCCCTATCAAGCGAAAATACAGAGGGTGGTGCCTGCGAGACTCGACTACAGGATCCCCTAGGGAGTTGCATCGGAGGCGCGAAAGCTGGCAGACGCGATAAGGCAATGCAGCTGATTGTTCTAGATACCGCCGAGGAGACCAGGACATGCCTGAGGCACGCTGTGGGATGCTCCCACAATACAGGAAAGTGAGGTCGAGAAACACAGACAATTCGCCAGGCGGTGACAGACGGTAAGAGGACAACTGTGTTGCGTACTCATATATGTTTGACTTCGGCCCAGAGCTCTGCTGACTCACGGTGAGCGGATAGGCCCCTTGTGTACAGGTCTAGGCCTAACACTGCGCAAATACTGGAGGACGCAGAAGCTCCTAGAAAGCAGGCCCTGGGCCAGGACAGTCAACTTACTGAGCCTACTGTGACTCTGCAGGTGCGGATCCCAGTCTGCTGGAGTGCGGTCTGCTGCTGCGCCAGCTGCCCAATCGCATCATAGCGCCATAGGAACAGTGTGGAGAATTACTGTCTGATTGTGTAGGAAGGTGAATTACCGGTATAGCCGCAGCGGAGTGAAGCACTGAACATCTGACTAGGGGTCTGTGGTGGTTTGGCCTGGTCGCCGCAGTGGATGGCCGTGATGGGGCGGAACAGAGCCAAGCAGCAGGTACAAGGTGGCGCGGGCCTGGTTCAAGAACTGGCGAATAGCGTGGATAGTACACCGGCAGCTAGCTGCATCCCACCCACTACGTTAACTGTCCCGGAGAATAAATTGGACCTTATATTGCACAAAGTAAGGGACTCTAGAAAGGCGATAGAGATCCAGATAGGGATCCTGAACACTGGCCTGAATTTGCTCAGGGCGGACCACGCGAAAACGGCAGACATAGTAAAAGACAACGCGGCGTAGCTAGCTGAGGTTCTGCCCAGGCAGAAACAGACTGGAACTGATGTGAAGCAACTGCAGACACAGGTGGCCACCCTACTGGAACGAGTGGAGGATGCACAAGGAAGGGCGAGACAGAACAACATCCGAGTGATTGGTCTGCCAGAGAAATGTGAAGGATCTGACGCCTCGGGCTATATGGAACAGTGGTTTCGGGACTATGTTGCGACGGAGGGACTCTCCACACAATACTGCATTGAGCGTGCGCATAGAATACACACGGGGAGACCGAGACCGGGAGCCCCGCCGCAGCCCCTCATAGTAAAACTACTGAACTTCCGTGACGGGCACATTCTGCTACAAAAGGCCTGGGAAGCCTCGACGATTAACTTTGAAAATGCAAGAATCTCCTTTTACCCGGATTACACGGTATTGGTTCAGAGGCAACGGTCTTCCTTTATGGCAGTGAACTGACGGCTCAGGGACTTGAATTTGAAATATGCACTACTCTTCCCTGCCAGGCTAAAAATAATGCACGACCAGAAAGCTTATTTTTTTGAAAGTCCTGGAGACGTGGAGGACTGGCTAGAAGTAATGGAACTGACTAACGCTGCGGAGCTCGCCACACAAAGGAGGAAGGGGGCCGATCCCACTCTCGAACCTCTACGGGACGCAGGGGCGGCAGATCACGGCAGACCACTGCACGAACGCGTTACCTCTCAACAGATATGGCAGAACAAACAAAGGCAATCATTGCTACGGCCACTTTCACAAATGCCCCTCGAGTGGTGGACACCAAAACCTCATTGGAGAATGAAGTGACGCATGGTTCGGACTGAGGGCAGTGTGGCTTTGTTCCCCTTGGTCACCCCACATCTGATCACAGACCTGTTTGGTTAATGGACTCATGCAAGTACTGTTTTCTTTTGTTTTTTGACTTAAGTGTAACTGTGTTACGTAACCATGCTTGTCCCTCTTTAACACTGTCAGATTCTTATAGTAAGTAAAACATTATTGGGCCCAGGTACCGTTGTAGCAACTTGAAGTCGAATAACACCACATGCAGAGCGCAGGCGCAGCCCCCCACATGGTGAAGGCCCTCTTCAGGACCACTATGTTTGTATTGGTTTGGTTCTCTATTATGGTCTGGTATAGTTCGGAGATCAGATCGAGTATTGTGAAAGTTGGGGGTTGGGATGATCGTAGAGTTCACATTAGTGCAGACACACTAGACCCATTGTGAACCATGTTGACACACAAATGGAGTAAATGCCAGGTACAATGCATGCGCTGGGGAAATACACAGTTCTAACTTGGAACATACAAGGTATGGGCACAACGCACAAACGACAGAATCCATGCACACTTGCAGTGCCGTAAAGCACAGATTGTATACCTCCAAGAGTCACATATGGTGGAAAGTGAACTGGTGAAACTTAGGAGGAAATGGCGTGGCCAAATTTTCTCAACCTTCTACTCTAATTATGCTAGGGGCGCCCCGATCTGGATAATTATATGATAGGGTAAAAGTACCGTCAAGGGATTTAGATAAAATGAAATATTTTAGTTTTTTAAAAACTTAATTAAATGACCCAATATTAATGGAAGTCTTAAGGCATAAAATGGCAAACTTTGTCAAATATTGAGAAAAATTGTGCTAGAAGTCACAAGGAAAGACACTAATAGTCTATAGGCAAAAATAGAGTAAAGAGGCAGGTGTAGATAGTAAAATAGATTTTATCTGTAAATATTCATAAAATAGGGTACATAACAGTATATCAAAACACAATGTTACATGAACAAAATCAGATTGTATCAGCTTCTCTGTAACAAGGGTACAAGCTATTCTTCTTAAAAATACAGTTATGGAAGAAAAAGCGTCGGTCGACGTTTCGGTCTTTAGTAATCAATAAGCAAGACCATCTTCTAGACTATACGGGATAAATACTCATTGACCCCTTATGTGTCACGATTCCAAGAGCCACTACGTGTGTGTTTTTTGATGAATTTCTTATTAAAACTGCAATATTCGTTCGGTGGCCAACTTTGTAGTTTATTCGATCAATTTCTTATTAGATGACGCTATCTTTGATAGCAAATGAGTCGCTTATTCTGTTAGAATTCAGACAGTAAAAGGTTTTCTTAATCGACAAAACGGTCGCTTGTTTTTATTCAGCCACCATTGGAGGATTTCGCATTTTAAAGTACCTCGCGGAGCAAAGGCGACGACGCCTTGCTCCGCGAGACACTTTGAAATGCAAAACAGGGAAAGCAACAGCAACAACAACAAACCCAGGCTTCTCGTCCTGCGTCTCTGTTGCCTGCGCAGTCGGAACGTGTTTATGACTTGCGCGATCGCGCGACGATTAAATCTCCTGATCGATTTCAGGCTTCTGACCAACGCTCTCCTCGTTCATTTCAGGACTCATCGGCCCGACAACTGGTGGTGGAGGGGGCGGCAGGGGTCGGGGTGGCCAGCAAGGACGTGACCAGCCCCGCCCGAGGAACGGTGCAGAAAAGCAGGAAGGCTCTATGCCTAAGAGACCACAGTTTGCCAAGAAGAAAGTCGCAGCCTTAACAGCGCATCGATATGCCACAGATAGTGAGAACGCGGCTTCGGAATCTGACGTGGGCTCTGACCTTGCTGGACAGCGCGGCGGAGATTACCATAGTGAGAGAGGCCCTGCGTCCACTACTGAAGGTGACAGCGACTAATACTTATGTTGTGATTGAAACAGCTGATACAAGGGTTGATCCCCCTGATAGACTTTTTGAAATTGTCCTGTTAATCGAGGGTGACGTACAGCGAACCAATAAAGGGGTATTTTGGGAAAATCTTTAGTCTACATATGACATTTTGCTTTCGGAGGCTGACTGGCCCCCACCTTTTGTTCTCGCAGCTCCGCGAGGGGAAGAGGTAATCCTCCCCAGTTTTGCGAACACAGTCTCGAAAGAGGATGCGCTGCATTTTGCAGAAGAGTGGGCTCTGGCTCTAGCGCCGGCTGTGTACCGCAATCAATGTGGTTGGGATAAATTGTTCTCATGCCACGAGATTCCTTTACGGTCTCAGCCACAACCTCAATATCCCATACGGCGTGAAGCAAAGGCTTCTGTCGCGGCTATCCTTGAACAATTGGAATATCAAGGTGTAATTGAAACGTGTGTCACCAATGAATAACCCTCTTTTTACTGTGAACAAGCCAGACGGTTCTTATCGTTTGGTATTGGATTATCAGCATTTAAACTCGCATTGCCGTAACTGTGCAATACAGAATACTCACGGCTCTGCTCTAGTAAATAGTCTTGTGCGTAAGCGGTTTAAAACCACGCTTGACATTTCCAATGGTTTTTATGCCCATCGATTGGATGGTCTAGGTTCCCAATGGACCTCCTTTACTTGCGGCGTGTCCAGTACAATTTTGGCGTTTGCCTATGGGCTATAAGAATAGTCCTGGGATTTTTACTGCCCGCATAGTCACTCTTTTGGAGAGAATCGACCCGGATGCTTGTTCGTATGTGGATGACATATATCTCACAGACGATGAACTTTAGGAGCATCTATGTCGAGCAAACGGGATAATTTGTACCTTTGCAAACTTGGGTTACAAATTCAACTTTGCAAAATCGCACATTGCAGAGTACACAGTGTTGTTTCTGGGCTACGAGCTCAACAATGAGGGAAAGGGATTGGCTCCTCGCTTCCTGGAGAAATGCGCACAACTTCGCGCTCCGACAACACTGAAGAAATTACAATCTTTACTGGACTTGAATTTCGGGAGAACATACATTCCGAAATATGCCCAGCGTATCAAGCCTTTGTATGCTTTGATACAACCATCTTTTTCCAAATCATGCTGGCTGCCTGAGCATTCAGCTATTCTGCAGTCTTTGCAAGCTGATCTGCTCGCTTCTAAATTCTTACTGACTCGTGATAACCAGACCAACCTGGTGATAAGAATTATCCCTGGGACGGTGGGTTTCACATACCTGACTTTTAATGAAGGAGACACAGTACCTATTGCTTACAAGTCACACTTGTACACTTCGGCTGAATTGCGCTTTTCCATTTTGGAGAAAGTTTTAACGGCTGTGCAGATGGCAATTCTTAAAGAACGTGCCCTGTCACAGGGAAAGCGCATGTTGGTTGTTACCCCGTGTCCTGCCTTGGAGGCAGTTACGAAAGCCAGTGTACCAAATTCCAAAGCTTTTCACCCTCAGTGGATTCAATGGGCTGCATCCTTGATGTCCCAGGATGTCACGTTTATTTTTGACGCCTCGTTACGGTCGCAGGAGTACTTACAATATGAATTCGTTCATCCAGCTCCTTTAGCAATGCGGCCTTTGGAGGATTTCCATTACACTGATGGTTCGGCGCAGTTTGCGCATGGCTCTAAACATGCCTACGTTTCCGCATGCGCCATTGTGGTCAGTGCCATGGTGAACGATGAGTTCAAGTCCAGTGTCGTACACACGCAGACGCTAGGGGACTGCACCGCACAATTGGCAGAGCTTCGTGCTCTGATGCTTGCGTTGGAGTACGCAGATCCTAGTGTGACAACTCTAATCGTAAGTGATTCTTACTACTGGGTCCAGTCTTACAATGAGAACTTGCTCTTTTGGATTCAGAATGACTTTCGTAATTCCAAGGGTAGCACAATAAAACATAAAATGATCTGGGTCCGAGTGGCAAAGCTTAAAGAGCAGTTGCCACTTGTATTTGTGATTCATACTCTCGGCCATCAGCATGTTGGAGTTCACGCTGTCAGTAACTCGCTTGCTGATGAAGTGGCGAAATCTGCAGTATCAAAATATTTAGTTGCAGCAGTTACACGGTCCAAAAGTAAAATAGATGATGACATCTTGGCGGCAGTAGCTGCCACTGAGAAGGGAGGTAAATATCCTGCGGGGTTCCCTTCGAAGTACACATACCACTTAAGTCCCGATGAGGTTCCTTATGTGAAAATTCCTGATGTTGGGGAACGGTTGGTTCCCAACTCGGATCGCAGAGCTACTTTGATTACAGCGGCGCATGAAGGTGGGGCGTCTACACATGCGGGCGTCTCGCCACTGTAACTCAGCTACAACAACGGTTCTGGTGGCGTGGACTGTACAAACAGACGCGCAATTATGTCCTTCAATGTGACATTTGCCAGCAGATTAAGCCTTCAACTGCTGCCCGTCCGCCACAGACACAGTTGTACATATCTAATAAACCACTGGGTTGCGTTTATTTAGATCACTGCGGTCCTTTTTCTTCTGATACTGCGTATAAGTACATCTTAGTAGCAGTTGATTCATGCACACTCTTTGTGTGGGTATGGCCCCATCGCAGCGCTGATTCACGGACTGTCATAAGAGATTTGCGTGTCTTTGTAGGGATTTTTGCCTGTGGTACCTTCCATTCGGATCAGGGTCCGGCTTTCGCCTCTAAGGCGTATAAGGATGCTATGACTTCGTTGGGGATCCAAGTCAAGTTTTCGTCTCCGTACAGACCTGAGGGTAATAGTGTAGTGGAGCGAATGAACCGTGACTGAAAGCAATCTTTGACAGCACGAGTTATAGGCACTAGCAGAAACTGGTTGGCCCATCTCAATGGCGTGCAGCGTGCTCTAAATCTCCCTAGAAGGTCTCTGGTTGGGTGGACCCCGTACGAAATGCTCTTTGGTATCAAGATGTATGTCCCTGACCTCGACGGTCTAGACTTCGTGGCTCAAGCCACGACCTTTGACGTAGATGAACATTGCAATGTTTTACAGGATCTACAAAACGAACATTTGCCCTCCACATCGGATGATGCGTTGCAGATCCCGGTAGTTGGCTGGCCACCCAAAGTTGGAGAACTGGTTCGAGAGAAGATCGATAACAAGAAAGAATTTGGTCCTTCCTATCGAGCACCGGTTCCCGTTCTTGGAGTGAAGGGCACAAGAACAGTCATTTTACCACCACTTCCAGGTCGTAAGGAAAACAGGTTTATCTCCATTGACAATGTCAAGATACACAGGGTGGCCGATTCTTCATAGTATGACACCGGCAGTCTCCTGTCCTTCGATTGCGAGAAATTCTGTTTTGGCCACTACTTCTGATGCTGAGCCAGTAGTGGCCCTCGAGATGCCTGCTGTTTCCAATCCATTATTGAATACTTATCCCGTTAATAACATTGATGACCTAGACTCTGCCTATCCTGCTGATTTGTCGATGCCTGATTTACAAACACATTTGGCCACAGAATCCAGATTCTGCTTTGACTCTGTTTCAGTGACTTCGAAAAAACCCTCAAGTTGTGCAATCTATGCCTCTTTATTTAAAAAACATTTTTTGATTCCCCCTTGGACATATATTTGGCAGGTGCTTTTTTCGGTTTCCCTTTTTATGTCATTTGGTTTTGTGTTTTATTTTTTCTGTATTATCGATGGAAGCAATGTCGAGGAGAGAACATGCATTCGACATCTTAATGGAACTGTGGCCCCCTTTTCCTCGTCACATTCAGCTCACAGACTGAAAAGAGACTTGAATTTTGTTAACATCACTGCTTGGCCGGTTCTTGGTGGGATTGTGTGGGATGCAGTTAAATTTCAAATCCATGGCCCTACAGAAGTGGTTAATGTCCCTAATGAACATGGGGGATGTGGTGAAACAAAACATACGTTCTGATGATTGGGATGTTCAGGCCGTAGAATCATTATTCTTTGATTTGAAATATTATGCTGCCTTTGATGCTGAAGATTTATATTTGGAATCTGCTAATTATGGTGATTTATTGTGCTTTCAACATTTTGGTAACCATTTTCTGCATAAAACGAGTTCCTGAAGGGTACTGTAAATTACACACAGTGGGAACATTGCCCAGCACCATTACAAGACCGCCCCAGTACATTTTTGAAAAAGTACACTTATTTTACAGACTTTAATTAATCAAGTCCTGAGTCCTTTTATTTTAAGATGACACAGAAGTCCATGTCCAAAGTTAGACTTACTGATACTAAATTGTTGTATTCGAAGTCCTTACTAGACAAATTAGCTGTTGAGGGCTACGAGCTATGGAGGGAAACCATTGACCTTAAATCGGTTTGGGGTTCTAAAAGTTGGCAGGTACAAGGCAATGAGGCTTTGCACCGTGCATGTCTCATCCCAAATCATATGTTGTTTTTAAATTCTACTATTCCCCAGACAACATGCTTTGGATTGGCTACTTCAAAAAAGTTGAATACCCCTACTATTCCTGATTTGGAAGAATATTCCGGTTGGAATAATTTCACAAAGTTTTCCATTCGAGAATTGCAAACATTATTGCATAATTCGTCCTTTAATATATCCAGTTTGGATCCGAAGCGTTGGCTGATGTGGCACAGAAGCTCTGATTCTTGCCAACGTCGCTTTCTGGGTTTGACTGAAAGTTTTACGCAAGTCAGGCCTGATCCCCGCTTTGATACTGATCATACTGTCACCACTTACTCCGTAGGCAAATTATGTCAGGATTGGCTACAACATTCTACATTAACTGCAGTTAAACTACATCTATCCCAGTTAACGGACAATGTCGATTTAAATGATTTCATAAAGGGCCCGGCTAGTGGTAGATCTAAACGTTGGATTTATGCTGTTTACAATGAAATCTGGAAGCTTTCGCAAATTGAGGCTGCTAAGCGCCTGAGGGCTATTGATCAAGCTAATTTGGAAAAGGTGCTTGCAGTTGTCGATAACAGTATTAACATGCTTTCTTCCCGCATTTACACATTGAATAATATTGTTTCTTCTGTGGTTGATATTGTAAATGATGAAGTGTCTGTGTTATACCATGGTCAAAATCAATTGCGTTCTGTAATGCAATTTGCGTGGACCCTGCAGACACTTAAGGCAGGTAGAGTGCCCTGGAATTGCATGAACGTGTCCTCCCTCTTTGCCCCATTTAATTTGACTAACAAACAGCGCTTGCTTTCAATGCGTGACGCATCCTTTTCCATGTTACATATTGAGAGGTTGGAATCTTTACCATTCTCTGTAGCTGAGGCCACTGCTGCAACGTGGCTTATCCACGGATTAATCACATTACCTTTCGCCTTGTACAAGTTTACTAATTGTATGCAATATATTGCGATAGGGAGATATGAACCATTAGGGAGCTCATTCCTCCATGAGGAGTGGTCTCTTCCGTTCACATGCAGGTGCCTGAAAGACGAGAAATAAGTATATCTTAATGGGGAAGAATGTACAGAGTCCCCTGACCGTTCATTGATATGCAGGCACATCCATTTACATGGTTCCTGTAATCAGGACCGGCCTAATTTAGCCTGTTTTTTGAAAGGAACTCCGGTTCCCGCAATAGTTCCCACATTCACATTACTGGCAAATGGTAGTTATTTACTGTTGAATAACGAAGAGTGTTGTGGTTTAATTAAAGGTATCGCTTATGTGGTAACTGTATCAGAACGTGTCGTCAGTTGCAAAAACGTTCTGTATCCCCCTACGCATGGGAATTCAGATGTTTCCATCTGGCCGCGCATCCCAACCTTGAGTTCAATGGTATGAGTAGAATAAGAGCCCTTTTGTCTCAAAAAGAGGTGACCCGGAGTTCGGCCCGAGAAACATTCGTCCTTCACATAGCTAACACGCGCACAGAGGTGCAGGCGCTTTTAAATACGGATTCGTCGTTACATTTTAGCGAGCTGGTTCATCAAATCTTTAATGCCTCCTCCTCTTCTGGCCTGGCTCACTTTTTTAAATTAGTTAGCTGTGGTCTTGTGACTTCATTTGAGAAAATATTTGGAGTCATCTCTGCATTCTTTCATTCTATATTTTCAAGTCTGTTCGGTGGCTTCCCTGTTTTGCTGGCATTAGCTGCGGGCGTTTTGGTGATATTTTGCTTTATTAAACATGGATGCCCGTCCTGCGCTTGAAGCCGCAGAGCCCCTTCTGCCACTGTTTCGCAACCGGATGCTTGATTACTATGGCACCCTGCCGCTGGCGACTTTAAGCACGGCATTTGGATTATCGTTTCGATTTTCCTATTTCACATGTGTCCAGCCTGTGTTTCATTGCCTGGTCTGCGATTTAGACTGGGCCCTTGATTTGTGTCTCTGATTGACGGTGTCTCCTAACGTAGATTTTAATCATCTGATGAGCCCCGTAGTTGCTCACGAGTTGGTTTGTACTGGCGAAAGGATTATGGCCTTGGCAGCGATGCATGGACTAATGGGTCATTGGGACATATTCGCAGCAGCGCATGAGTTCTTGGCACAGAGCTTTCTTGAGAACCCACCGAGTTGTCCTCTGATGATGCTAGAGGATCCAGTGCTGGAGGAGCACTTATGTTCTTTGCCTCTACTTAACTGGATGGCTGAACTGTTTTCGGATGATGACAGTGATTTCATGCTGGAGGCTGTTGCTGCAAACTTTGCATATTCAGTCCTATCCTGAGATGCCTTGGAGACTTTTATTATTTAGGCACGTACCTGTTTGTATTTTTGGAAGGTGCCTTTTTCTTACAAACAATTCTTTTTATACGCCCCAGGCCTATTGACTTGAACTAAAGGGGCCTTGTATTCAAAAGTTTAGACCATTCCATTTGGCCACTGTAGGCCATCATATATGCTTTTGAAAATTAGCTTAGCTCATTATTATTGAACTCTGCTTTCATGTTATGCCCCTATTCTGGCCTTACCTTACCTTGATTTTTGCCCGTGCTCGGATCATTGGGGGGGGGGGGGGGTATCATATAGCTAATTCTTTTCTATATACTGTGTTAAGTTAGCATGAGCTTATTAAATGTTTAAACACCATTTTTCCTTTTTTGCTTCATTTTGCACACAACACATAATTGTTGTTTTAGCTTTCAACCCAGAAGAGCTTCGTGATTTACTTGAGAAATAATATGTTATTGCTCTGATATCAGTTTTGCTCAGTACACTGTCTGCACAGTGAGTGCTGAAGGCTCCAAGGATAACTGACACAGTGTTGTTGTGAGGTCTGATCTTCGCACCTCCATAGACATAACACACATGCTGCTGCCAAAATCTGGCTCTAGGCGGGTTTTATATTGTTGTGCTGAACACACACGTAACACACTCAATGGTGCTTCGCATGCAGAAAGCTGGTTGAAGATGATGTGATCCTCTGCCACTGAGATTTTGAGGTATGGGCCCGCCCTGCTAAAACCCAAATGAGACCTTCATAGATATAAAATACTATGCTAAAGAGGGAGGGTGAGAATTAGGTGTTGTTAATTCCTATTCATTACAGCATCTTAGGATGCTGTCACCATTCGCCTTTTATGGACTGATAACTATGCTGATAACTTTGTTGCTTATAATATGTTTGCTAATATTATATAAGATACTGCGTTTGAGAACCCTGCAATAGTAAATAAATATTTCAAATATGCACGTGTCCTCATTTACTCAACGTTCTGGTTTGAAATGATTATATAGCGAAAGAGTGCTCATGTGTTCCACGATACCGGAGGTAATCTAAGTTCATGTTCTGGTTTGTCTAAACATTGGGAGTTTGTTATGACCAATGAGACACTGTAGCTAGCTCGGTAAGGGGATTTTGGGTACTGAGATGAGTTTTGGGCCATCCTAATTCACAGAGGTTCCAGGTCTCTATGCACAGTTCTGTAGGAGAATGGAATTCCCGCTACACTACAGTAGTCATTAGTGAAATTAACACTGAGAATGGGACAAGGGTTTCCAGTCAAGGGGATATCAATGATGCCTTTAGGAAATACTATGCAACACTATATGGAGCGATGACAGATGCTACCAATGACCAATTGGGGGCTTGTTTACCCTCTTTAACTTTCCCAACAATACTGATTGCAGCACAGAAGGAATTGGCGGGGCCCATTACACTGCAGGAGATCAAAGTTGCCATGAAGGGCCTTCCATGTAACAAGACCCCTGGTATAGATGGGCTCCCCATTGGATTTTATGCAGCGTATGCAGAATTATTAGTACCCCAATTAACAGCACTATTTAAAGAAGCTTGAGATAAGGGTTCCTTGCCTCACCACTGCGCAGGCACTAGAAAATTCGCTACCGAAACCCGGGAGGGACCATGCAGATATGGCTAACTACCGTCCACTGTCGCTATTATCCACTGAATATAAAATATTAAGTAAAGTGTTGGCCAACAGGCTAGTGCCATATCTGTCACGGTTGATCCACATAGAACAGACTGGGTACCTACCGGCAAGGAGCACATCACTAAATATCAGGAAACTACATTATTGGATGACGGAAGCGCCAAAGTGGTTCCCTCATGCGGGCGGTCTCCCCTTGGACCTTAGGCAGGCATTTGATTCCATAAGCTGGGCATACATGTTTCAAGTGTTACCGAAATATGGAATTCCAAAAGGGTATGTAGACTGGTTGCGCCTATTGTACAAAGCCCGGACAGCGCGCACTAGAACGGGTGGACACATATCGGACGAATATAAGATACATGAGGGAACCAGACAGGGCTGTCCGCTGTCGCCTCTTATCTTTATTCTAGCATTGGAACCATTAGCAATAAAAATGAGACAGGACTTTCTGAGATGGGGAATTCCGATAGGGAACATGACACCTTTTTTCGGCATACGCTGATATCATTGTGTACGTCAGATCTCCGATTACCCCTAACCCCAATACCCGATTTGCATAAACAATTTGAAGGGTTGTCGGGACTGGCTTTAAACACTGCAAAATCTCATGCATTTTTCTTCACGGAACATGCAGATGACGTGGAAATAGACTTCGGCGATGCCAGGCTTCAGATAGTTCAGACCACATTTAAGTATCTGGGTATCCAGATTTATAGGACAAATGCGGATACGTTGGATGGCAACCTTAAAAGGGGCGATTAGAGCCCTAAGATCCAGTGTCGCCCTTTGGACTGCACTGCCACTGTCTGTAATGGGGAGAGTTGCAATTGCGAAAATGGTTGTTCTGTCCCGTTTATTATACTATTTTACTAATCTGCCATTAATAGTACCACAAGCCACTTTCAATTTGCTGAACACTCTATTAATAGATTTAATATGGGGGAGGGGTAGGAGAAGTATAAGCTTAAGAAAATTGCAAGTGGGTGCCGTGCCGGAGGACTAGGAGTTCCGGACATCTGCGCCTATTATTACGCTTGCCAACTGCAATGGTTATCATACTGGGTGGCAGGTCGTAATCTGCAGGATATAGGGTACACTATGGCGGATATAGATAATAGAGGTCTGCATGCTTTGTTATTGCCTGGATATAAAATGCCGTGAGACCTGCCTCACTTACTAAGTGCTGGAAAGCGGCTCTGCGATACACGAACGCACCCCCTGCATTTACAGGTAATATTCCACTACTGGGAATCCCGCTGGCATACTCACCACTGGCAGACTAGCACCTTGGGTCGAAGCGGGGATCAGCACGGTGGGAGACCTATTTAGTAATGAGACGCTCCTGGACCATGATGCCTTTGTTCATGAAACAGGTGCCCCGGCTCACCTGTACTTGCTACATGCTGCACTGTTTCAATATGTGAAAAAACACTGGGCACCGCAGAGGAGGGAACCTTCCAGAAATGAGCTAATGAAGATGGTGCACTATATGGGGAGAGGCAGACACTTGATTCGTTGGCTGTACACTGGCATAAGCACCCACACAAGGGTCCCCTTGGACACACTGAACATTGCTTGGACGGGGGCTATAGGAAGAAACTTGTCAGACAATGAATGGACGGCCATAGTTGAACATCCTAGAAAGGTATCGAGAAACTCAAAATTCAAATTTATTCAAACAATGGTACTGCATCGTGCTTACTTGTCCCTGAGTAGATTGGATAGGATGTTCCCTCAAACACAACATGTCTGCCCGCGATGTAAGATGGAAGGAGCAGACTGGATACACATGATATGGGCATGTCCGGTCATAAGGGGATAGGGATACAGTTAGGAGAATAACTGGGACGGCAACACCACACGAGATCCGCGATTCCGTGGAAGAATGCATTTTGGGTCTGCACAAACATCTATCCAAATACAAGATACAATACCGTTTCATACATCTTGCATTAATATTAGCGATTAGAACCCTTACTATGCGCTGGAAGTCTAGCAAACCCCCACTATATCGCATTGGTGTGCAGAGATGATACGATGGAGTAATGCAGAAGGTGCAGAACTGCGCAGGGAAGAAATAAGAGGGTTACGCAAGATACCGATATCGTTGGAATGGGAAGTTATGTTGGAGGGGTTGAAGGCAGTCGATATAGACCAGGCTGACTGACAAGTTTCCAATCTGAGGCTAAATGTGTCGCCCATGCTTTGAATTCATGTGTAATAAGTGTGTGGGTGTATATCTAACCATATGAGATACAAGTGCATGTAATGGTAATAATGGTTCTACTGATGTGTTACAGATTAGATACTGCGATCGTAAAGTTCGGGGTGGGGGGAGTTAATGGGGTTAGTTAGAAATTAGGAAATCATACTGTGTCATATACCGTACAGCCATAGGCATTACATGCATTCTATGACTTGTACATATCAAAGATTACTGTCAATGACAATGCGTCAATACTGCAATTGCAGATCTAGATAACTTAATGTTGTAAATGCCACAAACAAAAAAAACATCATGCCAATGTGTTATATGTCGTATGATCCGAAAAAAGCGAATAAAATCTGTTTAAAAAGAAAAAAGGTGGAGGGAAGGCTCGGAAGTGCATGATGTCCAGGATGGCTTCAGTGAAGGGCAACAGTTGTGAAGGAGTCAGGAGTGACTTTGGTACGTTGATGGAAAAGCCCCAACAGGTTGGCCTTCGTCTGGAGGTAGTTTGCAACTGTTAGGGGCAAACCTGTCTTCAGCAGCCAGTCGTCCAGGTACAGGAACACTGGCATTCTCAAGCTCCGCAGATGGACCGCGACCACTGCCATCACCTTTGTTAACAAAGGAGGTGCACTGGTAAGGCCCAAGGTGAGCGCCAAGAAGTGAAAGTGCGTGTGGCCTACTTGAAACTGCAGGTAGGGACTGTAGGACTGCAGAACAGGGATACAAAAATAAGCATCCTGCAAATCCAGTGCCACAAACTAGTAGCTTGGGCCCAGGGCAGACAGAACCTGGGCCAGGGTGATCATTTTGAACTTCTTCTTGCTGAGAAAGAAGTTCGGAAGCCTCAATCCATCTTCTGCACTAGAAAATAATTGTAATAATAACCAGTGCACTATCTGATGTCTGCATCCTCTCTATGGGTCCCCTAGCCAAGAGAGCTTGAACCTCTTCTCTGGGTTTAGACTAGAGATTCAACAGGAGGTCTTGTGGTGTGGGAGACATGTCGAGAGATTGATACAGAGAGGGAGTAACCGCTCTGCACGATTTGGAGCGCCTACTGGTTGGATGTGATGCATTTCCACTGGGTGATTGTGTGCAGACAAGGGTGATTAAAAGCCGTTTTTCAGCAGTTGCGGGCGGAGGAGCAGGGGATTGGGTAGACTGTTGCCCCTGGGGGGCTGGATGCTAATAAAAGTTGTTCTGGGTTTGGTTCCGGGTCAGACTATTTGCTCCACTTCCTGCTGAGGTGGTGTTAGTGCCAGAGGTCAGGTCTGAGGCATGGGCTGTGGTGCCATAAGAGGTACTGAGCACAAGCCTTAAGCTGGGGCTGACTTTTGGGTGAGGTGCAGTGGCACAGTCAGCATCAGGGACAGATCCCCCATTGGTTGACCGATTAGAGGCCGCCTTGGATCCTTCAAGCCCAAAGGCATGCCTGAGGGATCCAGTCAGATACAGGAAATTCGGCCCATAGCCTCCTTAAACTCCTTTAATGGCTGCAACATCACCGAGGGGCCAGTGAAGTTGGGCCGAATTGGAAGGAGGGCTGGTATTGGTTCTTGAGTAGGAGACTGAGTTTCCTACGTGGAGGTACCCAAGATGTCACAAGGCTCCCAGTTGTGTGACGAAGCAGGGCAGTGTTTGGACTTCATGTGTTTCTTTGATTTTTTGGGACACTTATCTGAAGATCTCTATATTGATGACCAGCGTTCATGAGAACAGCCGTAGGAGCGAGAGGACGTTTGCGCCCTCTACTTAGATTGTGACCAGGTCTTTTTAGACTTCTGACGATGTTCTGCAACAATCTCAGATGGCCTTCGGGTTCATCTTGCCCATCTGTTTCACAATGCAAAGTCATGCTTGGAGCCAAGACACCAGACAGTGCTGATGCTGGATCCTCACCAAGTCAGTTTGTTGCATCCCTTACATGATCTGAACCCTGTCGCTTTAGACTGGGACATGTACTTAGCACACTAGAAAATGTTTTAATTTTTTTCTTGACAACAAATGTGTCAAGTCGACTGAACTTGTAGGAGTGATCACTGGATCTGTGTGGAAGATGCAGAAAGAAAGGAACTGACATTGGGGTGAAGAGGTGGTGGTTATTTAGGGTTTTGACATCATACTGGGCACAATGGACCAAACGCAGAGCCGCATGATGCCACCTACTGACGCATGAGGGAACTGCTGAGAAAACTCTCTTGATTCAGACTGGCCCCTTGGGCCATTCACATGAGGAGGTAGCTACACTTAGAAGCAGACATCAGAAACTAACAACCTCTGTGAACCTTACCATTTGTAAGCAAGGGAAATGAGCAGGGGAGAGGAAGATCGACTTAAAAAACTTTGTTTGATTTACACCACATCCCTTCAAGTCCCAAATGACCACATTTGTTTCTGAAAACTTAAAAACTGATGGCAACTAAGAAAAGGAAAGGCATGTTACTGTTAATGCAGGCAAAATGTTATCTAATTGTGTAGTTTGCAGGAAGACCAGTTCCAGGATTTCCTACATCTACCAAAGAATCCTCTAAACACCGGTTTACGTATATTGTGGTTTTATAAGTACATAAAAGAGGTACCCAATGTGCACCAGTATATTCTTAGAATGGATCAAGTACTGTCTGTGGTCCCGGTGACTGCAATCAAATGGGCAAAATCAGTGACCGTATAATCCATTCACACAAACATACAAAACCCAACCTTCACACAAAGCAGGCTGTTTGTTTTAAAGGGTACAATGCCTCAAAACCAAGAAATTAAGATCCTTCCAAGGATTGGCTATAGACAAACGTGTTGAAGCTGCATCAGCGTAACAAAAAGCAGTACACGAAGAAAATAGATTTGCTTTGCCTCACTACCAGAACTCTAAGCTTTTCACACCACTTAGAAGTGACGTTCATTAGCTGATGACAACATGAAGAAGCCGTCATCACAAGAGATTTGCCAGCATTTACCACTATTGCCAGACACTACATAAGGAGAACACGCAGTGCTTCCACCAGACACCAGCTAATAGTCATAGTGAAAGTGATTAGGTTTTTACATTACACTGTTACCAAAAACGTCTGCCTTAAGCCTGAAATTTTAAGCCAGAAATATGAGAATATCTCTTTGATACTACATACACATCCACAAGGGACAATGGTCTTAGGGACAGTTTACCGACCAAATACCAGATTTAATCCCCAAATTCAGCTTAAATCAATAACACAACAATCTGGTGGTCAAAAACAGAAAGAAAAAGAGAAACCACAACAACTAGATATGTAGCCTATTAGTACTGTATAGTATCCCAGAGAAATGTTTCATTCCATAAGTGAGACTACCATCAGAGACAGAGACTATTACGAAACAGTCATATTTCCATCAACTGCCAAGAATGGCCAGTGTCATCATTTGGATATCCTTCCTTCGTACCACTCAACCTCTTCAACACAAAGGGAGATCATGTGGTTTGGATTTCGTATCAGTTCCTGTAACCTCCACATGGAGTGATAGAAAAGGACTGATGACCAGCTTGGACACTTAATCATATGATGTAAACAAAGGATATCTGCTAAGTATGGTGATGGAAAAAGATTCAGTGCAGTGCAAGTGAGTGAAGATATAAAAAGGATATGAACGAACAAAAACTCTTTATTTTAATATCTCTCCCAAACCTGATAAAAATAGTGCAGAAGCGGCGTGTACCAAATATGCCGCTGATCGTAAATAGTGGTCGACTAGTTTCAGCCAAATGGGCTACTTGCCCAGGCTTTCTTCAGGGCCTATGCTTAAAATTAGCTACTGCATACGTGAAAACATACAATTGTGCATTGTCACATTACTTCCATACAGGCAGAGTGATTTTCACACCTGGAAGAATGAATGACAAAGAAACAGCGCAGTTGTGAGGACACAACAGAGAAACATGCTTGCCCTTTTTCCGCCAAACTCAGTGGCTTAATCTCTATGTAAAGAACAGGTCCACTCACCTGTCCTGTATGGGGTATTGACCTCACCTCACCCGGAAACTACTCAGGAAAATGAGACCCCGCCCTGTAAAAAAGTAAATACGCTATTCAGGGGGGTATTCAAAAGAGAAAACTGGTTGGAATATGCTCCATAAACCATTAAAAACGAGCTCATTGCAGATGAAAGCATCCATAAAAACTACTCTTCGTACAGCTGGTGTAGTATATTAGTCAAATAGTGATATAGGACCTCTGTATGTAAATGTGCAATAATGTAAATCCCAGTTAATGCATAAGCATTGCACAGGTCTCAATCACTGTTTAACTTGCAATGTCACAACACTAAATGGTCAAAATCATCTTAGTCATGTAGTGTACATGCTCATCCTACTTTCTCGAACCCAAATCAGGATACAGACCCCTCAGTAGGGAATAACCCCTCCTTCGAGTCATAATCCTGAAAGAAAGGTAAGGGCGCCATGCGTGTTCCTTCACATGAAGAGACAGTGTACAATGCGTCTGTAACCGCCCTTTACTAACAATACCATGAATGACACCACCTTGCTACATGGGCGCTAATAATTATTAACGCTCAACTTATGATTATTTGGACACCAGAGCTCATCTATAGTCTACCCACAAGCCCGATCGGCGCTTCTGTCTACTTATCACATGTAATCTAATGCAGAAATGCTCACAAATCCGCTTCAGCGCTTAAAACGCTCAGCTACCTCTCGCAGCCTCAACTCTCCGTCGGTGCCTCGGGCTTCTCCAAAGTTCTTGGGAGGTACAGAGGCGCCGTCCTCACTGCCATTTTGAACCATCAGACTATGCGAAACTGTCGCCTCCTGTCATTGAACTACAAGATGACGTCATTAATGGCGGTCTCATAGTTTTATTACTAAACTCATGTTGAGCACAGCGTTTATTAAGAATGAAATTTTCGCTTATGTTATTTATGCATAATCAGAGTTTAGGACTATTTATCTGTCCAATATGTCATACTAGTGCAGAGGAGTCTTATCATATTAGTAGTTTCTTTTTGAATTGTATGTTATTCTTTGTTATCATTCATCGTGAACAATAAAGTACAGTTCAGGGCCGATGGAAGAAACCATAGTAGTCAAACCACATAGAACTATACAGGTCTGCGTGCTGAACAGTAATACGTGGACCCACTAGGTTCATGGATGTATTAACCAGAAAAGTGACATTTAACAACCAGCGGTATACATGAACCTCAGTCCCCAGAATTAATGGACTGTTTTGATTGTGTTATTTATATTAAGAGCATTGTTACTGGTTCTAACTGGTCCAGTCACCAGACTGTACCTTATTAAGGCCTGGTGTTAGCCTCAATATTTTAATTTACTAAACTTATATGCCTAATAAAAATATAGGAGCTTCCAGCCAGATCTCTAGAATGTGAGAAGAGTAGCCAATATTCCAAAAACTCTCCAGATGACTGAATTTTTTAAGCAGGGATTAGAGATCAGGAACATTACAAAATCTCTTCTGTGCCTATTACTGGTAATCCTCAGCCTACAAAAAATAGCTTTGAGGGTTTGCTGCCTCCACTTCAGCATGCTAACAAACCAAACTGGTTCCAGAACACCATGTTTTCATGAATTCTTATCAGTGGTGACAGGCATAAAGTTGAATCGTAGGCATCGAAAAGACCAGACCTCCCTGATTGTTTGGGCTTGAGATCAACGTCGAAGTCTTCAAAGTAAAAATATCATCTCAGTAGACATGAAGGGGCATAGCAAGAGAAGAACATGATCAAAAATGTTACCATGAAGAATTTCAGTATCACAATGATCTACTCATTAACCTGCAAAAAAGAGACCTACTCAATCTATGGAATTGCTGCTAAAAGAAGAGCTAGTATTCCATGCCTACTCTAATAAAAAATAAAAATAAATAAACCACCACAACACAAGGAAGTCCACAGGAAAATGGAGTACCTCATACATTCCATTGCCAGGGAGTGTACTACAGAATCTTCATGAACTTGCAGTACTGGAAGAACTAGACAAACCTCATTTACTACTCCAGGGAGAATAGAACCATAAGAAATAGGATGTAGAAGTCTTAATGTAAATGATATTCAGCAATGTTGTCTGTGATCTAGGAAATAGTCAGATGGTGATGCACGGACCTCAGCATGTGTATCTGTTAAGAGCACAGTCAACCGTGAGTACCTTGGCAATAAATAGGAGATGACTATTCTAACACACCTCAACGATACTCATTTTATCAAGCTAGAGAGGATGAAAGACGGGATAGACCTGAGCTGGGGTTGAAATGGACTACAGGGGTCAAGCACAGATTCCTGTAGTGGATGCATTAGTCTACTGAGTCAGCAGACTGCAGACTGCAGCTTCCAGGAGATTAGTGTGGAAGAGCTGTGTGACTTTCAACAAAATAAATCACTACATTTAAAAAGTCCATAATAAATGGAGCATTTCTTGTATTCTGCATCTGCAAATTGGTCTAGCTGTGTAAAGCACCAATTGTGAAAAATGCTTAGGGGAACTTCATCTTTGAGGACCTATTCGTGGTTTTCTTGAAAAAAAACTGCTAAAGGAGTAGGCCTCAATATTCTGAACACTTGGAAGGTAAACTGAGGTGATCTGAAATTCCATTGATATAAGGGATTTCCTTTGTGCTCCCAGGGATAGCAGTCAAATTACTTTGGTGGGTTGCTTGTCTGAGCAAGAAAGGTCTTTGTCTTCAGGAACGGAAGAAAAGACTTAAAGCTAGAAGGACATCTCTCAATCCCAGTAACTGATACAATAAGACATTTCATTTTCCAACCATGTTCCCTGCACCAGAAGATGGACATATAAACACTCCATCACAGATGAAAGGTGTCTGATGAATGTAGGTGTTGGAAAATTTCTGAAGAAACTGACATTCTTTAAATAGATTTTGTGACTGTCACTACCAAGCGAATTATTGAATTGTAGCTTGAATAGAATTTGTCTATCTTCCCAGCAGCCCATTAGTTGGCACCATCGGTCTTCCAGACATTGCTGAAATGGTCTCATGTGGAGGTCACAGGAACCAAAAAGATGCAAGAGCTCATCCCAATAGAGAGTGGATCTGGTGTGCTGTTTGGTGAGGAGTTCACAACAGACTGACTCTTCAAAAGAGTACAGGACAGTCTCTCTTCATAAAAATACAGTTTTGTGGAAGGAGTATCCAGTATTGTCCCAACATAGTGTATTGAATGAACTGGTACAGCCATTGACTTCTTGAGGTTGACATACACTCCCAGTCGACAAAGGGTCTCTGAAGCAACTTGGAAAGGATTTAGGACTTCCTATGATGTTGCACCCTTGACAAACCAATTGTCTAGAAATCGATAAATGAGCATCTTCTATTTCCCGTGATACACCATAACCATTGCAAACCATATAGAAAATGTTCTTGGTGCTGACTTTAGCTGCATTGAAAGGACTCTGAACTGGAAATGATTGTTGCCCACTACAAACCTTAACTTCTAATGTTACTGTGCAACTGAAATGTGGAAGTAGGCACCCTGAAGATCTACGGCACACATTCCAATCTCCTTGATGTAATTGTGGGTAAATCTGACAATACTAACCGTGTGAATTTATTTTTGCATAATCCATTTGTTTGTTGAACAGGTCTGAATTGTTGTTTGGTTTCCATTTTTGAATAGGAGAGGAACTGGGATCCATCCCCTTTTATTGTTGACTAAAGGAGAGGGAGAGAAAAAGGGAGTCACTATTTTGGTATTAGCTTCCCTGTGGCCAGAGATGGTTGCTGCCCATCTCTATGCTTGGAAGGTATACATTTCTGTTAAGTTTGTCTCAGCTGATGCTGTTGCTGCTGTTAAGACCACCGAGGGATTGAAAGATTGTGTTTGGAGGCAGCACATGTCAAAGGATCAACATTCTAGATTATTTTTTCTTCTCTAACCAGACAACTCTTAAAATCTACATTTCAGCCTTCAATCCGTTCATCGAAAGGAGATCTGAGTGGTGAATGTCCTGTGATGAGATGATTATGAAAATTTAGATGAGTTTCTGGTTTAAGCCCGGGGAGGGGAAGCTATGATTTATGCCTTTAACACAATCCATGACAATATACCTGTGTTACAAGAATTGAAGAACCTGCAATAATCACCTGACTGGAGACAAGCATGTCTTCATGGAGCACCTCCTGGAAGGCTTGACTGTCCTCCCTGGACAGCTTTTCATAAAGCGCTGAAGAGAATGCCATAAAGATCTGTCATAAGACAGTCGCCCTGGCAATCTTCATAGCTAGAAACTTTGTTCCATCCATCGGTCTCCCCTCATTCGTCTAATTTCTTTATCTTAGGCAAAAGTGAAGGTCAGAGCTATAGCATGTAAGATCCTGGTTGCTAAGACAATCAAATTAAGATGAGGGTTGGTTCAAAAGATCAATGGATCTTGATTTGGTGGCTTGAACCTTTTCAAATGTTTATAGAGAGAAGACTTATCAGATACAGAAGTTAGGAAACATAGCATAAGCAGTTCTGAAAGATCTGGAACCAAAGATAGAAATGATCTGGAGGCTGACCTATGATGAATGGTCTTAAATAAGGCCAATACGGTTGCAAATGGGATATAAGTATATAAAGTATGTTACGTTTATCCACTCCTCTGATTAGAACTGAATTGAAGATTCAGATGTCATAAACAGATGAGATATGACCAAGAGGCGAATCAGTGTGTTGGAGAGTCGCCTTGTAATGAGAAACAAGTAGATACATGAGGAATTCCAGCAGCAAAGGAAGTTGTAATTGATTTTGCAAAAAAACAAACCAAGCTTCCAACATTATCAGGTGAGAACTAGACTGCTAGTTAAAATATATGAATGACACAAGAGACAGAAATAACAAGCATTTGCAATGCAATAGGTCTCGCATTAGGAAAGTTTGAGCTATTGGTCTTGTAAATGACAATTTTTTTATTTATGTGTTTGTTTTGAAAATAGCTAAATTAATAGCTTTGTCATTTACAATGCCAATAGTTTTAACTTTCGCAAATGGGACACCTATAGCATTTGTAATGCAACATGTTTTGTATTTACGTGACATGGATGTATTGATATTACAAATAACAATGGCTTTTAATTTTTTTAAATGATTAATACTTAATTAAAAGTGATTGTCATTTATAATGGCAATAGCTTAAACTTTTGTAAATAACTTTTGTGAAGATTATGTGAAAATCCAATAATAGAAGTGAAATATTAACATCTTTTTGTGACATTTGCAATAAAGTTTGAAACATTGAGAGAACATATTTGAACCAGTTGATGTTGAATGGTTGCACAGATTGATGCTGTGATGGCGCGAAGTGATGCTGTGGTGGCGACGAGTGATGCTGTGGCGTTCAGTGATGCTGTGGTAGCGCATAGTGATGTTGTGGTGCCCCTGAGTGATGCTGTGGAGGCCGTGAGTGATGCTGTGGAGGCCCTGAGTGATGCTGTGGAGGCCCTGAGTGATGCTGTGGGGGCCCTGAGTGATGCTGTGGAGGCCCTGAGTGATGCTGTGGAGGCCCTGAGTGATGCTGTGGAGGCCCTGAGTGATGCTGTGGAGGCCCTGAGTGATGCTGTGGAGGCCCTGAGTGATGCTGTGGTGGCGCATAATGCTGTGGTAGCGCATAGTGATGCTGTGGTGTTCCAGAGTGATGCCGTAGTGTTCCAGAGTGATGCCGTAGTGTTCCAGAGTGATGCTGTGGTGGTGCTGAGTGATGCTGTGGTGGTGCAGAGTGGGGCTGTGGTGGTGCTGAGTGATGCTGTGGTGGTGCTGAGTGATGCTGTGGTGGTGCTGAGTGGTGCTGTGGTGGTGCTGAGTGATGCTGTGGTAGTGCTGTGGTGGTTCTGAGTGGTGCTGTGGTGGTGCTGAGTGGTGCTGCTGAGTGGTGCTGTGGTAGTGATGCTGTGGTAGTGCTGAGTGAGGCTGTGGTGTTGCTGAGTGAGGCTGTGGTGGTGCTGAGTGATAATGTGGTAGTGCTGAGTGATAATGTGGTGGTGCTGAGTGGTGCTGCTGAGTGGTGCTGCTGAGTGGTGCTGTGGTGGTGCTGCTGAGTGATGCTGTGTTGGTGCTGCCATTCAAGCATTTCATAAACATTACATTCCTTGGTCCAGCTATCTGAGCCCAGAGAAACGTCACGGGCAGATAGTATACATATTTACTAAACACCAAGAGAATATTGCTTCAGTGACTACCGCATAATCAAACAACTGAACCGCTGAAGGTATTTATGCACGTGTATGTAGGTGTGTGTGGATACGTGTAGACATGCGTGTATATGCGAGCATATCTGTGTATATGTGAGCATGTTTTAGTGTGTGTGTGTGTAAGTATGTACGCGCATTTGTGTGCGCGTATGTATTTTGTGTGGTGGAGTTTGTATGTAGGGGTTTATGTGTATTTGGTTGTTTGTGTGCGTGGGTGTAATCCATGCTTATTTGTGTGGTTGAGTATGTGCGCGTGGGTATATTTGCTAATGTACGTATGTCTGTGTGCGTATTTATGTGGTTGTGCAGGTAGGTGTGTATATGGAAGCTTATGAATGTGTGCGAATGTGTATTTGCTTAGCTGCGTCTGTGCATGTGGATATATTTGCATGGGTACCAAGTGTATTGTTGTGGTTGCGTTTGCGCGTTTCTCAGAATAGGTGTATTTATGTGGTTGTTAGTGTCTGTGAGGCGTCTGGCGTATTTGCTTGCCCAGATACATGTATTTGAGTAGTTGCGTCTGTGTGTGTAACTGTGTATGTATATTTGGGTAGTTGCGTGTGCGTTGTTTGTGTGGTTGGTTGTTTAGTGTGTGTGTGTGGGTGGGTGTGGATGTATTTTTGCGTGGTAGATATGTATCTGGGATGTTGCACGTGGGAGCATTTGTTCATGTGCATTCATTTGGCTGATTTGTTTGTACGTGTGTGTACACAGACAGAAGACAACTGTGGCGCACTGAAACCAAACAAAAGAGGGCATGTATTCATGAAAGGGCAAAGGCAGAAAGGCAAAGCCGGCAATTATCCCAGTCTTCCCGAGGTACAATCCTCGCAGCTTTAAATGCATTATGTTGTAACTTATAGTGGGTTTTTCAAGTAAATTCCAACTTCTATTGAATCGTCTGTTTCAGAACAGACCATTTCAGTCACTTGAGAAGCAGCGGGGGAGATAACGACAGTAGAGAGGATGAGAAAGAGAACAAACAAGAGAAAAGGCGAGAGACCAGAGAAGACGCGACAATACGAAGAGAGAGCTAAAGAGAGGCAGGAAGGATAGAAGGGGAGGGGAGATGAAAGAGAAAGAAGGAGGGTGAGAGGAAGAATACAGGGGGAAGTAGGAAAGAATAGTGTGGAGAGAGAAAGAAACAAAGTGTGAGATAGTGAGAGAAAACGATAGGGATGAGAGAAGTAAACATAGAAAAGAAGCAGACGAGAAAAGAAAGAAAGGGGTGAGAGAAAGAAGAAATAAAGAAGGGGTGAGGGACAGAGATTTGGAAAAGTCAATCCTAAGAAGTCAGCCTTAGGGTCCTGGCAGGGGTGAATGAGGGGGGAGGAGAAGTGAGGTTGGGCGCGCGCTTGGAAAGCTAAAACGCTTGAGGCAGAGCGCACGCTGGGGAAGCTTCAGATGCCTGTGGGAGGGAGGCTGATGGCTTTGATGTGGACGCGCATTCCGCATGAGTGCACCACATGAACTGGACGCAATCCGCGATGGTTTCAGAGCTTGGTTTACCCCTCTATACTCTCATATATTTATCCCTTACGGGATAGAATAGTCGAGACCTAAAAACATTTTAGAAAGAAGGGAATTATGCCACTATTTAAAAGATTTTAGTGAAAGAACTAAACATGACTTGGGAGGCATAATAAAGAACTTGCTTAGAAAAATCACATTTAAACAGCAACATTTACAGGTAATAAAGACGGTGAATTCTTAAGTAACACCTTGCACTAACGTTGAAAGCAAGGCACAAACCGGATTCTTCAAACACAATGCCCCATTGCAAACAGAAGGAATGAGGGTAAAGGTTAACTTAGTGCAACACAAAGGACTAGCATTTAATCATAAAAGGAGTTTATCAAACCTTCAAAGGTGTTGTTACCAAATTATTTTGTTAACAGTGATGAACATTTTATGCAATTAGAAGGGTATGCCTGAAACTTGCTTATACTGCAACATGCTTCTGTAACAACTGAAGGCCTAGTGACGTGTCACTGTTTTACTGGGTTTCTGATGTACAAAGCATACAGCCATGTAGTGGGTCTATGCTGTTTCTATCCTCTAACCCTTACTGAGTATTTTTCTTTCCTGGGCCATTATAGAGGGCACAAAAAATACTCAATTATATGTGAAGTGACAACAAAATCTGTGTAGTACAGTGACTGATTGACACTGCGCTTCAGGAAGTTCCTTAGTTTCAAGTCAAAAGATGGCTGGTTGCTTAGAAACTCAAAAGTTTTGTTTGGAAAAAGAGGTTTTTGGTCATTTGGAAAGTTAAATGCCCTGCATCTTGGTTGGATACTTCTAACTAGGCACCATATAGTGTTTTCCGTATTATTTTCAAACATAAGACCACAGTGTGATAGGCGACTACATAAACCTTTTAACATATGAATTTCCAAGCATCTTGCCTACGTATGTATTGTTGTATTGTTTTGTAACTGCATTTATTTAGCGGTTACTACCCCTGATGAGGCGTCAAAGTGTTACTGGCATGTAGCACGCTACTCCGGAACCCATAAAGGATTAGTGATGAATTAGTATAGTGAAAAACTAAAGTAATTTGAGTGGTGGATATGTTAGTCAGTAATTTGGATTGAGAAGGATAGTGGAGGGATAGAAGAGGAAAAAAGTTTTGCATTTAAATAACGCTTGCTACCCCTGATGGGTGCTGAAGCTCTTGTTGTGGATATGTTAGTCTACACACACTGTCCTCGTAATTTTGCCAGCACTTTCTCAAGCACTTTGTCAAGTGCACCCTTTAACGGGAGTGTGTGCAAGTTTTCCATTAATAGTTTGTGGTTGTCTTCGTTTATTTTGTGAGAGTGGGGCAGGTGATTTGGAGGAACAATTTGAAATTCCAAGCAGTAGCTTCGAGTGATGGTGGCTAAAAACCCATGGCTTCTGAGTGGGGCAAGTATAAACCCAGCCCTCCCCATACAAGTGTTGAGTGATAAGGGTGGAATGGAAGGACATTCACTGTTTGTTGTGCTGCCTCTACCATGGGCACCTCTGGCCTAGGAATGTGGACCCTGCTTGATTTACTGTTGTGTTGACCTTGACAAGACTGCTGTCGCTCCTACAGAGGTCACTGGAGTTCTTGGCTCAGCTTTCGATTTTAAGCAGGATATAGAGCTCTTTATCCTTATTTTCTCCACCATCTAAAAAAGAGTCTCTTCTTGAGTATCCATTCTGTAATTACGTCCAAGTGTCTTTCTGTTGTCCATGAATCCTGGTATGGAAGCAGTGGATCTGCAGAGGGGTCATTATCTGATCCAGGGCAGGCAGTGAAGTGAAGATATATGCTGTGCTGGGTTGGTGAATACTTTTGCTTTTCTTTGGGTTAGGAACACTCCATACTCATCCAACATGCCCTTCTAAAGGTAAGCAAGCACTTCTTATGGAATACCTTGTGTAGACTGAGGGGGTCATGTGTCAATATTTGTCTGTTAGGTTTGATATAAATTGCCCTCTGCCTAGTATTAGGCTACGGTGACTGGGCAGTCTTACTGTCCTCCTGCTGTAGCTCCCATGTGTTGGTAATTTAACACTTACTCAGTTTCAAAGCTGACCTAACTTCGGTGACAAAGGCAGACTGGAATTCTGTCGACTATTAGACCACTAGCCTCAAAGTCAAGATTCCTCATGCTTCAAGGTTGCTTTTAGGTCTTGAAATATTTGTAACGCAGTCGGCAGCAACAACTGGCAATCCTTATTTAGAGGAGGCCCTTTGGTCACATGAGTCCACTTTTAGGTTTGTTCCTTGCCATGATACAAAGACTCCTTTCAAGGTCAATCAATGCGGGGGCAAGAGGGACCGACGGCTGGGACAGATGTATCAAGTATGAAATCAGAGGTCTGTCCCAGTCCTGGACGCAGGTTTATTGAGGATGATGCAGAGCCTTTGTCTCTGGAATCAGAGTTTTAAGGGGACACAGAAATTGGGCTCTGCTCCTGCTGGGCTTATGGAATATCGGAGCACCCCTACCAGCCACAGCGACACATAGACACACACAGGTAACCACATCAGACAGGGTCTCTATAGATTCCTACTGCTGCAAAACGCTTAGTATGCCCATCTTCTGTCCCATCTGTGCCAAATAGCTCTTTTGCAATGGAAAGGACGGAGCACTGAACCAAAGCTTTTTTTTTTGGTCCCCCAGTAGAAAGGTTACAGACAAGATGCAGGTCTGACTACAGAACCTTGCTACTGCAAGTGGGGATTCAGGTTGATGCCATAATGTTTCATTTAGGGAATGCCAGTGGTGGACAGCGACTATCCATTTTTTATAGGCTTTCTTCACATAACCCCTAAAACACAATACAGAATGGTGAAAGCTGAAGTTAGGACTGGGGTAAGTCTATGAAAGTATAATTATGTAGCCACAAGGTAAAAACACAGGTTAGAATGGAGTTCTTCATGGCCTAACTCTGAGCTATGGTGGCATTTAAGGCGAGTAGAAGAATGAAGCAATTCCAAATCATTTGTTGCCGGTGGGTGATTTCAAATGAGGTGGGTGTTCTACTGAACAAATACTATTGTTGAGGCCCAGTGTCATTTTAACACTGTTTACTGCTATTTAAGGTTACCTGGGATTCACAACCACACGATGGGCAATGAGTTAAGCATGCAAATATATGAAAAATCCAATCCTGGAAAATCAGAAAATTATTACTAAAACACTACCATCGAAACAAATAAGTTACACTATCACAGCATTACTTAAAGGCAAAAGTTAAAATTAACAATCAAAGTTGATAAGCAGACTAATTCCTGGCGTTTGGATATTGCTAGATTTGGAGAACAACAGATCACAGCAAAGATGATGCATAAAATATGGAACAGAATACATCTCTGAGTGTTCACCTATGACCGTACATAACACATAGGACAGAACATCAAAAAATAATATACAGGATTGCCAGCATAACATCTATTACAAGAGATGCAGTCGTAGCCATGACACACCCAGTTCTTGAAAAAGCAATCCCAAACAATACCATCAGTGTTACAATTACATGCAAAGTGATTATAAAGCCACTATCGGCTTTTAAGTGGAATATCACAACCAACATCTTCATCCATCCTGCAGCACCTCCAGAGTGGCACACTACACAGCCACATGAGTGCAATATTTATCAATGTTAGGATGAGGAAGATCTATAAAAAGGTTGACTTTTCCAATGGCATACCATGTTTTAAATGCACCAGAGCACAACATACTCCTCCCAAAATGATGAGTGTTTGAAAACGATGAATAAAGCACTGCGTATGCTGAAAGTTTGCTATAGTGACCTTATTACAAATGTGTGAGCAATGGCACTGAATTCTGAGTGTCAGTCCAGGAAAACCCCATGGTCCAAATTGTCTGCCTCTGGACTTCCACAAAAAAGTAACAGAAATTATTATTATTATTATTTGGTTTTTGTATAGCGCGTAGTCACCCTTGAGTATCCCAGCGCTGAAACCTCGAACTCCTAACGGGGGGCACAGGAAAAATTCGAAGAGAATCAGGGAAAAAGGAGGGTTTTGAGGGACTTTCTGAATCGAAGGAGGTTTGGCTCAGCTCTGAGGTTTGAGGGAAGAGCGTTCCATTTTTTGGCCGTGTTCACCGAGAATCTGCGGCCGCCTATGCGGGTTTTCTTCACCCTGGGGACAACAATAAGGTTTCCTTGTTCGGACCGAAGCGCTCTCGAGGGTCTGTATGGAGTGATCCAGGTGCTCAGAATGGGGGGACCTGTATTGTTCAGGACCTTGTGTGCCAGACAGAGGGCCTTGAAAGCGACTCTTTCCCTTACGGGGAGCCAATGAAGTTTTTTCAAGGCGGGTTTGGCCGAAGTTCTTGCTGGGGTGTTTGTAAGCAGGCGGGCTGCGGCATTTTGAGTTTTTTGTAGTGTTTGCAAGGTGGCTTCCGGCGCCCCGAGGTAGATTGCGTTACTGTAATCCAACCTTGCTAGCACTAAGCCTTGAATTAGTAGCAGGCGGGACTGGAATGGGAGTAGGGGGAGTACTTTCCTACATGATCTCAGGAGCCCATAGCAGATGCCGGCTGTTTTCCTGGCCTGTGTCCGGAAAGTAAGATCTGTCTCTAGCCACACTCCCAGACTCTTGACCTCTGTCTTAGGGGAGGGGGGGTCACCCATACATGCGGGCCAGATGTTCGGAGGGAGACTCGGGGTTTTGTGTCCGAGAAGCAAGATCTCTGTCTTTGACCCGTTCAATTTTAGGTCGGAGTCGCCCATCCATTGATGAACGGTGGACAGGCAGTCTTGCAGGTTGGAAGGCTGTAGCTTGGGGTGGGAGAGGGTCACCACCAATTGAGTGTCGTCGGCGTAGCTGACGATCGTGACTCCAAAAGGGGCGACCAGCTCCTCCAGAGGGGCCATATATACGTTAAAAAGTGTGGGGCTTAATGAGGAGCCCTGGGGCACTCCACATCGGAGGGGGATTGAGGGAGACCGGCTTTCTCCTTCCCAGACTTGGAAGGAGCGTCGGGAGAGAAAGGATGTGAGCCATCTCAGCGCACTGTCTTGTACGCCAGTGCTCTCTAGGCGCTGGACTAGGACATGATGGCTGACAGTGTCGAATGCTGCGCTGAGGTCCAGGAGGACCACTGCCACTGATCCTCCTGTATCCATGATTTCCCTCGCTTTTTCTACGGCCGCCAGGAGGGCGGTGTCTGTGCCCTGACCTGGTCTAAAACCCGTTTGGGAGTTCTTTAGGCAGTGGTTTGCTTCCAGGAAGTGGGACAATTTTTTGTTTGCGAGCTTCTCCGCGACCTTACCTATCCAGGGGAGGAGCGAGATGGGTCGGTAATTAGATAGGTCCGTGGGGTCTAGTGACGGTTTCTTCAGCAGACCTTTAACAACGGCCTCCTTCCAGCTTTGTGGGACTATTCCTTGGGAAAAGGAGATGTTGATGAGGGCCGTGAGTCTGGCTGTGATGGTTCGTGCTATGTTTTTCGTGAACCGTACGGGAACTGAATCGCTGGGGGCTCCGCTTTTCGTGGCTGCTAGAGTGGTTGCCACTTCTTCTTCTAAGACTGGTCCGAATGCGGTTAAACAAGGGGATACCGGATTGTCCATGGGGTTTCCAGACGTAGGGGTACAGTCCTTAGCGATTCCCGGGGTGGTCTGATTAGTGGCAGGTAGAGAGGAAAGGATTTTCTTGATTTTGCTATCAAAGAAATTGGCCAGGTTGACACATTTCTCCTCGGCTGCTTTGGGGTCCAGGGGTGTCTGCGGGGGGGCTGGGACATGGAGAAGCTCCTTAAGTATGGAGAAAGTCTCTTTTGCAGAGCACGAGGAATTTTGTATTCTTACCTCAAAGAAAGAGCTTTTAGCGCTGAGGAGGGCTTGTTTATACGCCTTCATGGCAGATTGATAGGCGTTTTTGTCCGTCGCTGTTTTATTTTTCCTCCATGTTCGTTCCGTCTTTTTACACTCTTTTCTAAGAATGTTCAGGGCTGGGGTGTACCAGGGAGCATGATTGATCCTCTTTACATGTTTAAGTGAGCGTGTTAATGGAATAAGGCTGTCTAGGGGGTTGGTGAGCCAGCTGTTAAATTCCCTATCAGCGATGTTAGGGTCAGCTGCAAGGGGGCCATCGGAATCCCTGAGCTTCGCTTCCCATTTTTCTGGATTTAACTTGTGCCAGCGTCGGGTTAAAATCCTGGTTTTCTGTTTGGGGACACAAGCGGGTTGATAGGACCAGTGCATTGGGACCAGAAAGTGGTCAGTCCATGGAAGGGGGGAGGGGTCTTGGGTTTGGAAATTCTTGATATTGGTGAAGACTGGGTCTAGGAGATGACCTTTCTCGTGGGTGGGTTTCGCGTTCAGGAGCTGGAGGTCAGCTGACGCGAGGTCTGCTAGAAGATTCGCGGCGGTGTGGTCTGCCGGATCTAGGAAGTGAAGGTTCAAATCTCCTAGAAGAAGAAAGTTAGGCGTTGATATTGTTTTTAGAAGGATGTGGTCCATCAGAGTGTTTGAGAAATCACCTATTGAGCCTGGTGGTCTGTATACCAGAAGGCCCGATAGTGAAGTGGTAGGCGAGATCTGAAGGGTGAAATTACAATTTTCACAGTCCTTGACCGTACCATCGGTGATCCTGCAGCTAAAATGGTCTTTATAGAGAATGGCGAGCCCGCCACCTCTTCCGACTGGTCTGTTAAGACAGCAGATTTGGTAGCCTGGGGGGGTTGCATTGACCAAATCTGAGCCGTTGTTGGGGGTCAGCCATGTTTCGAAATGACGGGGAACCAATACTTAATGTGTTTTGAGACTCTCTAGCCGAGAATGGCCTGGTAGCGGATTTAAGAACAGCTACTTTACTACTGATCCACATACATGGGAAACTATAGGAGTACTGCGAGTCATTCCACTCATCTCCTTGATAAACAGTGAAACAAACATCCTGGTCAAGTTGCTTCTCAATAGATTGACACAGGGTCAATCAAACACTCAGGACTTATACCATTAAGGTCCACTAGGTAAAAGGAAGATGCTTCATAATAACCTAGAAAAAAACAGTAGAAAAGCTGATAGTTGTGGCATTCCTAGATGCGATCAAGGCCTTCAATTCAGTGGATCTGATGTTATGGATCACCTACTGAACAGAATTGGTTTAAGATATTGCTTCCTCTCGTGGATGAGGGTGTTCTACATGCACCCTTCGGAGAACGTTAAGAACAAATCCTAAACAGTCTGGGATCTTTCCAATAGACGTCCAGTGGACGAGCCACTGATGTCCTTGATGCTGTATGCGTTATGGGCACTACTCAGGGATTGGCATTAAATGGATATAAATTTCTGCTATTACTGGTAGGTTGCTGGAAACCAACGGTACATCTCCCAATAACCATTTGAATACCTGGCAGGGTGGACCTCAATGGACACACAAACATATTACTCAGACAACCTAGAGCCCATAGTGCAGAAGCAGAGGTCCAACATCACATATTGGAGGAGACTCTTCCTCCTAATTCCTGGGTCGTGAAGCCCTGTTAAAAATATTGGCTCTCCTAAAAAGGTTGTACATATTACAGAACACGCCACATGCAGTGCGCAAATGGTTCTTCCCAAAGGCAAATGACTTGACAAGAACACTGCTATGGGGTGATAAATCTCCAAGAATTGCCCTGGCGACACTTCAAAAATTCACATATGAAGGCAGCAGTGTATTGCCAATTAGAAGAAAATATAAGTTCACTCAACTGATCAATGTGAATAGATGGTGCTTTGTATCCCTCGATGAACCAGCTTTCAAGATAGATGAACAAGTTACTTACCTTCGGTAAATTATCATCTGGTAGAGAAACAGTTGAGCAGCGGATTCTTTAACTTTTGAATTCTCCCCAGGCTTCAGATTGGATCCGCAAACTTTTCAACAGTACCTCTGCGTGCCAGAGGACGGCGCCTTAAGACTCCGTGGTGACGTCAACTGCGGTTGCGAGGCCAGCAGAATGATACCAGTCACCTCCAGCGCCCGGATGTCGGTTTCTTCCGTGAAACCTTCCGCGCTACAACGAGAAGCTACTATAGTAACTGGCTGTGGAAACAGTGTGACAAAAAAGATAAATCTTATTCTCAAAACATAATTAGAAAATGGAAATAAGGGGTATGATAATACTCAGACAAAGGCCATAAGGGAAGACCTAAAGGTGTGACTAAGCAACTGTAAATGAAGGGTAGGGCAAAACCAAGTCAAGATGTAAGAACTAAGACCAAATGGTCCGTTGAAATCACACAAATACATGAAACTGATCACTGGTATTTAAAACCAGAATTGAAAAATGTATAACCCTTATACTATAGAATGTTCACAAAGCAGGGAGGATGGGCATGGCGTTAAGGAATTTGTGGCTAGACTGTGTGTTAACCAGATAATACAGTACCGAAGGTAAGTAACTTGTTCATCTGATAGAGACATCTAGCCACAGATTCCTTAACTTTTGAATTAAATACCATAGCTATACCCACCTAGAGGGTATGCAAACTAATCCTACAAAAGCTCTCAAAGAGACCCAGCTGGCCGAAATTCACCACAAACCAGACATATGTAGGAATTAAATGAAAGAGCATGTCTCTATAAAAACGTGGTACTGACCACAGCCAATATAAATAAACAACCATGCAGGCACAGAAAAACAAAAGCTCAAGGGGAACAGGATAATACCCTGTTAGAAGACATCTGACAACAGACGACAATAGTAAATCATCCCCAAAGGATAAGTGAGCCCTTGGACTAGGAGGCCAAAGGCAATGCAAATGCCATGCACTCGCATTCTCTAGATCAGTTAAGAAATATCTTAATTAAACCTGTCCTGATAACTCCAGAAACTAAGGACTTCCAAACCCCATTCCCTTAAAACCAAGATGAATAAACACATTCATTGCAAGGTCGGGAAGATCAGACCAAGTGTCTAGACGCATGAACGTCCTATTCCATTCATAAACAAATAACTTTAATTGTTTTAATGTTTTTAGACAAAATGACCACCCGAAGGATCACACAATGCATAGAGACCTAAATATGGCAATTAAACAGATATGACTCTGCTATAAATATTGATCAATAATACCCAGATATATATATCTGCGTTCCACACCTACATATAGATCCAAACTTCAAAATAAAGTGTAATATCCTTCTTATTACATACATCAGAACTATAGCTCTGCATGTGTAAACACATAAGTAACACACTTGTGTAAACTCTTTATACATATTGGATAAACTGAACTGAAAAACAGTCCCCAAATACCATACAACAGAATATCAAGAAATATCCCACCCTTAATGAAACATCTTAGGTGACTTAGTATTAAAATAATGCTGCCTGTCAAAAGTATCCTAACAGGGAGGTACTACCTAAATAAAAGGAGCCTTTGCCAGCAGCAAGCACTTACTACCACACTTGGCATAGAAAGTTAAGACAAATAAGTTAAACCAAACCCATAGAAAATACCCCAGAAAAGGGAACCCAGTTGTAATAATTGTCCATTAGGCATATGAGCCCAAATCCTATCTGACGGTAAGGCAGACAAAGACTCAAATATACACATTTAGTTCTATAAGAACACAGGTAGCACCAGATCATATGTTACTCTATGATCTCTTAAAGGACTGAAAGGTACAGAAAATAAAAAATGTAAAATAGAGAAAGAAATGCCCCAAGAAGACAAAGAACATCCAAGCTTCCGACAGAAATTGTATGAATATCAATAATGCAAAAGCCAATGAATATGTAAGTATCCAGGATGTTCTTAACGTGCAGAAGGATCAAAAACACAAACCTTCTCTTCTGAAAAAACAGAAATCTTCTCAACAATGTAAGACATGGCCATAACAGCCCTAAGGTAAATGTCCAGCCACTGCATCTCAGCCATCCTCGGAAGCAGAGCTCACAGGACAACCATGTTCTAAAATTGAACATAAGAATAAATCACATCTCCAAAAACAGAGGAAACTAAGACCAAGTATTCAGAAGAATACAAATCAGACACCTCAAATTGCCAAACGTAATGTCTCCATTAAAAGGGAGCACATTTCCACATAACAAATTCCTATGCGTAGGTTTGGAACACATCACATAATAAAGCTGGCCTGACCCCCTCACCAGGAGCCGTAACCCAAAATGCTCCTAACACAAAAGCTATCCGTGCAACACTTGAATTTGATGAATAGTGCAGTCCGCTAAAGTAATAAAAAGAACTGCATTGGGCAAACCAGGGACCAAAATTACCCAAAAGTGAAACTTTAGAGTATACACAAAAAAACAAGTATACACTCTGCATACAAGGTCCCATAATTGACATAAGTGCATTCTCTATGAGAAATGCTGTAAGTCACCAGCAATCCATACCAGCATAGCGAACTGCTTCGAAGAAGCATGTTTAAAGGTAAACTCCCAAAGAGGAAGACATCACCCTAAAATGACCTCTTGAGCATGAAGCCCATTTTTCGAGGAAAAAGAAAAAGGAAAAACCATAACCTCGGACACCCTTTACCACACAAATTGTTAAAGATAGTATTGAAATAATAACTGCTACTCGCAGGAACACCAATATGGTGTAACCAAAAGCCGGCCATGACAATGCCCTAACAAAGCTAGTTCCTTGAAAAACAAAATCCTGTCTCACCTATGCAGCCCAAATATAGGGACAACTAAAGAACATATAAACAAAGAAAGAGTAATTAAAACTATCACTTCAAATATCTCGGAAGCGCCGTAATGCTGAGATGGCCTGTGCCCCAGAGATGGGTGCTGTCAAAGTGCATAGACCAAAGGTGCCTGGACAGCCTCAGAAAAACCTGAAGTTCTTGACCATGTGCGATGCCGTATGCCACCAAAGATGCCACGGTCCGACCAACTGAATTAGTAGTAACCATCCCATCTCTGATTATTAGCTTAGCTACCTGATGTCCTTCTCTAATCAGCTGCTCAATATCAGAACGGAAGTTATCCATTAGTGATGGTAACACAGTCTGCAAAGAATCCCACAAAGCATGGGAATAACTTCCAAGAATACAAGACGCGTCTGTAGAGCTTAAAGCAGAACTAGCAGAAGAAAGGATGCGCTTGCCAAATGCATCTTGACTCATAGACTCTCTATTCAATGGAGAATCCTTATCCTGTGAAGCTGTAGCAGCCTGAACTACGAGGGGTAGGATGCCTGAGGAGACAAACTGAGTCTCTAGGAGCAGACAATTGCCTCCGGGATACAGCACAGTTCACTGAGACCTCTGTATCAGGTTTGGCCCAAGTTCCCAACAATATGTTTAATAGAACCTCATTATATGGAAGACAAGGTTCTTCCCCCATCTGACCTTGATAAAGGACATCAATCAGAGGGTTGGGGAATTCTCCACCTTAGGAAGTGATAACTTCAAAACTAGAGCCACAGCAGCGTGGCCAAGATGGCGGAGTGGTAGGACGCCTTCTTCCGTCTCTCCGCTCCCGTCGGACAGCTCTGGGCGACCTAACAGCACCTGGAGGGGACCCAGCTGCAGAATTCTTTCCGGGAGCGATCAGTGGGGTAAGGAGCCTCCCCCGGATGAATAATCCTGGGATCCCGGAGTCGCTGCGGCACCCAGGAGATGGGTGACCAGGTGCAGGAGTGGGGCCGCGCTTCCCTGGTCCCCGCCGATCGGCGTAGCAGGCTGCGGAGTAGCGAGAGAGACCAGGCAGCGATCGTGGGGACATCCGAGCAGAGAGGGGACGCCCAGGGGTGGACCCCTCTCCCCCAGTACTGAGAGGCACTGCTGAGAATTCGGCCGTGTGGGCAGGGGAAGCGCAGCAGAGGGGCCTGGAGGCTCATACCTGACGGGGTATAATCGCAGGCCCGCCACGGAGGCCCAGCTAAGCCATCGACCCCTCCTTCTCCCCCGGTGTTCTCCGGTAGGCGACCCTCACACACCGCCGAGGTGGGCAGACCCAGAGGCAAGGGTGTGGTCCTCAGCTGTGACCCACGGCTGGTTGGTGGAGGCGAGGCTTCTCTCTTCTCGCTCCCCCTTCGAAGTGTGACAAGGCCCACCCCCTGCCCGCAGGAGGTGAAGAACAGAGCTGGGCGTCAGAGGGCCTCTCTGGTGAGCGGCCCTAGGATGCTTCTGCAGAGTGTGGAGACGGCCCGTTTAGATCGGGTGCGGTTTGTGGCCGTCCGGGTGTGGCCCTGCTTGCCAGATCTCAAGCATCCAGCTGGCCCCACTCCGACAGCAGTGAGCTTCTACAGCAACTCGGATGATGCCCGCGGGGAACCAGGCAGAGGACAAGGCCCTGGCCCTGGTTTGGACCGGCCCTTCCGGCTGAGAGCTGGGGAAGACCCTCACCCCCCCCCCCTTCCCACTTCAAAGCAGGGGAGAGGAGGTGGTCGTACCAGAGTGAGTAGGCTCCATTGAGAACCAGCTTGCTGCGGACAGTGCGCTGGGACAAAACCTGCGTCACCTAGAGCGGTTGGAGGCTGGAGCTCTGGGATGTACCCCCGAGATATTGGAGCGGAAACAAACTGGCTTAGTGGCACAGGACCCTTGACCCTAGCAAGACTGCTCCGGAGTCCCGGCCTTGACACCTAGAGCCCGGCCCGACTGCCTATTACGCCAGCATATTGAAAGGCAGGTGAGGTGGTGGAAAGAGACCCCAGCCTCGTATACAGCAGGCCCCCTCTCCTACCCTGGACACGTGGGAGCCACAGATACACAGGTCAAGTCCATAACTACAGAGTGCAGTCTGTGCACTACGCCTAAAGCAGACAGAGGGAGAGAGGAGAGAACCATCGAGGAGCTCCCCAGCCATGGCAACGGGCACACCAAATAAGGATCAATCAGTCAAGGACATGCTTGGAAAGATGCCTCAATCCGAAAACACACCCATCCAGGGGCCCCCAGCAGAGACGCGGGGGGGGCGGAGAAGTGGAGGAGCCCATTAGTCCATTAGTCGCTCCTTCTTAAAGTCCCTCTTCCCCTCCCTGAGAGAAGATCTCTCCACCATGAAACGAGAGCTGTCTGCGGATTTAAGACCGGTACGGCGTGATGTGGACTACCTGGGAGAGAGGGTTAGCTCGCTAGAGGATCATGAGTCGAACACGGCGGAGGAGCTCGAGAGCCTCCAGCAGGAAGTCATCCGCTTGCAAGAGCAATACTTGGACCTCCAGGCGCACACAGAGGACCTATAGAACAGGTCCCGGCGCAACAACATCCAAAAACACGGCATAGCATCGGGATTGGAAGATGCCAATATCAAGGCCATGGTGGTAGATATGTTCTGCATGATATTTGGAGTCCGAGGAGTTCTCCATTAAGCTTGATCTAACGCACAGAGAAGAACCTCGGAGGAATGCCTCAGCCCCTCCAGCAGATATTCTAACCTGCGCCCATGACTACCAGTTGAAGGAACACATTATGCGTGCAGCCAGAGACGCTCTGCTTTTAAATATAAAGACCAGAAACCTACTTCTTACCAAGACCTGGCTGCCTCAAACCTGATCAAAAGAAAAGCGTTTTGACCCATCACGGCACACCTACAATCCATTGGAGTGGCATATTTGTGGGGTCACCCATTAAAACTGAATTTCTCTCACAATGGGGAACTTCGCCAACTACGCTCGGTTACAGAGGCCAGCAACCTCTGGGCATTGCGGAACCTACAGAGGAGGGGGTACCGCCTAGCAAACCAACCAGGAGCAGGAGGAGCGGCCACGGATGGACTCGGGTCAAGGACCCCTCTAGCTCACTGAAACCGGAACCAGCCACCATTACCAAGGACCGCCAAGCAGTCTTGGAGTCCCTTGCCAGGGGAGCAGTGGGTGACGGACACTCAGAGTAGCAAAAAGTACCAAGCAAACTCTGTGCACCCACCTCTGCTTACAACGTTCACTGACGCCTGGTGTGTCGGGTGGGGGGGTGGGGTGGGGTGATAGGGGGTTGGGGGACATTGGCCACAGGCACCCTATCCAATTCCCTTTTCCCTCTCAGGCACCAGGGCACAGTCCTCAGACCACACACTTGATGTTGGACTTCCATCCTTTGAGACCTTGTTGCAGAAGTTCTTTTGTTGGGGCTCTTTATTCTTTCTTTTTTAACTTTGCTTTTTCTCCTGGGTCATGGACCTTTATTGTCCTATTTGTAACAGTGACCACCCATGATAGGAGCACGCCAGACGCCCCAGGGGCCATAGCTAGGAACACATGGGGGACCACCAGTTCACTTCGCAGGGCCCCTTGGGACTTTATAGGCACGATGGATGAGACTAAAATCCTTACCTTGAATGTGGAGGGTCTAAATGGCATGATTAAAAGAAGCGCTGTGCTATTCTATTTAGAACAATCAGCAGCACAAATCTGATTGTTACAAGAAACGTACCAACTGACCAAAGACACCCACTGACTCAGATCGTGGGCATTCCCTCAACAGTATTTCTCCTAGCACACTACCAGTACGGCAGGCATGGCTATTCTTTTCTCACTCTCTTTCAGGGGCAAGTTGGGGGCTAAGCAGGCAGAGATAAAGGGTAGGTTCCTAGCCCTCACGGTCACTATTAACCATCGCGACTACTCGCTAGGCTCCATTTATTTGCCTAATGAGGTTCAGGAGGCATTCTTAAAGCGAGCAGTGATGGACCTCGCTGACTCTCGGGATCGCTTGCTCCTACTGGGCAGTGATATTAATCTGGTGTTCGATAATCACTTAGATCGCTCAGCCCATCTTAACTGGGCCCTTTATACAAGCGGCGGGAGTGGTTGCAGTATTTGGGTTTAGTGGATATGTGGCACTCCCTACACTCTAAGGATAAAGACTATACTTTCTACTCACATGCGCACAAATGTACGCTAGGATTTACTTTTTTATTGGCTCACGCTCCCTACTTGCCCACTCCTAAACTTCACCTATTGAGCCACGATCACACTCAGACCATGCGGCGCTCACCTATATGCTCTAATTGCCCCCTTCCCGAACGACCACCATTCTCCTGGCGACTGCGGGATACTCTGCTATATCGCTCGGAAGCGATAAAGCGCCTGGATAATGCTATAAAAGAGTTTCTTACATTGAACAACATCACAGACACCGCAATAATCACACTGTGGGAAACACTGGAGGTATGCATTAGAGAGGTGCTTACAGCTATCTCTGCCACTGATAATAAAATCAGGAAGGAGACACAGAAGGACCTCACTGCTCAGGTGCAAGAATTAGACCAAATTCACAAGCAGTTGGAAGCACCCAGAGTGTGGCGACATCTAGAGACGTCTCGCCGACAGCTTGCAGGCATTGACCTAGACAGAGGAGAATATACAGCACTTCGGTTACGTCACTCTTTCTACATGGGGGTGGGGGGGAATAGGTGTGGGCGCCTCCTGGCCAACAAACTCAGAGCACAACGCCAGGCAGCTGCAGTTCACACCGTGTGTGATGAGGCTGGTAACTAACACACGGAAGATAGCACTATAACCCGGAGTTCACAGATTTTTACTCCAAACTGTATACTACACAACAATTGACAGAGCAGGACTCTCTTACGTGCAGGGAGCTAACGCCCCCAAGGCTTACCCCAGACCAGGCAGCTAACTTGCACAATCTTATCCAATTCGAGGAGGTGATCTCGGCCATATCTCGCCTCAACTTGCATACATCTCCAGGCCCGGAAGGCTTGTCTAATATCTTCCACATGACCTTTTGCGCATCACTTGCCCTTTTTCTCACTAGACTATTTAATGCCATAGGGGACACAGGGGTTACCCCATCTACAATGCTTGGAGCCTCAATTGTAGTAATCCCAAAACCAGGGAAGGATGTTAGATTCTGTGCCTCCTACAGACCAATTTCACTCCTAAATGGTGATTTGAAGCTCCTTACGGGCACGTTAGCAGCTCGCCCAGGCCCAATGATGCCAGGGTTAATGGATCCTGATCAGTCTGGTCTTGTAGCCACCAGGCAGTGCAGCGACAATACAAGGCGGTTAGTTAACATTCTGGATAAAGAGCAGTGCCAGGAAACGGAATAGGTCATGGTATCGATCAATGCAGAAAAGGCTTTTGATCGGTTGGTCTGGGGATACCTGAAGATTGTCTTGGCGTGGTTCGTGATGGGAGGTCGCTTTTTAAATTGGGTACTTAGCAGTTACAGCCAGCCAACGGCCACGGTGCGAGTTAACGGGCGCTCTTCTGAACCACTTCAGATCTCACGGGCACCAAACTGGGGTGCCCACAATCACCGCTGCTCTTTGCTCTCTACATGGAGCTGATGGCCCAGAGAGTGCAGGAAAACCCTCAGATCTTTGGGGTGCGTTTCGGAGGGGATGCGCATGCTATTAGTCTGTATGCCGATGACGTAGTCACCACATTGGAAAAGCATCAGGATTCAATCTCTGCCTTTTCTGCAGAGCTGGAGAGATTTCCGGAAGCTTCTGGCTTCAAAATTAACGTGACAAAATCTTAGGATATGGGGTTTTCACTCCATCCATCCACCAAGGAGGCTCTAGCACGCTCAATCCCGCTCCAGTGGGATGAGGGTTCTATCTCATATTTGGGGATCCAACTTACCACATCCACCCACAACACAGCAACCTTGAACTATAAACTACTCTTGTCCAGAGTGCGTTGTGAATTGGGCAGATGGGGGACCCTACGGCTTCTCTTGGCTGGGATTGGTGGCAGCGATCAAAATGAAAATGTTACCCCAAATTCTATACATTTTCAAACCCTCCCATTGGCACCACCCTCTGGAATTCTTAAACAATTACAGAAGGAGATCCACTCATTCGTCTCGGCTAACAAGAAGCCCAAAATGTGTAGGGAGCAGAGCTATCGACCACCAATAGAGGGGGGACTGGGGGTCCCCAAACTGACCTGCTACTTCCAGGCCACCCAGTTGGATGTTCGAATGGAATGGTCAGGTAGTGAGTCGGAGAAACACTGGCTCTTCATGTAACTGGCGCTCGCAAGTCGGGCTCTATGAGGGTCCCCTTTTTACACAAATCACAGCGCCCAGTAGGTATATATATTTCGCTGATCATTAGCACAGCTTTTAGAGTGTGGGACTACACGGCGGTCAAGACCGACATAACCTCATTTCCGTCACACCTTACTCCCAGCATATGTTTGGTGTAGAGGGCCCCACAGCATTTGAAGATCTCAGATCCGGTTTTGCCCTGCCAGAGACTGAGCGTTATCTCTTCCACCAAATGAGGCACTGGGTGATGCACCCTCAGGTACGCCCGGGGCCCAGCGAAAGTTAACACCATACAAGAAGTGGCTTCATACAAAGACAACCCACACGCACCTTATTACTGAACTCTATCATATGCTGCGGCCACCAGAACAGGCGGCTTCCACGCCAGGGCAGCGACGGTGGGAGACTGAACTGGGCCGCACATTATCACCGGAAGAGTGGGGGGATATCTACTCTCGGGTGCGCAATACAGCACGGAATGTCTCTTGCATTGAGACCGCAACCAAAATAGCCACCTATTGGTACCTTACCCACCCAGAATACATAGATATAATCCCAGTCGCCCCTCACACTGCTGGAGACATTGTGGTGAGGTGTCTCTCAGAATATTGGGAACAAGTCCTATTAGACATCGACACTCATTTTCACACACAAATCCCACGCTTCCCAGCATATTTCGTGTTAGGCTTACCTAATAAGATCACCGTCCCTCTTAAATCTCGCAGAGGCAGGCAGATAGGGTTGGTGCTGGGTGCAGCACTTCAGAACAAACTAACCCACTGGGCCACTGATAGGCCTCCAACACACCAAGGCAGGCTGGGTAGGTTATGGACTGTACTGGGCCTTGAGGGCATTGCACTCAAGCTACAAGGGGAGGGGGCCTCGTTTGCAGACTACTGTTGCCATTTCTTATCTATACTTAGTACAGAAATGAAGGAACTAACTTGCCCCAAATATTTGCGACTGTTGCGATTCGTGAACCTCAACCAAGACCCTACCCCATCAGCTGCCCCGGAGAAGGAGAAGCCATTAACCACCAGCTGAGCCTCCAAGATGGGGGGCCGTGTCTGAGGATGGAAAAGAGAGAGTGGCGACACGTAATAGAGTAGGACCCAGGAGAATTTTTATTTTTTTCCTTTTTTGGGGGTTTTTAGTTTGTCAGTAAGGAGGGTGGAAGTTGGGACCCTTAATGTCAATTTATTTTGTGAATCTTGTTAAAAGCTGTGCACTGTCTCACTGTTACATCTGCCATGATATCTAAGTCGGTGTTTGTTCTCATAAATCCAATAAAAACGACTTAAACTTAAAACTGCAGCCACTCTCCTGAATATATCAGCAAAGGAGCCTCCGTAGCGAGATTAGGAGGGGAAAGTAGCCCCCGAGGCCGAGGAAGACTCTAGCCCCCTAGCTTCACCGAGTGCAGAAAACCAACTCCACTCCAATTGAGGTGGAATAATCACAGAAATGGCCTGAAATGGCCTAGACACCCTTTTATTGCAGACGTCTAACACAGAGAAGGTGATGCTTTGATGTCAATAAGAGTAGGAGGAGTAGAAGGAGGCGGAGCTTGCCGGCGTCCATGAAAGACGTGTGAGCGTTGAGCTCCTCGCCTGAGCCCCGTTAAAATCCGTCAAACTTATCCTTTTGGCACCCAACTAGCTCTAAAAGTTGGTGTGAACTTTCAGACTATGCTCCAGTCCGGTTGGAGCTCTTTGTCCCTCGGGAGACCTTGCCGGGGCGTACCAGGCCGGTATCCACAGACTTTCCAGCGGGGCTGCCCAAGCTACGTCACGCTACGTGCGGTTCGCCGCACTGAAGAGGGACCGGTGCGACTGATCTGCGGCCGGGCACGAGTGGCTGTGCAGTGCTGATACGAACTGCTCTCCGGTGGCGGTGGGGCAAGTCGGCGTTCGTCTAAGTGGAGACAGAGGTGGCCCGCGTGGAGGTGTTTGCAGCGGTGCTCGCCGCCCGGGACAGTGATCGGCCGATTGCCCTCCCCTTGGGGAGATACCATGTCGCCCCGCTGCCCACAGACGGTAGCAGGGTTGAAGGTGTGGTGTGGTCCAGAACGGCGGTGGCCCTTTTGCCCGGCTCTTGGACGGTGTGGTGGACGGGGAGTGCTTTCACGGTGGAGGAATCTGGCGGTTGGGCCTACTCGCACTGCCGTGCGGACGGCCGCCATTTTGGGCGCAATTTCTTGCTGCGCAACACACTGCTGTTTGGCGCCAACTGACTGAGCGGCTCCTGTTGGCCCCACTGGCTTCTCTCTGGGGTACACTACAGTTGGCTGTGTGACTCCTACGGATGTCTACTAGGAACGCCATGGGGAAAGGCGACAGGACAGAAACCAAACTGTCGTTTGACCAACGTAAGGCGAAGGGGACTGAAGGGTCGGCCCCAGAAACCTCGCCGCGTACTGCCGCCTCCGACAGTTCATTGTGTGCAGATATACGCGAAATGCTGGTATCGATGGAAAAAGGCTTACAGGACAGCATGGCGGCGATTGGTACTAAACTTGATGCCCTGACATATTGCATGGATCCCATGTCTGAAAGAGTCGATAAGCATGCAGAACGGCTTGACATGGCGGAAAAGCGTCTGACGGAGGCGGAGGAGGCACAGTCAGAATGGGATAAGGATCGCAAACAGTTTGGCAGACTCCTACAGGTCATTCAAGACAAGACGGAGGACTTGGAGGCGCGCTCCCGGCGCTCCAACGTTCGCATCACTGGGGTGGCGGAGACCACCAACACTGGCAAAATGGAGTTGTTCGTTGAAAAGTTGCTGCGGGCACTGCTGAGGGACGATGTCTTCTCCCCTATGGGCCGAAGCCACAACCGGGCGCCCCTCCGCTGCCGATTATAGCGAAGCTGTTGAACTACCGTGACAGGGATCTAGCGCTTCGTCTGGCCAGAGAAAAAGGAGATCTACAGTATGAGGGTATGAACATTTCCCTATACCCGGATTTCACGGCAAAAGTGCAGGAGGAGAGGAAGCGCTTTGCTCCATACAAAAAGAAATTGAGAGACCTTGGGCTTGACTACGCCATGATGTACCCTGCGAAACTCCGTATTAATAGGCGGGGGCATTCGCATTTCTTCACTGATTCTACGGAGCTGAAAAAGTCACTGAAGGAGTGGGCTAAGGAACGGCGGAATAGTCCGAGGAGTCAACGAGAGGACGCCAATGCCACCTCTCACACGGAGGAACAGGAGTGAACAGGAATGCGGAGCTGGATCGCCCCATGATGTCTCGCAGGGACGAAGTAGGAATGGAACTACTAATATGACATCTTTGCGGGACAAATGTGGCCCGACGTACATTGGAACTCGAAGGGAGTGTGCAGGCCCACTATGAGAGGCTCCCAGGGTGAGACCTTTCCGGTTAATATCTGCACTGATTTGCTTGTTCAAGGGTGATTGTTAGAAGCAAGGTCTACTGAACACTTGTTTATGCGGAATGTGCCCTCCCACGAGCTGGAGTTCACTTGTTTGACTGCTGGACGATACCTATCGAGGGTGCCGATTGCTAGCAGGGGGCAGGGTGGAGGAGTAGCTGAGCATTGCAGTCATGGACTAGAGTTGAACTGTTGTCTGGCTGGGAACCTCTGCCCCTGCGCTTTAGGCATTTGGCTCTGTCAAGAGCCACATAAGGGTTTGTCGGGTTGGCTAGTTGTGTGGGGGGAGGATGGGTGGTAGCGGGGTCTGTCTGACCTGGTTGGGGGTGGTCGGCTGTGGGTGGGGGGTGGGTGTTCTTCTTTGAACAGGTTGGGTATGTTCAACTGGGGCAGTTGGGATGTTTTTTTTAGGCCTACTACGGGAATGTGTCTGCGATCCAATGTGTATGAGTTCACTAAACAGGTCTTATTGGAATGGCGGGCACTGAGGTCTTAGAGTTAGAGGGCGGCCCCAACTCTCAGAGTGATAACCTGGAATGTGAGGGGATTGAATGACTACCGTAAACTCCGGAAAGTGCTGAGCTATTTACAAAGACACCGAGTTGACCTTGCACTCCTCCAGGAGATGCACCTTCCTCTCTCCAGCCCTATGCTGACGACCAGTGCTGAGCTATTTACTAAGACACCGAGTTGACCTTGCACTCCTCCAGGAGACGCACCTTCCTCTCTCCAGCACTATGCTGACGACCAGAGGCCTTGGAGGCAATTGCGCATCAGCGGGCTTCACCACGCATGCAAGGGGGGTGATTACGTGGGCTAATCCCAAAGCACAACTAAAGTTACTGCAGCTGACCGTGGACCCGGAGGGTCGTTATCTAATTGCACGCTGTGTGGGGTAAGGTCACGATTTAATTGTTGTGAATGTCTATGGCCCTAATTATGACACCTCTGCCTTTTACTCCTCTTTAGCAGATTTGTGCAGACAGTATGTGGGTTCCAGGCTGTTGTGGGGGGGTGATTTCAATTTTGTGTTAAGCCTGGATCTGGATAGGTCGGCTGGCGGGGCCCGCTGTCCGGCGGCCTCGGCGCTGCTTATGCAGACTGAAATGATAAAGCTCGATCTGGTGGATGTATGGCGCCATAGACACCCAGGGAGGGGAGGTTACACACATTATTCGGCCTATCATAACATACACACGAGAATTGACTATTGGTTTGCGTCTCACTCACTACTCAACTCAGTGAAGGGGTGTGTGATTCTGCCCCGTACGCTATCGGACCACTCACCATTACTACTGCTGCTAGAAGCCCCGGCTAGGAGAATTCCCCCGTTCACATGGAGGTTCCCCCCATATTCGCTCCTGGATGAGGTTTTTAGAGGGGAGTTGGCTGAGGACATAGATACATACTTTGAGACCAATATGGGGTCCGTGGATAGTGTTCAGACACTCTGGGACGCATTCAAAGTGTACATCCGAGGTATGACGATGGCTAAACACTCTGGGGTGCTCAGAGCTATTAGGCAGAGGCTGAAACACTTAGAGACACAGCTATCTGAACTGGAACAGCAATCTAGACACGCAGGAAACACTGACACTGAGGAACGGATTAAATCCCTAATAATAGAATTTAACGAGGAAGCAGATAGAGAAATACAGCACATGGGGAAGTATGCCACGGCACGCACCTATGGGGAGAGGGATCGTCCTGGTTCGCTCCTGGCTAAACTCATGCGCAACAGCAGGCCGCAGTTGGTGGTTGAGGAGTTAATTACATCCAGTGGTGAGGTGGTCACAGAGGAGGGCGACATACTAGCGGAATTCCAAGCTTACTATACTGAGCTCTACCGATCACGGTCTGGTCAGCTTGAGGAGGAAATAGATGACTATCTTAGTTATATCAATATGCCCTTCCTCGCCAAATTTCAGAGGGAATTTCTTATGATGCCAATTCAGAAGGAAGAGATCTTAGAGGCACTTGAGGGAATGAGATCAGGCAGTGCTCCGGGTGCCGATGGGCTTACGGTGGCCTTCTACAAGGCTTTTCAAGATAAGCTTATTCCGCACTTGATGTCTCTCTTCGACGATATTTGCCAACAGGGTAGTATGCCAAAGTCTATGAGGGAGGCGCTCCGAAACCGGGGAAACCCCCCAATGAATGTGGTTCATATAGACCGCTCTCCCTGATAAATGTTGATGCTAAATTATATGCGAAAGTTCTGGCTGCGCCAATGGCCATACTGGTCCCTGAACTAGTTGCCCCCGAGCAGGCCGGGTTTGTCCCCGCTAGGAATTGGACGTATAATATTCGCACGGTGTTAGGCAACATACAGCATGTTCGGCAAGAAAATAAGGCAGTCGCTATATTCTTGGACATGGAAAAAGCTTTTGATTCGGTGGAATGGCCGTTCATGCTCAGGGTCTTGAGGAAGTATGGACTGGGTGAACCTTTCTTGCAGATGCTGGGGGCCCTATACTACAAGCCGACGGCTAGAGTGAAACTAGGGAATATGGTCACCGCCCAGATAGCGATCAGTAGGGGTACCAGGCAGGGCTGCCCCCTTTCCCCTCTTTTGTATGCCTTGGTAGCGGAGCCACTGGCATGTGCTATCAGGGAATATCATGGGTTCGAGGGGATTAACTTCCCCACCTACAAGATTGGCATATCTACGTATGCCGATGATACACTGTTGTACGTTCAGGAGCCGGAGGAGAACTTGGTGTCTGTATTGAGGGAGGTGGTGAGATTCGGTGCACTGTCTGGCCTGCGTGTCAACTGGGATAAATCAGTGGCGCTTCCTCTGACTCCGGTGACTTGCCCGTTTGATTCGGAGTACCCACTACAGTGGACCACGGACTCCATACGCTATCTTGGGATACGTTTACACACTGACCCCGAGATCCTTATGCGTGAGAACTATGGGGTGGCGTACTCTAAACTTGTGGATGACATGGAAGTGTGGTGTAGGCTTCCGTTATCACTGATGGGAAGGATAGCGATCATGAAGATGGTGGTCCTCCCCAGGTTCCTCTTCCTCTTTACTAATATCCCGGTGGTGCTGTCTAGGGCCTTTTTCCGGCAGCTCACGCAGACACTTATCAGACTTACGTGGGGAGGTAAACAACCCAGGGTCCAATGGCAAACTTTAATGCTCCCCTATGACCGAGGGGGACTAGGGGCTCCTGATTTAGAGCGTTACTACAGAATAGCGCAGGCGGCTCATCTTCACACCTGGGTCCATGGGAACCCCGATATCCCGCACATGAAACTGGAACGCCTGTTTGCGGACCCCACTCCTCTCCCGGCTACGATATGCCGCCAAGTTGATCGCAGGACTGGGATCTTGGACTCTATAGCGGCTACGAATCACGCCTGGCATGAGCTGGTCCGCATGCGGGAAAGTGAGCTGCTGTATTCACCCCTCATGCGTGTGGAATGGGCGGTGTGGTTGGCCCCGTTGACAGAGAAGGGGGTACTTAAGGCACTAAGTGAACTAGGCATAGATAAGATGGGGGATCTCTTCTTGAATGGCACTGTGAAGACTCTCCAACAGGTACTTCAATCCCAGACCGGGAAGACGCTGTTGCACAGTTTTCAATACCACAAGGTCCGTAGCGCACTACAAGAGTTGCTTGGCCCGGAATTGGCGGAACCCCCAGAGGTGCCGGAACTTACCTATGTTATCAAGACTCCATCATCCAGTAAATTGGTAACGAACCTCAAGAAACTGGGGGACCGACACAAGCAATGCCCGATCTCCAAGGCCAGGCTGGCTTGGCAGAGTGATTTACAGCTGACGATTACGGACGAGATGTGGCAATACTGCTGCACAAACACCAGAAAGGTGTCGCTCAACAGCAGGCATAGACTGATACATTTCAAATATCTACAGCGTGTCTATTACACCCCGGAAAGGTTGCACAGGTACGGCCTGAGGAGCTCGGCGGATTGTGAGCGATGCCACCTTCCATCGGCGGACTTTCTTCATATGGCTTGGTCTTGCCCTGGTGTTTATAAATTTTGGCAGGGGGTTTTCTCTGAACTAGGTCTGATGGTGGGAGTAGACATCCCACCATGTCCGGCCCTGTCCCTGCTGGGCTATTCCAAGACACTGCCGGTAGCCGTGAGGCGCCTGACGGATATTGCACTGCTGACTGCCAAACGCCTGGTTGCTATATGTTGGATGAGAGGGCCGATACCAAACAAGAAAAGGTGGGCGGCGGACTTACTATACTGCTGCACGCAGTCGGAGACACACAACGAGCTGCTGCCTCCGAAGAATCGGCCCAAGAACATCTGGGGGTTATATAGGACTTATCTGTGTGCCAAGGATAGTGGGGAGTCGGAACCGGACTCTGAGAGGGAGGAGTTGGGTGAGGTACAGGAGGAGGGGGCAGAGGCTTTGGAGAGGGACACACTACACATTTAGCTATGGCATAGAGGGGAGGTGGTGTTCCGGCCCTCCGGGGCTGTCGCTGGCACTGAGTGGGGTGGACGGAGTCAGGGGGAGCGACACATGAGGCTGGCAGTTGGTGGTCATCACAGTAGGGACTCTCTCGCACAAGTGGGTATGTAGGAGCTGTAACTGTAGGGCACAGTGTTAGTCATTAGACTTCCAGGGATAACACAAGTGGGTGGGTAGGCACATGTTCGTGTAGGCTGGCTGTTGGGGGCGTGGGGGGATTCGTTTAGCGGTAGGAATCACTGTACTGTTCCATGGAGAACGCTGATTTTTAGCGTGAGGATTTGTTATGCACAGACGCACTAGCTGAACTGAAGCTGCACAATATAATGCGGTCCTGGGTTGTACTACGAGGCAATTTTATTCCATACTTGCTAGATGGCCGTGCTATGCAGGCATAATACTGTCTTCGTTTACGCCGCCAGGTCCCCGGGATGCTGGCACTGAGGCCGTGTATACTGTTTTTGAGACCTAGAACAGATGCTACCTACTGTTGCCGCCGGCCTCCGGGTTGTGGACGATGTGAGCTGTGTGTTCATTGAATATGCAATAAAGTACAAATTTAATTAAAAAAAAGAGTAGGAGGAGTAATGTCGATCGGCACTGCTGACGTCAACGTCTTAGTCGGATGATCAAGAATGGGCGTCAAAGGAGGATTCCACGAAGGGATGTGCGCCAAAGCGGAGTTGGCCTGCGCCAACTCAATGACTTAGATGGCAAAACTGAGGGCAAACACACTGGCGTAGCTCCATTCACCTCCTTGGGACCCGAGGGCACTTCAGAGGGAGGCGTGGTCGCAATGATGAGATGTACAGAGTGTTAGTACTCCCTCATCTGGGCCATCGATGGCCCAGCTCCCGCGGTGAAGTCAGGGGGTGCCACAACTTCAAACAACGCCTGCACTTACCTTTGGAAGTATCTGGACAACGACGTCCAGGAGACCGGCCTCAGCTCCTGGAACAGCCCCATAAACGGATCTGCGTTTTTTTTTTTTAAACATGTTTTTATTGTATTAAACAGGGAAGGCGACAAAACATACAGTTGCTGCATCTCTAACATATACAGTGCATTTACAGTCAAGTCCGCATCGGTATAGCATCTGCAAAGCAATAGGAAATCTGCCAGGTCAAAGAAAGACATTGCATAACATACAGATATACAAGTAGAACTCCTAATCTGAAAGGGCCTCCTCCACGTCGAGCCGTGGGGGGGGGGTTGGGGGTCACATATATCCCCCCTTGTACTTGTTCCATGCACCCCAAATTTGTTCCCACTTCCCAGGGCATCCCCAGTGGACAAATACCGCTTTTTCGGCCACCATCGCGTCATCCGTGTCTCTGCACCAGTCCCTCAATGTAGGTAGCGCATCAGAGCCCCACAGCCCAGCTATGTTGCGTTTTGCCATCTTCATACCCAGCATGGCCCAATCCTGCTGACGATGGGTTAGGTCCGTTGCTTCCCATATATTTAACAGGCAGCGCCGAGGATCGGGTAACAGGGAAACAGTTGTGGTTTGGGAAATGGTGCGCATCACAGCAGTCCAGTACATTGCCACCCGACCACAGTCCCATTTAGTGTGATAGAATGTTCCCTCCTCCCCGCATCCACGGAGACAGTACACATGAGAAGCCTTTCCTATCTTGTAGAGGACTGTTCTGGTGTAATATGTGCGGTGTAATATTTTCAGTTGGACTAGTTTAAGCCTGGAGGGGATAGCTGTCTCCCGCGGCGAGGAAAGGGCCTCCTGCCACTCCGAGTCATCAAAGTCACCGATATCTCTCGATCAACTCAATCGCAACTTAGATAACATGTCAGGGAGGTTGTTAACCAACTTTCGGTATGTAAAGGATGTTGCTTTGCACGACATGTGTTCTGTCAACAATCTAGCTTCAAGAGGGTTGGATTCCTGCAGGTCCGTCTCCGCCGGGACGGCTGTCTGCAGGGCATGTCGAATTTGTATATACCTAAAGCGTTCCGACTGTGCCATATCATAATTGGTTTGCAGGAATGAAAAGTCCACTACCTTGCGTTTTTTTCAAAGTCTCCCACCACTGAAATGCCTATGTTGTCCCAGGCCTGGAACCCCTTACTGTTGCGCAGGAAACCCAGCCTATGCGAGTCCCACAAGGGTGTCATTTGCGTGATAACATCAGAGCACTGAAGGCGCCTATGTGCTTTATACCAGAGTTGAACCGTGTGGCGTGTAGGACCCAGTAGGTCTGACGACACGCCACGACTGTAAAGGTTCCCCAACAGACCTCTAGATTCCAAACACTGTCTGTCCGCTAAGTATGTGGGCTTAGTCTGCGGGGCATGCAGCCAATAGTTGATTTGCTTGAGGTGGGCCGCCCAGTAGTATAGTTCAATATTAGGGAGTGTGATACCCCCGTCGTACCAGTCTTTCACCAGCTTGCATTGCGCAATCCGTGCTGGCTTCCCATCCCACAGCAAGGCAGAAACCGCCGCTGAGATCGCCGTAAAATAGGAGGGCGGGACCGGGAACGGCGTATTTTCGAGGAGATACAGGAAGCGGGGGGAGTGACAACATTTTGAATAGTGCAGCTTTGCCCAGGAGGGTGAGAGGGAGGGAGCGCCATACCTTCACATCTCGTTGTTTGAGCCGGTCCAGCGGGGGTTTCAAATTCAGGGCGTAGAACTCGTCTGGGTCCGATGACACAAACACCCAGATACTTGAAAGCAGCCTCAGTGTAACGTAAAGGGCAGCTCACAGGGAGCCGAGGTGGGAGGCCGGCAAGAACGAATAGGACAGATTTAGTCCAGTTAATCCTATATCCCGACACTCTCCCAAATTTTTCGCAGACATTAAGGAGCTCTAGAATTGACTTTTTGGGGGAGGTGAGATAAAGAAGGATATCGTCTGCGTATAGGGATATGCAATCTTCCCATGCAGGCGGCCACCGGATGCCCTTGATGGAGGGCTCCCACCGAACCAGATTGCTAATGGCTCAAGGATCAGCGTAAATAATAAGGGGGATAACGGGCATCCCTGCCTTGTCCCGCAGCCAAGTGGGAAGTCCCTAGAGATGTGACCATTTGCTGCTATCTGGGCCAGGGGTTTGATATAGAGTAGACAAATCCAGGCGCAGAACTTGGGGCCAAAGCCCATGTGTTGAAGCACCGCGAACAGATAAGGCCATTCCACGGTGTCGAATGCCATAGTGGCGTCAAGGGAAAGGAGGACAGCAGGTTCCTGTATGTGCTCCCGGCGTGCCAACACTGCCTGCAGGCGGCGCAGGTTGTGCGATGTACTACGGTGTGGCATGAAGCCAGACTGATCTGGATGCACCAGAGTGGTACGGTGGGGGGCCAGCCACTGCGCCAGTAATTTGGCGAGGATCTTTGGTTCCGCATTTATTAAGGAGATAGGGCAATAGGAGGCACAGGACATTGCCGTTTTGCCAGGTTTATGGATCGAGTAATCGTGGCGAGGCGCTGGTCTCTAGGTAGTTTCCCAGCTTCGAGACTATCAGAAAACATATTAAGGAGGTAGGGGGCAGTTGTGTGAACAGTGCTCTTATACAGTTCCACTGGAAGCCCGTTGGGGCCAGTGCCTTACCGGACGCTAGCGCATAGTTTGCCTCCTGTATTTCTTCAGCGGTGATGTCTGCCTCAAGTAGAAGCGCTGCTTCTGGGGGGAGGCGAGGGATCGTCAGATCTTTAATATAGTCGTATGCCTCATCTATCGGGTAGGGCGCTTGGGGGGCGTATGTGATTTCAAAATGGTCAGCTAAAAGGTCGATTATGGCCCCAGGATCCGAGGTCGTATAATCCTCGGGAGACGACAGCTGCGCAATGACTCGACCTGCTTTTTCTTTCTTGTCCAGCCAGGCCAACATCTTTCCAGCCTTGTCCCCCAGCTCATATTTTGAAGGGCCTGGAGTTTTGTCAAAAGACTTTCATTGAAGGCGGAGAGCAGTGCATTACCGTAGTCCAGGCGACTTATGATTAAGCCCTGAATTAGGGGCATGCGAGATGATATGGGGATCCACTTAAAGATCTTCCTGAGGCTGCGCATTAGTCCTAAGCTGGTGTGTACTACTTTGTTAACATGGGGTGACATGGACAATTTATTATCAATAGTGACTCCCAAATTCCGAACTGAATTTTTCGGGGCAGGACAGGGGCCTAGTGTTGAAGGCCACCATTCATTTGACCAGTATTTCTGCGCATTTCCAAACAGCATAATCTCGGTCTTTCCAGCATTAAGCATCAGGTAGTTATTGGTCATCCATTCCTTTATAGAGGTCATGCAGTGTTGGAATCTGGATTTATTGTCTGCGGGGTTTGGGCCTAGGGTGATTAACAGCTGAGTGTCATCAGCATAGGACACAGTTTCAAAGCCGTAAGCTCTGATTACCTTTGCCAGTGGGGATAAGTATAAATTAAAAAGTGTGGGGTTCAGTATTGATCCCTGAGTGACACCCTTATCGTTTTCCACAATAGCTGAAGAAAATGGTCCAAGTTGGACTCTAGACCACCTTCTGGTCAGGTAGCACTGAATCCAAAGTAGGGCTGGGCCCTCGACACCAATCCCAGCCAGGCGCTCTAAGAGAATGCTATGTGAGATGGTGTCGAAGGATGCAGCATTTCTCCTGAATTGAGGATAACCTCTCCTCCGAAGGATACCCGCTTGCTTCTGCGGTATCCAGTAAGGCACCCAGATAATGGATCGTCTTGAGATGGATTGAGGATTGATTTCTTGTAGTTTTCATGGAGGCCCAACCTGTTTATCACCTGCAGACAGTACAAGAGAGGACTCTGAAGCAGAGCAGGTGACAAGCTCTTCAGAAGCCAGTCGTCCAGATAGGGGTATATGAATATCCTTTGTTTGCGAAGAAAAGCTGCCACCACTGCCATGTTCGGGGAGATGATTTGAGCCCGAATGGGAGAACTGTGAACTAAAAATACTGAGCAGACACACTAAATCGTAGAAATGTGCGATGTTTTATGGACACTGGAATGTGAAAGTATGCGTCCTGTAGGTCTACTGCACACATCCAATCTCCCTGATGAGCCTGTGGGAATATTTGATGTAAAGCCAACATTCGAAATTTCTCTTTGTAAATGTACTTGTTCAGCAGCCTTAAGTCGAGTATTCTCTAGTGGGACCTCTTTTCTGAACCAGAAAATAAAGTGAGTAAATCCCTTGATCTGGTTGTGGAATAGGGACCCTTTCTATGGCATGTTTTTGTAGGAGCACTCTTACTTCTGCTTGTAATAGGTGGTGTCTTTGAAGAAGCTTTTGCTGAGGAAGAATTGATGGTGGTGGGGATTTGAACCTGAGCAGATAGCCATTCTGCACAATATCCAAAACCCACCTGTCCTTTGTTAACTTCTCCCAGTCCTCCAGGTGTAACATAATACTTCCTCCCACCGGAGTGGTCAACGGGCATGGAGGAAGCCATCCCTCATTGCTTTGCTGATGGATAAGGCTGTTGCTTTGTAGGTCCTCTGCCTCGTCCAGGTCGCCTCTGTTGATAATTGGCCCTGGATGGGCCTTGACCCTGATTTTGTGTGTTCCAATGAGGGTTTGAACCCTCTGTTGAGAGGAACGTCGATCATATGGACGGAATCTATGTCTAAACTCTTTTCTTTTCTCTAAGCCAACAGCTTTCAGAGTGTCAAAATCGCTCTTCATTTAGGACATTTAGTCGTCCGCATCTGCACCGAACAGAGAAGATCCGTTAAAAGGGAGGTTTGTGATCCTTTTTTGCTCATCAGGTTTAAGCCCTGTAAGACGAAGTCATGCTGATCTCCTTGAGCAGATGCCATGTGACATCCATGGGCTGCCAAGTCCGATGCATCTGCTGTTGCATTTATAACCTGGTTAGCTACCAGACCGCCTTCCTGTAATATTTCTTGGTAGTCTTGTTGATCTTCCTTCAGGATTTTGCTTGAAAATCTTGCCAAGGAATCCCAGAGGGACCTATTGTACCGACCCACCGACCAAGCACTAGCAGCCTTCATCATTGAGGCCGAAGTATTGCACATTCGTATACCCAGAGAGTCCATATTCTATCTGTCCTTCTCTGGTGGTGCCGTAGAAGATGATGTTGTAGAATGTGCTTTCCTGGCTGCAGCTACAATCACTGAGTCTGGGGGCGGTACAGCACGAAAAAAAAAAAGCATCCTCGTTAGGGGCATATATTTCTTGGGAATCCTGGTGGGAACTGTACCCACAATGGCTGGGGTAAGAAAGGTCTGCATTGCAGGTTCCAACAGCCCTGGAACCAAAGGAAAAAAACGCTTTGCAGAATACTTGTGATGCAAAGTATCAAAGATCCCTGATGTAGAAACTGGTCGATTATACATAGTGATATTACACTTGTTGGGCACCCCTACAAAGGACTTCATTAAAAGTTCCAAGATCATCTATAGGAGACACCCTAGATGGGGGTGTAGCGGACAGAGTAGGAGAGTAATCTCTAATTGAAGATCTCGTTGATGCAGATGTAGTTGGAGATCTACGTCTTCTTTTAGGAGTAGGAGAGCGGCGAGAACTTGAACGCCCTCTTGACCTTGAGCACCTTCTCACAGGTGATCAAGACCTTCTTGGGGACCTGTGTGGAAAGGATCCCCCAGAAGTTCTGGATGGTGATAGAGATTTGGAGAATCCTGCTCCAGGAACTCTAGGTGGCGCTTTCCAGTGCCGAATACTCTCCAGCCATCGTGGCGATAAGTTAGTAGCAGACTTCTGCCTTGGAGCCGGCGATTTCTCAGGTGTGACTTGTTAAGTCTAGGAGAAGATGACACTTCTCTCGATGTCAACCGTTGTGTCCTCGACGTCTACCTTGGTTTTTCTGGTACGTCCTTAGAAGTGGCAATAATCCCCTCCCTCGACGGCGGCCATTGTCTCTACGTCGATCCAGATAATGCCACCACTGACGTCGAACGCTGTGGAGACACACTGAAAGATTCATGTCTCTATGACGATGTCTTCGACATCGGTCTCTTCGACGGCGAATGCAACCGTTTCTCGACTGCGATGGGTATATGGTACCTTTGACGTAGATTTCCTCGTCGCCGATCGTGCCCTCAACATCGACCGTCTATGGGTCGGAGAGGGGTTTCTCGTTGTCGAACTTCTCAACGCCGACCTTTGAGAAGGGGGCTCGAGATCTGGACGTTGATTGGTGTTTTGATGTCGACTGATGTTTCGACGTCGACTTAGACCTGTCTTCGCTTAAATGCTTCAAGCTCGAAGCATGCCTCGACTTCAACTTACGGTTCGCCGACGCCGGTTCTAGTCTCCTCGACGGCGATCTGTCCCTCAACGCCATAGAGTGGCTTACCCGCTTTCCTGACGCCGACGGCAAGCACTCTGAAATCTGCTTTCTTCTAGAAGCAGGTGAAGGAGATCTGTTCTTCTTATGCAGTCCATGAGAGGAGGGCCTCTTGGAATGTGAATCAAGGCCACTGTTGGTTCTTCCTCTCTCCATCGACGCATTCAGTCTGATCTTTTCTCTGTCACGCAGAGTTCTTTTAGAAAATTGTTGGCAGAAGTAACACTTCTGTGGATTTTGTGAGGATGGTAAACACACAATACACACAGAGTGAGGGTCGGAATTCGCCATCTTCTTCCCACAGGAAGGACATTTGTTAAACAAAGCTGCATTTTTGACATAAAAAGATAGTAAAAATGTCAGAAAATAGTTAAAAACTAATACCAGCTAAGAAAATTGTCGAATCAAGTTGTAGAAAATCAATTTCTGACTGAAAAAGTAAAAAAAGACTGAACTCAAGCTCCAGAAACCTCACAGAAGGAGCCGGAAAAAAGAACTAAACTAACAGTCACCTGTGGTGCATGATGGGAGCAGGGGGGCTCCTGGAAGTCTTAAAGGCACAGTGTCCAGGTTCTCTGGAGCCTTAAAGGCGAGGTGCCAATTTGTTTGTTATACAGGGATAATTATTTATCTATGCAGCCTAAGAACAAATTGCCTGCAATTACCTGTTTTTCTTTAAGAAAATAAAGGGTTACTGTTGAACAAATACTGCAGTATATGTTCTTTGCTACTTTATTTATATGTGATATTATTTTCTTACAGCAGAAACCCGTGTCATTTTGGCTGTTCAGTCTATTGGACATTTTATAGGCTGCTGCATATCTATGTGTGTATACATGTGTAGATGTATGTTTTTCTGGAAGTATTATGTACTTGGGGTTCTAAACGTACATATATATGTTTTTTGTATATGCTCAGGGCCCCCCCATGGGCGGGGATTATTCAGTGCTTATGACTTTGATGAGTATACACCCCTGGAAGAGAATCCTGCCTTACTGCTGCAACAAGATCCTCCTGAAGTGTTAACTTAGTCAGAGGGCAAATGCTCAAGCCCATAAGTTCTGGGTACCACACACTTCTGGCCCAGTCTGGAGCTACTAGAATAACTTAGGGCCAAGTTGTTCCTGATTTTCAGAACTTGAGGCAGGAAAGACAGTAGCAGAAAGGTGTACAGGACTCCTATGCTCCACTCTAGCCTGAATAAGTCTCGGAGAGAAAGAGATATTTATTGGGCACTCCTACAAATTGAAACAGTTTTCTTAACAATAGAAAAAATAAGTATCCAGTTCGAAGACATCCCGTGGCACCTCAGGATGCAACCGTCATTCGTGACCTCCCTGGCATGGCTGGCTGATTTTGTCCAACCTGGTTTTTGAAGATCCTGCTCGGCGGTTCATGATCAAGGAGATGCCCTGACATTCCAGTCAACTCCCAGAGGTGCAGAACCTGTTGGCACAGGACATAGAACCCTTCCTAGTCCTGCTTGTTGCAATACCACGTGGCAGTGGTGCTGTCCGTGAGAACCTTTACCAGCCTTTACTTGACGTACAGCAGGATGGCCTTAAATGCCAGGCCCATGGCCTCCAACTCCAACAGATCTATGTGGAACGGGATTTCTGCCAGAGACAAAAGTGTTCTAACCTCCACCTCTCCCAGCTGACCTCCCCCAGACTTGCAGGGACACATCCATCACTACAGTCAGCAACAGCTAGGGAAAAGAGAGGTCTGCTGCTGGTGAGGTTGCATTCTAGCAGCCACCACTGAAGATCTTGTGCAATCTTCTCTGAAACCTGGATGACATCCAGCAGGTTTCCTATGTTCTGCGACTACTAAGACTTCAGTATCCACTGCAGAGTCTGCATATGCCACTTTTTGAAGTAGACACGCGAAGCCAGGAGGCCAAGAAGCCACGGAACTGCTCTCAGAGTCCCAGGAACGAGTCTTTAACATGAGGAACACAGCTTGAATGCCATTGACTCATTGTGACGGAGGAAAAGCCCTAAACTACATTGTGTCCAAAGTGGCTCCTATAATGCAAATGAGTCCGGTGTGACTTTGGCTCATTGATCAAAGACACTAACAATGTCAGGAGGTTTGCCGTTGTATGGATGTGGTCTACGACTAATGTGGAGAGCCTGCCTTAAACAACCAGTTGTTGAGGTAAAGGAAAACTGGCAGACATTGAAGCTCTAAAACAGGACTAAGGCTTCCGTCCTTCCGTATGATGAAATAGCTAGATTAACAGCCCCACCCTACTTCCAAAGCTGCCACCCTCTGAATGGACACTTCAGCCAGGAGTGCAAGAACCTCTTGTAGCAAGATGGATATGTGTTCCTCTGAAAGCTAATCTGAGGTGTGAGAAAGTTGTGGCAGTCAGGAAAGAGTGGCAAGGCATAGGCCTGTTGGACAATCTTGAGGATGCATCTGTTGGATGTAACCCAGCCACTCTGGAAGTAAATGTCTAATATTGCTTCCCATAGGATGGTTGTGTGCCACTAGGCAAACTAAAGCGGCTTGGAGGCCGATGTCACAGGGCTGGAGGACTGCGTCGTATTGTGGCCCTGGTGACTTGCATCTTTTCCACTTGTTCCCAGTCCACAAAGGGCTGGAGTGACTCCTGCAGTGGTTGTTGGAACCTGGTGGTGTCTATACGCCAGCCCGTTGTTGTAGTCTCAGAGGGTAGCTAAGGAAACATCAGGTTGCCCAGCACCAGCCTATGGAGAATGGACACTTACATGTTCAAAGTAGGAAAAAGGAAGGCTTTACCCCCGTACCCATAAGGGTGTCAGATTAGGCTTCATTAACTTGAAATAAGGGCTTGATGAGGCTGGCTTAGTGTGAAAAACCTCAATATAGATATATAGCTTGACTTTCACTAAAGGCAGCTATAGGTTCAGGACATCAGCTGCACATCACCAAATATCACACTCTCCTCAGTTAGGAGTCCAAAGGGCCACACCAACCCTGTGTAAGGGGAAGTATCCAGCTCCCAGGCTTCCTTCAAGTCCATATACATATCATCATAGTATGGGGGGTAAATCATCCCCATTGCCATTACCAAAATCAGCAGAATCCGAGCCTGCCTTAAATGCCAGACCTAAAAGTCTGATTGGATTTAAGCAAAACACATATCTTATGCTCTTTGCTTAAATGTGCAGCTACCAGAAACTTAACATTTCTTCTTGTCTGCACATGTCAATGTACTGTGAGTACCAACGCTTAAACACAAAGGCAGACATGAAAAGCTCGAAGGAATAAGAGGAGGATAGATATTCCCAATGGCTTAAACTCTGGTATTTGGTGTAACAGTCTAGTGTGACTACATCAGACGTGTCTTAAGTTATTTTGGCTGCAAATGTCTCCGTTTCAGAATTGCATGACGAGCTGGCTCAGTTTACTAAAATATAAATAAGTTCATATCCCTTTGAGATCTAGTGTTACGAAGCACTTTGATCCTCATTATGAATGGCCCAGTAAATGGTCCTGATTTTATTCACCCCCGAAGGGATGGGTAACTTCATGGGTGGGGAATATCCAGCCCATTAAGATTTGGACCCTGCAGGGTCCACTAATAAATGCAAATATTACCTGGGAAATGGGTAATTCCAGGTCCTATTATCCCGGTAACTACTCAATTTGTGTAGACTTTCACTTTGTTTTTAGCAATCAGAATCTCCAAGTGGAAGTTAAGAGCTTTGCGTTGTTCATGCAGTTCTCATAATTCCAATGGGGCCGGTAACTGCAGCTACCAGATGTAATATGTGCCCAGGAGCAATGTAGTAAAGGAGCACTATCACATGAAGAGGAGAGAAATGGCAAAGCCTCTAAGTGCGTGTGCTAGTTGGTTTCTCCCATGACCAGTGTACATCAAACAATAAAAGGGGAAAAAGGCGGGCTGATTAGTCAGCCACCCATCGGACGCCATAACTTGTAATTTATCCAAGACTGTCTTTTTTCCAGCGCTGTGTGCGACGCGAGTTAGCAGTCTGCGCAGGACCTGATCAATGGTACTCCACAATAGCCAAGTCTACATTGGCAGCAAGGCTGGGTCATCCAGATGGCCCATGTTTCCCCCTGCAGAGTAAGGCCCCCTCACAGAGCCCAGACCTCACATGCGGCGGCTGCCCAGAAAAGGCCACCGTCTGGCAGTGCTCGTGCTGCAGTTGGGGGTACATGGCCTGCAAACCAAGAACCACTCCCTTGAATTGGTGGCTGCCCTCTGTCATTTGGTAATATCCTTCCTAGGTCAGTTTAACGGTGTCAAGAACTGTGTGTCCCCTAAAGATGAATAGGAAAACACAATGTTTTGTTAAAATAACTCTCACCCACCAAATAGTCCCCTGGTGGCATGCTTCATCATCAGGTTATTCCCACCCGCTGCGAGACGGGACGTGCTGCCACCAACGAAGACGTGGAAGCACTTCATAGTGAGATGCTACTATGTGTAATGTGAGAGTGGAGGGATCAGAGTGAATAAAGTGTGATTTAAAAAAATACCTGGCTGTGTGAAAAGGATAAGTTACTTACCTGTAATCCTATTTCTCTTCCAGGGGTATCCTCATCAAAGTCATAAACACTGAATATTCCTGCCCATGTGCGGGGACAAAGGAAATAATATAAAATTATATATGGAACTCACATATATCTAGTTCCACATATATGTATGTACATATATCAATTTTTCTCACACCAATGCAACCCCAAAACTGAGGCTAAATAATGTAATTACCCAGAATGTATTTGCAAGTATATAAAAAACACATTAGGTCAAATAGCTCTTGAACTCTGTGTTTTAATGAGCAAAACACTCATAAATCCTGAAAATTGCTAATAAATAAGACATTGTTAGCCCACAGGCTGCATTGTAAAGCAATAGCATAGAAAATAAAAGCATTTTCAACAAAAACTGGGACCATGCCTTTAAGGCACGCCGTCCTTCAAAGCAGTCAAGAGGAGAGACTGAGTGGAGCACCTGGAACTCTACCTTGAGGCCACAAACTCCAGCGGAGTAGCGTCATGCCCTTCTACTTCACCTTGGAGATGAGGCAATACACAAGCTATACAAGACTTTCATTGAGGAGGTGCCCAAAATATATGCGCCGCAACCCTAAACGTGCACCGAGTCGATGGCTAACCATGGATATATGTTCAGTTCATATTTAGGCAGGCCCATCAAGAGCCCAGGAGTCGCTTAATAGATTCTATAGCTGATACAAAGATCTTGCTAGTACCTGCTGTTTTAATGATGAACAAGAGGAGATCAGAGGCCAAATCATTCTAGGCTGCACCTCATTCAAGATGCAAGAAAACATACTGCAGATACTCGGAAAATTCCTGTGAGACATGCTCACACTTGGCAGGTCAAGAGAACTGTCAAAGGCTAGTGCGTCACATATGGAAGCCGTATTCCATAGGATAGACAAGGTGGAACCAGTGAACACCGTCCAACTGTGGCAAGGCCCCAAATGTGTGACGAAACCGCCAAACGAATGTGTGGATGCTGTGGAGGACCAGTCTACAGGCCAATAGATGCCCAGCAAAAGAATGGAGGTGCACGTCATGCAACAAAATAATTTTGCGAAGCTGTCTGAATCATCAAAACACAGGGCATCAAAGGAAATCATCCATGCCATCCCCAAAGAGTAGGGAGAGGTGGAAGACATGAATGACAACATCACCAAATATACAGCACACTCTATATTTGCCGTTGGCAAGGACACAGCCACCCACAGGTCGCTCCCTCAATGCAAGCTCTGGGTTGGCCAGAACACAGACACAGGAGCATCCATAGACGACATGTCAGTAGTCAGAGTCTTTGACTACAGACAGACACAACCCCTGCAGATGTTACACAACCCATGCCAGTGTTAGGAAGCTTTGTTTCCAACATCTCGCATGGAAACGTATCTGTTGACGCCACTATATATGTGGCAAATGGGGGCCATGGCATGCTTGTTAGTTGCATCACAGTGGAGTCCCTAGGTCTGCTCAAGTTTGCATTTGGAGTACAATGCGATAAACTCTGGCACATCTTCGATGACTTTAAAAACCTGTTTCACAGCATTTGATGTCTGTAGGATAAAGTTGTGAAGCAGCACATCGGAAATTATGAAATTATACAGCCAGTGGCACTAAGACATCAACGGATAGCGTTTCAACAGGGACCCAAAGTTGAGAAGGAACTAGACACACTAGAACAAGCCAGGATCATTGAGAAGAGCTAAGGTCCCACACCCTGGGTGTCGCCTATCGTGTTTACGAAAATACAAAAGAAGCCCAGAGAAGTCCACATCTGCGTGTACATAGGGCTCCCCTACATTGCAATCCGGCGAGAGCATGACCTGACCCCCACCTAGATTACCTCATCGGAGAGCTCAACGGAGCCAAATGGTTCTCTCAAGTAGACCTGCAGTCAACGTACCACCAACTGCCCCGCACCCGGACTCGGGGTACATCACCCCATTCTCGACACAGGTGGGGCTCTGACTTTGGGATCTCAAGTATGGCGGAGGTGTTCCAAAATACCATCCAGAAACTGCTGACTGAAACCAACGGCATCGTCAATGTCAGTGACAACATTCTCATATTTGCAGTCAGTAAGAAAATACCATGAACGACTTGAAAGAGTCCACACCAAGCATCAGTATGCACAATCCACTGAGAAAAATGAGAGTTTATGAAGCAACAGATTACCTTTTTTAGGTACGCCTTCTCGGTGAGTGGCATAGCCCCAGAGAAGGTGCGAGATGTTAGAGATGTGCTGCACCTACCAACGTGTCCGAGACGCAGAATTTCCTCGGCATGGTTAACTATTGCGGCAGGTCCATACCTGACCAGGCTTATCTCACCAAGTCACTTGAGACCTTACAAAGGCTGCAGTCCCATGGACCTGGAGTGAGGAGCAGGCACAGACCGTTCAGGCAACCAGGGAAGCTGTCTCAACTGACATCACGCTGGCCTACTTCAAACCCTCTGACCCAACTACAATTGCAGTAGACACCAGCCCCAAAAGACTGGGAGCGGTCCTCATGCAACAACAGGACCAGGAGGACTGGGACCCAGTGACCTATGCCAGCAGGTTACTAATCCCCACAGAGCAGAGATACAGACAGAGCGTGAAGCCATTCCCATCCACTGGGAATGCATAAAAGTATCTGTATATCTATAGGCATGCCTTTGTGGTGACTACAGACCAGAAGCCGCTCACCCCTATCTTTCATGGCATGTCCTCTAAAAACTGCACCATTGCTGCTGACGGGGCTACTTCTGTTATTTCTAGGTGAGTGCCCAATTTGATTTCTGCATTGGCTAGTGGCGTCACTGATCTACCCCTACCACTGTCTTAACTTGTCCAGACTATACATAGAGTGCAAGGGGATTCCCTCACTTTTTGTATCATTTACGCCCTTTGTATAGTATTATCATGCAACCACAAGTGATTATTTATTTGCTTTCTTTTCTCTTATTTCCCCTTTTTTCCCCCCCGTTTTCTTTCCTCCCCTATTCTAGATGTTCTTTGGTTATTATCTTGTGATACATCTCAGGCAGGGGGGGCGTGGCTAGCTAGCGAACATGGAGGATGGGACTGGTTACTGTTCCGTGGTGAACCCCTCTGTTCTCCTGTCTATTATCCTGCATCTGACCCATCTGTGCCAACAAATACAGGGAAAACAATGGTGTTGACTTGTGGCCCCAGCGGAGACCTTTCAGCCGCGCTGGAAGCAGCCGTGGGTGGCGGAACCAGCGATAATCTGCGACCTGCCCAGCCACGCAGCGACCGTATCTGCACACAGCCCGCTCTAACAGGGGTCCTGGGGGAGGCCTATCTGTTGTGTCTGGCGGCACGATACCGTGGAGCGGGCACTGCACAGCTGGACACAGCGACGCATGGCCCGCCCTTAGGGAGCACCACTGGCCGTTCTGCATAGTGTGACAACCAGCTGCGGAGCGCCTGGAAGCGCGCCTGTGGCGCCGGGATCATCAGCGGCCGCACCTACTCAGACCCGTGAGCCCATACGCCCTAAAACTAAGTCCATATCGCTGGGCTTGGGGTCTCATGTTTCCTGTACTATGCATGAATACTTGTGCTGGGGCACGTTGTGACGAGACTCGGCGTTGCTGGATCTGCCCCGGCAGTCTCCCCTCGCAGGCAGCCCGAGGTCTGCTGGTGTTGCGGGAACTATTGACCCCTCCTGCAAGGCCTCAAACTCAGGTACACTGCTTGTTGCTACCCTTGCCTTTACCACGCAAGTGTTGTGCCCCTGGCATTTTCAACCCTCCTCTGCCACAAAATGAACTGGGACACCCTGGGCGGATCTACTTCACTGGGGGCTGACCGGAAACAGTACTGACCTTAAGCCCACATGCAGGACCCGCTGTGAGGCTCAACAAGCAGCATTGCTGCCACGCTCTTCGCATCTTGCTCAGCGACGACCCGCACCCACAGGCCCGTGGACTCTCCATTGAGGCCCCTATAGCGCAGTGGAGCCAGGTACCCGAGATGTGTGAATTATTGCCGACAGTTGCAGAGGGCCTCCACTAAACACCCGGGGTAGTACCTTCAGCACTCCCATCAGTACTGCAGCTCAGTAGGAGGAACACTGCAGATCGCCTATCAACCTCGTTTCAAGCCCTCACTTATAAGTCATGAGCACCCCTACCACTGTGGGACCCCTGTAAGAGTGCACATCTGTTCCCCTCACTCTCTTCCACTAGCGGCCATTGGAGCACGAAGGTGCTGTAGCGGCACTGACCTGACATCTCGGGGAAAAAGAGGAGAAGGAAGAGGAAGAAGAGGAGGAGGAAGAAGAGGAGGAGGAAGAGAAAGAGGAGGAAGGAGGTGGAGGTGGAGGAGGAGGAGGAGGAAGAAGAGGAGGAAGAAGAGGAGGAAGAGGAGGGATAATGATGATCATCATCATAATCCAGCAAAGGTGGCGTAGCCACAGCTTGTGCGGTCACGACGAGGCAGCACCTCAGCAGTCCTGTAGACAAGCCACGAAGCAGCATGCTTAAGAGGAGATTGACAGAGGCGGACAACCTCCCCAGCTGGAGCGTAACTTGGTGCGTACACACCATCGGAGCCGGATGCAGGGACCTGTAGGCAATGTGCCAGAGGAGCAGTTGACAACAGGTGAAGGTGGAGTGCTGGAGGTGACTTACCTTGGGTGTAGGGCTGGGGGGGGGGGGGGGGGGGGGGGGGGGGGGGGAAGCTCCCCGAAGCTGACAAGGTCAACAGTGCAGAAGTGACCCTAAGAGCCTGTGTAAATCCGGCCTAACACAACAAGAGGGCTGGCAAGGCGACTGCAGTGTGTTGCGTAAGGTGGTGCTCATGGCAGTGGGAACAGGTGGACTCAGCCAAGCCTGTCCCCTGAGAAGCTGCTGAGCCCTGTAGAGGTAAAAGCGCAAGCACCCTCCCGCTGAGGAGAATCGTTAAAGGGGGAGACGCCCCACCATGAGAGCCACTCGCTCCTGCCGCCGCACTGGGAGCCCAGATAATACTCACTGCTGGAGACCTGCAGGCGCAGGATCTGAATGCCACAGGCCATGCTCTCGAGAACGAGATGCCACACAAAGTGAAACCGCCTCCAACACACGGACCCGGAAACAGACACGCGGCTCACGTATCCCACGACTGCGAGTGTGACGGGTGACCCCACAGATTTCGAATAGTGGCCCAACATCAGACGAGACCAATCCGACTAAAGGCTTACTGCGAATGCCAACGGCGCAGCAACTAGTGCTGGGCCGTATGCATGCCAAGATACAGCAAGGGCCGCTACGTAAGGGAAGTTTGGACCCCTCACGCATGAGATAAGAAGGTGAGATGGATCCACCGACCACGGCCCTGGTGGCCAAAATGGATTTGGTGCTTGCAGCAGTGGAGAAGATCGGTACCTCACTAGAACAAACCAGAACGTCTCTGGAAACACAGATTGATAAAGTCACCTCGGACATCACAATCTTGCATGCAGACCATCGTAAACTGGCAGAGAAAGTCACCATCCATAGCCAGACACTCAAGGAACTCCAGCCTGTCACCAAAAGCCACGATGCTGCGCTGCAAGACATGATGGACTGCATGCATGCACTCGAAGATCAAGTTGAAGACGCGGAGGGCCGCTCCCGCCGCAACAACATTCACATGGTAGGCCTTCCGGAGGGAGAAGAAAGAAAGTAAGGAATCCGGAGCAATATGTAGAGCACTGGCTACGTGGCTTACTGCCTCAGGGAACACTGTCGCCACAGTTTTCCGGTGCAGATGCCCCAACCAGGAGCCAGGCCACGCCCGTTCCTCTTTAAGCTTCTCAACTATAGAGACAGAGATGCAGTGTTGCCCGAAACCCGAAAACTTGAAGGCCTTAAAATGAGCGGCAGTCAGGTTATGTTATTCCCAGACTAAACTGCACTTGTGCAGAGACGCAGCAGATACTATGGGGCAGTGAAATGCCAACTCAGAGACCTGGAATTGCCCTACTCCCTGCTATTCCCCGCCAGGCTGAGGGTGGTAACGAAAGGGGGGACCTGCTTCTTTGATTCCCCCGCGGAGGCATTTGACTGCCTGGAGAAGTCAGGACTGTGAACGGGAACGCGTTCCCCAGGCCCGGATGTTGATAACTCAGCAGGCAGGAGAACTCAACGGCAGGGAAGACGTGGGGCACTGCGAAATGCAAAACCAGGGACAGCAGCACAGAGTCCGGAGAAAATTAGAATGGAGCGACAGGATGTCCTGGAGGCGGTTGCAACTCTTGGCACCACACATAAAAGAGAGCGCTTGGAAGCCTGCATACGCGACTCGGCAGCGGTTAGTGGCTCATCGTCTACCAGTGGTAACCCCACAGACTGCTGATGGCATCATAGGACAGAACACTGACGTGTTGACCTCTGTCACAGGCAGCTCACACAAGTAGAGCTTTGTTTGTTAGTTTATGTATTTTGGGCGTGCTAGAGATAAGGGGAGGCACTGATAGCTTAACAGCCACTCACAGTGCATCACGCGACAGCTAGGAGACCACTAGGTTCAGTACTGATTATGCCGCGCGTATCACAGCGGAGGCTAGGTGCATACACGGCGACTCTCAGCCATAATTCACGCTGGTTCCACGCACCTACCTAGATGGGTAATTGGATGACATCTCCTAAACGGGAACGGGGGGGGGGGGATAGTCACGGTAGAGCACCGCTTGTGCACGCGACCCCAGCAGGCAATACACTGGACTAGTTTATAATTATAATTTGTTACAGACGTTTGGACGGACATCTTCGCAGAGTTCGCCCCAGCTGTTATGACGTTCTAAATTGATTTATTGTTCCCGTTGCAGCAGACCCCTGCCTGCCCATGATACACGCTCACCAGTGCGACATCTACTCCTGACACCACAGATGACTATATAATCGAGTAATGGCACGAGCGAACATAAGAACATGGAATATAAGCTGCATGCATACATCCACGCGGCGCTACTCCGTATTCCCCTACCTCCAGAGACACTAGGCAGGTACTGCCCTAATGCAGGAAACATACATGACACAGACGGAACCAGACATACTGCGCAGGCGCTGGAGGGGGCTGGTATACTGCACTGTATACTCCGCACATGCGAGGGGGCACATTAATCTGGTTAGAGCTGGCTGCGAAGACGTTGTAATAGACCGCGAGGGCAGGTACACCTTAATGTGTGGGAAACTTAATGGTCAAACAATTCTGTTAGGATCGATATACGCTCCAAATGTAGACCAGCCATCATTCCTAGTGAAGTTATCACAAGTTTTGACCCCTCACGCTGGGCTCCCCTGGTTGCTAAGTAGGGATTTCAATTCGGTACTTGACGTTCACACAGATTGTTCCCTTCTCTTCACAGGACAACTGCTGTGTCGAATGCCCAGGCGATCACAGAGTGGCTCGCACACTGGGCATTATTGGATGTGTGGCGTGTCCTTAACCCTAATGAGCGCATCTACTCCTACTACTCTGCAGTGCATGATCTGCATGCATGGCTTGATAGGGTAGTGAGTTCCCAATCCCTGTTCCCACTGGTCACGACATCAGAATACCTAGGGCGGATGCACTCCGATCATGACCTTATGTGGATCCAACTCAGCTTGGAAGCTGATCGTCCCCCAATACCCACATGGCGTCTCCAAAGGAACACGCTAGAGGACCCTGAATTTCGTTCGTCATTAGGGATAGCTATCCTCACATTTTGAACTTAACGAGGGTACAGCAAGTAATGTACTAGCGGAATCGGACGCTTCCAAAATAGCGATTAGGGGACACTGTTTAGGAGCCTCATGGAACATACATAAGCAGCTATCAACCTCACTTACAACTTACAATATTAGAATCCCAGCTGTTACAGTACGAACGTGAAAGAGAAGGGAAAGGCAAACACTTGAGCCGCCTGGAGAGGCTCAGGGCCCAGCAAGCGGAGCTCCTGGAGCCACTGCTGTGCCACAACTAGGCAGCTCATACAGCTCGCAAGCACGGTACGGCTGACAGAGCAGGCCGACTACTTGCCTGGCTGCTAAAGCAGGAAAGCAATCATGCCCCGATTGAGGCCATACACACATCGGAGGGGACCCTAGTGTAAACGCAGCATGAGATACATAAGGCAATGACGGACGACCACCACGCCCAACTGTACCAATCTAGGGGGCGCTGCTCTGGTCATGACCTGGAGAGATTCTTTGAAACCATCCAATTACCCATAGCCTCAGAGGCGCATCAGGAGGCGCTTAATAGCCCCCTCACTTTAGAGGAGACTGGGGAAGCGATTGGGTCCATGGCGTCTGGGAAAACGCCTGGACCGGATGGCCTACCTGCCGAATATTACAAAGCCTACCTCTAGTGCAACACCTCCACATACTATATACTACGGCATTGGAGGAGCGTACACTGCCCTCCTGGATGCGTGAAGCAAACCTGGTGTCGCCGCAAAAGCTAGATAGGGACCCCACAGTCCTAGGTTCATATAGACCCTTAGCGTTACTCAACACAGACTATAAAATACTTGCTAAACTACTTAAGAGTCCCCGAGTTAGTCCACACGGACCAAAATGGATTTGTGCCTGCACGGAGCACGTCGCTGAACTTGCAGATGTTTTTCAGGGTGGCGGCAGATGCAGTACAGGAGTGGCCCATAGCGGGAGGCCTCATGTTAGATCTGGAAAAAGCATTTGATTGCTTAGAATGCAGCTATCTGTTGGTGGTGTTGCTACGATACGACCTGGGCCAGGGGTTCCTTCAGATGGTCTACTTATTATACAAAAATCCCACGGTCTGGGTGCGGTTAGGGCCATACATCTCTGATGCCATAGAGGTGCACAGGGGCACTAGACAGGGGTGCGAACCTGTCTCCCCTCCTGTTTGCATTGGCGATAGAGCCCCTAGCGGCGGCGATACGTACAACACTGGGAGATCGAATACCTCTGGGGGACGCGATACACCAAGTGTCACTATATGCGGATGACCTATTGGTCTACGTGAAGGAAATAGGAAATATACCGGATCAGCTAGCACATTTACTGCAGGACTTCGCCGCCATTTCGGGACTCCGAGTGAGCGCTGGCAAATCCTGTATTTATGCGTTCAATGAGGGAAGCCAAGACCACGGATACACTCTGAATGGAATAACGGTGTAATGGAGGGAGTGCACATTCAGCTACCTGGGGATTCAGGTATAACCCCAACCAAAAGACTTGTTAGATGGAAACCTGGGGAGGTCCTTAACGGCAATCAAGTCACAAGTGTGATTCTGGAGCACACTTCCACTAGCGGTTACTGGCAGGGTAGCTCTAGCTAAGATGGTGATCCTTCCCCGACTCCTATATTATTTTGTTAATCTACCTATATACGTTCCTGCAGCCTTCTTCACTACACTCAATAAATTGCTCAGGGACTTTCTCTGGGGGGGAAACCTAACATAGAACGGCACTAGTGAAACTATATTTGCCTATTTGACCAGGGTGGCCTTGCTGAGCCTTGTTTTGAACACTATTATTTAGCTGCTCAGCTGCAGTGGATAGGCCGCTGGCTCGTGGATAGGGGTCACGAAGATACGGCGACTAACGCTGCCACCGCACTTGCTAGAGCAGTTAGTCAGACTCTTTCACCCTGCTGCCAAAGCCGCGCCACCAGCGCCGTTTCTACTGGCAGTGACGTACAAAGGTTATCGCACGATCCTATATCTCACCAGAGCTACTGTCCCTGACGCGCCAGCAATTCCACTGGAAGGATCCCCTAGTGGACCCGGGGTACTCACACATCTTTTGCTCACGGAATGGCAGGAGGCCGACATACAGACCCTAGGGCAGAGGTCTTCTAACTTTTTTGCTCTGAGCCCCCCTTAAGCAAAATGTTTTGAGGTCGGGTCCCCCTTCAAGACTTTATGTATAAATTGGGGGATCGTGAGGGACATGGCTATGTTTAGGGGCAGACACCCTCCACCGCAAACAATCAATCACAGAGCTAAATAAACAATATTTACAATACTTGTGCCTCAGTAGGTACTAGTACTCTAACATAATATTGGCACTCCTAGGTACCATTCAGAAAAAAATTCAAATACTCAAAGACCTAGTTAGCCACCACATGCAATTAATGCTGTCCACAATGAGTCACGAATATGTCTACCATATGTGTTTGAGGAAATGTATCAATTTCCTTAGTGCACAATAACAGACACATGAAACACTCGATTCAATGAACATAATAAAAAATGAGCAAAGTGTCCCCACTGAAACAGAACTACAAAGAAAAGATAACAACATCTTTTGAGGTCAGCAACTTTAACAAGAAAACTAACAACATGGGGACATTGAAAGTAACATTAAGGCCAATAGACTACTAAAGATGATTTCTTGTAGTTGTTCTTTTTGAGAAACATACATATACAGGTGTATGCTGCATGGAAATCTATCTGCATTTTCCCCACATTCGCTTATTTATTACCCTGTTGCTGTCCTAGTGTACATATGACATACCTACCAACCGTCTACCATTTTTGATTTCCGTAACCTCTTGCAATTTTCTATTTGCCTTTCGCATCCATAACATGTTCAATTCATCTTACTATTCTACCTCATGCCTCATCTTTTTCCACCTAAACCTCTGTCCACCTTCCTCCTCTTCCTGTCTTCATAGCTCTCCACCCTCCACCCCCCAACTCCTTAACGCCCCAACTAATTCTGATAATATAGAATCACGTGCACTTTGTTCCTTAAACAATCACTCCACTACAGACCCAAAAAGTAAATAACAAACATTACAATTTATGACTCCAATAGCTTTAACTTTTTCAAATGCCAGACCTTTATTGTGAAAACACAAAACACTTACTTACATCTGTTCTTGTGTGAATGAAATGCGAACACCTGACAGAAACTCCCATGCAGCAGCGCCCGCTTGCACATGGCTCCTCTCTGTATACAAATGACGCTAGTGCTATAATAGCACGTTTTCGGGGGGCGAAGTTTCAGGAGTTGGTCCCTACTCCACCGTGTCCTAGCCGCCGTTTGACCAGGGGTTGGGGCCCTAGCCCGCGCGCAGACGGGCTTGCCTTTGGCGCGCTGGTGGCGCGCCCGCTGCGCGGCCGAGTGGGCATCGGCCTTTTAACCCCCCCAGCGCCCAGATTGGCTAGAGCGCTGACCGTCCTCCCCCGCGCACCGGAAGTGGCTGCCTCGGACCTTCCACGCCCTCTGCACAATCGGTGCTAGTCACCGCGTCAGAACGGGCAGGAAGGAGGAAACGAGAGCAGCCCCCCGGCGCGATGCAGCTTGTCTCCAGGTAATGCACACAATGCCTCCAGGTAGTACAAACAATGCCAGCAAAGTCAATTAAAAGTACAGGGAGGGAGCCTAAGTCGCTCTCCTCACTCTGCCCCCTAACAGTCTAAAAACAGTTAAAAGCTGACACAACAGGAATGTTGCTTCTAACTACTAGCGCCGTAGAAGCGGCTGGGACACTGCCACTGCCCACTCACCACCTCGCGGCCCAGGTTCCTGTGGCTTTTAACCCCCCCAGCGTCCAGATTGGATAGAGCGCTGACCGTCCTCCCCCGCGAACCAGAGGTGGCTGCCTCGGACCTTCCACGTCCTCCGCACAATCGGTGCTAGTCACCGCGTCAGAACGGGGCGGGAAGGAGGAAGCGAGAGCAGCCCCCCGGCGCGATGCAGCTTGTCTCCAGGTAATGCCCACAATGCCTCCAAGTAGTACAAACAATGCCAGCAAAGTCAATTAAAAGTACAGGGAGGGAGCCTAAGTCGCTCTCCTCACTCTGCCCCCTAACAGTCTAAAAACAGTTAAAAGCGGACACAACAGGAACGTTGCTACTAACTATTAGCGCCGTAGAAGCGGCTGGGACACTGCCACTGCCCACTCACTGGATAACTTGATAAGTGGCGCACGCTGCGTGCACTGTGCCTCGCGCTTACCAGATTTCTTTTTAGGCAACCTTCTTGACCCTGCCAGCGCATTTACTGACCCCTGCCCTCACTGTACTCCAGAATAAATTAAGTCTACCTCCTGGCAATGCGGCAATTAGGCCATCTTCATTTACATGCATCTGCAGAGGTATTCGCGCCCCCCTGGGAACCCATCCACGCCCCCCCCCCCCCAGGGGTCGCGCCCCACACTTTGAAGACCTTTGCCCTAGGGTATCTGTATCGAGATGGTGCACTCATACTATATGAGTCCTTGGTGGCGGATGAGGGACTCCCACCGGGGCAATTCCTAACACATCGCTCACTAGTAGCAACACAGACTGCCAGATGGGGGGACATAACCACGGAACCGAGTCAACATCTTACCATACAATACTTGCACGTTATGGGACTAGGCAAACACCTTGTTCGCTGGTTTGCAGCGGCACTCTGAACCCATGCAGCGATAAGCCTAGATCCACTCCGCCGCAAATGGGAGCTGGACTTGGGGGCGACAACTGGCAGATAAAGAATGGGAAAGATACTTAAAAGTCCAGTGCGTATACCTAGAAATATGAGATTCTGACAAATACAATTATTTATGGTCCATAGAGCATATCTTACGCCTGCGATGATCAACAGGTAGTTTTACCACACTGATGCAACATGTCCCAGATGTGTCGAACAAGATGCTGAGCAGATACACATGTTGTGGAGTTGTCCCAGACTATACACATATTGGCACACAATCGCAGGCTGTTACATGTATTCACAAGCCGCGACATTATCTTTGAATGGACTATACACCTATTACATCATTTTAGGAAGACCCCCGCTACAAAAGTAACATCCCGGTTTCTAGACCTGGGGCTGGTAGTCGCTAAGCGCCTTTTAACAAAGCGGTGGAAGGCGCAAGACCCACCATACACACGAGCGTGGCGCTGCTCACTCTTAGCATGGGCCAAAGCAGAAGGAATTGCCATCCTGCGGGAAGAAACACTGGGACTGCGGAAAGAACCCATAGCAACTCAATGGGAGGGACTACTCCGCGCATTACAGCGGACGGAGGAGGAAGGCTCTGGGGGGGCAACCTGAGCGAGAAGAATGCGAGCAAGTAGTGGGAGACGCACGTCCTACCAGCGAAATGCTGTGATATTCCAAGAACACATATAAGCTATTCGATACCCAGCATAGAAGTAGTTGCTGCTAGTGAGTAGAGGCAACTACCAGGTTGATAGTAAACACTGGGGAGATGGGTGTGGGGAGGCAATGGGGGAGGGTTGACTACACATGTACCGGTCAATTCTGCTGTTGTTTTTCTTTGTTCTCAGTCATACCATCTGTTTAGAAGCCCACAGTGAATGAACTGGAAGGACTTTGTGCAATGTCATTATGATAATACATTATTATTGAGCTGTAAACTCTGCCATTTGTAATATGGATTGAACGCCAAGGTCAGACTTGATCCTGTACGAATGATGCCATAGGTACTCATGGTATGCCCAGCATTCACACAAAAAGAAATGTACATCAAATTGTTGGCAGATGATCTTATGTATAGATGAATACCCAAACGAATGTTGACTTTCAAAATTAAAATCAATAAAAACAACTTTAAACAAAGAAAATACATCTCAGGCAGGATTGTGACTGTCCTGAAGATGATCCTCTAATGATATATGGATCAAATTTTCATAGATTTTGACTCCGGTTGTAATGTATAACTTGTTATAGGAGCAGTGGTATCTCGTTTTGTATATACTGTGACCTAACATTTTTTAAAATTTTTGGCACATTTTAGTGCAAGAGTCACTCACTGTATGAGAGTTGTTGTCAGCCCCTTTTTGGCTCTTCCCACTCTAAAAAGTTGTGTTTTCAATATTTATTTATTAATAAATGTACCTTTCTAACTGATAGCTGTACAGATTGTTCAGGATTATTTGGTTCCGCAGTACATTAGTGAACATTTGACTTTGAGGGACCTTTAAATATAGGTTACCCCATGTTCCATGTCCTGCTTGAACCCCCACTTTCAAGAAGGAAAGATCGATGGCCCAATCCTTTTCAGGCAACGCGGTGAGAATCTGGAACTCACTTCTGCCTCAGCTCCGGACCACCAGCTCCTCCAAGGCCTTCAAAACTGACCTCAAAGTTCTCCTCCTTCAAAGACACTTACAAATTTAATTCACGCCATCTCTATTATCTGAAGGAAGACCTTCCATTATAGAAAATTCTATTCTCCATGACTATGGAAGTGCCTTCCCAGTGTGTTCTTGTGGTTTGAATGTCTGCCATTTATTTCAGTATTATCCTTCCACCTGTGTTTGGTACTCTTTTGTAACATGCACACCTCACTTTTCTCTTGTAACACACTGTTTGCTACCTAATACATTTTGTTTGCCTTAGATACTTGCACAAGTGCCACCATTGCCTACGTAACGTTTGTTCTTGTGTTTGAGTGTCTGCCATTTATTGCAGTATTATACCTCTACTTGTACTTTGTACGCTTTTGTAACTTGCACATGTCACTTTTTCCTCCTGTAATGTACCGTTTGCTACCTCTTGTATTTTGTTTGCTCACAATTGTCACTTTTGCCTCATGTAACTTAACGTTTGGTTTTGTAATTTGTTTACTTGTAATTTTCTCATCATGTATCATTACTATTCCTATTGTGAAGCGCTCTGACACCTTCGGGTAAAGCCAGCACTATATAAAAACACATAAAATAAATACATAAATAAATAAAAATCAGTGGGTTTCCCTTGTGGTTCCAAAACAATAAGTCCTCTAAACCGCCAACCCGCCTTAAGAAGTGGATGCTCTAGTTGCAAGACTATGACTGTCGAGAGGAGCACTGGTCTGGGGCCAACAACTGAGCCAACTATCTGTCCCGCCACCCACAAAATCGACGTGCAAAAAGAAAGAAAACAGAGTACGTGAGATACATTTTAGAAAGATCTAGGCCTCTGCCTTTGGACATGATCCAAAATGGCAAATCCCTTACGTGCGTGCACTAGTTGGTTACTCCCATGTGCAGCATACCGCAAACAATAAAAGATGGAAGGCAGGGTTGATTAATCTGTCACTCGTCGTGCGCCGTAACTTGTAATTCACCTGACCAGGTCACTTTTCCTGCGATCTGGGAAACACGCTTTAGCAAGCTGTGCCGGACCCAATTATTGTTACTCGACAATTGCGGAGCCTACAAGTGTCTCGTCAGAATTAAGAGACCACTCGTAATGAGGGTTATACAGTATAAGGATCCATGGTAATCACTGCTTAGTAAAAATGTAGATCCATTGAGGGCTAAGTGAGAGGCATAGCTCAAATTGAGGAAACCCAAGTAACATGGGTCAATATGAGGCTTTATCACGGACCAAACTGAAATCAAATTAATGTATTTCTCTGCAGGTCTTTTTAATGATTTGTAAACAATTGAGGCGCTGAGAGGTGTTTCAGTTCTGATTGTGCTCTGTACTGGAAACCAAACTTTCTTCTCTTAATTCCAAATCCTTTAGATGCAACACTAAGACATACATTTTGAACCTCAAAGCGCAGAGCACCCAGGTAGTGTGATGTTAACCTACGTTTAGGTGGAGAGCAGCTCCAATATAGAGCACACTTTTGCATAATTTATGCTGCACTCTAAGCCTGAAAGGGTACTGTTCAATTAAGAAATCTATATTCAGCATTTCAGGACCACTCCCAGCAGTCATTATGCAAGTCTATTTAAAAAGACTTCTCCCTATATTCAACAAATAGAATGTCATTGGGCAGTGGTGGGGTAAACATCAGACTGTTGCAATCACTTAATGGCATCCACAAAATGAAGAAATTTGCACTGGGAGCCAAATCCGATGCATTTTTTTCTTGATGAAGATAGTTTTTGTTATAAAAAATGTCTGTGCTTCTGAAACAACATTTTAGCTCAAAAATGTTAAAGGATAAGCTCAGGATAGTTTCAATATAACTTTGTAATAAACATGGCTGTTCCCCAGATATCTGTAAACAGGGTTCAATAATCTCACACAGGATTTGACCGTCTTAGTTTTTAATGGTGCATTGGTCTGAAATTCTTCAAGTGTAATGATGCAGGGCAGTCAAGAGTTAATATCAAACATCATTAGGACTATACAGTGCTCAGTAAAATGGGAACACCACCCTTTAAGAAGCACAAAACTTACAACCAGCAGCATATTGCGGGCATTCTTGCAGAGTCCGTAGTAAGGATGCCATTAGCCCTCATGCAAGAAAGGAGAATTAGGAATTCGGCAGGTAGTAAAAACAATGATCAAATCACAACTCTGGGTCCTGGGGCCAATGAGTCAGCTGCAACATAACAGGCTGTAGCTGTCACAATAGTGTCAATCCTGGATATATTGTGGCCATTTCTGAAATAATGGAGGTCTCGTCAACATCCTGGCTCTCTTCCTCGACTAACTGGTAGCAATTCATCCTAATTTTGGCACGCATTGCAGCAGCGGTGGTCTTCGAGGGTTGTGCACATTCCTTACATTTTGTGACCAATCTTGACTTAATTGTGGCTAGGCCTATCAATAGTGGCACATAAATGACATTGTGGGCATCCTTGGCATAACTAACATAATATTATCTTACTAATGGCTCTTCTATCTTGGTTTTTCATGACAAATTTTTGACCATCCATGGCATAATGGCAGAGGCGGCTTGCCACATTGGATAATAAATAAGCATGAAAGACAGAATCTGTCCAGTTACAGATTATCAGTGTGATAGCAGAACACGCGAGTATTTGATGACAATACAAAGGTAGTTTGGGCAACTAAACCTGTATTCACTAAAATAAAATGGGACAAAAATAATGTTTTCGCGAATATGACAATTCTTTTTGCATGTGAACCGGGTTTATTTACTTAAAATGAAACTTGTTTTCAGTAGCACATTGAGTGTATTTTCCGCAACAGGCAAGCAAATGTTTGGCTCCCAGTTATTGCATAACTAAAGTATATTTAAATCCAATATTTGAGTAATTCATTCTGGATTTAGGAGACTTAGAGCTGCCCTTTGTTCCTTTTTTCGCTGTAGCTGTTATTTAATGACATTAGTTTTTCATAATCATCTATGTTGATAACAATTTGTATTATATTACATATCTGCTGCCTGAGGCCAGAGCATGTAAGGTTTGCCTAAACGATCTGATCTTCTGAGCTCTATCTAACTGAGCAGTAGTCCTTTCGTCAGAGTCTAATGGATTTGTTAGGCTCTGCCAGGTACGTCTGGGGTAGTTAGGCAATTAAGCTATAGGAACCCCTGCAACTCCTCAGTTACTTAATTAAGCTGCTATCAAAATCTCAGAAACATCAGCTGATGTGGTTAAGATTTGGTTTGATTCCATTAAAGGGTCTCTGCTTTGGAAAACCGAAGGGGGGTTTCGTTATGCTCGTGTGGCCTGTGTGGCTACCCAATGGGGTCGATAATCCATGTAGTTTGTATCTGTTAAAAGCTATGTGTTTGGAGGAAATTCTGTTTGCAATCAATGTTTAGAACCCTCAACATCCACACTTGTAACAAAGCAGTTGAAGGCTGTCTGAGAATCAACCTAGTTGGTCTCACGATTTCTGAAGTTCTTGAGGGAAGCTAAAAGTGAACTAGACTATTCCAAACTCTCCTAACAGTCACTATCCCCCAAATAGTTGAACATGGAATTCTCCAGTAGCCTAGTTATCCACTTCATTGTCTTTCTGAGAGACTTCAACTGTTTAGATCTTGTTCTGGGATTTTAACTGGTTAACTAAATAAGCTATAACGGTCCTACTTTGCTTTCCCCAGGGCGAAAGTGTGAGATGTTAATATGTCAGTGTTTAAGACAGTGATCAGGAATCTCCGTAACGTCGTTTTCAATGTTATTTTAGCAAAAACTCACTAATGCATTTCTATGAAACCGTGATATGCTATTTTGAAAAAATATTTATTAACTGTTGATTTTATAACATTAGCTTTTAACAGGGTTTCTATGAATTATTGTAATCTTTCCTTTTAGTGAGTTTTTAGGGTGTTATATGCATTTTAATCTAATAGGTGCCTTGTTCCTGTTAGAAAACACCTTTGCACTGATGACTACTTTCTAAATCTGCTTAGTGCTAATAGACTGTTATATTCTATACAGGGCTTCTCAGTAATGTTTGTAAAGGAAGCTGTTTTTACCACCAAATGTTATTTTGTAAGGCCCGTGGAATGGATTTTTAACTTGTAACATTAGGTTCGTTTTTGTCTATTAGAAGATGGGGTGTTGGTATGAATATTGGAGCAATTTTAATTAACTGTGCAAAATAAAAATTCTTTACAGAGGTATAAGATGTATACAGTTTTTAATTTGTTAACCTGCCAAGCAAGCAGATTGTCATTCATAACTTACTGAGAACTACATGAAAGGTCTGGGTGGAAAAGAGAAAGAGTGGGGGTGGAGAAATGAAGAAAGATGATATATATATATATATATATATATATATATATACACATATATACACACACACACACACACATATATATATATATATATATATATATATATATATTAAAAGGTAGTACACAACGTGAAACTGTACAACCAGATTTTAAAGAGCCTAGATCTACCTACAGCTCTGTTGCAAATGTTCAGGGAAATTGTGCAGCAAAATATATTGTTCTGCAACTATTATTCTAAAGTTTTCTTGGGGTTGGTGAATCACCATACCAACACTACGGAAGATGGTAAGGCATGCCTAGCACATCGTTAAAGTATTGGATTATTTCATTGTGCTCCTTCAGAACGTATTGATTTTATGCTAATGTATCTGGAAATTATACTTCAAGATGTTTTATGTGGCATGATTTCGGGAGGAAAATGATTTGAGAGTGAATGCCACTGATTCCTCCAGAAGCGGTCAGGCTTCCCTACTTGCTTTGCTTGCTCCCAATGAGGCATGTATATATACCCCACCATTTTCGAAGCTTACAAGCCACCGCTTAAAGGTACTATTTTTCATTGACCACTGCTGCAGGGTTCTACCACTTCTTTACAAAATGCGACAAGCACTTGTAAGGATCATCAGTTACTGACCAACTGCCCTGTCGCAGTGTGATCTATCTGCACATCTATCCAAGAAAATCAACTATAAACTACAATGGATAAGTAGCAAAGCATCGAAGCAATCCTTCAGTTGGAAGCCACAAGATAACATCGAATCTTTGTTCAAAGCCAACCAATTACTGCTGGTGGAAGCTACGGTCAAATTCAAAGTACTCTGCATCAAGCACAAAACGTTCTGGAAGTGACCAGGATGCATACATAAGTTACCAGGCATCACGTCCTAGGTAGAAACCTCAGATCAGTAAAGACACGGGGACCAGGGGAATATTTCTGGGAGTACAGGGCCTAAAACTCCACACAGCTCTTTCCTAAGCCAGGAGAATCAACACAATCGAACTTTCCGGCAAACTACAGAAACTTACATAAAATAGAATTGTTCGCACAGTAAAATAACTGAAAACTGATAAACTTATTACCGGATGGCAGAACTTCAACTCTGGCACATCAATACGAATAAAATCCACCATCAACAGCGATTCATTTAAGACATTCAAGTAAGTACCCAAACTTTACTATTATACACAGAATATCGCAAGAATGAAATATCCAAATCTCTATACTGAATTACGTGCTGCTGAGACAATAGTCCTGAACCACTGTGATCTTTTACCTGCTGACCAGGAAGAAACACCACATGCTGAAGATGGGATTGATTTCAGTTAAGAGAAGCACAAGAATCTAACAGTTAAGTCTGGTGCCATACAATATTTCTTTAATAAATAAAACGCAGCATGCAAGAATGCATGGAAAAGGAAACACAAAAACACTCTTCCACTATCTACCTTTGTGAGATCTAGCATTCTCTCTCTCTCTCTCTCTCTCTCTCTCTCTCATTAGAGGGTAGATTTTGTAGGTGAAATCAGTTCCCTTTCATTACAGGGGTGAACGCCGACAGCGACCACATGAGTAGTACATCACAAGAAAACATAACTAACACAGTTTCATTCCGTCATTTAAGTGTGAAATCACAGCTTATCGTGGTTAAAAGAATCCTCAATCAGTGCTATCTCCTCCGGTGCTGTGAGTCACTGTTTAATGTATCTGCTAGCACTCTTCATACATGGCAGATAGTGATTTGTGCAAGGTTAATTTCCTTCTAGTGAAAGATGTGGATAAGGATTTAAAGAAACTGTATGCTCTGTTTAGCTATCTATATTTACTGTCATTTTTATAAATGAACAAAATATACCCCATAACTCGTGGCATCCACCATGATGTTCTCCGGTTTATAATTTTTGGTGTATTTGTGGCATTGGAAATAGGTGTTTTTTTAGCACGGCAGACACTTGCGAAATGGCTGTGCTTTCATAGCCATAACTGGAGAATTTCAGTTTTTTAATGTGTTTTCGCCAGAACCATTACTCTCATTTTAACTGTCTATTCCAGTCTATGTCATGTTTTTTTAAATGATGTATTTAATTCCCCCCCCCAGATGCACCACACCTTTGAGCCTGCCCCTTACTTACTGACATACAAGCCAAGTCAGACACCCGGAGCTTGGCAGAGCTTTTTTTTTAATACACTGCCTGAAACTATAGAGTCAGGCACAAAATGATCATCAAACTTAGCATCTTAAATAGCAATTGGTGAACTCGGCTCTGACTAGACCTAGTTTTAGGCGCTTTTTCCTCTGGAGTTACTTTATTTTCCCACGTGTTAGAGCAACTACTGGCCGAGGTCGGTTAAGTTTGGGATGGCACCCACCCACACTACCACCTGGCAGTGAAAATGTTTTTCACAGTGCACAATTCATAGGGTGGAGTCGATTTTTTAGTTTCAGGATAGCAGAAAAAATAAAATAAGGCCCACAGCAGTCAATTACACTCTGCGAAATTTAAAAAAAATGTGATTGACAAGATGCACGAGTCAGGACTTGCCAGTTAAATTGACAGAGATCCACAAAAGTGATAATCCTATCACGCCTACTCTGGGACTTATTTAAACACTAATCTCCAAAACTACTGAACAAATGTACACCAAGACGAACTGGTATTGGCAAAGCCCATAAGTATGGTAGAAGTTTCCAGCCTTTTGGCTTTGCAAGAATTTTTTTGTCAGGGTTTCTGTAAAACTTTATTGTTGGGGGAGCTGCCGAGCCACCTATACAACACAGACACAAATTTAGATAGATAGATAGATATACACATCTCCTATTATGGAATGTTATATACTCTGGTTTAAGTCTACACAGTCCTGGCAATGCATATATATGGTATCTGTTTATTTAGTACTTGCTATTGGTTTTCCCTCAAATCTGCATGCTCCATTTCAAAAAGTTCACAAGCATCTTGGACTGCAGTCATCGCTGCAGCAGCACCATCCAGGAGTACCTTTTGATTTCTATTCAGAACTGCAATTTAACACGACTGAGTTTTTTTCTGAATCCCATTTCTCTGCCACTACCCTATTCTCTGCAGATCCAAGTGCGTGAGATTTTTGCTCCAAATTCTCCTCCAATAAATCCTGCAATGTTATGCCACAAACCTGTTTTTTTCCAACTTACATGCCTTGCTCCAGGCATCGAAAACACATGCAAGACATCACCTTGATGTAGGTGCTGCAATTCATTTGATGACACTTTTACTGATCTTGTTAAATCAGCAACCTCTTCTGTACCTTCCCAGACAGGAAGAGGGAATGGAAAGCGTGAATGTCCTTTGCGTCATGATCTAGAGGTGTTAGGAGGGTTGTGGTTGTTGGGGTTCTCACCAGATGCACAGCTGGCGGTGTTTGGAGGGCCACTGGTGATATGCACACCTGCTGGTCCAGAGGTACTGTCTTCAGCGTCCGAAGTTGTGGGGTGGCTATCTACATCACTCTCCTCTGTGCAACCTGTAATGTAAACAATAAATCAGTTCGGAGGGAAGGATGTAACAAGAATGCAAAATTAAGAGACTACATTTTTCATCAAGCGACAAATCAGCTCGTCATCCTTCTCCATTATACTGTTGTACTGAGCTGTATTACAAACGTGTGCAGTTACAAAAATAAATAAAAGAATAACTGTGGCACTGTTTGATGGAAAATTGCACTCAAACTCAGTTCTTGACAGTGTTGAAAGGTGTATGTCACACATTTACTAGGCAGGCGTAAAGGGCTCAACACGGACATGGTGTTTGCAGGTCTAGATGCCTTCTGCAGACTTCCATGCTTCAAACTGCTTCAAGGTAGATTACAGTGTGGGAACTGTGCACTTGCAGGTCCCTATGGTGGAAGCTGAAGCAGTGATAGCTGACCATCACCTATACAAACTATTTACACCGAGGCTCTATTTTTCCGTACGCAACACATTATGCCATACCACCCTTACCCTCGATTACAGATAAGAGTTTGCTTTTTTTTTTTTTAAACAGTCCAAAGCAGTGTATTTTAGGTCGAGTCCACCAGACAGTCAAGTTGTCTGGGTGCAAAAGGCATATCATGGGCTTACCAAGAACATACAGGGGTTTACAGCCTGCCTATTGCTTACCATTGGTTGGCATCATCATCAACTGTTTGCTTATCCACTGGTTTTCATTCTACCAGCTTGTCCATCTTGTTGTGTCTCTCCACTTGAGCATAACCTCTTTACCATCTGAATGGCTGGCTTTCATCCTTCTACTTCTCACTTTTAGGGAACTACTTTCTTTAAGTAATTCATGACAGTGCATCTTTTTTTTCAGCTCTCGTGTGCTTCTCCCAAGCTCTGTTTTGCAAGGGCTCTTGTGCGCTCCTCCCTTCAGACTCTTTCCCTTTCACGCAATGTGTGTTTTCTCTTTCGTGTATTCCTCCCCCAACTCCTGTGCTGATCTCCCGCATGTGCTGCTTTTCCCATCCTCCTACCTACTCCACATTTCTTCACCACTCACGCTACTCTGTTGCCCCCACCTGCTGTTTTCCTAATATATTTTACTTTTGGAGGGAGGAGGGGATAAGGCAGCAGAAAAGCACTTTCACACTAATACTTTTCAATTTGATATTTTATTTAACAAAACATCTCAAATCGGTAAATAACAAAGTATATACTTACGACAAAAAAGAAGCAGTGGCTCCGGCCGTGTCATTGTCTTTTTAGGTCGAGCTGGAGAAAGCAATGCGAAGCATTGCATCCAGCTCGACAACTAATGTTGCCCGCCTCCTGGAAATCTGAGACCGGGGTCGGGCACGCGCGGCGATTGGTGTCTGTGGACGCGCACGTCCAGGCCGGCGCCGTGCACATCCCCTGCCTCAATTCCCTGAAGTGCGCAAACACACACACACACACCCATGCGCACACACGCAGACACATATGCACACACACACGCACGCGCAGGCACACACACGCTCCTCACCGCTGCTATTGGGGACAATTGCCGGGTCCTCGGCTCCCGATGGATGGGCGGGCGGGGGCGAAGCGGCCAGGGGCTCAAGACCAGGGACAGGCTGACCACTTCCAGCCTGCTAACTTTCTGCTGCTCCGGCGGGACCAGCGGCGTGCTGCGAGAACGGTGGCTGCGGTGCACGGGCGGGGCAGGGCGGCGGCTGCGCAGGATTTGTAGCCCCTGCCCTTCGGCCGCCTCCGAGACTCCGCCCTGCTAGCGCGCCATTGGCCGCTGCTCCTGTGTTGGTGATGTCACCGATCCTGTGTAACTGAGGCGGCCGGGCGGTGAAGCAATGCAATGCTGGTGCGTACAGAGGGGACTTGTTTGCCCGAAAACTAAGTGCACGCCAGGCCGCTGTGAGATATTTATGTATAGAATATTTGATTTCTGCCTGTGTGACATCTATGCGTGCATGTGGAAGAATGACCTTGTGAGGTATGTGGTGGGGGATCATCTCTTTCTATAGCCAGATACAGTGTGTATTTTGGGGAGGTGATACCAGGAGTGGACAAACTGTGCCTTCGTGCATATGTAATAGAGGTGCAGGTCTTCGGCACCGAACCCACCCTGCTCATATGGACGGGTGAGTGTGCTCCAGCTAATTCTAGGCAGCTTGCTTGATCAGGTGATCATATAGGATCTGATGATTTTAAAGAAGGCATGCGTTAGTGCGAGGGGAATAATATTAAACATGTATAAAAACGTAAGCAGCACTATCATTTTCCTGACCGCCTCTATATCAGCAAGTGACAAGGCCAGTTGTGGCCAGGCACCGTGTTTGTAAAGTTGTTCGGCCTATGGCACCAGGGGGCCTTCTCTGATCCGACCGCTGCAGCTCACCCATTCAGTGCTGCAAGGGGCAGGGCTGCCAGCATTTCACAGCCGATCCACTGCCGATTGTCAGCAGAAACAACCAGCGTCCTCGCCTCACCACCAGCGCAGCCCGCCATGAGTTCAGGCAGACACACACGGCCACGGCCCTGTCCACCGCCCACCTCCGGTAGTGCGCGCAGGGGTTGTGTGCCACTCCTCCGTTGCGGTCGCCTCCGCAGCACTTGCCACAGTGACACCCTACACCGGTGGCAGCAGCTGGAAACCTCCACAGCAGCACCTACGGCACTCGGGGCAGTGTGTACCAGGGCACATTGCTCTTCACTCAGCTCTGCAACTAGCTGACCACCTCCATTGTTTTGCTGGTAAGGCCAACGCCGTATCCCAGGCCCGTGTAGTTTCTCTACCCTATGGGCTAAGCTTTATGTCTGATGTGAATGATATGTTGTAGCAGCGGCCACATCCCGTTATGGGTGTGCGCAGCAGCTGGTCTGCCTGTATGTGACTGACTCTGTCCAGTGCTACCAGCCCCTTCAGCGGTCCCTATCATTTAGGAAACAGAAACATGGGCATAGGTAGGCTTATAAACCGATGTAGACACACGGCAATTGATGGCAGAGCATTGCTCTCAATACGTGTCTACTGGAGTGACTATCCCAGCCCTTGTGGTTTGCAAGAGGCAGATACCTTTGGGTAGGCCGCGCACATGTCCAGTGCTGTGCCGTTGCGCTGTGCCTGGTCGCCGTGGCCCTCTGCAGCCCTGCGCCTGTCGTGACCCTCTGCAGCCCTGTGTCTGGTTGCCACGGGCCTCTGCAGCAATCGTTTGTTTCAAGGACCACTCATCAGCGAAACCGCAGGAGCCTGACGCACTTCTCCTTCCCCACACTGGGACAGCGCCCACAGCGACTCTCCCTATGGTTACACACAGTTCCCGGCTCACTACTGCATCTGCAAGGCTCCTTCCGCGACCGGCTCCACAGGCTCAAACTGATGCCGCCCTTGCCTCTGCACCCATGGCATTTCGGCTCTCTTAGGTTTTGAATCATTAGTCACCAACTTCTGGGCCTAGTCGCGGGGATGGCTGAGCAGGAGTGCCTGTGATAGCTATGCTCCGGGCAGGGCCACTGGAAAGATACAATTCTGCGGCCACTGTGGTTTCCTCTTGAGTATGGATTTGTTGCTTTTGCCACATAGTCCATCTCTGTATATTTTTCTCTTGAAATCACAAAAAATCGTTTCTACCTCAAAAGGATCCAAAGTTACTAAAACCGCTACCATGCATGTTGCCGCGGATTGACTAGCCCGTTGTTGCACAGAGGAAGGCCAGCTTTCAGGTACAAATTGCTGAATCTAGATGTTAAACTAATAATCCTGCCGCATACACCTCTCCCTGCCGCCTAATTACTTTGCCCTTAGTAAAAGAGTTTCTTAAAAGATGCCCTATAATCCATGCCCCTGAACAAAGCGCTGTGAAAAGAAAGGGCAGAACGGTAGGGTTCTGTCACCAAGGAAATGAAGTTGTCATCTAAACACCTTGCCACTTTGTGCATAGGCCCACTTGCCACCACCGCTACTAATAGCTTTGTGCACAGTTAGCACATGTTCGTGCCTTGCGCTTTATAAATCACTTGACTTGCCACCTTGCACATATAGATGCTGATGTGAAACTGTTCTTGCCTCTTAATACCAGGCGCAAACATTACCCATCTCAATGCTACTCATTCTAGGGACAACAGTAGGATGAAAGGCTATGTTATCTTTTCCAGGGTCTGAACCAGTAACTTGTATGTTACCCATTGAGCTCAGCAGCAGGCACACAGCCCCCTAAGTTGTCTTGTCGCTTCCTTCCCACCTTAACAGAAGGTGCACTTTGAGAACCCCACGATTAAACCCACAAAAGTTAAGACAACTAGTATTTACCAAATAGTACAACAATCCCACTATGGAACCAGCAGGTAAAGATTTCACACCCTGTGGAGCTGTACTTTATGTGGACATTAAATGACCAACTGTTCATTACGTTTATTAATGGTGCCATAAAACATGCATCTAAATTATTGTGGTGTTTTTAATTATGTCTGCTTTTCTGATTTGAGATAGATTCTAACAAAATTGTAATTGTATTTATATAGCTCTTACTACCCCCAGATGAGGCGTCAATGCGCTGAAATGTTAATTACATTTGCAGTTCAATACATACATATACCAATATTCATGCAGAAACCTCACACTGCCCAATTTTACAAGATATAATATCAGTTTCAGAAAGCGTTTAATGACAAAAATACCATACGACTAAAAATGGCTGTATCAAACAACTGTACATCTGAGGTCATGAAAACCAAAGTGATTTGTGGAGCTCAAAATAGAAGCCTCAAATTCTCTAAAACAAGACCACAGTTCTCAGTTCTGCACTTTGTGACCTTGTCGTATTGTTTCCTAAAATCAAATGACACTTCCCCATGGATAGCAAAACATAGCATAGCATACCGCATCACTCAGCACCACCGCAGCACCACTCAGGGGCACCACAACATCACATGCGCTACAACAGCATCACTGAACGCCACAGCATCACTCGTTCGCCATCACATCATCAATCAGTGCCACCTCAGCATAATCTGTGCAACCATTCAATAACAACTGGTTCAAATATGCTCTCTCAATGTTTCAAGCTTTATTACAAATGTAAAAAAAAGATGTTAATATTTCACTTCTGTTCTTGGATTTTCGTCACAATAAAATACAATGAACATAATCTTCACAAAAGTTATTTACAAAAGTTTACGCTATTGCCATTATAAATTACAATAACTTTTATTTAAGTATTCATTAAAAAACAATTAAAAGCCATTGTTATTTGTAATATCAATACATGTAAGTCAGGTAAATACAACACATATTGCATTACAAATGCTGTAGATGTCACATTTGCGAAAGTTATAACTATTGGGATTGTAAATGACAAAGCTATTAATTTCGCTATTTTCATAAACAAAACAAATAAAAATGTGTCATTTACAATACCAATAGCTCAAACTTTCCTAATGCGAGACCTATTGCATTGCAAATGCTTGTTTTTTATTTCTTTCTTCTTTTGGACATTGTGCACAGCATCTAGCATACGCTGGGCAGCCTTACCAAAAGCCATTCCCAAAGAAATACCTTCCCAAAGGAGAGCTCTATTGACTTTGACATTGCTTGTTGTTATAGGTGTAGTCTTAAAAATAAAAACATTTTCCAAAGAGCCAATATTGAAAGTCTAGGCTGTTCTTGAGGTTTACAACTCTATTTCACAGGATAATATATTTTGTGACACTCTTTGAAATTCCGTCCTATGACATACATTTGTGAATAGACAACAGCAGCTCCTCTGCCTTTCCAATTGAAATAGCTACATGCATTTGTCTTTACACGTCAGAAGCTGGACAGGTATATGATGTACACTAACGCAAGTGGGCACCTTGCACTAGTCCAGACAACCATTATGGTGATTTAAGAGGTCTTAGACACCTCAGAAAGCTCTCTAAGTGGTAGCTGTGGAGAGCAGCTTTAGGTTTAGTCTTGAAGGAGTGTAAAGCAGCTTGTTTTACCAGAATGCAATCTTATAGTATAGATTAAGTGAAAAAGAACCACATAAAGAATTTATACAAAATATGTATTTATTATAGAATACTCTCTAGTAGGTTCCAATATCTCCTACACGGAGATAAACACAATGCACAGTCAAGGAACCATCCAAGGTGAGAAGATAGACCCCCCAAGGAGAGCGTTTGCAGTGTGGAAACACGACCATGTCCTCTGTACAACTCTATGTGCAAGTCACAGTTGGATTTTTAAAAGATTTAGGACCCTTCTCATCAGACCATGAAGAAACTCCTTGGAAGATAGAAGGTTGGAGAGCCACCACACCCGTTGATACCCGAGACCCATGTTACCCTCACCAGGGAAGGTGGGTGCATACATGTAAAGTGGTGTCTGAAACGGCTGTCGAACCCAAAGGGAGACTTCAGGAAAGTGCAGCTGCTGAAGAGGAGACAGTGTCCCTGGGAATCTAAACATGGATTCTTGAAGAGGGATACCTGAAACCAGAGGGGACAGAGTCTATGACATTCAGGAGTGACCAGGAGACTTGCAAGGCGAATGCTCTCCGATGTCGGGTGGTTCAGGGAGATGACTATGATCTTGACTCATATCAAAACAAAAAGTTGAAGAGTAGAGGTAGGCAAAGTGGGGACCGGTCCTCCACGGCACTGTACAGATAATCAAGAAAGGTCCCCTCCGTTAGGAAGAGGGGAAAAGGGGTATACTTGCCTCCCACATTCAGACATTGGAGATTCTGGATGCGGTTCTCTTTACCACAGAATGGAAATACCAGACACCACGAAGCCTGGTGATGGAATGTTGCCATCTGGCTCTGACGGAGAACTTTTTCACATTTGAGGACCAACTCTTTCTTACAAAAGCACGGAACCAGTATGGGCCGCGCTTTTGCTCCAAGTGTGGAGGGTCTGTACGTCCATGTAGATAACCTGAAGCACACTGATTCTATTTATAGAGTCCATGTTTATTTCTCATGGACATTTGGCGTGCTCACTCGTAATGTGCTCCATCTCAAATGTATTAGTGAAATCATCGGGAAGTTGTGGCACGCGGTTTGCGAGCCACGAACGAGTTGCACATCCTTATAAACCACTTGTATTCCAATTAATACACGTAATCAGTAGTAATTCAAATGTTCAATCCTTTTTATTTCCAAACATTTATCATTGCTTGTCTGTCACGTCAAAGGTACGAGATTCCATCATTTTCTGCATATTTATTGCTCAAGAATTGCCCATCCAGGCCTATTCGCAGGCATATGAAGAAACTCGATTCCTCCAAGCCATCATATTATAATTCACCCAATGCATTTCGGTCTAGTGCGAACTTCGTTAGGAGTATCTGCGATATTTAAAAATATATATGTCAACTAAACATGGTTAACATGAAACAACAATAAATAACAGACAAATCTTTCCATCCCTTGACCCTTAAAGTAAGGTAAGTAAAGTACGTCCACCACCTTGAGCAACAAAAGATCCTGTCACCGAACAACACCTGTAGGAACAACATAGGGCTCTGGAAGAGGTATATAGATGACGTTTTCGTCATCTGGAATAGAAACGAGAACACAGCAGAGTTATTCATCAGATGGCTCAACTAACAGAATCAATATTTAAGATTTACTCATACAATTTCCAGAACCACAATGGTTTTCTTGGACCTGAATGTGTCTGTCAATGGAGCAGGTCTAAAGACAACGACGCATTTCAAGGCCACAGCAAAGAATTGCCTTTTTAGCTTTGACAGCCACCACTGAGACATCTGAGGGAGAATCTTCCGTTAAGGCAGTTCCTACGTTTACGGAGGAACTGCTCTGAGGGGAAAGACTTAAAGATACAAGCAACTGACCTCAGCTCCAAGTTAAAAGCACGTAACTATCCTGACAGAATAGTATCAAGAGCTATGAAAAGAGCCAGAAACAAAGACAGACAAGCTCTTCGGAATCATACTATTAAAGAGCCAGACACAACACGTCCAATATGCATTACCACATACAACAGCGCCTCAAACACTGTCACCAAAATAATAAAAACTGGCGAATTCTGAGTGGATGTGCAGTAACTCTACCCAAACCAAAGTTCTCACACAAAAGGAACCGTAACTTAAAGGACATGTTGGTCCACAAACGGCCACGCCAACCCCGTGACAAGACACCTAACAAAGGTTTTTCGACACCCATCAGTGGCCATCATCCTTGTGGCAACTGCAGCGTGTGCCACATTATACAAACCAGTAAAAAGATCACATTTAATGATGGCACTACTTGGGAACAACCGAAGTTTACTGTGAGTCAAAGAACGTCATATACATGATCACATGCCCATGCAATCTCTATTACGTGGGAATGACATGAAGGAGAATAAGAACATATATATGCGAACATCGGAGCAACCGGAGATGCCAACGCTTTACAACTAAAATGACCTCATTTTTTGGAACAGAAACCCACTCTGAAGGATTTGAGATGGAGTGTGATCGAAGTGATTAACAACGTTTTTGGTCTTCACGAAAAAGAGCAGAGATGGGTTTATAGACTTAGATCAAATGAAAATGGACTGAATGAAAATATACTTTGGGGTCAGTTTACCTAAGTATATGACTCAAGTAGCCCTTAGTATTATTAATTTATCACCTTTTCCAGTTTAGGGTAGCAAACTGCATAGCGGCGACTTTATAGAGAGGAGTATGTACTACACCACAGACGTGGACACCCGTCCAGATACCCTGACAACAAACTCAAATGTGGTGCCTTTTGAATATAATGAGTTTGATACCATGAGCACTTACGGTATTATGTATGTCTTCTGAAACCACCTTGATTCAACAATAGAAGAGATATAGGGTCTACATTTCTCTTTCTCTTAACATTAGATCCCAGCAATGAGGGTACAGTCCAGCCAGCCACACTAAGAACCCCGACTGTGTACTCACAGTTTATTACACCAAGGTTTTATGAAAACCATTCTAGTAATAAATCAACCGTAGATTGTCAGCTCTTAGCATACACGAATAAAAAGCAACAAAGACACTTTGGTGTATTTTTGTCCACCTTGTTTCCTGTGTTAATAAAGTTTCATAACTTTTTTTATGGACCTCGTTGGCAAGTTTTTTTGCGTCATGTTAATGTAGATGAATTTGCCTTTTTTCCAACATATCATCACATAGCACACACATATGGACAGCCAAGCGGGGACACAGTGGTGTGATCCTGTGTCCGCCACGTATGTCAATAGAGTATCTTTACCCCAATTTGTTTTTATTGTTTTGAAAAAAGGATTCAATTTTCCAAATGTAATTAGTTTTCCTGTATCTGACATTGTACCTTGTAAAAACTCTTAATATCCTTTTGTGCGCTGAAATTATTTAGCACTTTATTCTGACCCGGAAACAAAACCAAGAATCGTAGATCATGGTCTAGTCTTTTCTTCCATTGGGAAGCGAGCGTAACGCACACGTGTTTAAATAGCTACTCCGCTTGCGGCACCAGTAATATCGGAGCCTCGAGCCAGTGCAGACAGGTCTACGGAGAGGGTGTAACCTTGACGGAGCAAGTAAGGGCGTCTTGTCCTGCTCAGGCCATGTTTTGCAGCAGCTATATACTGCTTTCTTGATCTTAATCTTGTGGATTTCTCGGTTTGACTACAGGCGTCACTCTTTGAATGACTCGTGGGGCCAAATGATGATCGCATTTGCAGTATGTAATTATCCTAAGCACAACAATGCCAGTGACTTTATGTTATATGTTTAATGTATGTACTGTCTTGTGAGTCTTATTTTCACAGATTCATGCACACCAGTAGGCATGGTTCGAAAAATATACTTTACCACCACAACCACAGAATTATTACAGCTTAATAAATAAAATATGGACCTTATGGTCATGTATTTTATAATCTCTTTCTTCTTTATATCCTTGCAGGTCTTTTTTTTTTTTTTTAAAACCTTTATTTATAAAATGCACAGTACACAGCGTCTTCCTACAACCCCTTTGGGCCGGCCGCTATGACAATCGGTCAAAGAGTACAACACATTATACTGCGGAGAAGGCCGCATCATGCTTCATCATGGTGTAGTGCATAAAACAACAATTAGAGGATACTGAGGGTTCAATTTTGTCGAAGTTGAACAAACAACAAAAACAAACACATGTTAGAGCAATGACAAGTTCACAGGAGGGGAGGAAAGGCGGGAAACAATATATAAGAATGGAGGCAAGTCCACTAAGGGAGGGGAACGATGAAAGTGGGTTAAGAATGGAAGCCAATGAAAGGAACGTCGACTATGGGGAGGAGGGAAAGGCGTCGGCGTAATCAAGTGGTGGGGTACAAATGTCACCCCGGTATTCATTCCATTGCGCCCAGATTCTATTCCACTCCCTAGGACGACCCCGAGCCTCATACACCGTCTTCTCCCGAAACATGCACCAATCCATGTTATCTTTCCAGGCACTGAGTCCAGGCGGCCTGTGGGAGCCCCAGAGCTGCGCTATGTCCCTTTTGGCAACCATGTTGCCCAGGGTGATCCAGAAAGTCTGAGCGACCGTACAATCCATAGGCTCCCACACGTTAAGCAGGCAGCGCCTCGCCTCTGGAAGAAGGGGGACCCCAGTAACACGTCCCATCACATTGTGGATCCTAGACCAGAAAGCAGAAACAACCAGGCATTCCCACAAAACATGAAGAAAAGTACCATTCATACCACAGCCACGCCTACACAATCCATCCACCGCGAGCCCCATTCGTACCAGACGCATACCAGTCACATAGACGCGATGGAGGATCTTTAGTTGCACAAAACGGAGCCGAGCCGGAATAGCCACCTCCTTAGGGGAAGAAATAGCCGTTTGCCAGTCTTCGTCATACAGTTCGAGCCCATCCGCCACCCAGGAGGCCCGAAGCTTCTCCAGAAGGTCAGCCCTATTGTTAATAAGTTTTTTATATATTAAGGAAATCGTACTGTCCAGGACATGGCCGTCAAGAATACGATCTTCCAACGGAGACGACTGGGGGATGTCAGTCTCGGGGGGAAAGGCAGAGAATAGGGGCATGCCGCACCTGAAGATAACGAAAATACTCCTTATCATCCAATTGATATTCTACCTTTAGGGCCTCAAAGGATTTCACTGTTCCCTTGGCCCAAAGATCCTCCACCTTGCTAATCCCAATCATATCCCATCTATCAATCCCTTTCGTCCGCCACAGGTTACCCAGCCGTTCAGAATCATACAGCGGGGTCATACGCGTCAATCTACCGCCCCAGCCTGTAGCCACATTCGCATCCTTCCAGGCACGCACAGCACATTTCGTGGGACCAGTCAAGAGATGGAGTGGTGACTTCGAGTATACAGCTCTATTAAAGTTACCACCCGGCAGCAGGAATTTATCCAGAGCGAAAGCGGGAGCGGGTCCCGGGCAGTACGTCACATGGTTAATTGCACTCAGTTGTGAGGCCCAGTAATATCGTTTGATGTCTGGCAGAGCAATACCGCCATCATACCAGGGAAGCGTAAGTTTTGACAGGGCGATACGGGCTCGTCCGTCCCAAATCAATTGCCTCTGTAGGCCTTCAACCTCACGGAAATAGCGAGCGGGGACAGGATCGAAAAAGTTCTGCAAGGCATATAGGAACCTGGGAAGCGACATCATTTTAAAAAGTGCCGCTCGACCCAATGGAGACAAGGGCAATTCACGCCACCGCCGCACATCTTGCATGAGGCGACGAAAGGGAGCGTAGAGATTACGATCGTATCGCACCGAGGGGTCCATGGAAATAAAAATCCCCAAATATTTAAAACCATCCTCTGCCACCTGGATAGGAAACCTACGAGGCAGTGGAGGCAATACCCCCGCTATAACATAGACACATGACTTGGTCCAGTTGATAACAAGCCCGGAGTTCTTACCAAAGGAGGTGAGAACATCAAATAGCACGTTTAAAGACTTCTGGGGTGAGGTGAAATAGAGAAGGATATCGTCCGCGTAAAGCGAGACGCGATCCTCCAGATCCGGTGCCCACCGGATCCCTTTAATCGAGGGCTCCCATCGAAGCCACGCTGCTAGAGGTTCCAATGCCAATGCAAAAAGAAGTGGGGAGAGCGGGCACCCCTGACGGGTGCCACGTCCCAATGGAAACGAATCAGAGCTTCTGCCGTTCACCACGACTTGGGCTAACGGTTGTTCATATAGGAGCCGCACCCATGCAATGAAACTAGGGCCAAACCCGAACTTGGAAAGGGCTGCCCACAAATATGGCCACTCTATGGTGTCGAAGGCCATTGTAGCATCCAGGGAGGCCACCACTGCAGGCTCAGCGAGAGATCCAGCTCTCGCTAGAACGCTGTGGAGTCTACGAAGATTAAGAGCTGTGTTTCGATGGGGGATGAAACCGGACTGATCCGGATGGATCAAGTCGCAGATTACAGACAACAGACGATTTGCCAGGACTTTGGCCAGAATTTTAGGCTCGGCATTGAGCAATGAGATGGGGCGATAAGAGGTGCAACGGTCACGAGGCTTGCCATCCTTATAAATGACCACTATGGTAGCCAAGAGCTGTTCAGACGGAAGGACGCCCGCCTCAAATGCATCCAGAAACATAGTGCGCAAATGGGCAGCCATTTTATCCGGTCGGAGTTTGTAGAGCTCGATAGGCAAACCATTGGGTCCCATCGCTTTGCCCGATCGCAAGGACCTAATGGCAAGAGCGATCTCATCCATTGTAATAGGAGCCTCCAGAGCCAATCTATCCTCCTCTGAGACACAGGGTAGTGCAATGTCGCGCAAAAGTAAACGGGAGTCGGCCTCATCACAGTCACTCACTGAACTGTACACCATTCGAAAATGATCCACGAAACATTCAACAATCTCCCCGGGATCAGTCACACATTCACCAGTCTCACGGGTGAGAACGGGCACCACGCGGTTTATTCTTTCAGCCTTGTCCAGCCACGCCAGGAGTTTGCTAGCCTTGTCACCCACATCATACAAACGGCCCAGCTGATTCATACGCATCACCTTAGCAGCATCAGTCACAAGGGCTCTATAATCTGCCTGTTTCAGTTCTAAGGAGTGTAAAAGTGCAGGCGTATCATCTCCACCCAACTCACTCTCGAGCGTAGTTATTTCGGTCTCAAGGGCCAACACTGCCTCCCTCCTAGCCTTCCTATCAGCTGCAATAAGGGACAGCGCGGAACCCCGTATAACAGTTTTAAAGGCCTCCCACAAAACCGTAGGGGAAGCAACCGAACCCACATTCTCATCAAAGTAACAATCGATCGCCTTAACCAAATCCGAGCGGAGCTGATGGTTCCTAAAGTGCCAGGGTGGAACAGGGGGAACTCTGCTTCCGGAAAGACCTCCCACTGAAACCTCGAGTAGCATGGGAGAGTGGTCAGAAATACCCCTGGGGAGATGACGGATTTCACGCACCAAGGATAAGTTAGCCGTTAGCATAAAGAAATAATCAATCCTTGAGAGGCTGCCATGAGCACCAGAGTGAAAAGTGTACTGAGTTTGTGAGGGGTGTAGCAGCCGCCAAACATCTACCAACCCAAAGGTTTCCGTCAAGTCAGTCAGCCACATCTGTGACAATGGCAGAACTCTAGGGGGCAGCCGGTCACACTCGCCCGACATTACCGAATTGAAATCCCCACCAATGATCAGGAGTCCATCTGGAAGCCCTAGAAGAGTCCTACCAAGGTCAGCATAAGTGGTAGCCTGCAGTCCCGGGGGAACATAAACAGCAACAATTACAATCAGCTTCCCCTCCCATCTTCCCGAGACAGCAGCATAGCGACCCCGATCGTCGAGGGTGACATCGTCTATTTCAAGGGCTAAGGAGGATTTCACCATTATACCAACCCCTCGGGAACCGGATGTAAAACCAGCGTGAGCAACAAGTCGATAACCTCGGCGGTCAAGAGCTTTACAGGCATTGCCAATCAAATGGGTTTCTTGGAGTAAAACAACATCGGGGGAATGACGTCTTATAAATTGCAACACAATACCACGTTTGATCCTGTCTCCCAAACCATTAACGTTCCAGGATAGAACTTTCACGTCACCCCCCCCCCATCCCAGAAAGAGTCCCAAACCACCCCCTCCCGGAACCACAGAGCAAGGATGCATACAAGCGATACAGTACCATGTGAAAAAGAGAACATAGAACACATAACATAACCGAGTCCCCACCCCCAAACCAAGAACCCGTTACAACACCCCCCACCCTGCACCCCTGCTGACTAAGAAGCCACCCCAAACTGCAGTGTGCCTGTCGCCCCATCTGAATCTACACAAAGAACCCCTGAGGAGGAAGGGAGAAACTACCTAATCCGCACCACCCCGGGCCTAAAGGTGAAAGCATATAATATAAGATACTCTGCAAAAGTTAAAGTCCAAAATCGGACCTCAGGACACAAAGTCATTCTTGCGCCGTTGCGCCTCCGTCCGCGCCTCCGGGGCCTCCGCTCTCGGCATCATCCTTTGGCAACGAGTCCAGCCAGTCACTGGCACTGTCCGGTTGATCGAAGAAGAAAGCACGTTCTCTGTATTCGATACGTAGGCGAGCTGGGAACAGCATCGCATATTTAAGTCCCAAATCTCTTAGGCGACGTTTCACTCCCAGGAATCCGGATCGTTGCCGCTGTACTTGAGGAGTAAAGTCAGGGTAGATGGAGATGGAGCTGTTCTCGAACTTCAGCGGGCCGTGCTTGCGAGAGGCCTGAAGAATGGCGTCTCTGTCCCGAAAGTGAAACAGCCTAGCAATAATAGGCCTCGGGGGTCCCCCCGGCTTAACCTGTCCACCCGGGAAACGGTATGCACGCTCGACCGCAAAAAACTTACTGAGGCCTGCGGGAGCAAGTTTAGCAACAATTAATTCCTCGACCAGCAGATCGAGGCAGCACCACTGTCTTCCTGCACCCTGACAAGGCGGATGTTGTTTCGTCGGGCCCTGTTATCGTACTCCTACATACGTCTGGTCAGCAGGTCCTGCGACGACCGCAGATTCCCAATCTCAGACTGCGCTTCCGCCATATCCGTCACCAGACTGGTAGCTTTAAGGTCCAATGCCTAGACCCTCTCGTTAGTCTTAGCTAAGTCGGCTCGAATAAGGGTAACATCGATCGCCACCGTGTCTATCTTGGACACGATGGCCTCCTATTGCTGACCCATATCAGCCTTGAGTCCTGCAATGGCGGCCAGCAGGTCTTGAAGTGACACCTCCGATGAGGCTGTCATGTCCGCCCTGGGGTCCTCTAAACAGCGGCTGGCAGCACTGGGGGATCCTCTCGGCTGAGTATAGAGATCAATCACATTAGACTGGACCGATCCCCCACGATTGGTGACTTTCCTGCGCTTCTCCAGCTCGGGTTTTGTCGCCATGTTGAAATCAGCACCCCGTTGAGTCCTCCCGGGTGCGATAGAATGGCAGGGACCTTCCGGACTTCGAAAGTCGCAGCTTCACAAAAATCACAGACCACTGAGCCGGCGCTGTGGTGAAGGCCTGCAGCTGGTTAGACCACCAAAACCAGGAGTGCAGATTAGGTCATAGGCAGTTAGTTCAAGGATGGAAGAGAAACCGAAAGTGAAAGTGACACACCATCGGTTGAGCAGATATCAGGCAGCCGTTGCATTACTGCTCGGCCATCAAAGCAGCGGAGTCCCCGGTCCCGCCCGGGGCTAGGCCGGAAAGCTTAAGACAACGTAAATATGGTTCCCGAAGTCCGATCTCGGCCCCAAAAAGTACAGCAGCATCAGCAAGAGTAGCACTTCAAAAGCCCATCAAAGTGACCAGGATAGCAGAAGGATAGATCAATAAGGGCGGCGCGGGTCTCGGGAGCTCTCTGCTCACGCGACCATCTTGGATGCCCGCGTAGCTCCTCCCTCCTTGCAAGTCTTTTTGATAGTTAATACAGACTAATTAGGTGCTGTATATTTATTTTGTATCTTCATTATCACTGTGTTTATTGTGACACCTGGAGTGGGAACCTCATTTCTCCTTTCTAGATCCTGACGAAATACCTTGGGGAAGGGCATGAAACTAGTTGACCATAAAGGGAAACAATAGGTATTCATGCCGAAGGTTTTCCTACACGTCCCCAGATGTTAGAATACCATTTTATGGGTAGGAAATAAAATTGTTTTTGGACCTACTTATCTGGTATTTTTAAACCTTTCCTTTTCTTTGCTAAACCCACTCCCTTCTTAATTAACATAGGTTGTTAGGTGTATAGGAACACCCCTGTATTTTACAATTAAGTGCTCCTGCGCATCAATTGTTAGTGGCAGGCCCCTGTCCGTAGAGGGCAAGGATGGACTCAATTATGAAGCATGCCATCAAGGGGGTCAGTGAGGGTTTTTTTTAAAGAGAAAAAATATTTTTCCTTTCACTGTGAATGAATGAATGACTACGCACTTCTATAGAGCATGGCTACCCGGAGGCATCCCAGCGCATTGGACAACCAAGTCATTTCTCAAAGGCTCAAGGAAACAGAAAGGTCTTTAAAAGTTTTCTGAACCTCACTTGGCTAACTTCAAGTCGGATGGTGTCGGGAAGCTGGTTCCAAAAATTCGCAGCCTGTATGAAAAACGTCTGCCTCCCATACGGGTCCTTTTGACCCTAGGGACCTACAATAGTTTCTTATTGCTGGATCTTAGGGTCCGCGAGGTCTGATGGAGTTGGAACATGGGTTGGATCAGGGGAGGTCCGGAGTCTATCATCGCCTTATGCACGATAGTCATGGCCTTGAACGATATCCTTTGTTGCACCGGTAACCAATGCAGTTGGCGTAATGCTGGCTTAGCCGAGCTCCTCCGGGGGTATCCAACAGCAGACGAGCCGCACAATTCTGGACTGTCTGCAAGATTTTAATCGTTCCCTGAGGGGCACCCAAATAGATAGCATTAGCGTAATCCAACAGCGATAGGATCAAGGCCTGAACCAGAAGACGCCTAGCATCAAACGGAAGGAGCTAAAGAATCTTGCTTATTGCTTATTAATAATAATAACAATAATACTGATTCTTGTAAAGCGCAAACAGCTACCTCTCGAGGAGGTGTCCCGGCGCTAAAAGAGTACTGCAGCAGGGCAAGATGCATGGTGAATTGCTTAGGTTTTCTGTGAAAAAAGCCAGGTCTTTAGAAGCTTTTTAAAACTAGCTTCTGTCGTGGCAGATTGGATGGCAAAGGGAAGGGTGTTCCAGAGTTTCGCCGTGCCAGCAGAGAAAGACCTGCCCCCAAGTCTAGCTTTCCTAACTCGTGGAACAGCTAGCTGAAGCAGGGAGTTAGATCGTAGGTGTCTCTCTTGATGGTAGCGGGGGAGTCTGAGTTTTAGATAGTTAGGGCAGGTCCCTTTTAGTGCTCTGAACGCCAGGGTGAGAGCTTTGAATTTTATTCTGCTCGCCACTGGAAGCCAATGCAGTTCGTGCAGATGCGGAGAGACATGATGTCTGAAGGGAATGTGCTTTATCAGTCTCGCAGCCGCATTCTGCACGATCTACAGGCGTTGCACCAGATATTTTGGCAGACCAAGGTAAAGGCCATTCGAGTAGTCCAGTCTGGATGTGACTGTCGCATGGACGACCATTTTGCGACACTCAACTGGTAGAAAGGACAGAAATTTCCGAAGGTTTCTAAGTTTATGGAGGCATCCCGTGGTGACCTGTTGTATGTGAGAGGAGAAAGAGAGATTTTCGTCCCATCTTACGCCCAGATTTTTTGCACTGTTCCAGGGGTTGGTGCTGGGCCCATTTCGGGAGGCCACCATAGATCGGGGGAGGGGTGAGTGCTTTTTCCAAAGAATAGTACCTCCGTTTTGCTTGCATTCAGTTTTAATTTGTTAGTATTCATCCAGCTGGCTACATCTCGAAGGCAACCCCTTATTTTACTGAAAGCTGCCTCCAACACCTCCGCATAGGGGAAGACTAATTGCGTATCATCTGCATCCGAAATCGCCTTGACCCCCCATTTGGCAATCAAGGTAAAGAGTGGGGCTAGATAAACATTAAAAAGTAGCGGGCTAAGTGCCGACCCATGGGGACACCACACCAAAGGCGTTTTGGCTTAGAGGAGAAGGTGCCCAGTGCCACTTTCTGAGAGCGGTCTGTGAGATACGAGTGCAGCCAGCTCAATGCCCTATCTTCCAGACCTATGTCCTTCATCCTTAGCAGCAATCTGCCGTGATCCACTGTATCAAATGCGGCAGATAGATCCAGGAGCACCAGCATAGCTGATGCTCCTGAATCTAGGGACCACCTGATCGACTCAGCAACCTCTATAAGAGCCGTCTCGGTGCTGAAGCCGGACCTGAAACCTGACTGTGTTTCATGTAGTGTTCCTTTTTTTCGATAAAGCTGTTGCGTTGACGTTGAATCAGCTTTTCGAGCATTTTAACTGGGGCTGCTAGTAGGGAGATGGGGCGGAGATTACTCAGGTCATCAGGAGCACTATTTGGCTTTTTTTTCAAAGGGAGAAGTGTAGCATGTTTCCAGCAGTCCGGAAACGTGCCGGTCTCGGTGGAAGTGTTCCAGATATGTAGGAGTGGTGCAGCAATTGCATCCAACATCATTTTCCAGAGTTTGGGTAGACAGGGGTCATCAGGAGCCTCGGATTTGCATTTTTGTAATTCTCTCAGTGTCTCATCGAGGGTGATAGGATGAAATTGGGTTAAGGGAGGGGTGGCCAGCTCAGTTTTATCGAGGTCCGCCATAGCTGTAGGCTCGGGGCATGTGAAGTAGTCATAGACCTTGATGATTTGGTTGTGAAAGAAATCAGAGATGTCTTCACAGAGTCTAGCGGACGGGATGATTTCTGTCTCAATAGCCCTAGGTTTAAAAAAGGATTGAACAATTTTAAAAACTTCTTTGCTAGATTGCTCCGCTTGCTGAATAGAGGACACAATGAATGAATTTTTGGCTTTTTTTACGGACTGATGTAGACCATGTAGGGCTTTTTTATAGCAGATTTTTGCTGATTCCGAGTAGTTTACCCGCCAGAGGCGCTCAAGCTTTTTGCATTTGCTTTTTTGCGCCATCAGTTCTGAGGAGAACCAAGGGGCGAAAGGGGATTCTCTGCGTGACGTGGCTACTTTAGCAGGGGCAATAGATTCCACTGTGTAGTCTTATTAAGGCGTAACAGGTGGCTGCCACCTTCCGGGATTGAACCAGAAATTAAGAGTTGGATCAAGCCAGACACCCAAGCTCTTAATTTGTTTCTTGGGGGGAGGGGGCTGGCCAAGGCTACTAGGCCACCAACTATTAACCACAGTTGGTGCGTTGTGCCCCAACATCATGACCTCGGTTTTAGTGCCATTGAGTTTCAGGAAGGACTCATCCATCCAATCGAGTACTTCCATTCGGCATGCAGAGAGATTGTTGCTAGCAGAGCCCTGCCCAGAGAGTGACATTACTAACAGGGTGTCATCGGCATAAGTGACAAGTTGCACCCCCCAGGGAAAAACCACCTCAGCCAATGGCCTCATGTAGATGTTAAACATGGTGGGACTGAGGGGCGATTCCTGGGGGACGCCACACTGCAAGGGCATCTGAGTGGAAACTGCCTCTTCCTCAAAAACAGTAAAAGTTCTGTTGGTGAGGAAGGAAAGAAGCCATTTAAGTGCCACACCGAATACTCCTACGTCACTCAGCCTTTGAATCATGATGGTATGAATCACAGTATACGCTACCCCTGTAGCCACTATTGTGGAAAGTCATGGTATCCAACTAGTGTCATATGCCGATGACACACAGCTGGTCATCTCACTGTCACGGGCACCTGAAGTTGCGGCATCCAGCTTCAGTGCTTGCATGCAGGAGCTTGCTTCCTGGATGTCTAACAACTGCCTGAAGCTGAATGGGTCTGAAACTAAAGTGCTTGTGGTGGGAGGTGGTCCGACTGTGTGCTCCTCGGCATGGTGGCCAGACAGCCTGGGCTCTACTCCAGTGCCTTGTCAACAGGCCAAAAATCTCGGGGTATTATTTGACTCCGATTTGTCATTTGCTCCCCAGGTTAATCGGGTGGTCGGAATGTGCTTCGGTATACTCAAGAGCTTACGTAAGGTCCTGGACCTACTTCCTGTTAGTGCCAGGCAGACCCTTGTGCATGCCTTGGTCACATCCAGGCTCGATTACGCTAACCTTCTATATCTGGGTATAACAGCTAGAAGCCTCAACCGTCTCCAGGTACTTCAAAATGCCACAGCCCGGCTGGTGCTGAGGCTTCCTAGGAGAACGCCCTCTAAAGCTGCTCTGAAGTCCCTTCACTGGCTTCCGATCAGAGAAAGGATTACCTTCAAAGCACCATGCATGTGTCATCGCATCTTTGGAGGCAGGGCGCCCGCCCCCCTAAATAGCCTCATTACCCCCTACAGACCAGAGCGGATGCTTAGATCCTCTGGCACCGGTCTGGCAGTTGTCCCCAAAATTCGTAAAGCTCCCATGGGGGGCAGATCTTTCAGGCTCCTCGCAGCCAAGAATTGGAACCTGCTTCCAACAGAACTTCGCCTCGAACCTTCTGAGGCCAAGTTCCGAAGAGCCCTAAAAACCTACCTCTTCCGCCTAGCACTGCTGTAACCTCTTGATCTGAATACTCCATACTTCGCTCTCAGCGCGGGAACACGCCGGGGCGCGTAACCATGCGCTTTATAAAACTCTATAATAATAATAATAATAACAGTGTCGAAGGCTGCGCTGAGGTCTAATAAAACAATGGCTGCGCAGCTTCCGGAGTCCACGATTTTTCTGGCTTCTTCAACCACTGCGATAAGGGCGGTCTCTGTGCCCTGTTTGTGCCTGAAGTCCGTCTGGGTGGGATGTAAGGAATTATTGTTTTCAAGGAAAGTGGAAAGTATAGCGTTCACATGCTTCTCAGCCAACTTACTAATGCTTGGCAGTAAGGAAATGGGGCGATAGTTTGCCCAGTCCTCAGGGTCCAAACTAGGTTTTTTCAACAGAGCCTTCACTCTGGCCTGCTTCCAAGAGGATGGGACGAGACTCGATGCCATAGAGGAATTAATTACCTCCTGGATGACTGGTGCCACCATCTCTGAAACCCTCTTTAGTATGGTAGGAGGGGCAGCATCGGCGGGGGACCCAGACTTAAGGTTTCCCAGCAGTAGCTCCACCGTCAAGCAGTCAAGTGGATTACACTCCTCGAGCCTGGTCATGCCAGGAGGGGGAGGGCGGAGTGGCCCTGGAGTAGTCTGCTGAAATACAGAGTAAATGTTAGCCACTTTAGTAGCAAAGACGTTTGCTAATTCATCACAACGTTGTTGTGAGCGTGCTGGGTCACTGAGGGGGCAAGGGGGAGTGACTAGTGATTTAAAATTTTTAAAGATTTCCCGCGGGGAGTTGGAGGCTGACGCTATCTTTCCTTGGTAGTAGCTAGACTGGGTTGATTTTATTTTGTTTTTATAGGTCCCCAAAGCGGAACTGTAATTCTCTTTACTGATCTCTGAATAATCTTTCCTCCATTTTCTCTCATGCTGTTTACAGTTTAGTTTGAGAGATTTTAACTCAGGGGTATACCAGGCTTTTTTATTAATGCCACTCCGGTGGCAAAATTCAGTTTTTGGCAAGGTAGCATCAAGTGAGGACTCCAGCCAGTTATTAAAAAGGGCATTCGCCGCTAGGGGGTCGGCGCTGCCGGCTGGCACAGTCTTCTTCAGATTCAAGGTCCATTCCTCTACAGACAACTTGGACCTGCAAGAAGAAAAATGTAACTTTTCCTTTCTTCCTAACGGAGGGGACCATTCTTGATTATCTGTTCGTGACCTTGGCTCTGCAGTTGTGAGGAACAGGCGACCCTGAGGAAGACCAGTACCCGGGTTCGAGCTGGCCACGAAGAATGTCGAGTGCTGACGGGTCGGTGTCTGGCGGGAGCACCAACAAGCCTTGTCAAAGGCAAGCCACGCAGGAATCAAAAAGGAGCAACATCGGGACCACCAATGTGCAGGGGACACACCAAAGGCAGGGGAGCCCAAAAGAAACAGGTGTGACCCTCAAGTGGACCTACAAGGTGGAGGCACTGGAGTCGGAAGAGGAGCACAAAAGATGCAGGCCTTGATGCGGTGTGGCTGAGATTCTGGTTAGTCGAGGTGCTGGAGGTTAGGGCTCCTTGGAGCCCGAAGATCTTCTTGCAAAGAAGTCAACAAGCCTTTGCAACTGTAAGTTGGATGTGGTGGACAGGGGTTCAGTTATTGCAATTCCCAGGAGGGATACTGGCATCACACTTGGTGTGAGGGCAGGGCAGGAAAACCACCACCTGTGTTGCAAAGCCCACGGAGTCCGGAGTAGCTCAGAATTTGCAGACCGGTCGACTTAGTTGTGGTGCCTGCAAACGCAAGGGAGTGACTCCTTCATTCCAAGGGAGATTACTTCAGGTGTCTTTGATGCTTCACAGGCCTTGGAAGGTTCCTGTATGATGCACAGGCACAGACGATGCAACAGACTGGAAGGGAGAGGAAGTCAGACCCAAACGAAGTCCAGAGTGCTGAGACGATAGAAGTGTAGTGGTGTCCGATCTGCATCTTATCCCACTACGAATCTAGGGACCTACACCCAGGTAAGCCCTTAAGTACCCTAGGGAATGGGTTGGGAGTATTCAGGGGACCCTCCAAAGGGGGAGGTTACTCCCATGTCCTTTGTCAAGTTTTGTGCCAGAGCGGGAGCCAACGGCTCCCAGAACTGGTTTGAACTGGACTACGCACAGGGACATCAAGTGTGCCCCTCATGCAGACTTTCGGGCGCTGGCTAGTGCTCCCATATGGTCCCAATACACTAAATCCTGTCTGGGAAGTGGTCACACCTCCCTGTGATAGGATGCCTATTGTTCCCCTTGCTCTGCTCGAGCTTGGCTCAGCAGCAGGAGGGCAGAAATGTGTCTCTGTTCGGCCGCAACCATTTTGTGCTGTCTGAGTCTAGAAGACTGATACCGGGAGCACCGAGAGCCTAACTGAGGGCTCTTCCACTGCTTGGAAGGTCATCGCGTGATAACGAGGTGTCCCTCTATATAGTATATGGCTGCTTCACTGACAACCCACGAGAATGGAGTCCATAGGCTGCAGGAGTGTTTTGCTCATGCAGGGGCACCCTCTCACTTAGAAGCACACACCCTGCCTTTAGGATTGCAAAGGCCTGCTGTAGGGGTGACATTAGTTTTAAGTGCAGTGACTATTAGATATAGTAAACCTATATCTTGAGTAAGCGGAGCAAGCACCAATGTACAAAGGCTGCGATGGCAGGCCTGTAGATCCATTTTCCATGGTCTCTCATTGGTGGAATAATGCATGCTTCCGCCCATGGGAGACCTCTGGGGTACCAATGCCCTGGGTACCTTAGTACCAAATACTAGGGACTGATAAAGGTTCCCCAGTATCCAATCTGAGGGTACTTAAGTACTCAACACAACAATTTAGGGAGAAAGCAGATATACTGTGGTCCTGATTAGCAGGATCCCAGTCAGGCTAGTCAAAATACAGCTTAGCACCAGGCAAAAAGTGGGGGTGACCACAGAAGAAAACAAGTTACTTATCTGTAACTTTGGTTACCCAGTATTGGTAACTTTCAAAGATTCGCATGCTTTTGTATCATTCCCAGTCGTCTGAATGGGAGTCTCGGTAACCAAATAACATAGCAGTAGGTACAAAAGAGAAAGAAAAAGGCATAGGCCTCATTCCCTTTTGTAACTTATCCGCCTCTTTTTGTAAAAGAGACCAAACTACGCATCAGCCAATCAGAAGAGCCTCATCCCATAGAATCCTCCTGAAGGAACCTCAGAGCCTCAGATTTTCGTAGCCGTTGTGTAACAGTCACCATATCTGCTGAAGGCTGAGCTTTACTCGGGGAGGTGGGTGGGCGCATGGGAATCTATGAAAGTTAAACACACAAGATGATGGACGGAATGTTGCACAATGGCAAAACATTCACCCCCAGTCACAGATCTGGGTTTAATCCATTGTTATTTTGCTCACCAAGCCACCCCAATCCGAGACATGGCCATATGCAAATCAGTCTTAATACTGTGCCTCATGGGAACAGTCCAGCCCTAACTGCCAATCCATGTCTTCTCTGCACCAGAATTAAGCATCCTAGGAAAGGTTTCTGCCAATCAGCCATCTTCAGCCAGGATAGCTTGACTCCAGTGGCTTAGTGAGCACGGGACCCACGTCTGGGCATACCCTTCCCACATAGGGTGAACAGCAAAACACACAAGATGATGGATGGAATGTTGCACAATGGCAAAACATTCACCCCCAGTCACAGATCTGGGTTTAATCCATCGTTACTTTGCTCACCAAGCCACCCCAGTACAGACATGGCCATATGCAAATCAGTCTTGGCAATATGCAAATCAGTCTTGACCCTGTGCTCATGGGAACAGTCCAGCCCGAACTGCCAAGCCATGTCTTCTCTGGACCAAAATCAAGCATACTAGGACCGGTTTCTGGCTATCAGCCATCTTCAGCCAGGATAGCTTGACTCCAGTGGCTTAGTGAGCACGGGACCCATGTATACAAATATATATACATATATATATAAATATATATATATATATACACACACACATGTATGTATATATATATATATATATATATATATATATATATATATATATATATATATATATATATATATATATATATATATATATATATATATATATATATATATATATATATATATATATATATATATATATATATATATATATATATATATATATATATATATATATATATATATGAACAAGCGAAATCCCAACCGCTCCTGGTAGCGGTTCGAATGGGCGCAGACCTCCACTCCACAAGAAGAAATACACAATGTTAAATCATCGAGCCATCACGTCAATAAGGTGTCAGCAGTGCATTTTATTTTGCAAAAATGAAAGAGCAAGTGCCCTCCCTGATGCGTTTCGCTCCGCGGACGGAGCTTGGTCACATGACGCGTCAGGAGTAGGCAGTGAAATAAATGGTGATTAAAAGCCCAAGCGCCTAAAGAAACAGGCCGCATGGGTTGTGCAAAGAAGCAAACAAGACATTGAATTAAATGTCGCATCAACCATTGATACATACATACATCAAATACATGAAGAAAAATTAAAGCATAGTGCTCTAATATTATAAAGCAGGCCAAGTGGTAAAAAAGTACAAAATATCAGATGGCAAAACGAGTCCATTGAGATATAAATGAAACCCAACCAAACTCGTCATAAACGCCAGGAAACCCCCACACAAATCCATTCCGTCTTCACATAATAACAACAGAAGGACAATAGCAAAGGAAAACAAATGTCAATTGCTAGTGCAATGTGAGGTTCCTAACATAAATGCATAAAACATTGGCCTAATACACGATTTCTAATCACAGAAATGCTTGAATGCTAAAGTGCAAATTCTAAGATAGACCATAAAATAGAATGTTAAATACATGGAATAAACTAAGCGACAGGACAACCATATGAAAACCTACACCAACTGTTTGCTAAAAAATATATATATGTAAATATATATATATATATATATATATATATATATATATATATATAAATAAATAAGAGACTACTCACATATATACCATTCAGCAAAAATTCCATTATCAAAATCTGAATCAAAATCTCACAATGGAAAAAACTAATGAAATCTATACATGAACATCATAATCAAAAGGAGCACAATTCATTATCAAAGTAAAGGGAAAACTACATTTATTACAAATAATGGTGTAACTCATCAAACGCGTTTAACCCATTGGGGGATCTGGTATCAAGCAAAAGGATAAAGAAAGCTTCTCTTTGGCGAAGAAGTTTCTCACGATCACCACCCCTGCCCGGATTCGCCACAGAGCACAACAAAGTATACTTCAGATCTTTCCGTTTTTTGTCATGCACTGCTTTAAAGTGGCGTGCCACAGGATAATTCATATCTGAATTGACTATGGCCCGGATGTGTTGCCTAATTCGTTGGTGTGCTTGCAACTTGGTACTCCCAATATAGGAAAGAAAACATGTGCAGGTTAGTTGGTAGACTACAAAATCACTGCGACATGTAAGATGTTCCTTGATCGGAATAACTCTGTCATTGAAAGCAGATGTATAATACGTGCCATTGACTGCAAAAGTGCAGGCACGGCACAAAGTGCATCTGTAAAAGCCAGGTTTGTTAAGCCAAGTAGTTTTAAGTTGAAGCTCTGGCTGGGTTCGATCTAGGGAATCTTTCATAGAGGGAGCCCTCCTAAAAGTAATGGCCGGTGTTTTGGCCAAAAATGGACCTAAGATAACATCTGTTAGCACTATAGGCCACTCAGATCTGATGATTTGGCTAAGCTTGGAAATTTGGGAGCAGTAAGTGGTGATGAATCTGGCTGTCCCCGGACTAGTCACATCTGGATTCGTTTTGATTTTAGGAATTAACAATGCCTCACGGGGACGCGCTGATGCTTTATTCAGAGCCCGATCTAACACAGCTCTATTATAGCCCCGTCGAATGAATCTATCCCTAGATTCCAATAGGCACTGTTGGGTGACGTCTGGGCTACTGCAAATGCGCTTAATCCTGATAAACTCACCCAAGGGTATGCTGTTAATGGTGTGAGGGGGGTGGGCACTGCGGCCATGCAAGATGGAAATGCCCGCAGTGCTTTTCCTGTAAAGTTTTGTCTGTATGGTGTTATTATCAATGTAAACCAGGACATCCAGAAATTCAGCAGAAGTAGATGAAATATTAGCAGTGAACTTAAGGTTCCTATTGTTTACATTAATTTCATTGACAAATTCAGCTGCCAGTTCCTGTGATCCCCTCCAGACGATAAAAATATCGTCAATGAATCTCCAATAAGACACAAGGTGGGGAAGCCAACGTGCATGAGTGACCCCTAGAACATGCCTCTCCCACCAGCCAACATGTAAACATGAGTAGCTGGGGGAGAAGCACGAACCCATGGCCAACCCGCGTTCCTGATGGTAAAAATCCTTGTCGAATTGGAAATAATTATTGAAAAGGCAAATGCGGATCATATCTAATAACATGAGATTATGGTCCCTCATGGTAGCCTCTCGGGAATCTAAGAAAAACTGGACAGCTTCCACACCCTGCAGATGGTTGATGCTGGTGTAAAGTGTTTCAATATCCATCACCAGGAAACACAAATCAGGACCCCACGTGATGTTATTAATCTTAACCAAAAAAATCAGTGGTATCCTTAAGAAAAGAAGGGAGAGAAATCATATGGGGCTGTAAGAAAAAATCCACATATTTTGAAATGTTCTCATTCATGCTACCTTGGGCTGAAATAATAGGACGACCTGGGACTGGGACAGTGCACTTGTGAATCTTGGGTAACAAATAAAATAAAGGTGTAATAGGATGCAATACATTTAGAAATTTTGTTTCTTCTTGGGTCAGTAAGCCACGTCTATACCAGGCATTGATGTCTTTCCTGGTTTTCTCGTGGCTATTAAGCATTGCAAATTTAGTAGTCTTTGAATAACAAAGGGGATCACCTAGTTGGCGGGCTGCCTCAGAAACATAGTCAATTTTCGCCCACAATACCGTGTTTCCCCCCTTGTCCGCACTCTTCACTACTACTTGATTGTTACCCTGTATTTTTTTAACCAGTTTGGCATATTGCACATTATTAAAATCACATTGTTTTTTCTTTCCCAGTACCGACCTATTGAGAATCTTCAGTTCTGCAATAACCCTGTCACTAAAGACATCAACAGCGTCTTTAGGCATCAAAGGTAGAAATGTGGATTTGCCCCGAAAAGCCGTGGTTGGTGACTGATTGACAGTGACAACTTGACTGACTGTAGGTTCAGTTTGTGAACTCTCTTCATTAGCTAAGGAAATCAAAGTTTGTAGACCTTTTAAATTCCTCACTTGTAATGACTCCTCATCACTTGATGTCGCTGGCTCAATGGCACGTATATTGGGATTTTCCGGATGTAACAGGAAGTACTTTTGTAATTTAATTTTCCTGATAAATTTAAAAACATCAATGCATGCCTTTATTTGTTCCAATTCCTGCGCATTCTGCCTCGCCCTCCACCACTTTTTGGCAATTCGTTTTCTTTGGCGGCGTTTTTGGCTGCCACTTTGCCTGCTTATATATATTCACTGAAAAAACCATAGGTTATAGACCATATATAGTTAGGAATTAGCATTTACAAAACCTTGAAAATTCACTGAAAAAACCATAGGTTATAGACCATATAAAGTTAGGAATTAGCATTTACAAAACCTTGAAAATTCACTGAAAAAAACATAGGTTATAGACCATATATAGTTAGTAATTAGCATTTACAAAACCTTATTTTACTCACACAAAACCATTGAAATTCGCATATATAGTTAGTTGCACTAACTATATATCGCGCACCCGCAATCCACTGCTGATGATGTCACATATTACATCATACATGACATGGTCAGTGACATCACTGATGACATCACTGATGACAACATCCAGTGACTGTATGTTTCTGTAAAGTTAAAATATGTCTTACATATTGAAGAATGAGTGGATGTATAAGTGTCTGGATGAAGGATTTAGTAGATGCATGACAGACTGTATGAGAGAGTGATTAAATGTGTCTCACTGAGTGCATGGGTTAGTGACTAAACTGTCGTAATTTGTGCATCATTATATCTGTTGTTCTGTAAACTGCTGCATGTGTTGATCAGTAGCTATATGATTAACTATATGGGTTATTGATTGGTTGCCCAAGTATTTGTATGGGAGAGTGAGTGTGTGTGTGTGTGTGTGGGTGGCTGGGAGGTGTGTGACTCTGTGCATAGATGTGTGAGCAGTTGATTCACTAGATGTATGGTTTCAAAAGTGCATGTGGAAACAGCTGTATGGGCGGTTGACTGTGTGCATGAGTGTATTGGTGAGTGAATGGATATCTCAGTGCTACATGTCAAAGTAAGTACATATGTAAAACACAGTACATGTGAGAGTTGACATATATAAATAACTGTGCATAAGAGCCAGTGAATGTGTGAGTGGCTGTATGGATCATTGTAAACTTGTATCAGTGATTGTATAAGAGAGTAAATATGTGTTAGAATAGGTTTGAATAAGTAAGGTGTGTATAACTGTATAGTTGAGGAAATGGAGGTGTGATTGATTCTTTGCATGACTGACTAGGTGTATGAGTAACTCCATGGATGAGTGACAGTCTGCGAGTGTCTGTTTACACTGAGTGTATCTAAGGTTATATTAGAGTCTGAAGAGGTTCATCGTATTATCACATGAATGATGTCATCAGTGATGTTATCAGTGATGTCATTTGAGTTGTCATCAGTGATGTCACTGACCATGTCATGAATGATGTAATATGTGACATCATCAGCAGTGGATTGCGGGTGCGCGATATATAGTTAGTGCAACTAACTATATATGCGAATTTCAATGGTTTTGTGTGAGTAAAATAAGGTTTTGTAAATGCTAATTACTAACTATATATGGTCTATAACCTATGGTTTTTTCAGTGAATTGTCAAGGTTTTGTAAATGCTAATTCCTAACTTTATATGGTCTATAACCTATGGTTTTTTCTGTGAATTTTCAAGGTTTTGTAAATGCTAATTCCTAACTTTATATGGTCTATAACCTATTGTTTTTTCAGTGAATTTCAATGGGTTTTTAATAGCAAATATCAAAAGCTGTAAAATGTATTCTTCTTTTAAAGGAAAAATATATTTTATATGTATTTAATATAATTTTTTATGCATCTGCCAAACCCGGACCTCTTAACCCCTTCGAGGCTAATGACGAGCTGGGCTCGTCATGGCGCTTACCTGCCGTGCGCGGATGACAAGGCCAGCTCGTCATGAATAATGGTAATTTTCATCCTGCAGCACAGGACGGGAAAACGCCTAGCAGCCATGTGGTTAATAGTGCACTGTGGTGGAAATGATTTGGGCACTATGACTGGGGTTGGTCTGGAAATGCTTTTAAAGGACACCTTTCATCAATTGATAACACTTTTTCCCAAACTGCCTTGGTATATTCCAATATATGCCAAAGACAGAAATGGAACTGGTCCAACCAATTTTGTCCACAATTTGAGAAAGCACGGAAACATGTGAATAAATCTGTTTCTGCTTACATGAGAGACTTTAGAATGGGTTCAATATACAACAACAACTTGCGTTACAACATGCAAGACATCTACAGAGGAGATGGTGTGCACTTCTCAGATGAGGAGAATATAATATTCCTCCTGAATTTAAGACTGTGCATTGGAACCTACTTGTAGGTACCTAAATCAGCCACAGAACCCAAAAGCTCTTTTCAGAGCTCCCTACCTCTGATCATTCAAAACGTTTATCTTTTTCTAACTTTTTCACTATTTTTCACCAAAGTACGCTCCCCGGTACGCTTACCGGTGCGCGTACCGGGCGCTACCCACATGAATTATTTTTTATTTTTTTATTTTTTTTGCTTATATGAGCGTCCTAAGCCCCCCTCAGAAAACCTAGAGGGTCAGGAAGTGTCTACCGTGCCCCCTTCTACCCATTCCGAACATTGTTTGCCCTCCATCTTGTGTCTCAATTCTACCGAAACACAAAATGGAGGACTCGCTAAAAAAAGGTGGGAAAATAATTTACAGAAAAAACACTGGAGACACTTTCATCAAATATAGAATAGGCCCTGCAACATAGCAGTCCCTACCATTTACCCAAATTTGGTGGTATTCCATTGAGCCATTTGGGCTGTAGCCCTGTCTAAATATCCTGAGGTAAATTACATGACAAAAACACATATGAAACTGTTTGAATTTTTAACCAATTAAAATGTTACTTACATTTTGTACTTTTATGTGCTGACGTTTGATTGGTTAAGTACATGAATATATATAAAAAATGAGAGGGAAACACAGCCATTTTGACTAACACTACCTAAGGTACATTTGGAAAAGAATTTGACAGAAAACTTCAACTACTTTGAAGATAAGTTGTTAATTTGAAAGGAGAACTATGTTATGCACTTTAAGTTAATTTTGTAAAACGTTTTCAGATAGTTATATACTGTCCCTCTATAAGAGTTAGACATTGAGAAAGGCTTATTTATTTAAATTATTGATTGAGTTAGGCTTCTGTGGTATAATTATGAATTTACTTAGGCTTCATCACAGGCACTTTTTAATAGTTCTACTTCCTGCCTGAAACCATACACTTCCCAAAGATAACTTCACTGTTAAAAACTCACAAGTACCTGTCTGAACTTAAACCCAACAGTGCCCTATCTCTACTGACATTTTTTTTTAATGCAATTTACATCAAGAAAATGGAAGCACAACAAAATGAAAATAATATTTCATTTCAAATTAATATGGAAAACAATCCTAAGGAAGACAAAGAAGAAATAGACTTTTTGGATGACACTGTAGACCAAGACTTAATTAAATGTGTTGAAGAAATTGAATCATGGAATGAAAAGGAGGACATACCAAATGAATTCATGTTGCAAATTATTTTAGATTTTGAAAAATCACAACAATAAATTTAAATTTTAAAAGTTAAAATTGTTTGAGACATTATTCTTTTTTATATGAAAATTATTAAATAGTACCCAAAAAGATATAATATAAAGTGAGACTTAAAATATACTGTGCAACTTTTTTGTGTTACATAGTAAGTTTGCTCATAGTTACTTCCTTTCTCCAACTATATTATCTCCAATGTGTATTTAACATCTCTTTATCATCTCCTGCCTCCATATTGTTTCTGCTTTCCTGACAGACTATGGTATGAATTCCATATACCACAATAACTTCTGAAACAACATGCAAGATTTCTACAAAGGAGATGGTGTATATTAAATTTTAGACTCTGCATTGGTACCTACATGTTGCTACTTAAATAAAAAAAACAACAAAAAAACAACAAAAAGAACAATCAATAAACATACAATATTTGAAAAGACTATCATTCTTTTTTCCCCATAGTACGCTCCCCGGACCGCTTCCCAGTGCGCGTACCGGGCACTACCCCCGCAAAAAAAACGAATTTTTTTTTTTTGCCCCGCGGGGCCCTTTTAAAGCCCCCACATCAAACCTAGGGGGTCAGGGAGGATCTACTCTGCCCCCTTATGGTCATTTCCCCCTTTGTTTTGGCCACCTCTTGTGTCTCGATCCTACCGAGACACAAGATGGCGGCCGCTCCGGACTGTTTATAATGTTTACAGACACCCGAGAGCCAATCAGCTTTCCGCGCGCAAGTCGCGTAGCGCGCCCGGAGCGCTCCAGATATATATATTTTTTTTAACCTAAATTACTCAAAATCCACTAGAGCACATATCTTGAGACCTAGCAAAGGCACATCGGACTACCAGTCCCTACAATTTTGCTAAGTTTCATAGAAATCCATTCAGCCGTTCGAGCTAAAAGTGAGTCCAACCGCCCTATGGAAAACTCAATGTTAAAAACACGTTTTGGGACCCCCCTTTTTTCTCGGCCCCCACTTCACGAAACCCCCCCAAACATTCAGGGGACGCTCAGAAACAAAATGTGCCATTTTCCTGAAAATTTCAACCAATTCCGTCCATCAACGCCAAAGTTATTCAACATAGAATTTGCAGAAATCCCTATTCAAAAAAAATCCTAACTATATATACCTACTGGCGACCGCCAGTAGGTAATATATATACATATATACACACACACACACATACATATACTTTTTTACATATATATACATATATACATCCCAAACAAAGTTATGCCCGTCATGGAGAATACCACACTTCAGGTAAGTTCTTTGCCAAACGTAATTTATTAAAGGATGCAGCAAAGATTTCAGCTGGAACAGCACTAATAAAACATCCAAAGCCTGATGCGTTTTGTGGTTGTACACTTCAGAGGCGTGGACTTGCATTTTCAAAGGCATGGCAATTTCGGCACCTTAAATGTCTTGTTCCCCACCCATAGGGGCGTGGCCACTCCCATGGCCTTCTGGACTCTGGACCTTTTGTTTCTCCAGTGAGCTGGCGTGCCCTTGTGCACTTTTCAAAAATTAGACCCCAGTGGGTTGTGGTGTCCGCATTACATCCTCGCAGCATTTTCACCCTTGAATAACAGGCACCTGCTACCATTAAAGAGTCGTCGTTTGGTGAGTCTCATGGAATGCGAACTGCATCGGAGCAATTTCCACAGCTCAGGCGTGGCCGCTTTAACATCCCAAACAAAGTTGTGCCCATCCAATGTGTAAGAGAAAAAATATTTTTGGGACTGTCTAATTGTACGGAGAGTCTGTTTCTCATGTGTACACATTTGAGGGAGGGGTTTGTGATGTAATGAACAGTATTTAGTCACATGGGGGGTCAAGGCATGTCATGTGATCAAGACGGTTTCCCGGTCGAAACGAGTCATGTCTGCATAAAGGAAATAAAGCACTAAGAAAAATTGAACTTGTCGTTGTGGTCCGTTTCCTGATTTGTTCCCAGAGGTGCTATGCTGTCGGGGATCGTGTTTGCATCTATTTCTTCGGTTGTCTGCTGCAGCCGTCGAACAGACCCCTCCTCACAAGCTGGTTGGCTCGAAGCAGCGGATACCGCTTTGCGGAGAATTGACGAACTCGGAAGGAGTAGAGTGAGCCAGCCCCCCGGAAGTCGTGGGAAAGCTTGCACCAGTGGAAGACGACGCTGACGCGACCTGAAGGGAAGTACTGCGGAGTCGGGAAGGATCGGAGGATTTTCTGGCCCACCGCTGCTTGTCCGAGGTGAGCCACAGCGTCGTTGTTAATCACTGTGCTACTGTTGAGATTAATACCGGGAGAGGAGTCACGGAAGGAAAAAAGGCAACAAAGCGGCTGGATGTGAGAGTAATATATCCAGCAAGCCGTTTTGTTTAAAAGGCATAACCATTCCTGAAAGTATATATTATGCTGTGATGGCGGAAGCAGCAGACGTGCTTCGTGACCGCGAGGCAATTGCGGATGCATTGTTCTCAAATTTACCTGCAATGACCAAAAACAAGGAAGGTGGCAATAAAGAAGCAGATAACAAACAAACGAATGTAAAAACTTTATTGAAAAAATTAGAAAAACTACAAAAAACAGAATTAACCAAATGGTGGGAAAGCAAGTCCCTACAAAAATACAAAGAAGCCGAAAGAGTGCCTAGGGGGTTGAGAGTGTTGATAGCTCCATCTTTTGAAAACCCCAACCCCCTCATGCTACAAGAGTGGGCCACCAATAATCTGGATGCATCAATGAACATGATATGCATTCTCATAAAAAACTCAGAAATAGATAGAGAGGAGGTGGTAAAACAAATCGATGCAATAATTCAAGAATTGGGCATGGCAGAACAGCAAGATTTCATTAAGAAAGAGAAAGAAAATATCAAGAAACGTTTTGAAAAACATGAAACTGTAATTAAGGAGCGGAAGGTTTTTAAATTCGCCAGGGATAAAAAAAAAAAAAGACTATGAAACTGGGAGAATATTCACTTTTTCTAAAAAGTTTGATAATGTAAAAAGAAAAGCTTTGACTCCCAAAACAGCAAGCATGTCAGTTCCGACATTGAATGTTAGTATTTCGACTGACACAGAGGCAAGTTCTATAAATTCATTAGGTAGTAGTGTGGAATCAGATGATGACACTACGATAAATGAAAGAGGTGGATATTCTGCTAGTTTTACCCAGTCTGAAGAATTGGGGTTTATCGTAGAAGATCGGAGACAAACCCTGAGCCCAGGATACCGCTGAAAAACAAAGGTCCAAACGAAACAGGTGCCGCAGTCAAAGGCGGAAACGAAAGAGGCAGTTGGAGAGGGAAAAGAGGGAAAGGAAAAACCCAAGCAGATCAATGAGTATGGACAATCAAGTCAATAACAACACTGTCATTAATCTGAGTGACCTTGACCTTGACACTGCGGAAATCCAACTGTTATCATTAGGTCTTTCTTTTTGCCCAAAATCAGGCTTCAAATGCACGCAATCTAGAATTGATGTTTTTAAGTTTATTCGCAAACTCAAGCTGGTCAAATTCAATAAATTGAGCAAAGCTAATAAAATGGCAACGACTATTCCAGGTGATAACATACCAAGTGTGCAATTTCAGGTATCTGATATCCCCGCCTTAAGAACGGCACATTTGCTGGCAGGATTGACAGAAGAAAATGAAAATGTAAACACCCAACAAGAACTTGGTGGAATGGTTATTATAAGTACAAGCACTGCCATAAGCCCATTTAAACCCCCATCCACGTTTATTCCTGTCATGCCGCGTGATGCTATTGACATTTTTAGTGAAGTTGTCATAGAGGACATGAAAAAACTTGAATAGAGACATTGTCAACAAGAAACAAAATAGAAGTTATAGTGAACAACAATGCACCGAGCTCATGAAGAAAATTAAAGAAAGTTTGAACATCATTGTAAAAAATAAGGACAAAGGGGGAAATATTGTCCTTTGGCCTCGGGTGACTTACATAGAAGAAGCTAGTAGGCACTTAAAAGATGTTTCATGTTATAAAAAGGTTTCTTTTAATGAGTTAAGGACAGTTAAAGAACTAGTGTTCAAGGAGCTTGCTCAGTAGAAAAGAGTGGGTTTAATTAACAAGGAGGAGTATAATTTTTTTAAAACAGATCATCCGATCACTCCCACGTTATATTTTATACCCGAAGTCCACAAACAAATCCATCCGGTATCGGGATGTCCTATTATATCAGCACAGGGAGGCCTATTGGAACCCATGTCTAAGTATGTAGATATTTTTATCAGAGGTTATGTAGAAACCCTCGCATCTTATATTAAAGACACAGGTCATTTCCTTGAAAAGCTCAGCAAAATGACCTGGTGTGATAACTATTGTTTTATTGTCATGAACATATGTTCTTTATATACCAGCATTGATCATGAACAGGGTCTGGAAGCCACTAAACAGTATTCATCTTATCGAGACATTAAATTTCATGAACATGACAAAATGCTGTTGAAAATGATAAATATATGTCTTAAGAATAATTACTTTCTTTTCAATTCGGCAGTCTACCAACAACTCCAGGGTGTGGCAAGAGGGCATGTTTTTTCCCAGTTTTGCAAGCTTGCATGTAAACTGGTGGGAGGAACATGTCATTAGCCACGTCCTGGAGGAAAGATTCCCTGACAACATCGTCACATGGTGGCGTTTCATTGATGATGTCTGTGTGATTTGGCAGGGCTCTGTAGAATCAGCTCAGACATTCATTAACATCATCAATGATAATGATCTTAACCTGAAGTTCACAGTGAATGTTAGCAAGGAAAGGGTTGAGTTTCTAGATGTTGAAATTTATATTTCAAATAACATCATTAATACGAAATTACACAGAAAAGAAACTGCAGAAAACTCTATCCTCCATGCAAGCAGTACCCACCCTAGACACCTAATCAAGAGTAATCCCTACAGGAAATTCTTACGAATCAAGGGAATATGCAGCATTAAAGAGGATTTAGCGATCTATCTTGATGAAGCAGTGCAGAGATTTCTACTAAGAGGTTACAAAATGGTGGATTTGAAGAAATCCTTATCTAAATTGGAGACCCACAAGATGTACAAAATCTGGATGAGAACCTGGTAACAGTCTCAGATGTGCAGGGTGAGGGAGTGGCAATTAAAAAGGCACCTATCAGACTTATTACCACGTATAATTGTCAACATAAGAGGGTTAGACAAATAATTGCCAAAAACTTGCCTATTTTAAAATCTGATATGACCTTGGCTCCAGAAATCGAGAACTCCCCTTACAATACTTACAGAAGAGCTCCATCCATGAGGGATGCTCTCGACAGATCCAGTCCTGAGGCACAGACTAAAACTGACTGGTTGTCCAACAGAAAGGGTTTCTTTAAATGCAGCTCCTGAAGAGCATGTAAATTTGGAATCAACATGAGGGAAGTACAGGATGCTTTCTCTCTAGAATTGTATAAACTTAAAGGATTCTTTAAATGTAAAACAGAATTTGCTGTTTACATTTTAGAATGCACTTGCCAATAGACAGTACTAAATGACCTGTTTTTAAATCTGATTTTACAGCACTTACGTGCTATTGTCAACTCAGACTCCAGTTACCCTGTGGCACGGCATTCTAAATTAGTGCATAATAACAATCTCGAGGATTTAACTTATTTTGTGATTGATGCCGTAGCAAAAGATATAAGAGGGAGATACAGGGAAAAGAAGTTATGTCAACTGGAGAGTCAATACATTATGCAGTTTGACACGAAAATGCGTAATGGATTAAATACGGGGGAAGATCTTTACAATTTTTTATACTTTTTTAAATTATAAATCAGGTAGATCGATTTTTGCTACTATTTCTCAGTCACTTGGATTTGTTGATAAGTTTTGGATAATCTTTTTTCTATGATGGGACAATGAAATATATGCTATTTATTCGTAACCAATTGTATTTAATTTTTGTATTAACAGAATATTAATTTTTGTATTAACACTTTTTTTATCTGTGCAGAGGGTTTTATGTGGGCTTTTAAATCTATTTTTACTGGATTTTTAGCTGGTTTTACTAGGCCCTGGTTTTACTGGTTTTTATCTGGTATCTATGGGTGGGAAGTCTACAGTTTTGCTATTTGCACAAGATATCGAAGTTATTTTGACTATATAATCAACTTGAGTTTGCTTAATGGTTTGCATAATTTGATTGCTATCTGCACTTTATATGCACATGTCACTTTCCAAATAACTGGCACTTTAATGAATTGATACAATAAGGCATGTTCGATGAACCTGATGGACTGAATCATTCGCATTTATCATTTTGTACAAAATAGATATTTAGAATGTACCAGTTACAGGATTAGTTGCATTGCATTTGTTTTAATTTATGTTGGGCAAAACACTACTTTTATGTTTTTTTCTGTTCAAATCATGCCCTCAATGAATTTTTGGAAATGATGATGCATAGTTTGAAATATCATGTAAATGCGAAGGATAAAACATGTATTTCGTAATAGAATATGGGCAGTTGCACTTTATTTTTCCAATGTGTGAGAGAAAAAATATTTTTGGGACTGTCCAATTGTACCGAGAGTCTGTTTCTCATGTCTACACATTTGAGGGAGGAATTTGTGATGTAATGAACAGTATTTAGTCACATGGGGGGTCACGGCATGTCACGTGATCAAGACTGTGTTTCCCGGTCGAAACTAGTCATGGCTGCATGAAGAGAATAAAGCACTAAGAAAAATCGAACTTGCCGTTGTGGTCCGTTTCCCAATTTGTGCCCAGACGTGCTATATTGTCGGGGATCGTGTTTGCATATATATACACACATACACACATATATATATATATCTTTTGACCTCTGTGCCTGCCGATTAAAGAACTTCAACGGTGAAACTGCGGGCTTGTCTGAATTCTGGGGATCGGATTCTCAATTTGCATATATATATATATACATTACCTACTGGCGGTCGCCAGTAGGTAGTTATAGTTAGGATAATTTTCAATGTTAAATCTCAACATTCTATTTTGAATAACTTTGGCGCCGGTTGACGAATCTGCCTGAAATTTTCAGGAAAATGGTCTCATGGCGGTCCGGTCCTTCCCTGAAAGTTTGGGGGGGATTCGTCAAGCGGGGGCCGAGATAAAAGGGGGGTCCCAAAACGCGTTTTCCCCATGTTAATTTCCATAGGGCGGTCGATTTCACTTTTAGCCCGAACGGCTGAATGGATTTCCACCAAACTTGGCAAAATTGTAGGGACTGGTAGCCCGATGTGCCTTTGCTATGTCTCAAGATATGTGCTCCAGTGGATTTTGAGTAATTTAGGTTCAAAAAAATATATATATCTATAGGCGCTCTCCCGTGCGCGCACCCGTGAGCGCTCCCGGCGCGACACGCGACTTGCGCGCAGGAAGCTGATTGGCTCTCAGTTGTCTGTAAACATTCTAAACAGTCCGGAGCGGCCGCCATCTTGTGTCTCGGTAAAATCGAGACACAAGGGGTTTGAAAAAAAAAGGGGCAAATGACCATAAGGGGGAAGAGTAGACCCCCTCTGACCCCCTAGGTTTGATGTAGGGACTAAAATAGGGTCCTGCAGGGCATTAAAATTTTTTTTTCGTTTTGCGCGGGGGAAGCGCATGGTACGCGCACCGGCGAAGCACGGGGAAAATCCAGGATTATATTTATGAAGGCCTTGCGCTGTTAGTTTTGCGCTTCCTGTGCGTCAATTTTTGTGACGCACCAGCGGTGTAAAAAAATGCGCATTGTTATGCAATATTTAAAAAGTGACGCATCTATCTAGATGCGTCACTTTTTAAATATAGTGCAACGAGGTACATTTTATTACACTGCTGGTGTTATGCGTCACTTTTCTGTGCGCACTCCTTATGACATTCCAGATGTGTCATATTTAATGTATGACGAATCATGTTGCAGATACAATATGGCGCAGAGTTTTAAAAAGTGACCCATGTACCTAGATGCGTCACTTTTTAAAAATAGCGTCAGGTATAATGCATGCAGAGGGGGTGTTCTCCCGCAAAAAGCTTTGTAATAGCGACGCAGTGAAATCTTTCAGATTTCACTGCGTCAGTTTTAGGATGCTGTTGCGTCAAAATCTTGTGCCTGCTTTACAGCAGGTGTTAGACTGAGGCAAGACCTTTCATATGCTGCTTTCCCCATTTGAAAGGACACATTACTGGAGTTGCGTCACTTTTGTGACGCACTCCAGCAATGCGTTACTTGGAATGTCATAAGGAGTGCGCACAGAAAAGTGACGCATTGCACCAGTAGTGTAAAAAAATGTGCCGCGTTGCGTTATATTTAAAAAGTGAGGTATCTAGGTAGATGGGTCACTTTTTAAAATCAAGCGCCACATTATATCTGCGTGAGGTATAATGCATGCAGAGGGGGTGTTCTCCCACTAAAAGCTTTGTAATAGCGACGCAGTGAAATGTTTGAGATTTCACTGCGTCACTTTTAGGATGCTGTTGCATCCTTTAAATATAGTGCAACGAGGCACATTTTATTACACTGCTGGTGTGATGCGTCACTTTTCTGTCCACAGTCCTTATGACATTCCAGATGTGTCATATTTAATGTATGACGAATCATGTTGCAAGGAGCTACAGATACGTCAGTATTTCTGACATATGTGTAAACATAAAAGTGATGCGAGGCCGGCGCAAAATTTTGACGCAATAGCATCCTAAAAGTGACGCAGGGAAATCTCATAGATTTCAGTACGTTGTTATTACCAAGCTTTTTGCGCGGGATTGCCCCTCTGCATACAATATACCTGATGCAGATACAATATGGCGCAGAGTTTTAAAAAGTGACCCATGTACCTAGATGCGTCACTTTTTAAAAAATAGTGTCAGGTATAATGCATGCAGAGGGGGTGTTCCTTGCAAAAAGCTTGGTAATAATGACGCAGTGCGTCACTTTTAGGATGCAGTTGCGCCAAAATCTTGCGCCTGCTTCACAGCAAACCTTTCACATGGTGCTTTTTCCATGTGAAAGGACACATTACTGGAGTTGCGTCACTTTTGTGACGCACTCCTGCAATGCGTTACTTTTGTGTTTACAGATATGTCAGAAATACTCCAGTTTATTCACTGTGTCATAACTTTCTTTTCTAACACTCACCTTCTTTCATTCCTCCTACTTCACTTCCTTTCACCTCTCATACCTTTCTGTTCTTTCTTACTCATTCTCCTTTCAATTATCAATGCACTATATTTCACTTACTCTTCATTTTTTAAGATTATAGCTCTTTGATGAGAATTGGAGGTAGTTCTGAAAAGAACTTTTGGTTTTCTTCTTTTAACTGAAGAGGAACAAAAACAGGGAATAGAAACTGCTCAACAGGAGCAAAAAGAAAAGAAAAAAATTAGGGGTGGGAAGGGCAGTGATGGTTCTCTAATGCCCGAACCATGAGCTGGACACTTTGCTCCCCATAGGTGAGGAGTTGATTGCAGTATCTGCATCTGACGAGCCCATGGTTGAATGCAGGTTGGATGTTGGCTACCTGCCCCTGAGATTGGTCTCTTCCAGAAGAAGTTGCTCCTCCTGTTGATGTAGAGGCCCCATCTCTGGGAACCTCCTGTGCCAGAGCCCTGACACTTTCCCGGGCAAAATTCTGGGGGTGCCTCCTCTCCACATGTCGGATCATCGTAAAGTTCCCAAAAGAGTATTTTTTTTGGGGGTTACCCCGTGACAGGACCTGTTTGCAGATCCTGCACTCTACTTTTGGTGCATTCACCTTCTTCTGGCCTTCTGGAAACTTAAAAAATTTCCAAATGAAATGTTCCTTCACCTTTGGGGTAGGAGGCTCTTCATCAATGAAGTCATCTTCACTGCTGGATGGTCTGGCAGCCATGATGAATCCAGGAATATGGAGCAGCAAAAAAGGCAGGTCTTTCAGTCACAAAAGTGAAAGAAGAAGTGAAGGAAATGGGTGGGGATTTCATTCATTGTAAAAAAAAACTGTTAGCAACCAATGAAAAGTGTTATTTGAGGGTCACATGACCCGACGCGTTTACGCTGCGCGCTCCGGAGCACTTCCGGGTGCGTTTACGCAGCGCGATCGTAGGCGCTTCCGGGGCGCAAACGTGGCGCGATCGTAGGCGCTTTTCCGTGCGTTTATGCGCCGCGCACGTATGCGCTTCCGAGGGCACTTACGTTGCGCGCCGAAGTGACGTCATCAATCTTTTATAGAAATGCATAATCATTTTCCATATTAAAAAAAACTAATTTTATTTGTATGGTACGAAATGTTTTGCATTATTATTAACTTTTCATTCATATTTTTTTTTCACGAACGACAGTTGCGCTCTGGGTGCGCTTTCAGATGAGCTCTCGGAGAAGCTTACAGGAGAGCTTAGCTGAAAGCTTCCCGGAGCGCGCACCCAGAGCGCAAAAGAAAAAAATTATAAGAAAAAATGAATACTTAAAAAAAAACAGCAAATTGTAAAAAAAAAAAAGGTTAGAAACTCGATATACAAAGGAATTAGCATTTAAAAAACCTATGAAATTCACTGAAAAAACCATAGGTTTCACACCAGTTATAGTTAGGAATTAGCATTTAAAAAACCTATGAAATTCACTGAAAAAACCATAGGTTTCACACCAGTTATAGTTAGGAATTAGCATTTAAAAAACCTATTAAATTCACTGAAAAAACCATAGGTTTCACACCAGTTATAGTTAGCTGGAAATTTTACTGATATAAAACCATTGAAATTCCCACGTTATAGTTAGTCGGACTCACTATAACTTGCGCGTGCAATGCACTGCTGATGACATCACATATTACATCACTCATGACATGGTCAGTGACATCACTCATGACATCACTGATGACACCATCCTTGTGACACAGTGACAGACCTCCTTTCAGTGTAATGTAACCCATGAAACACATATTCAAAAATAGAAACTAATATTTTCAAAAAAGTGGATATACCCATACCAGTTACAACAACCAATTCAGTAATATCACCATCTAATACACATCCACTCATGTGTATGTATATGGGTTATTAGATATTTTTATTAGTATCAGTATGAGTGTCTATATGGTTTGGTGGGGGTATTACTTAGCACATAGATGCATGAGTGACTGACTCTTTGTTTGTATGTGTTTTGAAGACAACATATGTACAGGACTGTATGGGTGGATGAGTGTCTATATGTGTTTGTTAGTGAGTGAATGACTGTCTCACTAGTGTCTTTATCAGTAACTACATATGTTTTAATCTAGTATATATGAATATTGATGTATATAAGTGAGTATATGTGAGAGTAAGAGATTGTAAGAGTTCCTGTTTAAATAAGTATGTGTTTCTATAAGTGATTGTTTAAGAGAATAAATATGTGTAATTTTAAATAGAAGTAAGGTGGAAGTGTGTGTATAACTCTATATTCAAATAAATGGATGTCCAATAGTTTATTTGCACGTGTGAATATGTGTGTGAGTAACTTTTGGATGAATGTCGGTGTGTAACAGGATGTATAGGTGTATCACTTCATATGATGAGTGAGTATATGTATGAGTGACTATATAGAACTATTGGTGAATGAGTGGATGTGTATATAGATAGTGGAATTACTGAATTGCTTGTTGTAACTGATATAGGTATCTCCATTTTTTAAAAAATTTCAGTTTCTATTTTTGAATATGTGTCTCAAGGGTTACATTATAGTGAAAGGAGGTCTGTCACTATGTCACAAGGATGGTGTCATGAGTGATGTCACTGACCATGTCATGAGTGATGTAATATGTGATGTCATCAGCAGTGCATTGCACGCGCAAGTTATAGTGAGTCCGACTAACTATAACGTGGGAATTTCAATGGTTTTATATCAGTAAAATTTCCAGCTAACTATAACTGGTGTGAAACCTATGGTTTTTTCAGTGAATATATATATATATACACACGTACATATATATACATATACACACATACATATACATACATACATATATATATACATATAACAATGTGTAAGATGGTGTGAGAGTTCCCATCTCACAGTTGCCACCATGTTTTATATGAATTTTCTACACATGTTTTTATTATGGATATTTCTAAATGTGCCCCATTATGCTGCTACCTCGACGCTTTCCGATATATGGAACTATATTTATTCATTTATTTATTTTATTGCGTTTACTTGCATATTATTTTGTCTATGTTTACAACTTGACCATCAATACGACTGCAGTCACTTTAAAAGTCTGTCTTTCCAGCATGCAGTATGTCATGTGATCAAGCTTCTTCCCGAGGCGAAACGCGTCATGGCGGACGCGCTGGCACAAATAAACTAAATCACTTTGCACCAGCAATTTAAGGGTCTGCTTTTCGTCATTTTTTGGATTGGCAGCGAGAGCTCTGTGTGTGACGACTATCTGGATACACATACATATATATATACATATATATACATATATATATATACATATATATACATATAGGAGGAGTTTACTGTCATATATTCATGCGAACAGCCAGTTCGCATTCAAGTGAACCCACGCAGCACAAGAGGTCAGGACATACTGGCAGGCTCGTCCGAGCATTTCTACATTTGGATTGTGGTTATAATCTCGTCCAGAACCCACCACGACGCCCGGAGGACACAGCGGTGAGGAGGTATCCATACTTCCTCTTTGAGTGACCGGGTTCCCTGTGCCAACCCCCTTGAAAGGCTCCAGGCGAAAGGGTTGCAGCGGTAAATGCGGGGGATTCGAGGGGGCACTGGACTGTTGAACTGCCTCACCTCCCAACTTACTTTGACTCTGTGCCTGCTTTTGATGACTACTCCGTCAGTTTCACCCCGCGCAGCTTCTCCTTCCCCGGGATGCACCACATTGCGGCATCATGGGACTTGCAGTCCGTGCTCACAGGACTACACAGGAGAGCCCTAACAGATCAGGGGGCGGAGCAAGGTGTTCATATCTCCATCGAGGCAGGTCTGCCTACGCCACAGCACACAAAGCAGTTGGAGAGGAGTGCAGATGAAGGCAGACACGCCGAAATGCATTCGCTAGGAGGCAATTCTTCAATAGAGTGCTTCTTTGAATTCTCCTCATGGGTCGCTACTCTTTTTTAGGATGAGTTTACTGTCATATACATATATATATACATATATATATATATATGTATATATATATACACATATATATACATACATATATACATATATATATACATATATATATATATATATATATATATATATATATATACACACATACATATATTCACTGAAAAAAACATAGGTTTGACACCAGGTATAGTTAGCTGGAAATTTTACTGACATAAAACCATTGAAATTCCCACATTATAGATAGTTGGACTCACTATAACTTGCGCGCCTGCAATGCACTGCTGATGACGTCACATATTACATCACTCATGACATGGTCAGTGACATCACTCATGACATCACTGATGACACCATCCAGTGAATGTGTGTCTTTCTGAAAAATAAATATGTTTTATATATGTATATGTAAAGGTCGATGGAAGAATAAATGTTTAAATAAGTGTCTTAATGGATTTTTTTTTTTAAATTGATTGGTTATCTGGCTTATTAAGTGTATTTTAGTGAATACATATATTAGCGAGTATTGTTTAAATATTTAAATGTTTGTATCAGTGTTTCACTTTGTGTATAAGTGGCTGGATGGGTTGGTGAGTAGCTACATGTGTGTGTATATGGGTTATTAGATGTTTTTTTTGTATCAGTACGAGTGTCTGTATGGTTTGGTGGGGGTGTTACTTAGCACAGATGCATCAATGACTGACTCACTGTTTGTATGTGTTTTGAAGACAGCATTTGTGTAGGATGTATAGGTGTTTCACTACATATGATGAGTGAATATATGTATGAGTGACTATATAGAACTGTTGGTGAATGAGTGGATGTGTACATAGATGGTGGTATTACTGAATTGGTTGTTGTAACTGTTATGGGTATCTCTATTTTTTTGAAAATTTTAGTTTCTATTTTTGAATATGTGTTTGCAAATGCTACTTACCAGTATGCATCTGTTCTTGGCATGTAGGGCTGCTGACATTCATATCTGTGCATAGATCGCCGCCTAGTGTTGGGTCCGGATGATTGCACATTGTTGTCCTGGAAGAGTCTTCGAAGTATCACGAGATAGGTGGCTCCTCCCCTGGACTACAGTGCGCATGGGCATCGCCTCCATCCCCAGATTGTTTTTAGCCATTGGCAGAGATGGAGTGAAGTATGTGAATGATGCCTATGCTGCGAGCAGATATATGTATGAAGACTGCAGCTGCTACAGGCGCCGGGGAGGAGGGTGGGCGATATGAATGTCAGCAGCCCTACATGCCAAGAACAGATGCATACTGGTAAGTAGCATTTGCAGTTCGAGGCATGTGGGCTGCTGAATTCATATCTGTGCATAGAATACATAGCAGTCCCTCCATTAGCGGCGGCCGCCCGTGCCAGCTGCAGCAGTCTGAAAAAGTGTTTTGAGAACAGCCTGACCAACAGCTGCCTGCTGTTTGGAGTGCACTTCTACACAGTAATGCTTAGTGAAAGTATGTGTGGTAGACCATGTGGCTGCCCTACAAATATCTTCTAAGGGAATGTTACCTAGGAAAGCCATAGAGGCCCCCCAACTTCCTGGTGGAGTGGGCTCTTGGTGGGATAGTGAGAGTGCGTTTAGCTTTAGCGTAACAGATTTGAATGCATTTCACGATCCACTTAGCGATCCCAGCTTTGGAGATAGCGTTTCCCTTGTGGTGTGAGGCAAAAGCAACGAAAAGCTGCTTGGTTTTGCGAAAATCTTTTGTCCTGTCCACGTAGTACATCAAGGCTCTCTTAACGTCAAGGGTGTGGAGCATCCGCTCCGCCAGCGTCTCTGGGTTTTGGAAAAACACTGGCAACTCAATTGTCTGGTTCATATGGAATTGAGATACAACCTTGGGTAAGAATTTAGGGTTAGTGCGGAGCACAACCCTGTTAGCATGTACATGGAAGAAAGGTTCTTGGATGGTGAGCGCCTGCAACTCGCTAACCCTCCGTAGCGAAGTAATTGCTACTAAGAAAGCAACCTTCCAAGTCAGAAACTGAAGCTCACAAGAGTGCAGTGGCTCGAAGGGAGGACCCATCAGTCTTGTAAGAACCACATTGAGGTTCCATTCTGGGGCTGGTGGGGTCCTAGGTGGAATGACTCTTTTGAGTCCTTCCAGAAAAGCCTTGATAGCAGGGACCTTAAAAAGTGACAGGTGTTGCCTATTCTGGAGGTATGCCGCCATAGCAGACAGGTGAATGCGGATGGAAGAGTACGCCAAATTGCATTGATACAGGTGGAACAGGTAACAAATGATGTTTTGAATGGAAGCATCTAGCGGGTCAATACCGTGGTTTACACAGTAGACGACAAACCTCTTCCATTTAGCCGCATAACAAGCTCTAGTAGTGGGCTTCCTTGCCTCCCGAATGATGTCCATGCAATCGGGGGGAAGATCGAGGTAGCCGAACTCTAGGACTTCAGGAGCCAGATCGCCAGGTTGAGCTGTTGCGGATCTGGGTGCTGAATGTCGCCATGGCTCTGCGTCAGAAGGCTGGGAGTGAGTTGAAGCCTTTGATGCGGTACCACGGAGAGTTCCAGAAACGTGGTGTACCATGGTTGGCGAGCCCACGTTGGAGCAACCAGGATGAGAGTCATCGAGTGCTGCCTGAGCTTGCGTGCCACCAGCGGTATCAGATGTGCTGGGGGAAAAGCGTACGCAAATCTGCCTGACCAGTTCATCCACATCGCATTGCCCTGTGATTGCGGGTGTGGGAACCTGGCGGCGAAGCTTTGGCATTTTGCGTTCTCCTTTGTGGCGAACAGGTCTATCTCTGGATGACCCCACCTTTGGAAGTACGGTTGGAGTACTGATGGATGTATCTCCCACTCGTGCATTTGATAGCTGTGCCTGCTGAGCAGATCCGCCATCTGGTTGTCCTTGCCCGGGAGATGCTCTGCCATGAGGAAGATGTTCCTCTGAATGGCCCACTTCCACATGCTCTGAGCCAGATGAGACAGCTGCGGAGAGTGTGTGCCTCCCTGCTTCTGAATGTAGTACATGGCTGTCATGTTGTCCGTCCGGATCAACACGACCTTGTTGCACAGATGTACTTTAAACGCCTTCAAGGCCATGAAGATTGCCATCAGTTCCAACACATTGATGTGCATCTTCCTTTGCTGTAGTGTCCATAGTCCCTGCACTGTGTAGTGGAGTACATGCGCTCCCCATCCCTGGAGAGAAGCGTCCGTCGACAGGATAATCTGTGGCACAGGCTCTTGGAATGGTCGGCCCTTGCAAAGGTTTTGTGGATTCCACCAATGCAGAGAGTTGTATGCCCGACCGCTCACCACCACTAGGTCTGTCATTTGCCCATGAGCCTGAGTCCACTGACGTGCTAGGCACTCCTGAAGCGGACGCATATGTAGTCTCGCGTGCGGGACAATGGAGATGCAGGAGGCCATCATGCCTATCAACTGCATGAACACTTTCGCTGGAAGCGAGTGTTGAGGTCTGAATCGTTGAATCAGCGTTTGGATACTGGCGATTCTCACTGAATTTGGCTGCGCAGTGGCTGCCAGAGTGTTTATCGTCGCGCCCAGATACTGTCGTACATGGGCGGGCTGGAGATGGGATTTTGGGTAGTTCAGAGAGAATCCCAGATCGTGCAGGAGATGAATGGTGCGGGACACGTGGTCGGCGCACTGCTGTTCTGTTTTTGCCTGAATGAGCCAGTCGTCCAGGTAAGGGTAGACGTGGACGTTCTGGCGTCGTAGATGCGCCGCCACAGTCGCCAGGCACTTCGTAAAGACCCTTGGCGCTGTGGTGACCCCGAACGGCAGAACCCTGAACTGGTAGTGCTGGTCTTGAATCGTGAATCTGAGATACTTCCTGTGGGAAGGATGCAGGGGGAAATGAAAGTATGCATCTTTTAGATCCAACGTAGCCAGGAAGTCCCCCTGTTGAAGCAGAGGGAGTACCTGCTGTAACGTGAGCATATGGAAATGCTCTGAGAGAATGTACCAGTTGAGGGGCCTGAGGTCCAGGATGGGCCTGAGGGATCCGTCCTTTTTGGGGATTAGAAAATACAGAGAGTAAACCCCTGTTCCCCTTTCTTGTAGTGGTACAAGCTCTATTGCCCCTTTTTGCAGCATGACCTGAACTTCCTGCTGCAACAAGTGCAAGTGCTCGCCGGACATAGGACGGCTTCTTGGAGGTATGTTTGGTGGAGTGGAAGTAAGTTCCAGACAGTAACCGTACTGGATAAGAGACTTGACCCACCTGTCCGTGGTGATGGATTTCCACGCGGGCAGAAACTGCTGGAGTCTCCCCCCGACCGGTGTTGCGTGGTCGGGGGGCAGTGACAAGACGTCTCTGCTTGTTGGCGGTGGTGGACCTGGAGCTGTTGTTTCCACGTCCCCTGCCTTTGATGTTGTTGCCTCTGTAGCCACCTCTACCCTTGTTGGTGTATGAGGTTTGGGTATTACTTTTATAATACTGTGTGGACTGCGATGCCTGACCCCTTGAGGTGCCTCTGGTATTGGAGCGGCGAAAGGAACCACCCCGAAACTGCTGAGACTGGAGGGCCCCCATAGACTTAGCAGTGTCTGTGTCTTTCTTCATTTTTTCCAGTGTCGCATCCACCTCAGGGCCGAACAGGTGGTCAGGATTAACTGTTTGGTTCAGGATGGTTGTTTGTATATCCGGTTTGAAACCTGATATCCTAAGCCATGCATGTCTTCTCAGCAACACACTAGTGTTGATTGCCCTGGAGGCTGTATCAGCCACGTCCAGCGCACATTTGATGGAAGCGTTTGTGATGAGCTTTCCTTCCTGAATTAACATTTCTCCTGCCTCCTTGTACTGGTCAGGCAAGTGTTGCAGCAGTGTTTCTAGGGTGTCATAATGAGCCCTATCGTAGCGTGCAAGTAGGGCCTGCGTGTTTGAGATTCGCCAAATATTAGCTGCCTGTGCAGCAATCCGTTTCCCTGAGGCCTCAAATATTTTAGACTCTTTGTCTGGGGGAGGAGCGTCACCAGTGGTCTGCGAGTTCGCCCTCTTGCGTGCGTTGGATACCACCAACGAGTCCAGTGGCAAGTGTCCCTTGATGTATGTTGGATCCGAGGGCGCTGCCTTATATTTTTTGTCAATGCGAGGATTGATGACACGCGCCCGGGTGGGCTCTTTGAAGACCTCAGTCGCGTGCTTTAGCACTCCCTTGAGCATTGGCAATGTCTTGACTGACTTTTCAGCCACTGAGAAAGTGTCAAACAAAAAGTCCACATCCACAGGATCTGAGTGCAGCTCGACATCATGGTTAGCTGCAGCTCGCTCAATCAAAGAGTTGAAGGCTGCCGAGTCCTCCGTCGGTGAGGTCTTTGCAGCAAAGAGCTGCGGTTCCTGACCCGATTGCGGGTCGTCCGGGTCGCCTCCGGCAGACCACGGCTCATGTTCCTCCTCCGGATCCGAGTACGCCGGATAGTTGTACTCGACCTCCTCATAGTCACCATCCCCTGCGTTGGAACGCGTTGGCGAATGTTCTAAAGCTTGTGGAGAGGCAGGCTCGATCGGGGCCGAAGTACCCGCAGAATCCTTCTTATTTTTGAGAGGAATACGAAAATGTTCCAACACCGGCTCCGTGGTGATTTTCCTTTTGAGGAGAGACAGTTTTCCGGTATTGGCGTCGATGATGACCTCTCGACGCTCTTCCTCTGCAAGCGGCTGGAGCCGAGGCTTCGACACCACCAGTGCCGCTTCGGGCGTCGACACCTGCTTCGAGGGCACACCCGCCCCGTGCTTCGGAGCGAAAGCCTTCGGCGTCGACTTCGGCGGCAGAGTAAATCGGATAGGCGTTTGCGCCTTTGTGGGCTTTGTTGTGTGCTTCGGCACCACATCCCCCGGTTCGGGAACCACAGCGTCCTTCCGAATCCGTTGCAGGGACTCCGCGACCTTCTTCGTCAAGGCCGTGGAGGGCTTGACCGGCTCGATCGATCTCCCCGAGTCGGGAGTCGGGTCGGCGGGAGGCATCGTCTTCGGAGCCGACACTGCACGGTCCTTGTCCCCGACGGGCGGAGCCGTGGAATCGCCTTGACGCTTCTTCGAAGCTTTCTTCGGGTCATCGACCTCTACCATCTTCGGCGCCGACGCGGCCGCGTCGGTCGGCTTCGTCTTCGGCGTCGACCCCGAGGCCCTCGGGTCGGCCATCTTGGCACGGCTCTTCAGGTCGGCCATTTTGAATTTTTGGGAAGTCGACGCCTCCAGAGCCTTCTGCACCAGCGCAGCTTTCACTTTCGGTTTCGAAACCGGAGGAGTGGATCCCAATGGCTTCACTTTCGTTTTTGTTAACGGGAGTGGCGTCTTAGAAATGTCCGTGACCGGGCCCGGAGGCGGGGCTGCTGGACTAGTAACGAGGTCTTGGGTAAGGCCCGAAGGCGATCCCTCGACCTGGGCCGCATGAAGGGGATTGACCCCTGAGTCAGTCTGGGGACGCTCTTCCTCCGAGCTGTCCCCCACGGTGGCAATTGCCCCATCGTCGTCCCCTACCTCGTCGCCGGCTTCGTCAAAGTCTTCGTCTCCCGCGTCATAGGCATCTCCCTCAGACGCGGGGCTAGAGTCCGAAACCCGCATGACATCGTCGTCTTCAACAGATTCTTCGAAGATGTCGTCCGGCGGGGGCGCCGATGTTGCCGATAACTGGGCCTGGAGTCTAGCGGCCCGACGAATCTTGAGAGTCTTCTTGCACCGGAACTTCGAGCAGGCCATACACCTGGCCTCATCATGGTCCGGTGACAAACATTTGTTGCACACAGGGTGCACATCGAGGTGTGAATACTTGGAGGTGCACACCGGGCACCTTTTGAACGGAGTCCGTTCCATGTCTGGAGCGTCGAGTAGGCCCGTCCGCGCCGAGAGCACGCGGATGGGTAGCAAGAGTTCGGAGCTGAGAACAGACAAAAACCCGAACGAAACGATACCGACGCCCAGCCTAAAGACCTTTTGGTCTCGAGTTAGAAAAGTTTACAACTATCGATTCCGACAGAGGGAACCGAAACACATCCGAACCCAATGGCGGAAAAAAACAATCTGGGGATGGAGGCGATGCCCATGCGCACTGTAGTCCAGGGGAGGAGCCACCTATCTTGTGATACTTCGAAGACTCTTCCAGGACAACAATGTGCAATCATCCGGACCCAACACTAGGCGGCGATCTATGCACAGATATGAATTCAGCAGCCCACATGCCTCGAACTCAAGGGTTACATTACACTGAAAGGAGGTCTGTCACTCTGTCACAAGGATGGTGTCATCACTGATGTCATGAGTGATGTCACTGACCATGTCATGAGTGATGTAATATGTGACGTCATCAGCAGTGCATTGCAGGCGCGCAAGTTATAGTGAGTCCAACTAACTATAACGTGGGAATTTCAATGGTTTTATGTCAGTAAAATTTCCAGCTAACTATAACTGGTGTCAAACCTATGGTTTTTTCAGTGAATTTAATAGGTTTTTTAAATGCTAATTCCTAACTATAACTGGTGTGAAACCTATGGTTTTTTCTGTGAATTTCATAGGTTTTGTAAATGCTAATTGCTACCTATATATAGTGCCTCAAACCTATGTTTTTTCAGTTAATTTCAAAGGTTTTTTAAAAGCAAATTTCTATTGCTATCAAATATAATAATTTTTAGAATGAATCCTATATTGTATAGTTATGTAATACTATTTTTTTATGTATATTCTTCATTTTTTATTTTATTTTTTTGCCCTGGAGCGCTCCCGGTGCGCACCGGAAAGCGCAGTCTTGCGGCGCGCCCCGGTGCGCGTACCGGTGAGCGTCCCGTTTGCGCTATTGCCGCGAACGAAAACATCATCGTGACGTATCGCGTAGCCGCGTCTGCATGATACGCACGGCGTAAGCGCACCCGGAAGCACCCGAGCCCATACGATATAAGCGCGAAATATAGTTAGTACAACTAACTATATAGGAGCAATTCCAATGGTTTTGTATGAGTGAAATGTCCAGCTAACTATAACACCCCTAAAACGTATAGTTTTTTGAGTGAATTTTAAAGGTTTTTAAAATGCTAATTCCTAACTATATAAGGCTTGAAACCTATGGTTTTTTCAGTGAATTTGCAAGGTTTTTTAAATGCTAATTCCTAACTATATAAGGCCTGAAACCTATGTTTTTTTCAGTGAATTTCAAAGGTTTTTTAATGCTAATTCTTAACTATATAAGACCTGAAAGCCCACCAGGAATCTCCAGTATGCGCCAGGGGACTGCATTGCAGAGAGGTGTAATTAAGCCACGTCCCTTTTTACACCTCTCTGCAACGAAGCCCCCATGCATGTTTGAAGAGGGGGAACTAATTCCCCTTGCATACTGGGGGCCCCTGGGGGCCAACTAGCCCACCTGGAACCTCCAGTATGCGCCAGGGGGCTGCATTGCAGAGGTGTAATGAGGCTATGCCCCTTGTTACACCTCTCTGCAACGCATCCCCCTGCCGCGTTTGCAGAGGGGGAACATACTGGGGGTCCCTGGGGGCCAACTAGCCCACCAGGAGCCTCCAGTATGCGCCAGGGGGCTGCATTGCAGAGAGGTGTAATGAGGCCACACCCTTTTTTACACCTCTCTGCAACGCAGCCCCCGTGCATGTTTGAAGAGGGGGAACTAATTCCCCTTGCATACTGGGGGCCCCTGGGGGCCAACTAGCCCACCTGAAACCTCCAGTATGCGCCATGGGGCTGCATTGCACAGAGGTGTAATGAGGCTATGCCCCTTTTTACACCTCTCTGCAACGCAGGCCACTGGCGCGTTTGCAGAGGGGGGGCTAATTCCCCTTGCATACTGGGGGTCCCTGGGTCATATCTGCCCAAACACCGATATTCCGAACGATTGAAAATTACTTTTCTTGAGAAACATTTGGATTTGGATTATCATGTCCTATACTTTGGAATTTTTGAAAGACTGATTTTGAGGATGCTATAATTTACTCGTCTGCCCGAATTGTGTGGGTAAAATTGATACCTAGTCACTTTGAATAAGAATGTACTTACGTCTCGTCTAACATTTGGAAGAAATATCTAGTTATATGACAACAGGATACCGACATAACTTGAGGGAAATAAGAACGCCCTGAAGAAGTTCTGTTGTACAGAACGAAACGTTTCGGCTGGCTGTGGTACATAAACTTAAGGAAAATAAAAGCATTTGAATATACACCAAGATTCAGCGCTTCAATAAGGACTCTAAGTGATATGATTTGATTGGACTTATTGTGCAAGTGGTCCTGTGCCAAACTTTGGAATATTCTCCACTACTTTCTACTACTCATTCTCTACTACTCTCTACTTCTCGTTCTCTACTACTCTACTACTCTCTACTACTCATTCTCTACTACTCTATACTACTCACTATCTACTACTCCCTCTCTACTACTCACTCTACTACTCACTCTCTACTACTCTCTACTACTCACTATCTACTACTCTCTACTACTCTCTACTACTCTCTACTACTCTCTCTCCACTAGTCTCTACTACTCACTCTACTACTCACTCTCTACTGCTCACTCTCTACTGCTCTCTACTACTTACTCTCTACTACTTACTCTCTACTACTCTACTACTTACTCTCTACTACTCTACTTACTCTCTACTACTCTCTACTACTTACTCTTCTACTACTCTCTACTACTCACTTTACTATTCACTCTACTGCTCTCTACTACTCACTCTCTACTCTCTACTCACTCTCTACTCTCTATTACTCACTCTCTACTCTCTACCTCTCTCTACTAGTCTCTACCTCGCTACCTCTACACCTCTACCCCTCTACCTCTACACCTCTACCTCTACCCCTCTACCCCTCTACCTCTACACCTCTACCTCTGCACCTCTACCTCTACACCTCTACCTCTACACCTCTACCTCCACACCTCTACTTCTACACCTCTACCTCTACACCTCTCTCTACA